>NC_036456.1:24649849-25322059 GCF_002775205.1 Xiphophorus maculatus
GAAAATCTGAAAAGGTCCGTTTTTATTCATGTTTGCAGATTTAAATAGTTTAGAAAATTCACACATTAAAGGAAGGTTTAGTTGATGTTGGAACAAAGTTTTAGCAGCAATATTAGTACAATTCTTCATGTTTCTGTTCAAGTTTGTTTCGCTCTTTTCTTATTACATAACATATCTTTATATTAATAACAACGGTATAAACTCTGTAGAGGTTTTGACTAAAAGCTGAATTTGTCGCCATGTGTTGATTTTCGTAATGCGGGCCTATTTTACGTGACTGCGCTGCTTTTTTTTCATGAAGATTTCGGTGCAAAGGTCATTTCAGCTTTTAATTATTAAATATTTACTATGTATATATGCATATTTTCTTCTCTATGCGTCATGTTTGCTGAAAAAACGTCCGTTTCTGTGTAATAGCGATTATTACAGAAACGCCCAGTTAACAAAGATGTTTCGGTCTGAAACTAAACTGAAACTAAAAGTTTTATACTAATTACCAGCTTCTCGTTTGTTTTCTGCATGAGTTTTTAAACTAAAACTAAACTTTAAGCTAAACTAATTAAGCATCTGCAGATCAGATCAGTCTAAGTGAAACATTTTATAATCCTCCGTTTTGTTCTTCATCTGGACGCCATATTGAAATGAGTACACCTCTATAATTATCATGTGATCAGAGTGAATAGTAACTTGTTACATTAACTTGAGTAACTTTTTAGAACAAATGTACTTTTAGGAGTTTTTATTTGTTCGCCATCATTTTTACTTGAGTAATTTTATTCTGAAATGTTTCTAACTTGAGTAAAATCTCTGGATTTTCTACCCACTGAATGAAAACCAAACATGTTTTAACCAAGAATTCAAACACAGACACACACCTGCAGTTTTTGTTAAAGTTTCATAAGTTTTTTATGGAAAGAAACTGATTTGGAAAAAAAAAAAATATATATATATATATATATTACCTAATTTTGTTATTTTATTGTTACTTATATAAATTATTGTCATTTTTGTCCTTAAAATACCAAAAGTTCCACAAAACTTCATATTTTGGTCTGTCTGACGATGTAATTTTAAAATATTAAATGATTGATAATTTGATCAGTTTCTCAGTACTTGAGTTGAGTTTTTACCAAATACTATTTTACTTTTTCTTGAGTAAAAATATGTTGAAGTAGTGCTACTGCTACTTGAGTACAATTTTCGGTTCTCTGCATGTGATGACTTGGAGAAATAATGTCTATAATTAATGTGTTTTATTATTTCTAACAGAGCATCAATGCTGAACTGGACCACCTCCTCTCTCCTGCTGGTTCTGATTCTGTGTTCTGCTGCTCTGGGTGAGAATCTCATTTTATCTGAAAATATGACTGAATGTTTTAAACTGAACTTTAACTCAGAGCATGAAGGACGTCTCAGGTTTCCTTAGGAATAATTACACTCTAAGTTAGCAGATCTGATATCACTGGATCTATTTCCTGTCAGTTTTTTGATCAGAACTTTTCATCTGAGCCGTGAAATAAAATTTTACCTGAAGCTTCACGAGAAAATGTTTTAAATCGTCCGACAGCGTCTGAAACATCAAATCCTGGATATTTAAGGTTTAATTTTAAGATGAACCCAAACCCAGCTAAACATGCAGGACAGCCGTCCACTGGGGACAGGAACTGGACACATCACTGCTGCTCATGCCATATTCTACCAGCTCTCCATCTAACGGGTTAATTGAGTTTCCTAAATCTGCTGGGATTTACCCTGTCCAGAACTGAAGTAAACTCTGTTTAAGCTGGTTTTGAGCAGCGATTCGCCTGGTTTCTGACGGCCTACATCCAGGTGTCCCAACCTTCTTCCCCCTGTGAATTAGCCAGACTGATCAGCTTGCAGCCAACTAGTTTCACAGAGCTCACCTGTTAACGGTCGCTCCTTCTCTAAATTACAACTTGCTCTTGTTATTGAACCAGGTAGGTTTTAGTGACTCGGCGAGTCCCAAGGATGTTGTTTTACATTTGGGCTACCAGCAACCTAAAAACATTTTCCACTTTTTCCTCTCCAGAATCAAACATCAGAGATATTTTACAACAATCAAAGAACTTTAAGGTGACTCATTAACTGAATGTCCACAACATCTTTTAGATTTTCTTTATGCTAAATATTTTATTAGTAAGGCATTTTTGCAAGGGTCACTACAGCTTAATTCAGAAATAATCAAATAAGTAAAATCAATCATCTAGTCTGTCTTTCCCTAATACTGAGAAACACTGAGAACTAAAAAAGGGAACCTTTGTTTGGCATTTCGAACCCCAGACCTGGCCTGATGATGATGAAGGTGCTGCAGCAGGAGGAGGAAGTTGATCGATGAAGGCAGGGATCTCTGTAGGTCTGATGAGCTTCTTCTCCGCATGGATGCTGAGGTCACACAGGACTTGGTGCTGGCAGGAAGGAAGGCACCAGTTCTTCTTCTTTGCCTTTGTCTTTGGGGTCTGAACCCAGCTGATGAGAGAAGTGCGATTTGAAGCCACAGGTTGTGGACCTGACCGGTTGGTCCCCATGTGCAGGACAGTCTTCAGCTCTGTGGCCCCGGCTCTTCTTCAGCTGCAGAGTTCTTTGTCCATCTCGATCTTGGCTCGCAGCTGCCTGGAGGATCCTACCAAAGATTCCTCTTTTGCTCCCACCTTTTATAGGGTTTATCCCCCTTTTGGTGCGTTTGCATTGGCTAGCACTGATGCTGTGCTTGTTTCATTGGCTGTCTGCTTGGACAGATGATCTCATATCCATCACTGTCTTACAGACATTATGTCCTGATGTCTGTGCTAATGTCTCAGGGTTGATCAACCTGCTATGTCCATTGCCTGCACAACCTTTTCTCTGAAACGTTTACGTTGTTCAATAACCTGCTTCCAAATAAGGCGTTGATCATTTCTGCTCTCCTGTTAGTTCCCCTTTTTCCCTTAACCCTTTCACCTACCATCTACCTCCAACATATCAGTGATGTTTAATTGCAGTTACAGCTTTTTACACCATTTCAAGTTACTTCCTCTTTGTCCAGGAAACCTGCTCTTCCTGTTTCATGACTCTTTCTGACTGACTATGATTTATTATGATTAGATAGAAAAAAGACGTAGAATTAAAGCAAAGTTTGCAGGAGACAAAAACAACACAAAGCAGATTTATTTTATTGACATTTAAGTCTACTGTTGGGCCTAGATGTCACTTAAGTGATTCATTTTAAAGATAACTTTATTTATTATTACTGTAAAACTTAAATCTTCAGCATGGGGAAATGGGATGATCTTGGTTTCCTTGACAGTTTCCTAAAGGAAACAGGCAGTAAAAATCCTCAGCAGCCCAACCCCTCCCAGTGTGAGGCACGGTGGTGGAGGTGTGATGATGTGTCAGATTAACAGAACTACTTCATCACAGACCTGAAGTTGGCCCCCCACCTTCTTCAAATCAGAAAAAATTGGTGTCAAACGTTTGTGCTGGTTTGTGCAGCAACATTTTTCGTTTGTGCTGCTATCATTTTAAAGATATAAAGAAATGTTTCTAGAGGTCATCAAAGGTCAATGAATATCAGTTTTTGCTGCACAAACGTAGCCGAGTTGATTGACACCAATTTTGTTTGATTTTATGAAGGTGGGGAGGCTGGTTGACCTTTGATGACCTCTAGAAACATTGAAACTCTAGAAACTGGGGCCTCATATATAAATAAACCATATGTAAGCACAAGTCAGCATGTATAAAAAGGAAGGTGGCGTGAAAGTTTGCATAAATATTTTCCTATTTGGAATATTGTCTTTAAAATTTATTACTTTTATTTTTTGTGAAGTGGCCTTATGTGCCTTGACAGCACCTATTAAATAAAATATATAATTATCAGTATTATAAATGCTTATATTGCTACAAGTAAGGACTGTTGTCACGGTTACTGGGACACATGGTGACAGCCTTCTGGGCATTTATACTAATCTATATATGTATTTATGGGTGGCAACAGGGCGGAGCAGTAGCTGCGCTCTATTTTCCGCAAATTGGGATTTATAAACGAAAGGTCCGCAGGAATGTGCGTCCATATGGCTTTATACACCAGAATTATTTTCTGCACTGCACTTTTCTAAATTTGTCCGCAAATGTTTTGTGAAAACTGAGCACTTTTATACATGAGGCCCCTGGAGAGGAGACAGAAAGGGAGGCCCCGTCTCTCACGTCATCAATGAAGAGAGTTAGGAATTGCCTTCATGTAAACCGTTACTCAGTTACTCTGCTGACCCTGCTGACCGTGCTGGCTCCCAGAGGAGGAATGCATCGACAAGAAGACAAAAAGAAAGACCAGCAAATGTTTTAGAGGAGAGAGATGATTTGTGCTGTGATTGATAAAATCCTGTAATAGAACAGCTACTGATCTTTATTTGTTTATGCCATGAGATAAGTATGATCTAAATGAAGTCAGGCTGAGTTATGAATCCAGTTGTTCCTTGTATTGTTAGTGATTATGTTCCTGATGTTCTGCTGCCTCTCCTCCTCTTCCTCTCTAAGGATGAAGATGATCTCCAGGATCCTGCTGCTCCTCATCCTCAGCTCATGTCTCTGTGGTCAGTCTCCATCTTGTCTTTGTGACAGAAAGCTCTCTAGATGGAGCTGAAAGACTCCCATGTTCCAGTTCTCAGTGTGTCTGCTCCTCTCTTTCCCTCTCTGTCTCCTCAGCAGCAACATTTGTAGTGAATGTGACACAGAGCAGCTATCAGGCAGAGGAGAACCACAGCATCACTCTGGAGTGGACCTTCACCACCAAGACTCAGGGAACCTGGAGGGATCTGTTCATCTACTGCAGCTTGGTGGCTTCTCATAAAGAATTGATTCTCTATCAGGTCCATGAAGGTGTTGAGTTTCCAGAGTCTCAGGATGAACAGTTTTCAGGACGAGTCCAGAGTGACAAAGACGTCCTCAGTGAAGGACGAATCAGACTCCATGTGTCCAGACTGAGGACTGAAGACTCTGGTCTGTATGTGTGTGACGTGAAAACTGAAGATGGTTCCAGCAATGCTATCTGTCGACTTTACGTTACTGGTGAGTCATTTGGTCAGAGTTTGTTTTTTTTTAACTTTCTTTGAACTTTTTAGGTCTTTGAGTATAAATAGGAATTGTTTATTAGTGAAATGCTTTAGCCTCTCTTTATTAAAGCTTATGTTTGATCACATCTCTAAGCACTAGAGGTCAGTAAGTTGACCTCAACATAGAGTGGTGATTCTAGATCAAATTCACCTGGGAAGTCAGCTGATCTAATAGATGAAAACTGTGATTCTATCACAATACTGCTGAAGACAAAAGTTCAACATCTTAATTTTATTTCATTATTAAAGTGAAACTGTGAAGTTAAAACATTTAATTGGTTCAAGGGATAAATTAGTTACAGTTTCTGTGCCAGCATATATCATCATCAGAAACATATTTAGCTATGAGGGTTCTGACCCTCTCGGTCCATTACCTCGGGCCAGCTCTGGTTAGAGGACCCAGAAATTGTAGTCCAGTCCAGAACTACGTTTTTGTGTGGAGTACCTCAAGGGTCAGTACTGAGACCAGTTTTATTTAATTTGTATATAAATGACATAAGCAAAATGTCTAATGTATTAAATTTGTGTAATTTGTTGACGACACAAATATTCTAGTCTCTGGTGAAAACTTACAACTTCTTTCCATAGAAATCAGTAAATTAAAGAAATGGTTTGACAATAACAAATTATCACTAAATTTGGACAAGACTAAAATCATGGTTTTTGGAAACTGCTACAAAAATACTAAAATTCTAGTTCAGATAGAAGGTGTAACTCTAGACAGGCTTTATGTTAATAAGTTTCTCAGTGTAATAATAGATGACAAAGTCAGTTGGAACGACTTACAACGACCAGATCAACATCGATGAGTACGCCATGACGGTGTCAGCCTACATCAACAAGTGCACAGAGGACGTCAGCATCACTAAGAACATTATCACCCGGGCCAACCAAAAACCCTGGATGACTAAGGAGGTACGTGAAATGCTAAAAGCACGGAACTCAGCCTTCAAGTCTGGCGACAAGGAGGCACTGAGGACAGCGAGAGCCAACTTGAACCGTGCTATCAGGTTAGCAAAGCGAACCCACAGTCGAAAAATACAGGAGTTCTTCCACGACACCAGCAACACCAGAGGTATGTGGCAAGGCATAAAGGCGATCACAGATTACAATCCATCCTCCCCCCCAGTGGGTGAAGTTGATGCTGACTTTCTAAATGGACTCAATAACTTCTTTGGGAGGTTCGAGGCACTGAACAGTACTCCGGCAAAGAAAACTGTTCCCCACCAGGAAGAAGAGGCACTCTGCCTGGACACAGCCGATGTGTTGAAGACTCTGAAAAGAGTCAACCCACGGAAGGCCCCAGGCCCCGACAACATACCTGGGCGGGTGTTCAGGGAATGTGCAGGTCAGCTGGCTGGTGTCCTAACAGACATTTTTAACACCTCACTGGACCAAGCCACAGTGCCAGCCTGTCTCAAAACTGCCTCCATCATTCCGGTGCCAAAGAAACCTCAAGTCACCTCTTTCAACGATTACCGGCCTGTGGCACTGACTCCCATCATGATGAAGTGCTTTGAAAGGCTGGTAAAAGAACACATCGTCTCCAGACTCCCCTCCACATTCGACCCGTTCCAGTTTGCCTACCGCCGAAACCGCTCCACTGAGGACGCTATCTCCTCCGCCCTACACCTGAGCCTGGCTCACCTGGAGAAGAAGAACACTCATGTGCGGATGTTGTTCCTGGACTTCAGCTCAGCGTTCAACACAATCATCCCACAGGCAGGAAAACTGGGACACCTGGGCTTCAGCACCCCCCTGCGCAACTGGCTGCTAGACTTCCTCACCGACAGACCTCAGTCACTCCGGATCGGACAACACACCTCCGATGTCATCACCCTCAGCACAGGCTCCCCTCAGGGCTGCGTCCTGAGCCCTCTGCTGTTCACTCTGATGACACACGACTGTGCCCCCAGGTTCGCCACCAACCACATCGAGAAGTTCGCGGGCGACACAACGGTGGTGGGCCTCATCAGAGACGACAACGACCTGGACTACAGAGAGGAGGTGGAGCAGCTGGTGGACTGGTGCAGAGACAACAGCCTGATCCTGAACGTTGACAAGACAAAGGAGATGATCGTCAACTTCAGGAAGAACCGGCCCAGCCACGCTCCGCTGCTCATCAACAGCTCGGCTGTGGAGGTGGTCAGCAGCACCAAATTCCTGGGGGTGCACATCACTAACGACCTCACCTGGACTGGGAACACCACGTCTCTGGTCAAGAGAGCACAGAAACGCTTGTATTCCTGCGGAGGATGAGAAGAGCACACCTGCCCCCGCCCATCCTCAAGACGTTCTACAGAAGCACCACAGAGAGCATTCTGACCAGCTGCCTCTCTGTGTGGTGTGGAGGCTGCAGCGCCTCCGACTGGAAGAACGTGAGGAGAGTGGTGCGGACAGCAGAGAGGATCATCGGGGCCCCCCTTCCCTCCATTCAGGACATTTCATCCCAGTGCTGCGTGTCCCGAGGCCGAAACATCATCAGTGACCCCTCACACCCCCACCATGGACTGTTCTCCCTGCTGCCCTCTGGAAAGAGGTTCCGCAGCATCCGGTGCAGGTCCACCAGGTTCCGAAACAGCTTTTTCCTACTTGCCATCAGACTGCTGAACTCTTAACTGGACTGCACTTAAAATCTGGTCTCCACTTTATACCTTGCACATGTACAGAGCTAAATAACTTATATTTTACTGTCATTACTGCACTTTATATTCTATATTTATATTTATATTCATATTTTATACTGTATTTTATTTTATTCTGGAGTAACCTCACAACATTGGAAGCTCAAAACATTGTCCTGAGCCGTATGCAACGAAATTTCGTTCTGTATACACACTGTGCATGCAAAATGACAATAAAGTTAGTCTAAGTCTAAGTCTAAATATCATATTAAACATTTACAGAATAAACTAAGCAGGAGCAAATCAATCCTGGCTAAAGCTAGACATGTTCTGAATAACAGAATAATATAATGTAGAGTTATTCTATATAACTCTCTGATTTTGCCATATTTAACATATTGTTCAGAGGTGTGGGGAATTATTGCAAAAGCTCTTTACAGCCACTAAATATCCTACAGAAACGAGCCGTTAGAATCATCCATAATGTTGGTTATTATGAGCAAACAAACCCGTTAGTATTAAAATCTAGAATCCTTAAATTTGAAGAGCTTTAATTTAAAATGACTCAAATCATGTTTAAGGCATCTGTTGCCCACTCAAACAATAGTGATGTCGAGACATGCGGTGGTTGTAAATTTTCTTTAGTTTCATTTTTTACTGAAAATACAAACAACATTCATAAATCCGACGTGCGTCAAACTATGGCTGCTATGTTCTACTGAGCTTCTTCAGCACAGAAACTTAGGACCCAAGGCTGCCCTAAGCGCCTGTTCAAAACTGATCCCTTTCTAAACTCATTTCACTCTCAGCCAGAATAATTACCAACATATTTATGAATGTTCAGCTTAACATGGACAATGAAACACAGAGCTTTATAATAGCAAAACAAAATATTCATAGGAAAGAAAATAGAATCATATTTTAATGGAAGAGGGTTTTGGGGGATTCCTTGGTCTAAAGTCCCCAGCAACTGGTCCCTCACACATCTAATAAAGTTCAGCCTGAGCTCATAGAGAGCCTGTTTTCTGAAAGAGATGGGGATATTACCGGTACTTAAGGGGGAACTCAAACTTAAGGATTTGTAGAAAAAGCTTTTTTATTTCAATTCATGGGGTAAAGTTATGAACAAGTTAAATGAGGAGTTAAAACAAAGTCAAAATTTATTACAATTTAAAAGTAAATAAGTAGGTCATTTTCACAAGATGTAGAAATATGAGAGAGAGTTAGCACTAATGTGTACATTGAGGCTGAAACATATGAATGTGTGGCTATGGATGTTTGGATTTAGACATATCTAAACCCAAATAAAAATTAATTAACCTGTTTATTTTATTTATTCATTTATTAATGAGGATCCATCTGAAAATATTGTGTGAGTTTTTGGGGTAGAAGTTCATAAGTTTCTTATTTCTTTCTACTCCTTTTCAAGCAAGTTAAGATTTCTGTGGTACAACACAGAAATCTTAACATTTCAAATAAAGATTTAAAGGAAATAGCAAGTTTACTTTGTAAAAGTGCATAAAATAATCTTTATTGTTGTATTACTGCTACATTTCATGCTATGAGTTTTATGCTAAAGTTTTTGTGTTTGTGCTCGTTTTGTGCATCTCACCAATCTTTACTCAAGTAGAAGTAAAAATTAACTGTCCAAGAAATGTATTAAGCTTTAATTAAGTAAAAGTAAAACAGTATTTTGTAACAATGCGACTAAAGTACCAAGTTACTGTCCACCTGATTTTAATATTTTTAAAGTGTCATCAGACAGACAAGAATATGAGGCCATGTTCAAATGTATATATTAAGTATTGAGTATTTTAAAGAAAAAAACCTTTTATACTAATGCAGGCTTAAGGCCTTTAGGTCTGTCTGTTGTGTTTTTGGTTAAAACATGTTTGTTTTTCATTTAGTGAAGTTACTCAAAGGGTGGAGTAGCAAGACATTTTACTCAAATAAAAGTAAATAGCATGATAGAGTAAAACTACATCCAAAGGTATTTTGTCCCCAAAGATTTTTACCCATTTTTGGTGGAATATGTAAAATTTTAGTGGTGACATTTTTCCACCAAATGGGTGAAAAAATGAGGCCAAACATAAACTTTGATTAATTGTTAATTAAAGTCAAGAGCTTTTGTCTTCTGCCTGTTTTATGACTTGATAGGAATCAAGTTATTCAGACACTTAAACCACATTAAGCTATGAATGCTGGGGATGCAGTTCCTATAGTCCACTGGTGAAACTGGAATCCATCAGGTGTCTGTCTGTGGGAAGTCGTGACAGTAGCACCACAGGCAGCACCGATCTGTAGTGGGTTGGTGCGATCCTTATTGTTACAGAAACAGTTTATCCACCATCATCGATAGTCATGCTAACTAGCTGAGCTTTCATATCAAGCATCCCTGTGGTGAACCAGCTGTAACAAAGCAGAGAGAAAGTAGGAGGGTTTGTGCAGCGTATACACAAAGTGATTGTTAGCGCTATAACCTTCCTCATGGCTCTGATTGGTTGTTTCTGACAGAGCAGTGTATTTCTGCAGATCGTAGTAGGACCATAGAGCAGTGGAGCTGGATGTTTTCACAGAGTGTCTCATGTTATGCTGTCAGGACATAGTGATAGTTTTTAGAAATAAGATGTTTCTTTTTTTTAGAAAAAACATCTTATATCTCTAAGATGATTAAATAATTAAATTATAAAAGGATTTAAACCAACTGAAAAGTTTGAATAACTGAATAAAATACATTCATCAACAAATAACAAGAATCCTTGATAATTTAAGTTAATTTAAGACAAACCAGATAAATATATTGATGTCTATAACACTCAATGTAATTCCTCAGCAGGTAAAAATGGAGCCCAAGACAACTTGACTGTTCCTGGAGGTAAATATGTTTAACTAGATAACCAGTGGTTACTGGAACTCTGACTTAGTTTTAGACTTTCTTTGTTACCTGCAGTGATTTTGGCTCTTTGGGTTGAATATTTGTCTTCCAGCTTTTCCTATTGTCACATGTTGATGTGCAGTTGGGCAAAGCAGATAACTGCTAAATACCTTTTGATCTGCATGTTGGTGTATAACTGTGTGTGTGTGTGTGTGTGTTAGAGAGAGAGAATGGGTGAATGTGTCTGCAGTGTGGAGCGCTTTGAGAGGTCAGCATGACTGGAAATACTTTAAATAACTTCAGTCAATCAATGTTTCTATCTTTACTCAGACAATAAGTGAATAACTGTCTTGAATAAATTAGTATTTTACTTGTGGATAAATCACAACTTTGATCTCATTAATAAAACAAAAATATGCAAAATTGAATTCAAAATATTCAAAAGCGGAATTTTAAAAACCTGTTTTTTTGTTACAGGACCTGAACCTGGAGTTATTGTTGGTGTTGTTGTTGGTGTTGTTGTTGGAGCACTCATCATCCTCATCTTCATCACATACTGTGTTGTACGTCGCCACAGAGGTAAACAAAGTAAGTCAGTCATTGTCTTTGTAAGTCTTGCAGGATTTCGGTGAATTAATGATTCTCTCCATAAATGCATATTTCCAATTGATAGAAAATTATAGTTTTTAATAGTTTGCAAAAACTGATCTGAAGCTGAAGAGAAGTAAAACTCAGAAACATGGAGCTGTCTGGATAAACATGTGTAAGAAAAGTTATGCAGTTTTCACATATTTACCAATATCTGTTGGTGTTTGTCTGAAAAGAAAAGAAAAACAAGAAACCAAATTATTATGAGTAACTTTTTTCTCTTTCAGGTCTTTGTTGTTTATTGTAGCCTTTCTGCCTGCCCAGGTTGATGAAACATTTTTACCAGACAAAAAGTGTTAAGGAGAATTAAATATTGTCACTCATTTATATTGTTAAGCTAAATATTCACTGTTGTCTAATTTCTGTTGTGTACAGTTTTTCCATGCTGGAACAACAACTCTCAAAATGAACAAGGGAGAAATGATGGAGGTATGGAAATGGAACAATTTATAATAATTAACTTATATTAATTATTTACTTTTTTATTTTCCTGCTCATTGATAAACTAAGCAGGACTGCAGTCACTGAACATCACAGCTGAGCATCAAACCAGGAAACTGAACTTCCTTGTTGGTGACTGAATCTGACTGACTAGATAATTTGATGTAGCAGCAATGAACTGGTGACCTGACTGGTTTACTCCTGGCTCACCAGCTTTCCCACTGACCTGAACAGTGATATGCAGGTTTAGACCAGAGGTGACCAACCTGTGGCCCCGGATCTGGACAACACTAAAGAAAAACAGCCAAGAATCAAGAAAACAAAATCCAACAACATTCATTCATAAAATGCTATAAATAAATCTATTAAAAATTGCAAACACATAACTCAGATTTTCTCTTCCTTGTTGTGTTTTCTTCAACAGAGAAGCTTATAGCCAATTAAAACATGTTTAAGATTATAATTACATCAGACCAATTAAAAAAAGAAACTAGAGCTTAATGAAAGACGTCTCTTCTACCTTAATGAAAGTTATATTTAAAAGGTTCTTTTAATCTGACAAGCCTCATCTGAATATACATTACATATTCAATTTAATATGACTATGTTTACATTTTTATTTTAATATGCTTTGGTTTCTGGATTGTCTCATTTTTGTCAACAAGCATCTGGAAACAAATAAAAGAAATAATTTCAGAAAAAGTCAAAACTTTACTGCTTTACTTTATTTTTTGCTGATTGATGATAATTTTCTTTTGAAAAACTAAAAATGACAGAATTCTGTTTTTATTCAAGCCATCTTAATAATAATGTAACTTTGGGATATCAAACAGTCAGAAGAAGATGATTTTATTGAAAACATTTTGTTTTGTGTTTCATAGATCGCAGAGGAAATGGCAAATCAAGAGATGGAGCTGAAGAAAAACCTTTACAGGACCTGGAACAACCAAACCAAAGTGTCTGAATTCATCATTCTGACCTGAAATCTCCTCAATTACTTATGGTATGAAAACTGTTACATGTATAGAACTGTGAATAATAATGAAAAAACTGTATGCATTAAACCCAAAAGCAAATCTTCATATTAGATCAAAGATTTAATTATCTTTTCTTGAGATAAAAACAGGATGAAGAATCATGTAAGTTAAAAAAGAACATTTTATGTCCATAACTGTTTCTGTAGTTTAGAGTCTTTTACTCAGCTTTTGAAAACTGATTTGTCTTGAAAAGTATTTTATAATATATTCAAAAGTTGACAGACTGGATCCCCAGCTTGTTCCTACAAAAGGTTTTTAATTTAATTTCTGTCAGTGAATCTTATTTTTAATGCTCACACTTTTTTTCTTTTTTTTTACCCCTCCAGGGGGTCTTTTGTGGGCTCTAGTGTCCCTTAAATGACAGTAGGCTGACAGGAGAGGGGGGAAGACATGCGGCAAACGTCGTCGGGTCCGGGAGTCGAACCCGCAACGGTCGCATTGAGGACTCAAGGCCTCCAAATGTGGGTCGCGCTGGACATTTGGATCTGTTTGATCTGGGACATTTAAATTTAGAGTCACTTTATGTAATCTGCTCCTTTTTTCTAAGTTTGTTAGACTAACTAACTAAAATGCTAAACTAGTAAAATAATCATCTTCCAGGAAAATAAATTGAGAATTAGTTCAAGTATTAATAAGTTTGTATAGTGGTATGAAACAGAGTGTGAGCATGTGCTTCTGAAAACTGACTGGTAGCTTCGTCACACTAGGTAACACTACGTCACACATGTTCATCTAAAACAATACATATACTGTATATATACAGTATATATATTAGATAAATGATTGGTATTTTTCTTTTTTTGTTTCTAATGCTTTCTAAAACACTAAAACATTGTCTGTTGTATTACGATAATAAATGTTTTTGCATGTTGTAAAATATGAGCTGAGAAATTTTGATTCTTGAAAATAAAAACCCTTTAAAAATATTGTTGCATTTCTTTCAGATATATTATTCAAACCCAATTCAATATATTCTCACAGATCTGAAATGCTTTGCCTGTACAAATGTAACCACAGAGTTTAAGATGAAGCAGGAAGCAGAGCGGCCATTTTGTCAAAGCCAGTCTGCAGCCAGATCCAAACAAAAAACAAACCAAAACACTGAAGCTGCATGTACTTGTGTTGATCTATCTGTGAATCTATTTTAATTTTCCTTGCACTAGTTTTGTGCCACTGTAGGCCCGTTTCAGAACACAAAAACACCAATGATACTCTGACCCAAGATAATGGACAGTACTGGTTCTGTTAGATCTTTGTGACTGTCCAGTACAGACTTGTGTACTGGTTTTGATCCAGTATATCACAACAATCTCTTTATGCTTTGTGCTGTAGGGATCGAGCAAACAGCACCAGGCAAGTTTAATTTATATTTATATTTGAAAAATTGCAGTTTGAATAAATTATTTCCTCACAAACCACAGCTAGACATGGAGTACCACAGAGGTCACTGCTTGGACCAGTTTGTTTGGCCCCAAGGAGACACAGATCAGTCCTAATCGTTCACCACGTAGGTACACCACTCGGGTGCCACAGAAATACTAACTTTCACTGCTGAGCAGCTTTTAGTCAGAGCTTAGAGCGCCACCATGTAGAGAAAACCACACATTGCAGCTTCTAAGTTGTGTTTTTGCTCCTTTCAGATCCTGTTGAGAATTAAAAAGCTGAAGCATGAAGGCGGTTCATACTGGTGGATTATAAAACATCTCTGATGTTTGTTTCTAAATTGTCTCCAGATTTTATTATTATTATTATCTATTTATTATATGTCTCCACCTGAGCACAGCAGCTCCTCCTCTTCCTCTGTGTTTCACTCTGCAGCTTCACATCAAACTTTTTATCCTCCTTCTTCTGAGGATTTCTCCTCCAATCGAAGCAGCTTCAGGTTCAACATCTGGATCCAGGATGAGGAAATAAAGAGTTAATACAGTGTTGGATGTTCAGGTCAGCCTGTGATTAAATGTGACTGAATCCTCAGAGACGTTCAGTAAAGACGTTCAGAATAAACAATTAAAGAATCAGAGAATATGAATCCAGAGAAACTCTGACATTTGCTCCAAACTGATGGCATAAAGACATTTTTCCATCCAGACTCATTTCCACTCAATGGTTTCTCCTTTGAGTGGAAATGAGGGCGAGGAGAGGGGGAAAGACATGCAGCAAGGGTCGTCGAACCCTCAACGTCCGTTTCCAGGACTAAGGCCTCCAAACATGGTGCATGCTAACCCTCTGTGCCACCACAGCACGCCCCGAGTCCGACTATTTCTAGCCAGAGCCCATGGGCTCTTTTCGGGCTGAGCCCGGCTGGGCTCTATGGGTTAAAGCCCGGCCACCAGGGGCTCCCCAACGTGCCCCACCCCCAGGCCTGGCTCCAGGGTGGGACCTCATGTACGGGCGAGCAGAACCACTGTTTCCAATGGTCGTTTTCATCATAAGGGATCTTTGGGCTGCACTTGGTCTGGTTCCTCACCTTGGACCTGTCTGCATTGGGTGGCCCAACCAGAGGCATGAAGCCCCGACAGCAAGACTCCTAGGATCACTGGGACACTCAAACCCCCCCACCACGATAAGGTGGCAGCCCATGGAGGGGACGTGTAAATGTGTGGGTGTGTGTGGGGGGGGTTAAATATGAAGTAACATGTTAATTATGTAAGACAGAGAGAAAATGAGACAGAGGAAGAAAGTTGTTTTTTAAGATGAGGAAACAAACTCAATGTGGTGGGAAGCAAATTCTGACCTTTGGTCCAGTTGTGAGGTGAAATGTATCTTTTTAGTTTTTAAAAAAGGATTTTTAGGCTCTAATAAAGTTTTTTAGGCCGTTATTTAACAGGCTGAACAGGAAACTGGGAGGAGAGAGAAGGAAATGACATGCAGCAGATTCTGCAGGACTGGGAATTAAACCCAGGTTGACAAACAAAACCTAGAAGTAACGTCCTAAACAAAACATAATTTACAGTTTTACTATAAATCTGGTTACAAATATAACTGAATTATTCATTTCTGAGCCCCCTTTCCTTCTCTTTTATACAAGCAGACAGAACATAAGCTCAACAACACAAAAGCTTCATATTTATTACAAAATATTCATCTAAGAATTGATTTCTTCCTGTAGTGGAAATGATTTCTGATTAAGTTCTCTGTTTTCATACTTTCATGGATTGTTCTTCTTTTTACCTTTTCTACAGTTTTTCATGTTAAATTGCACTTTTTGTTAAGTTTCTTATATCATCTTGAATCTGTATTTCTAAATAAAGACTAACAGAAAGATCACACAGTAACTTTTATTTTTGATAAAACCTGTTTTTTTCTTATAACAAACAAACCAGATAAAACAAGCTTGGGCTTCTTCATGGTCCGGAGTATTAAATTATGATTACAATTATCGTCTAATATTATGTACAGATTAAACTCTAATCTTCATTTAACACCTGGAACCTGAAGAATCCAAACCTGTTAAATCAACTTTTTTATGTTTGGTATAAAAAGAAAAACAGGATTTATCAAAGAAAAACAGGTGAATGGACTGAACTTGTGTCGTGCCTTGCTAGTCATGTTGACCACTCAAAGCGCTTCACACTACAGTCACATTCACATCGACATGCAGGTCAGGGGGCAACTTGCCGCTAAGTGCCCCGCCCCGGGGCAGCTCAACATGTGGCTGAGGAAGCTGGAATCGAACTAACAACCTTCTTGTCACAAGACGACCACTCTACCCACTGAGCCACAGTCGCCCTAAAGCAGCCACTGCATGATTCTTTTGCTAATCTTTTTAAAATACAGGTTTAAACAGTTTAATGAGCTACAATTCAGTGCAATTTAATATAAAAAGTGAGTAGAAAAGGTAAACTAAAGGACAAACCATAAAAGCACAAGTACAGTGAAAATGAACAGAAATCATTACTATTAAAAGAAAACATTTTAATTCTTAAATCAATATGTTGCTATAAAAATTGAGCCCAGTGCTGCGGCGCTAAAACAGCGAAGGGAAAAGGGCTAACATACGGCTAATCCAATTAATTTGACAAGTTTAACAATAAAGCTGCACATGTGTTTGGAGTTTCTTAAAGTCTTTTGGGGGCAATTTACAGTGACCAACTGACCTGACCTACATGTTTTAGGAGATGTGGGGGGAAACCGGAGCACCCGGAGAAAACCCACGCAAACACGGGGAGAACATGCAAACTCCACACAGATGGTTTGTGTGAAGACGCAGCGCTAACCGCTGCACCACCGTGCTGCCCACGTTTTTTCCAATTGGGTAGGGAAGGGATCTATTTTCTAGTTTGTCGATGGGGAAAAAACTTTTTAAATTTGGTCTTGACGGAGCGTGGCATGGCGCCCCGTTCACAGAGGCTACAACCTCCATGCATTTGATTGCAGTCCTCGGTTCGTCTCCTGCGCGTCTTTCTCCTTCTCTAAATATCAAAATCAAGAACTTTAGACACGTTCTTGATTGTTTTCACTCGTTTGTTTCTTTTTTGGCTTCTTCCATCGCAGAAAGTTTCGTACTTTTTTCCACGATGAAATTTTAGACTTTTTCTTTTTACCGTCCTGCATGGTTTTAGTATCTAGACTGTCCAAATCCTCCAGGACGGTTTCTACAGCGATCTCGGTCTCTTCTGAGGATTCTGGATCCGTGGAAGAACCTGATAAAGGTTCTCCTGAGAGTTCCTCCTCTGAAGAAACCTCTTGACTAAAGACTTTAACCAGGTCCACTTGGTTCTGTGAGTCTTCCTCCTTCTCTTGGGAAACTGTGATGTGTTTTTGTTGGAAACCTTCTTCCTCAGCTCTCAGAGTGTCGGGCAGCAGTAGATCCTCTCTTGCTCTTTGCAAATCATTTTTCACACAACTGATCTCCTGCTGGTGTTTTTCTGCTTGATGTTTTAATGCAGTGACTTCGGTTTCAAACCGACAGTTTAGCTCCAGGTACAAACCGTTAACCTTCTCCAGCTCAGCCTGGGCACTCCTTTCCTTGTCTTGCAGGATTTTATTCTCTGTTGTTGTGTTTTCTTTTAGGACGGCATATTCAGCTCTCAGCTGGTCTAGAAGCTTCTTGTCCTCCTCTGTTTTCTCCAGGTGAGCTTTTCTCTCCTGCTTTACCTGCTGCTGAAGTTTTTCAACTTGTTGTTGCAGCGCAGAATGTTTTCTCTCTTGGATAAGTTTCTCTTTCTGTTCTCGATTTGAAAGAACAGTTTCCTCCTGCTTTACCTTCTGCTCATATGTCTCAACCTGCTGCTGTATATCCATAATGTCTCTTTCATATCTACATTTTAGCTCCTCGTGTAAAATGTGAACCTGATCCAGTTCATGGAGCATCTGCTTCTCTCTGTTTTGCCGAATTGTGATTTCTCCTGACATTTTTTGGAAGAGCTCCTCCTTCTCAGCTCTCAGCTTGTTGATGAGCTGCAGATTCTCGTTCTCTATTTCTATGTTGGTGTCTTTCTCATGTTTCACCTCCTCCTGATATCTTTCCACGTCTTGCTTTAGTCCAGAAACATCGCTTTCGTATTTACAGTTGAGTTCATTGTGTGAATGTTTGAGCTGAGTCAATTCCTCCTGCAGACGTTTCTCGCTGTCTTGCAGGAATGTGATCTTTTGGGACATTTCTTGAAACATTTCATCCTTTTCAGCTCTCAGGTTCTCCAGGAGCCGTTGTTCCTCACTGAGCCTCGCTTCATGAAACTTTTGTGTGTCGGCCTCCTGCCTCAGCAGAGCATCGGCTGCAGTTGGTTCACTTCTTCTTGGAGGGCCTGACTTTTCTTTCTCTCAGCCTGTATTTCAGCTACAAATGCTTCCCGGCTGATGAGGTGGGCCACCTTTAACTCCTCAAAGTCTTGCTGCAAGTTCTTCTTCTTGTATTTGTACTTCACATCGTTGTGAACCTTGCTAACAGCAAACGATGCTAGCCCACATGTGAATGCAGCATTACATTATGTATTGTAGCTGCAGACAGAATAGCTTGTGTACATCAATCGGACCAGAGACCGCTCCAAAAGCAGGAAGTGAACTGCAGTGCAAGGCATTCTGGGTAAAAGCAATCAAAACAAATGTGCTAGCCTAGCACTAGCAGGAGAAATGGCTTATAGCTTTTAGCAAAAGCCAAAAAGAAAATCTACAACCACTAAAATCTGAGGCTTCCATTTTGTTTACATTTAGTGAAGAAGGAAGTTGTGCTCAGTTTCTTCTTCAAAGGTTTTCGTGCCGTTTCCTTCAGTAGTTCTTGATGCAGCGCCCCCACAGGCGAGGAGGGGAACAGGTTTTCCAAACCACTAACCAAAAATATTATCCTGAAAAATGGCCATCATCCTGAAATTCAAGTGGCTAATGGAAAATTGTGTATTGATGATTTCGATGATGAAAAAATGTAATATTTGTTTTTGGTTTCTCAATTGGTGACTATATGTTGTTTTTAGGACTTAATTTTTGTTTTCAATTCAATTCAAATGTAAAGATTTGAATTGTACAATTTAATTGTACATTAAACATATTTTTTGTTTTTATTATTTAAAGCCATTTAATCTGCCATTTTGTTGCTGAAATGTGCTATACAAATAAACTTGATTGACTGATAGAATATTGAAGAGAAGCTTTAATGTTGCATATATACAAGCAAATAGGAATAAAACTGTATTCAATAAGCACATTTCTATGTTTACATCCAAATTTTAGAGATGTTTACAGTGATATGCTGCAGTATATGCACTGGAAAATGGTCAAGTATTTAAAATAATCTCTCATATGCCAAACAGTCACTCCATGTGACATTTTTGATGGATCAAAATTCAAGGTCAAAATGAAGATAAATCTTTAGCATTATTGTTCCATTTATTGCCACATTAATATACTTTCCTATAAAATATTATTTTTAAAAGTATTTGACAGTGGGACAGTCAGGACTCTGTTATTTGTCATCCTCCCCCATAAAGAATCGTTTCGTTTTGTTCGCTCTCCCCCGTCTCGCTCTCTCATCCATATGGTGGACTTCCTGTCTAGTTTAACCAAATTAGGTTAAACTGCGTTTCTTCCCTCGCCATCCTGTTTTTGTATCAACATATGTTAAGAACACCAACATAAACTTTATAGTGTATTACTAAATGAAGCACATATTTCATATAATCAAATTATCAAAGTAAATTTGAGATATTCCACTTTTTGTTCCGACTCCTCACAATTCAACTCCAAAAAGTTCATTAAAACATTATAAATTAGACCACAGGATCCAGTGTTGTTGTTGTTGTTGTTATTTTTGACATTCTATGCAATGGTTTATCATTTTACTGTGATTATTGACAGAGATCAAAAACGCAATAAAATCCTAAAACAAGAAAATGTGACGGCGCTGAAACAGCAGCGAGGTGTACTTGAGCGTTTTTGGTGACGTGAATTTTGATCCGGAAGCAAAATGAGGAACCCGGTTCTGACTCAGTCACGTGGTACATCTTCAAACGTCACATCCTGCCCCAACAGCAAAAGCCTCAATGCACGCTGCACAAAAACTCCTCCTGGTTTTCTCCTCACACGCTTCGAAGCCTCGGCACAGAAACAACGTCGCTAGTTTTAGGTAAATATCTGAGTTTTTAAAGTAAAAATATCTTCAGTTCCGCTTCAGAGAGATTTTATTAACGAGATGTTAACTCCTGCTGAAAAAACATTCACAGAGTTGGAAGAAATCAACATCAAGATGGAGGAAGAGATGGAGGATCAGCGCAGACTGCTGGATTTTACCCGGATACCGAGGATCATCTTACACCGGATAGGTACGAAACACCTTCACGTTTTACTGATGACATGAGGCGCGAAACGGACAAAAGCTGGAGGAAATACAGGAGACAGATGAAAGGAACACAGTAAATTTCGCAGTGTTAAAATTCATTGATTCTTTCAGAGCTAATACAACAACAGACTGAGTAAAACGCCACCTAGTGGTGGTGTAAATTTCCAGAGCGTATACACGTCGCGTCATTTCTGACAAGCTCCGCCCACCTCCTCAAACCAACAAGTCTAACCGTTGCATGGACGCCATTTTTCTCCTGCTTGAACAACTGTGGTAAGTTTCTTTTTATAAGATAATAATACAATTTGAATTGTTTTATAAGAATATTTTATTTGTTCCTCGGTATATGAGTGAGTTTTGATATCTTAATACTGAGTTTAATACGGCTAACCTGACCGAGTGAATGCCTAGCTTAAAATGTTTGTTTATTTATTTATTTATTTTAGAAATGCAACATAAATTCAGCAAAAAATGTCTGGGTTGAGAAAAAATAAGTCTCGCGTTGGCTGTACGGCTTTTCAGGTCAACAGTAATGCTAACCGTCCAGCTTTTGTTTTTTGTTTTTTTGCTAAGTAAATTTATATCGGCGTATATTGCGTTGGTGCCAGGAGTTTGCTAAACTAGCTATTAGCTGCTCTGCTCCTTTTTTACGTTAGTCCATATTTTATTCGCGTTGAGTATTTCTAACACAATTTGGTAGCTGGTAGTTTTACACAGGAAGCTATGCGGTGCTTGTAATGTTACTTCACATTGTTTATTCAAAAGTAATGTTCCAGAGTCTATGCACATGTAAGTATTAGAGCAACATAACCTCATAATTGTGGTTTAGACAAACATCTGTCTTTTTCTCTGTAACAGAGGACGTGACGGTTGTTGACAGTTCTGGGACTGAGTTGGATGAAGATGTGTCTGAGGATGTTGTTAAGGATCCCTCAGCTGGAGTCCTAACCATCAAATATGAAACTGGTTTGTTATATTTGTAATTCATGTTAGTATTTAATAAGCTTTCTATTTCATTGTAGTTAATGTTTTTTTGTCTTTCATCTGCTTCTCTTATGGTCAGACTTTGTCTCCATGGTGGAATTGCCTGAGGAATCTCAGCCAAGCTCATCTGATTCTGAAGAGACACTCATTCTTTCAGAGAGTCCTTCCGCTGAACGCCAGCGCCTGGACACAGAAGCTAAGCATGTAAGAATTGACTCTGAAAAATTAGCGCAAAACCAAAAAGTATTTTGTTTTAAATACTTTTTGGGGCGACTGTGGCTGGGGGGCGACTGTGGCTCTTTGGTAGAGTAGTCGTCTTGCGATCGGAAGGTTGTAGGTTCGATTCCAGCTTCCTCCTGCCACATGTCGATGTGCCTCTGGGCAAGGCACTTAACCCCAAATTGCCTACCGATCTGCGTATCGGTGTATAAATGTGTGCGTGTTTGTGAGTGCGACTGGGTGAATGTGACTCTAGTGTAAAGCGCTTTGAGTGGTCAAAAATGACTGGAAAAGCGCTATATAAGTTCAGTCCATTTACCATTTAAAAGCCTTTATCACTGTTTCCCCCAGGAAACCTGCTATACTCAGAAGGGGTGCTAGAACAGTTTTTGTGTTAAATGTTAAAAGTTACAAAAAAAATCAGAAGTGCAATAACAGCTTGTTAGGCCAAGGGGCAGGTGCAGAGATGGGGCAATTGGTTTGCACATTCTCACACCAAGTTCAGTGCGTCAAATCTAGCTTACTTCGTTTTTACTGTTACTGGTGCATAAAAAACCCTATTTAAAATGAACAAGCAAGTAAAATAAACAAATAAATCCTGGTGATCCACCAGTCTTATAATACACGCTGCTTTATTATCGCTTATATTTGAGAAGAGAATGTTTTTGTTTTTTTACTAACAATTGCTGCTTTGATGTGTATTTAATAAAAGTTAAAATGTTTTGTTGTTTGAAGTTGGTGGAATCCATTTTTAACAATAAACCTGGTGGCGAACGGATCATGAAGGAATATAATCGAAGCAAGAAAAATGGTTAACATACTGGCAGCTGACATGACAGAGAAGAATGGGTAATTTGTAAATAGGCTTTAGTTAGCTGTGTAGATGAAATGAAAGATTTTGTTAAATCCAGTGCATACCTTGGATAATATACCTTGACCATTTTAATTCACACATAGTTAAATGCTGTTTTCCCATATGTAGCATTGCAGCTATGGAATTGTAATTGTATTGTGTGTGTTTTTTTTCCACAGACAGGAACCAACATCCAAGAACATCTTGATGCCATCACGACGAGCACACAACCTTATCTCCTGGCTGTGGGACGGAGGAAGAAAGTAGCTCACCAGTTCTTCATCATCCTTGACAAAAATGCCATTGCTTGCAGGTCAACTTCCTCTCTTGGTGCTTTTGACAAACTGTTTAAGGCACATTACGTGTTTGCCACAACATACAACCCCATGCTGTGCAACATGTTTACGTTCATCCAGACCACTGTGTACAATATAGATGTAGGTAAAGTGAAAGAAAGTCCACGTGTGGCAGAAATTCGGGCTAGGTTGCTTCAGTAGTACTAGAACTAATCTGTTTGTCATTAAGTGTTTTATTTGTTAGGCAGAGTTAAGTTGCACAAATGCACTTGTTCAGTATATACAAGTAGTTAGTTCATGGTTACTTGGATGGAAAAACTCTTTGCCTTAAATGTACTCTGTCAAGTTTGAGCCATCTATTGTAATGGGATGTACATCATGTGATGTTACTGTGACGCTACCACAGTTAACAGTGGATCTTAAAATGTGCTTTATTTCAATAAATAAGTTGAATGCATTTCTGTGGTAACCTGGTTTTATTCAATTGTACATTTAACTCTACAAAAGTGTAAAAATAGCACTTCATATTTATTTGTGCAGAGTTGATCTTTCACAGCTATAGAGTAAATTATCAACCCAGTAGTGTGTCAGATCAACACTCATAGGAGTTATATGAGCCTCCAGTGTAAACCTTCAATGACTCAATGCAGTGTTGAAAAGCATGAGAATCCGAGTTGTTTTGTCACCATTATGGAGTAACTTATTAACTCTGATTAGAATCATATTTACTCTTATCAGAGTTATTTGACAAGGAGTGTTAAGTTTTATTAACACTGTACAGTGTTAGTGTTAAATTTTAACTATTTTTGAGTTAAATTGTACTCTGAAAATGGAACACTATGCAAAGAGTTAAATTGACACCAATTTCGATAAGGACCAAATAGACTCGAACACAGTGTTAAATTTAACTCTAAGTGTTTATTTAACACTACAAAATTTACTGTGAAACAATGTTTGAAACCGAATTAGGATGAATGTTTTACAGAATTGAATTAACTGATAAGACAGAAACAGAGCGCTGGTTGGACTTCGGGAGGTTCGGGAGAGCAGGTCGATTTCAAAAAATATTATTATTATTCCATAAAGTGCATCAGCATTTGCTGTAGCAGGCCGTTCTATTAATAAATGGGTTTACCAAACTTTCATTCTGTATATCTGACATTAGTTTCCAACTAGAAATGTTTAAACAATATAATTATGGTTTTGACCAGACAAAATATGTCTTTGAGATATATTTAATTACATCCTGACTAGAATAAATGACATCAGATTTACCATTAAGATGTATGGTGGTTTCAATTCAAGATATCGCTAGATCATCAGAATCAAACCTTCTAACTATTCCGAGTCAAAACTAAACAGGGTGAAGCAGCTTTTAGTTTTTATGCTCCAACACTCTGGAATAAGCTTCCTCCTCACTGTAAGACTGAGTTTATTTAAAACAAGGTTAAAAACCTTCTTATTTGTCGTTGCCTATTCTTAAATTTTTGGTTTTATTAACTATATTCAAAATTGTAATGTTTATTTTGTTTATTTTTAATCTGTTGTATGTTGTTTTTAACTTTTTTGTACAAGCACTTTGAATTGTCTTTGGCTGAAAGGTGCTATATAAATAAAGTTGCCTTTCCTTGCCTTGCCTGTAGTGTATTACTATCTGAAGCACATATTTCATATAATCAAATTATGACTAGTCAAAGTAAATTTGAGATATTCCACTTTTTCTTCCGACTACTCACAATTCAAACCCAAACGATAAGCAACACCATTGTTCTGTCTATGGGGTTTGCAGAGCTGAGAAACCAGCAGATAAACATTTTACAAGTAAATGGAGACACAAAGTCTCAGAGATTTATTTTTTTCTGGATCTGTGGCTTTTCTTGTCCTCACTGTCAGAATTTGAAAAGATCTGAGTTTCCCTGTATCAACAAAACATTTTATTAAAATGGGAATTATGATGGACAATACACAGTTTGAATATTTTTTTTGCTTCTTTTTGAGTTTCTATTGCCTCTCAAAGCAGCCCAAATGCTTAGAAAATAACCCAGCCGTTTTTGGCAATAAGTTAATGTTTTTTGGTGTCTGGAAAATAAGAGTGCACCAATAAATCGGCCCCGATTTCCTTAATTGTGGGGAATTGGTGATCAGCCAATACTTGAATGTGAAGCTGATCTTATCCACCAATGTTCTCTCTACCTTTGCAAAGGTCTAAAAATTAGCCACTGTCCCCTTTTGCTCTGCTGTGAGAGAAGTTTGACTGACTGCCGGCTTTGTGGAAGTTTAAATGCACCAACTATAAACTAATATCTTAGGAATATTTCTGCTCCGCCAGTGAAACGCTCAAAACAACAGAGACGCTTGCGGTCCGGCTTATTAACAATGGGGGGAAAAAGTTAAGCAATTTTTCTTTTTCTATTTTTCCTAAGAACATAAATCAGCAATGCTTAGCCTGGCGGGTAAAGGTAATACAGTGTGGGAAACTGAGCATAATATGTGTGGTGGTCACATGCAGAACTGATGGACCGGTTTGGAGTTGAGGTTGCAGTGCACAGCGGTCTCAACGTACAGCAGAGCGATGCTGAGGTGTGAAGGCCGATTGAGGTTCCAGTAACAAAGAACTGCTGCTAATGCAAAGGAGGATTGATATGGACTGAGTCGAGCTGCTGTGTGAATATCTGTCAGGGAGCCACTCAGTTAACATATTGGCATTTTGTTTGCTCACCTGGATGTCCAGGACATGTTTTGACTGACATCTAGTTCATTAGAAGAATCACTTTTGTTAAGTTATTTTTCCAAACTTACAGTTAAAGTGAGATATCTACATATGCGGGTTTTACAAAAAAACACAATCACATTTTTTCCTCATGATCAGAAGATAAATTGGACCTGAACTTAGAATTACCAAAATCATTTATTTGCTAAATGCCAGAAAACATAGGAAAAAATGTCCGTAATACGTTTTGACTGATTTTCACAAATAAAAATGTGTAACTTTAGAATAATCTAAGAAAAAGCTGATTAGATGCATCAAGGGATTTAAGTGAAAGGTTCATTGTTTGACTCGAAATTAAAAGTTTTTGTTTTGTGTTTTGGTCCAGATCTCCGACATTGTTCTGTGTGTGAAGACGACGGGATTTTCAATGAACTCAGCAACCAGGAGGGGAACTTCACTTTAAAACAAGAGGAACCAGAACCTCTGCAGATAAAACAGGAACCAGAACCTCTGGAGATAAAACAGGAGCAAGAAGAACCACAACATCAAGAGTACAAAGAGGAAGAGAAGCAACTCTGCATCAGTCAGGATGAAGAGCATCTTGTGCTGAAACAGGAGACTGATTACATTTTGGTGATTCCTTTTAATGTGCAAATAATCCACAATGAAACAGAACCACAGAGGAACCAACTCATCTCTCATGACTCTGCTGAGGATGAAAACCGGGATCAGGAAGGAAGCGATTCTGAAGAGCCAGGAAAAATAAGAGATGAGAAGCAGAAACGAAATGAAATATGTCAGAAAACCAAACAGCTGAAAAGCACAGCTGAGAGTTCAAAACAAAAAATACACAAGAAGGCTCATCCACACCAAAAATTATATCATTGTAAAATTTGTGATGAATCCTTTAATCAAGTAAATGTATTGACAACACACATGAGCACTCACATGGGCAAAAAGCCCTTCACATGTTCAATCTGTGGAAAATGTTATGGCCACAAGGCTGGTATAATTTATCATATGAAAGTTCACTCAGGTGAGAAGCCTTTCTCTTGTGGCACTTGTGGAAAAAGTTTCATAATCAAATGTAATTTAGTTAGTCACATGACAGTTCACACAGATGAGAGACCTTTCTCATGTGAGACCTGTGGAAAAGGCTTTCGATCCAAATCTCAGTTACTTTTTCACATGAAGATTCACACAGGCGAGAAGCCTTTCTCATGTGAGACCTGTGGGAAAGGCTTTCGAGCCAAATCTCAGTTACTTCTTCACATGAAGATTCACACAGATGAGAAGCCTTTCTCATGTGAGACCTGTGGGAAAGGCTTTCGATCCAAATCTCAGTTAGTTGTTCACATGAGGAGTCACACAGGTGAGAAGCCTTTTTCATGTACAAGCTGTGAAAAAAGGTTTACCAGTAAAGAAAATTTAACTGATCACATGAGGATTCACACAGGTCAGAAGCCTTTCTCATGTGGGACTTGTGGAAAACGTTTCTATCGACAATGCAGTCTAACTTGTCACATGAGAATTCATACAGGTGAGATGCCTTTCAAATGTACAAGCTGTGGAAAAAGCTTCAGAAACAGAAGTGGTTTATATCCTCACATGATGACGCATGCTA
Organism: Xiphophorus maculatus; assembly: GCF_002775205.1. Classification (NCBI taxonomy): domain Eukaryota; kingdom Metazoa; phylum Chordata; class Actinopteri; order Cyprinodontiformes; family Poeciliidae; genus Xiphophorus; species Xiphophorus maculatus. The sequence goes on from NC_036456.1 coordinate 24,677,037, forward strand.
ATGAGAAGCCTTATTCTTGTGGGACCTGTGGAAAAAGGTTCCGTCAAAAAGGCACTTTAACTAGTCACATGAGGACTCATACAGATGAAAGGCCTTTCTCATGTGGGACCTGTGGAAAACGTTACAAAAACAGAAACAGTTTAATTGGCCACATACAGACACATACTAGTGAGAAGCTTTTCTCTTGTGGGACCTGTGGAAAAGGGTTCCGTCAAAAAGAGTATTTAACTTCTCACATGTTGACTCATACTAGTGAGAAGCTTTTCTCTTGTGGGACCTGTGGAAAAAGGTTCCGTCAAAAAGGCACTTTAACTAGTCACATGAGGACTCATACAGATGAAAGGCCTTTCTCATGTGGGACCTGTGGAAAAAGTTACAAAAACAGAAACAGTTTAATTGGCCACATGTGGACTCATACAAGTGAGAAGCCATTTTCTTGTGGGACCTGTGGAAAAGGTTTCCATAAAAAAGGTCATTTAAATGATCATATGAGGACTCATACAGATGAAAGGCCTTTCTCTTGTGGGACATGTGGAAAAGGTTTCCACCAAAAAAACATTTTAACTTCTCACATGAGGATTCATACAGATGAGAAGGCATTTTCTTGTGGGTTTTGTGGGAAACGTTTCCGTTGGCAAAGCAATTTAACTGGTCACATGAGAATTCATACAGATGAGAAGCCATTCTTATGTGGGACTTGTGGAAAAGGTTTTCGTTGCCAAAGCAGTTTAACTGTTCACATGAAGACTCACACAGATCAGAAGCCTTTCTTATGTGGGACTTGTGGAAAAAGTTTCCGTTGGCAAAGCAGTTTAACTGGTCACATGAAGACTCATACAGGAGGATCAGAATAATCTGACCCTCAAGTACCAAAACACACTAACTCACAGCTTGGAAGCAGAGTAATTACAGCTGGGTAACATTTCTATAATGTAGCAGCTTGGAGAAGAAAACCAGTTGAAATAGGGCGTTTATCTAACAACCAAAACTTTCACTTTATTCTGTCAGTTTTATCTTTTCATTTAAAATGGTTTTTATCTTGAAGTAACAATAGATGTGAATGTTTTCAGATTTAGACTTGTAAAGCTGTTATTGTATGGCTATTCCTTATGCTTTGTTTTATTTCATTAATTTTGGTCAGAGGATGCATGTTAGCTGTAACTATATGAACTGTTGGCGTAGGTATATTTTTGGGCCTAAACAATTCCTCGAGTGATTTGAGTACCTCGATTATTAAAGTCCCTCGAGAAAAATGTATCTGCCTCTAAGGTTCATTAAATTGTATTTTATTATGTAATGCACGGTTTTCCGGCTGGGTCGTTATTTGCATTGCGCAGCGCTCTCACTTCCGCCTGAGTTGTGGACGAACGCGAACCTTAGCAGCATAAGGTCCAATTTTCAAGTTCAGCCTGGGAGGATTTTACTGATTCATGATAATGTCTGGGTTTTTGTGCATCGGGGGACCAATGAGCATACTTAAAATGTCGGGAGCGTTCCCTGGAGAACGGCAGCTGTTCTCCGGGAGCTGCTTGTTCAGAGCGACCAGCACGGCGGGATTATTTATACATGTGAGCAGATAGACTGAACACTGTGGGCGGCTGTGCTTTACACGAGTAGCTTTACGGACGAACCAGAAAATAAATTTCCTATCATCCCAGTCGCCACTAACGGGTGGCGTTGCATACCTGGTAGATGTTTGTGTGTGTGACGAACGACGGTGCCAAATCCCGTTGTTGTGCTGAACGTAAACTATAAATGTCTGGGCAATAATACATAAACCAAAAACCGGAGTATAGACATTTTTTATAAGTGTATTTGTGAGCCTGCCTCTTTATCATTAAAATGAATATAATTTCAGATTCTTGTATAACTTTTCTTCAGGTTAACTTGGAAAGTGAGTTATTATTGTTACAAGTTAATTTTCTAAACTACAGAAAAGTTATTGTTAGGGAAGTTCAAATGTGAAAAATTATACTGTTGATATGCAATAGTGATACTGCTGTTAGATTTACCAATGTTTTTTTTTTATCTGACTACTCGATAAATTGTAACAGTAGTCGATGGATTACTCGATTACTAAAATATTTGTTTACAACAGCCCTAGTATATTTTGATTACATTTTTCACTCTAAAGTTGAATCTAAATATATATTACTTTTTCATTAGTTTCTCGAGTTTTTGATTCAGGGAGAAAATACTGTTGATCACATGATGGCAACAATGCAGATGTTTCTACGTTTTGCTAAGTTGCGATAAAACCAAAGATGTTTTCCCTTTTTTTGTTAAAACATCTGCATCAACTTTATTCTCGCTAAGTTTACTGTAAATTGAAGTTGTATTTTATCCATGTGACTTTTTTAAAATCTATAAAACAGTATTTGTTTGAGAATTTTTTTATTATTTAGGATGTTAGAAAATGTATTGGTGATATAGATTCAATTTCAGATAGAAATGTGACTAGCAAAAACTGTTTCCATGCCATTCTTTTATAAAGTTTTTATAATAAAGTGTTTTTTAACCATTATTATGGGGTTTGTCTTTTTTCAGTTCAGTAGTGGATGTAAAAGTTCCTGCTTTTTGAGTCTTTTCTCTCATAATTTCTCCCAAGTATCTCTTTTTTTAACATAATTTATTTAAGAATATCCATTATTATGAATCCAGCATATATGCATCTATGTACATGTAGATGATCGTCGACTTCAGGAAGAACCGGCCCAGCCACGCTCCGCTGCTCATCAACAGCTCGGCTGTGGAGGTGGTCAGCAGCACCAAATTCCTGGGGGTGCACATCACTAACGACCTCACCTGGACTGGGAACACCACGTCTCTGGCCAAGAGGGCACAGAAACGCTTGTATTTCCTGCGGAGGATGAGAAGAGCACACCTGCCCCCGCCCATCCTCAAGACGTTCTACAGAAGCACCATAGAGAGCATTCTGACCAGCTGCCTCTCTGTGTGGTGTGGAGGCTGCAGCGCCTCCGACTGGAAGAACGTGAGGAGAGTGGTGCGGACAGCAGAGAGGATCATCGGGGCCCCCCTTCCCTCCATTCAGGACATTTCATCCCAGTGCTGCGTGTCCCGAGGCCGAAACATCATCAGTGACCCCTCACACCCCCACCATGGACTGTTCTCCCTGCTGCCCTCTGGAAAGAGGTTCCGCAGCATCCGGTGCAGGTCCACCAGGTTCCGAAACAGCTTTTTCCCACTTGCTATCAGCCTGCTGAACTCTTAACTGGACTGCACTTAAAATCTGGTCTCCACTTTATACCTTCCACATGTACAGAGCTAAATAACTTCCATTTTACTGTCAGTCCTGCACTTTATATTTATATCTATATTTTATATTGTATTTTATTTTATTCTGGAGTAACCTCATAGCATTGGAACCTCAAAACATTGTCCTGAGCCGTATGCAACGAAATTTCGTTCTGTATACACACTGTGCATGCAAAATAATAAAGTTAGTCTAAGTCTAAGTATGTACACATGGATAATACAGCAGCAAAGAAAAAAGGATTAGTGTCTCGACAAACATTTAATTTCCATTTCAGTCATTGATATCTCTCAGAAAAGTCCTCATGGGCTCACATGAATGGTAGGTGCATCGATCCAGCGTCTTCCATCAAAAAGAAGAGAAACATACAAACAGAGGGGACTGACGGCTTCTTATAAACCAAATCATATCGCAATTATGTTCAGGCCTTTGTTTCACCTGTGGTTGTTTTAAAGTTGGTATTGTATGGTTGGTATTCTAAACAAATGTCAATAAGAAAGAATCTGAATCGAAGGTACGTTTAAATGTACATGTTTGAGATTGAAAGCCATTGTGCAACAGTTTTCAGAAGAGTTAAATTTGAAGTCCAGTCCAGAACCGTTGCTTCAGCTCTGCGAGGATCAAGCAGATGTAGAAAATAATTCATCCCATGCAGTGCGCCATTTTATTATGTCTTTAATAACTACTTGTCCTTCATTGCTGTCATCAAATGCGATGTTACAGATTGACCAGCAGATGTCGCCCTATTCAAATTTACCAAATGCATAGAAACGCTGGAATCAATTCAACATAAGTGATACATAGAGAACCAGAAACAGCGATGCAAACAAAGATTTTCAGTAAGCAAATCTGCTAAAAACATTTTGTTAGTAAGAATCCTGAACCCTGAATGAGAATGATAACTAGGATATTTTAATAAGCTATGAAACTGTGTTGCCTTTTGCATGTTTTCACATCCAACTGTGGACTTTAAAGTTTCTTTTAAACGGAATAATTTCTGAAAAACATCTGAGGTGAAACAAAATTTGGTTTTGCTGTTGAATGTGTTAGTATCACCTAAATAATTACTCAGTACAGGTGGCTCAGTGTGTACATAACAAACATTAGAAATTATAACACAGGATCCACGGAGTTGATTTTTTTTTTTGACATTATAGATGATGAATAATCGCAAAAAGGCGCTCAGATAAATTACAAACACACATAATAAAATCCTAAAACAAGTAAATGCAACGCGGGTGAAGCAGCAGCGGTTTAGTGCCTTATCTATCCGGAAGCAAAGGATCCACATCCGGAATCAGTCACGTGGTACGGCCCTCTCGCCCGGCTTCAAACGTCACATCCTGCTCCATGAACACAAGATTCATGGAAATCCTCCTGGTTTAGTCGACACGTGTCCCGAAGCCTCGGCACAAAAAGCAGGTCGCTAGTTTTAGGTAAATATCTGAGTATTTGAGTGTTTTCAGTGAAAATATCTTCAGTTCCGCCTCAGAGAGAGTTTATCAACGAGCAGGTAACTCCTGCTGGAGAAACATTCACAGAGTTTAAAGAAATCAACGTCAAGATGGAGGAAGAGATGGAGGATCAGCGCAGACTGATGGATTTTACCCGGATACCGAGGATCATCTTACACCGGATAGGTACGAAACACCTTCATGTTTTACTGATGACATGAGGCGCGAAACGGACAAAAGCTGGAGGAAATACAGGAGACAGATTAAAGGAAACAGTGTTTGAAACTGAATTAGGATGAATGTTTTACTAAATTAACTGATAAGTCAGAAACAGAGCGCTGGTTGGACTTATTCCATAAAGTGCATCAGCGTTTGCTATGGCAGGCCGTTCTGTCATTAAATGGCTTTACCAAACTTTCATTCTGTATATCTGACATTAGTTTCCGACTAGATATGTTTAAACAATATAATTATAATATAATAATAATAACAATATAATTATGGCTTTGATCAGACAAAATATGTCTTTGAGGTATATTTAATTACATCCTGACTAGAATAAATGACATCAGATTTACCATTAATATATATGGTGGTTTCAATTCAAGATATCTATAGTATATTACTATCTGAAGCACATACTTCATATAATCAAATTATGACTAGTCAAAGTAAAGTTGAGTTATCCCACGTTTTGTTCCAAATACATGTTTTGTGTAATTGTGGAATAAAATAATTATTCAGTGTGTTTACTTTTATCAAACAATTTATTAATCCTTTTCAACATTAATGCATTTCTATATTTTTTACTTATACAAGTTGAAGTGTTTTTCTGTAGAGGCTGCAACTCTCAGCAGGGAGCAGGAATCGGTTGAACAGGATGTGGTTAATAACCGCACTCTGCTGCAGAGACAGCCTGCGGTGTTTGTTCCACTTTGACAGTTCAGCAGCTCACTTCTTCATATCAGGCTCCTGGCAACTGACAAGGACAGATAGTTTTCACACCCTGCGGTTTAAACTATTGAACCCAGGGCGCAAGGAAATAAGAATATGATCAAAGCAGGTATTGGAAACTAAACCTTGTCCTTCATTACTGAGTTGTGGTTACTGAGTATGTAAAGATGTTCCGTCTGATCACCTTTGTGACAGAAACTAAGTGTTTTTCTTTTCTTTGAATATGTATATCTCTTAAGTTTCTTAGTATTGTTGACACCTCCCAGGTTGTGCATGAAGAGGTTATAAAGTTAGAGTGTGCCTCTGTTAGAGTTTAGAACTCTGCCAACAGCATTACTGTTGTTTGTTCTCCATCTATAGATCCAAATAAATCTGTTTTTGTTCTCTAATTTTGATGTTGGTCTCAGAGTTTTTTCAAACTCCACATAATCATAGCGTTTTTATAGATATCTTAAAATATATCTAATCATAAACTAATTTCAGATTTTGGGCCACAGGTAGACAAGGATAAAGGAGGCAGAGAAACTGTTCAATAAACAGGAGAAGGATTGATTCTGGGTTTTATATCTTTATTGAAAGACCAGCAGCGTTCGAAGACTCTGCAACTGAAACTAGTCAGAGGCAGAGAACAGAAATGAGATGCACACAATTATCTCTACACGTCACACTTAACTGCACATAAGTGTGAGAAAGATAAGCGAAGGAAAACGACTTTAGTCGAATGCAGAACTGATGGACCGGTTTGGAGTTGAGGTTGCAGTGCACAGCGGTCTCAACGTACAGCAGAGCGATGCTGAGGTGTGAAGGCCGATTGAGGTTCCAGTAACAAAAAACTGCTGCTAATGCAAAGGAGGATTGATATGGACTGAGTCGAGCTGCTGTGTGAATATTTGTCAGGGAGCCACTCAGTTAACATATTGGCATTTTGTTTGCTCACCTGGATGTCCAGGACATGTTTTGACTGACATCTAGTTCATTAGAAGAATCACTTTTGTTAAGTTATTTTTCCAAATTTAGAGTTAAAGTGAGATATCTACGGAGGGGACATGGGGATTTTTTTTTCTTTTGCGTTACCTCGCAATACTTTTGCGTTACCTCGCAAAACTTTTGCGTTACCTCGCAATACTTTTGCGTTACCTCGCAATACTTTTGCGTTACCTCGCAAAACTTTTGCGTTCCCTCGCAAAACTTTTGCGTTCCCTCGCAAATGTTTTGCGTTACCTCGCAAAGCCTTTTGCGTTCCCTCGCAAAGGTTTTGCGTTACCTCGCAATACTGTACTGGTCAGTTATGCAGCATGATTCAATACTGCAAGCCTTTCTTACGGTGGGCGCCGTACTTTCTGCTTTAATATAAGGTTATATGAGGTATTTCCATGAATTTTAATATCTTTTTGTGAAATATCTGAAGTTTTATATCTTTCTTTAGGATAGAAAGGCGCCACAAACCTACGATATAAACAGAAACCTTCCGTAAGTAAGAAAGAAATAAAAATACATCCTAATTTGGACTATTTCTGAGTTATTATCGCGGGTAATAAATCATCTGACAGTTTTGATTGTGTCTCTGTTGTGTTCGTAGTCTGAATGGTTTAAAGAGCTGCTTTCAGTGCCGCTCCATCTTAGCCTTAACAGACATAAACATGCAGGAAATCAATTGATTTTCAATCAGTGTTTTGCACCAAACGGTTAATAATAATAAACAAGTTTTCACTGAGGCTCTGTAAGAGCCATATCAATGAAATAAGTAATTATTGATATGACAGGAGCAGCGGCTTTGACACTTAGGTGTGTCGACGTGGGAGTGACGTCACCAGGTATGAATGGGAAGGATACTGGCTTTGTGTGTATGAGGAAGCGGTGAGCGGGGCGGTCAGTCCTTGCAAAGTTTGGAACCTGATCATCAAAATGGAATAAATCGATAATTGTGACAGAACAAAGAAGAGGTTTGGAGTTGATTGATAAACGGACAGATGAGATTCCCTGAGTTAACCCAGTGCGGCCCTTTAACATCATTAGTTTGTCGTGTTTTTAATAATAAAAACTTGTTAACAGTAAAAACTGTTTGGTGCAAAACACTGATTGAACATCGATTTATTTTTTACTGCATGTTTATGTCTGTTAAGGTTAAGATGGAGCGGCACTGAAAGCAGCTCTTTAAACCATTCAGACTACAAACACAACAGAGACACAATCAAAACTGTCAGATGATTTATTAACCGCGATAATAACTCAGAAATAGTCCAAATTATAATGTATTTTTATTTCTTTCCTACTTACGGAAGGTTTCTGTTTATATCGTAGGTTTGTGGTGCCTTTCTATCCTAAAGAAAGATATAAAACTTCAGATATTTCACAAAAAGATACCAGTATTCATGGAAATACCTCACATAACCTTATATTAAAGCATAAAGTACGGCGCCCACCGTAGGAAAGGCTTGCAGTATTCAATTATGCTGCATAACTGACCAGTACAGTATTGCGAGGTAACGCAAAACCTTTTGCGAGGGAACGCAAAAGGTTTTGCGAGGGAACGCAAAAGTTGAAATAGGACGTTTATCTAACAACCAAAACTTTCACTTTATTCTGTCAGTTTCATCTTTTCATTTAAAATGGTTTTTATCTTGAAGTAACAATGGATGTGAATGTTTTCAGATTTAGACTTGTAAAGCTGTTATTGTATGGCTATTCCTTATGCTTTGTTTTATTTCATTAATTTTGGTCAGAGGATGCATATTAGCTGTAACTATATGAACTGTTGGCGTAGGTATATTTTTGGGCCTAAACAATTCCTCGAGTGATTTGAGTACCTCGATTATTAAAGTCCCTCGAGAAAAATGTATCTGCCTCTAAGGTTCATTAAATTGTATTTTATTATGTAATGCACGGTTTTGCGGCTGGGTCGTTATTTGCATTGCGCAGCACTCTCACTTCCGCCTGAGTTGTGGACGAACGCGAACCATAGCAGCAAAAAGTCCAGTTTTCAAGTTCAACCTGGGAGGATTTTACTGATTCATGATAATGTCTGCGATTTTGTGCATCGGGGGACCAATGAGCATCCTTAAAATGTCGGGAGCGTTCCCTGGAGAACGGCAGCTGTTCTCCGGGAGCTGCTTGTTCAGAGCGACCAGCACGGCGGGATTATTTATACATGTGAGCAGATAGACTGAACACTGCGGGCGGCTGTGCTTTACACGAGTAGCTTTACGGACGAGCCAGAAAATAAATTTCCTATCATCCCAGTCGCCACTAACGGGTGGCGTTGCATACCTTTGTGGTGCCTTTCTATCCTAAAGAAAGATATAAAACTTCAGATATTTCACAAAAAGATACCAGTATTCATGGAAATACCTCATATAACCTTATATTAAAGCATAAAGTACGACGCCCACCGTAGGAAAGGCTTGCAGTATTCAATTATGCTGCATAACTGACCAGTACAGTATTGCGAGGGAACGCAAAAGGTTTTGCGAGGGAACGCAAAAGTTGAAATAGGACGTTTATCTAACAACCAAAACTTTCACTTTATTCTGTCAGTTTCATCTTTTCATTTAAAATGGTTTTTATCTTGAAGTAACAATGGATGTGAATGTTTTCAGATTTAGACTTGTAAAGCTGTTATTGTATGGCTATTCCTTATGCTTTGTTTTATTTCATTAATTTTGGTCAGAGGATGCATGTTAGCTGTAACTATATGAACTGTTGGCGTAGGTATATTTTTGGGCCTAAACAATTCCTCGAGTGATTTGAGTACCTCGATTATTAAAGTCCCTCGAGAAAAATGTATCTGCCTCTAAGGTTCATTAAATTGTATTTTATTATGTAATGCACCGTTTTCCGGCTGGGTCGTTATTTGCATTGCGCAGCGCTCTCACTTCCGCCTGAGTTGTGGACGAACGCGAACCTTAGCAGCAAAAAGTCCAGTTTTCAAGTTCAACCTGGGAGGATTTTACTGATTCATGATAATGTCTGCGATTTTGTGCATCGGGGGACCAATGAGCATCCTTAAAATGTCGGGAGCGTTCCCTGGAGAACGGCAGCTGTTCTCCGGGAGCTGCTTGTTCAGAGCGACCAGCACGGCGGGATTATTTATACATGTGAGCAGATAGACTGAACACTGCGGGCGGCTGTGCTTTACACGAGTAGCTTTACGGACGAGCCAGAAAATAAATTTCCTATCATCCCAGTCGCCACTAACGGGTGGCGTTGCATACCTTTGTGGTGCCTTTCTATCCTAAAGAAAGATATAAAACTTCAGATATTTCACAAAAAGATACCAGTATTCATGGAAATACCTCACATAACCTTATATTAAAGCATAAAGTACGGCGCCCACCGTAGGAAAGGCTTGCAGTATTCAATTATGCTGCATAACTGACCAGTACAGTATTGCGAGGTAACGCAAAACCTTTTGCGAGGGAACGCAAAAGGTTTTGCGAGGTAACGCAAAAGAAAAAAAAATCCCCATGTCCCCTAGAGGGCTCCGTAGATATCTACATATGCAGGTTTTTAAAAAAAACACACGCACATTTTTCCTCATGGTCAGAAGATAAATTGGACCTGCACTTAGAATTACCAAAATCTCTGATTTGTTACATGCCAGAAAACATAGAAAGAATGTCAATAATTTGTTTTGACCGATTTTCATACATAAAACTTTCTAATTTTAGAATAATCCAAGAAAAGGCTGCATAGATGCATAAAGGTATTAACGTGAAAGGTTCACTATTTGACTCAAAATTAAAAGGTTTTTTGTGTGTTTTGGTCCAGATCTCCGTCAGTGCTGGGCGTGTAAAGACGACGGGGTTCTCAATGAGCTCAGCAACCTGGAGGGCAACTCCACTTTAGAAGAGCAACCAGAACATCAAGAGTTCAAAGAGGAAGAGAAGCAACTCTGCGTCAGTCAGGATGAAGAGCAGCTTGTACTGAGACAGGAGACTGATGACAATTTGGTGATTCCTTCTACTGCGCAAAGAATCTGCAATGAAACAGAACCACAGAGGAACCAACTCATCTCTCATGGCTCTTCTGAAGATGAGAACCAGGATCAGGAAAAAAGCAATTGTGAAGACTCAGGAAAAAAGAGAGATAAAAAACAGAAACGTCAGAGATATCAGAAAACCAAACAGCAAAAAGGTAAAACTGAGAGTTCAAAACAGAAAACACAGAATAAAGCTCATCCAGACCAAAAACAATATTCTTGTAAAATCTGTGATGAAGCCTTTTCTCAAAGCAGTTCCTTGACAACACACATGAGAACTCACATGGACAAGAAGCCTTTCACATGTTCAACCTGTGGAAAAAGCTTCCAAAAGAAATATCATTTGCTTCGTCACATGATGATTCACACAGGAGAGAAGCCTTTTTCATGTGTGACTTGTGGAAAAAGTTTCATAACCAAACCTGAGGTAGTTAGTCACATGAGGATTCACACAGGTGAGAGGCCTTTTTCATGTGTGATCTGTGGAAAAAGCTTCCAAAACAAATCTAATTTGCTTCGTCACATGAAGATTCACACAGGAGAGAGGCCTTTCTCATGCGAGACCTGTGGAAAAGGATTCCGGTCCAAGCCTCAGTTACTTCATCACAGGAGGATTCACACAGATGAGAGGCCTTTCTCATGCGAGACCTGTGGAAAAGGATTCCGGTCCAAGCCTCAGTTACTTCGTCACAGGAGGATTCACACAGATGAGAGGCCTTTCTCATGCGAGACCTGTGGAAAAGGATTCCGGTCCAAGCCTCAGTTACTTCGTCACAGGAGGATTCACACAGATGAGAGGCCTTTCTCATGCGAGAACTGTGGAAAAGCATTCCGGTCCAAGCCTCAGTTACTTTTTCACATGAAGATTCATACAGGTGAGAGACCTTTCTCATGTGGGACTTGTGGAAAACGTTTCTATCGACAATGCAGTCTAACTTGTCACATGAGAATTCATACAGGTGAGAAGCCTTTCAAATGTACAAGCTGTGGAAAAAGTTTCAGAAACAGAAGTGGTTTATATCCTCACATGACAACGCATACTAATGAGAAGCCTTACTCTTGTGGGACTTGTGGAAAAAGGTTTCGTCACAAAGACACTTTAACTAGTCACATGAGGACTCATACAGGTGAAAGGCCTTTTTCATGTGGGACCTGTGGAAAAAGTTACAAAATCAGAAACAGTTTAATTGGACACATACAGACACATACTAGCGAGAGGCTTTTCTCTTGTGGGACCTGTGGAAAAAGGTTCAGTCAAAAAAAGCATTTAACTTCTCACATGTGGACTCATACAAGTGAGAAGCCATTCTCTTGTGGGACCTGTGGAAAAGGTTTCCATAAAAAAGGTTATTTAAATTATCATATGAGGACTCATACAGGTGAAAAGCCTTTCTCATGTGGGACTTGTGGAAAACGTTTCTATCGACAATGCAGTCTAACTTGTCACATGAGAATTCATACAGGTGAGAAGCCTTTCAAATGTACAAGCTGTGGAAAAAGTTTCAGAAACAGAAGTGGTTTATATCCTCACATGACAACGCATACTAATGAGAAGCCTTACTCTTGTGGGACTTGTGGAAAAAGGTTTCGTCACAAAGACACTTTAACTAGTCACATGAGGACTCATACAGGTGAAAGGCCTTTTTCATGTGGGACCTGTGGAAAAAGTTACAAAATCAGAAACAGTTTAATTGGACACATACAGACACATACTAGCGAGAGGCTTTTCTCTTGTGGGACCTGTGGAAAAAGGTTCAGTCAAAAAAAGCATTTAACTTCTCACATGTGGACTCATACAAGTGAGAAGCCATTCTCTTGTGGGACCTGTGGAAAAGGTTTCCATAAAAAAGGTTATTTAAATTATCATATGAGGACTCATACAGGTGAAAAGCCTTTCTCTTGTGGGACTTGTGGAAAATGTTTCCAACTAAAAAACATTTTAACTTCTCACATGAGGATTCATACAGATGAGAAGGCATTTTTTTGTGGGTTTTGTGGAAAAAGTTTCCGTTGGCAAAGCAGTTTAACTGTTCACATGAAGACTCACACAGATCAGAAGCCTTTTGTATGTGGGACTTGTGGAAAAAGTTTCCGTTGGCAAAGCAGTTTAACTGTTCACATGAAGACTCACACAGATCAGAAGCCTTTCTTATGTGAGACTTGTGGAAAAAGTTTTTGTTGCCAAAGCAGTTTAACTCGTCACATCATGCTTCACACAGGTCAGAAGCCTTTTGTATGTGGGACTTGTGGAAAAAGTTTCCGTTGGCAAAGCAGTTTAACTGGTCACATGAAGACTCATACAGGAGGATCAGAATAATCTGACCCTCGAGTACCAAAACACACTAACTCACAGCTTGGAAGCAGAGTAATTACAGCTGGGTAACATTTCTATAATGTAGCAGCTTGGAGAAGAAAACCAGTTGAAATAGGACGTTTAACAAACAAAACTTTCACTCTATTCTGTCGGTTTTGTTTTTTTTATTTAAAATTGTTTTTAAGTAAGATATTTAGAGCTTACAAAGTTATGCATGAATTTTTAATGGCTTTTTTTTTTGTCCAGTGAGATATTAGTAGTCTGTTTATCTCTTGAAGTAACAATGGATTTGAATGTTTTCAGATTTAGACTTGTAAAGCTGTTGTGTACATTGTACTTTGTTTTATTTCATTCATTTTGGTCAGAGGATGCATGTTAGCTGTTACTATATGAACTGTTGGTGTAGGTATATTTAGATTAAAATGTATTCTAAATTTGAATCTAAATATATATTAGTTTTTCCATTACTTTCTCTTAAGGTTTTTGATTCAGGGAGAAAATACTGTTGATCATATGATGGCAACAATGCAGACATTTCTACGTTTTGCTAACATAGTTAGCGTAACATAGGTTTCATCATAATAGAGTTATGGTGAAACCTGAGATGTTTTCCCTTTTTTGTTAAAACATCTACATTGACTTTATTCTTGCTAAGTTTACTGCAAACTGAAGTATTTTTTTCATTCATTTGACTTTTATTTTATCTGTAACACACTATTTGTTTGAGAAGGTTTTTATTATTTAGGATGTTAGAAAATGTATTGTTGATATAGATTCATTTTCAGATAGAAATGTGACTATCAAAAACTGTTTCTATATCATTCTTGTATAATAAATTTTTTTGGATTGGGACTGATGTAAAAGTTCCTGCTTCTTGAGTCTTTTCTCTCATAATTTCTCCCAAGTATCTCTTTTTTTAAACATTCTTTATTTAAGAACATCCATTATTATGAACCCATCATATATGCATCTATGTACATGTATGTACACAAATGATACAACAGCAAAGAAAAAAGTATTAGTGTCTCGACAAACATTTAATTTCAGTTGGCTCAGTGTGTACGTAAGTTCATTTCTTAACTTTTTGAAACATTAAAAATTACAACACAGGATCCACTGTGTTGGTTTTTTGACATTATAGATAATCGCAATAATCGCAAAAAGGCGCTCAAATAAATTACAAACACACGTAAAAAAAAAAAAGAGAAGTAAATGTAACGCGGGTGAAACAGCAGCGGTTTAGTGCCTCATCTATCTGAAAGCAGAGAAACCACATCCGGAATTAGTCACGTGGTACGGCCCGCTCGTGCAGTTTCAGACGTCATATTCTGTTTCAGGAACAAAAGCTTCATAAAAATCCTCCTGATTTACTCGACACGTGTCCGGAAGCCACTGCACAGAAAGCACGTCGCTAGTTTTAGGTAAATATCTGAGTATTTGAGTGTTTAAAGTAAAAATGTCTTCAGTTCCGCCTCAGAGAGAGTTTATCAACGAGCAGGTAACTCCTGCTGGAGAAACATTCACAGAGTGGAAAGAAATCAACGTTAAGATGGAGGAAGAGATGGAGGATCAGCGCAGACTGATGGATTTTACCCGGATACCGAGGATCATCTTACACCGGATAGGTACGAAACACCTTCATGTTTTACTGATGACATGAGGCGCGAAACGGACAAAAGCTGGAGGAAATACAGGAGACAAATTAAAGGAAACAATGTTTGAAACCGAATTAGTATGAATGTTTTACAGAAATAAATTAACTGATAAGACAGAAACAGAGCGCTGGTTGGACTTATTCCATAAAGTGCATCAGCGTTTTCTATGGCAGGCCGTTCTATCATTAAATGGGCTTTACCAAACTTTCATTCTGTGTATCTGAAATTAGTTTCCGACTAGAAATGTTTTATCTATAGTGTATGTGAAGCACATATTTTATATAAGTAAATTATGGCTAGTCAAAGTAAATTTGAGTTATCCCACTTTTTGTTCCGACTACTCACAATTCAAACCCAAACGATAAGCAACACCTTTGTTCTGTCTATGGGGTTTGCAGAGCTGAGAAACCAGCAGATAAACATTTTACAAGTAAATGAGACGAGTTCTTGTCTTGGTCAGAGTGTTTTGAGCTGCAGGCTGTGTAACTCACTGCATTCACTCCTGACTGGTAAGCAAGTAAAATATGTAAAGAGACAAATTTTGGGGATTTTTGTCTTTGTGATTCTTTTTGACTGAGTTCTTCTAACATATATTTTAATTGATTTTATGTATTTTAGCATGGTGTCCTTAAGCTTTAAGACATGTGCCTATAAATAAAATGTTTGATTATTAATTATCTGAAATATTTTTCAGGCAATAATTCACTTTAGATATCTTGAATTGAAACCTCCATGCAACATAATTGTAAATCTGACTACATTTATACTTTTCAGAATTCCACTGAAGATGTTTCAAATACATGTTTTGTCTAATTGTGGAATAAAATAGTTACTCCCAGTGTATTTACTTTTATCAAATAATTTATTAATCCATTTAAGCATTAATGCATTTATATTTTTTACTTATACAAGTTGAAGTGTTTTTCTGTAGAGGCTGCAACTCTCAGCAGGGAGCGGAAACCAAATAAAGGGGATAAAGGAGGCAGAGAAACTGTTCAATAAACAGGAGAAGGTTTGATTCTTGTTTTTATATCTTTAGCAGCAGCGTTCGAAGACTCTGCAACTGAAACTAGTCAGAGGCAGAGAACGGAAATGAGATGCACACAATTATCTCTACACGTCACACTTAACTGCACATAAGTGTGAGAAAGATAAGCGAAGGAAAACCGACTTTAGTCGAATGCAGAACTGATGGACCGGTTTGGAGTTGGAGTTGAGGTTGCAGTGCACAGCGGTCTCAACGTACAGCAGAGCGATGCTGAGGTGTGAAGGCCGATTGAGGTTCCAGTAACAAAGAACTGCTGCTAATGCAAAGGAGGATTGATATGGACTGAGTCGAGCTGCTGTGTGAATATTTGTCAGGGAGCCACTCAGTTAACATATTGGCATTTTGTTTGCTCACCTGGATGTCCATGACATGTTTTGACTGATATCTAGTTCATTAGAAGAATCACTTTTGTTAAGTTATTTTTCCAAACTTACAGCTAAAGTGAGATATCTACATATGCGGGCTGTAAAAAAAAAACACAAGCACATTGTTAACCCCGAAAAAGTGATTTAGGACCAGGATTCCAAAGGCAGAACAAAAACACAGCTTTATTAAAGAAAAAAGCCTGAGCAGGGGAGAGGATGTGTGTATCCAGACGCTATCAGACAGACTCTCTCATACATCACACATAATGTCAGTTTTTATACACATCTTTAGACGCCGAGGTGGCGCAAAACAATTCCTGGAAGTCGAACAAAACAAAACACCTCTTAGAAGAAACAAACTCATTAAAATCTCTCAGAATCAGTTGCTGGGCAGAAATATATTCAAAATGGAGCAAGCTTTGACATCTCAAGCTGATTTAGAAAAACTTGCAGGCTTTGTGGTTGGCGTTTCCTGTCAGCAAGTTCCTGTGACCGGAACATGCGGCTTTGAGCAGAAAGACACTTTAACTTGTATACGTAAAACACACATGATAAATGAATAAACTGGTTAATAAAAAGAAATAACAGTGTGAATAATTATTTCATTCCACAACATTTTTTCCTCATGATCAGAAGATAAATTGGACCTGAACTCGGAATTACCAAAATCATTTATTTGCTAAATGCCAGAAAACATTGGAAAAATGTCCATAATACGTTTTGACTGATTTTCACACATAAACATGTAATTTAAGAATAATCTAAAAAAAGCTGATTAGATGCATCAAGGGATTTAAGTGAAGGGTTCATTGTTTGACTCGAAATTAGAAGTTTTTGTTTTGTGTTTTGGTCCAGATCTCCGACATTGTTCTGTGTGTGAAGATGACGGGATTTTCAATGACCTCAGCAACCAGGAGGGGAACTTCACTTTAAAACAAGAGGAACCAGAACCTCTGCAGATAAAACAGGAGCAAGAAGAACCAGAACATCAACAGCTCAAAGAGGAAGAGAAGCAACTCTGCATCAATCAGGATGAAGAGCAGCTTGTGCTGAAACAGGAGACTGATGACATTTTGGTGATTCCTCTTAATGTGCAAAGAATCCACAATGAAACAGAACCACAGAGGAACCAACTCATCTCTCATGACTCTGCTGAGGATGAGAACCAGGATCAGGAAGGAAGCAATTCTGAGGACTCAGGGGAAAAGAGAAATGAAAAACAGAAACGTCAGAGATATCAGAAAATCAAACGGCAGAAAGGTAAAACTGAGTGTTCAAAACAGAAAACACACAAGAAGGCTCAGCGAGACCAAAAACAATATTCTTGTGAAATCTGTGATGAAGCCTTTTCTCAAAGCAGTTCCTTGATGACACACATGAGAACTCACATGGACAAGAAGCCTGTCACATGTTCAACCTGTGGAAAAAGCTTCCAAAACAAATCTCATTTGCTTCGTCACATGATAATTCACAGAGGAGAGAAGCCCTTTTCATGTGTGACTTGTGGAAAAAGTTTCATAAAGAAAGCTTATTTAGTTACTCATATGAGAAGTCACACAGGTGAGAGGCCTTTCTCATGTGAGATATGTGGAAAAGGTTTCTTAAGTAAACCTAATTTAGTTAGTCACATGAGAAGTCACACAGGGGAGAAACCTTTTTCATGTGTGACCTGTGGAAAATGCTTCCAAGTCAAATCAAGCTTACTTCGTCACATGATGATTCACACAGATAAGAACCCTTTCTCATGTGTGGCTTGTGGAAAAAACTACCGAAACAAATTTACTTTTCTTCGCCACATGAAGATTCACACAGGAGAGAAGCCTTTTTCATGTGTGACTTGTGGAAAAAGTTTCATAACCAAAGCTGAGTTAGTTAGTCACATGAGAAGTCACACAGGTGAGAAGCCTTTCTCGTGTGTGACCTGTAGAAAAAGCTTCATAAGTAAATCTAATTTAGTTAGTCACATGATGATTCACACAGGTGAGAAGCCTTTTTCATGTGTGACTTGTGGAAAAAGTTTCGTAACCAAAGCTCAGGTAGTTACTCACATGATGATTCACACAGGTGAGAAGCCTTTCTCATGTGTGACGTGTTTTAAAAGCTTTCCATTGAAATCTCATTTACTTCGTCACATGATGATTCACACAGGTGAGAAGCCTTTCTCATGTGTGACCTGTGGAAAAAGTTTCATAAGTAAATCTAATTTAGTTAGTCACATGAAGATTCACACGGGTGAGAAGCCTTTTTCATGTGTGACTTGTGGAAAAAGTTTTGTAACCAAAGCTCAGGTAGTTACTCACATGAGAAGTCACACAGGTGAGAAGCCTTTCTCATGTGTGACATGTTTTAAAAGCTTCCCATTGAAATCTCATTTACTTCGTCACATGATGGTTCACACAGGTGAGAAGCCTTTCTCATGTGTGACCTGTGGAAAAAGTTTCATAAGTAAATCTAATTTAGCTAGTCACATGATGATTCACACAGGTGAGAAGCCTTTTTCATGTGTGACTTGTGGAAAAAGTTTCATAACCAAAGCTCATGTAGTTACTCACATGAGAAGTCATACAGGTGAGAGGCCTTTCTCGTGTGTGACTTGTGGAAAAGGCTTCCCATGCAAATCCGAGTTACTTCGTCACATGATGATTCACACAGGTGAGAAGCCTTTCTCATGTGTGACCTGTGGAAAAAGTTTCATAAGTAAATCTAATTTAGTTAGTCACATGAAGATTCACACAGGTGAGAAGCCTTTTTCATGTGTGACTTGTGGAAAAAGTTTCATAACCAAAGCTCAGGTAGTTACTCACATGAGAAGTCATACAGGTGAGAGGCCTTTCTCGTGTGTGACTTGTGGAAAAGGCTTCCCATGCAAATCCGAGTTACTTCGTCACATGATGATTCACACAGGTGAGAAGCCTTTCTCATGTGTGACCTGTGGAAAAAGTTTCATAAGTAAATCTAATTTAGTTAGTCACATGATGATTCACACAGGTGAGAAACCTTTTTCATGTGTGACTTGTGGAAAAAGTTTCATAACCAAAGCTCAGGTAGTTACTCACATGAGAAGTCACACAGGTGAGAAGCCTTTCTCATGTCTGACCTGTGGAAAAAGTTTCATAAATAACAGTAATTTAGTTAGACACATGAGAAGTCACACAGGGGAGAAACCTTTCTCATGTGTTACCTGTGGAAAAAGCTTCCAAGACAAATCTAGTTTACTTCACCACATGAAGATTCACACTGGAGAGAACTAGGCCTGTCGCGATAAACAATAAATCAATTTATCGCACAATAAATTAAAACTACTGACCTAATTTTAATTATCGGCTTTATCATTTCTTCCGGCCTTTTTCTTTCTGTTGATGACACTGAATAAAAAAAGGCTGAACTTTGGTGCTCTCCACTGACTCCTCCCTTCCTCATTTCCTTAGTGTAAAGCCCAGTGCACACTACATGATCTTAGAGCTGTCGGCCCATTTTCAAAACCTGAGAGACCACACATTAGCCGACAGAAATCCTAGGTATAACGGTTCGATCGGGTTCGTTCCTGCCGTGTGGTGTCCAACAATGGGCACAAAATAATGGCTACAAGTCCAGTTGACAAATTTTAAAACCAGGCATTAATCAATGCTTTACTACAATCTACCTGCAATGCATGTGGCTAGTGTCAGCGTAAAGTCCTGACTGAATGATAATCATTATAACCTATTTATGTCACCTTAACGAAGAACAGCTGAAAAGTTACTGGTTTATCAACTGCGGTAGCAATTTCGCTCCAACTCCTCCTCTTGTCATTTCTATATTCTTTGCATGTTGAATAAACATTAATGTTGTTTCCACGTATCATCTCCAATGTCCGCTGGACTTCGGGTTGCACTGTGTCAGCTGTTTGGGATTCCCCTCCGTAATTTCCCCTCAGAAAGCGCGGAAGAGAATCCTCGCTTTCTGATTGGATACCTGTCACATTCAACAGGCTGCATTAACGCTCCCAGTCGGGGGAAACCCCTGATTTAGATCGAATCGGCCACAACGATCTACCGTAACACACCACACACTATGATCGGCTACGAAATCGCAAGCGACAATCTTAGAGAATGGCCAACGTTCTAAGATTGTAAGGGCAAAAAATCATGTAGTGTGAACTATTGCGTCGGATGTGCCCATCTTCTCTATTTAAATCTAATTATTACTGAAGGGCAATATAGTATATAGACTTCATAAATAAAAACTTCTTGAATTAAAACTAAACAACATGGGGCGTGCTGTGGTGGCGCAGGGGGTTAGCACGCCCCATGTTGTTTAGTTTTTATTCAAGTACATTTTTGTTAATGGAGACTGAGAATCCATTTTATTTTTATTTTTGGTTGTTTTGTTTATTTTGTTTATCAGTTCCAGTGTTAAATATTCTTTTGAAAATAAAGTGTATCTATCTTTGGCAGGAAATCGCATGCATTATTACGTCATTTCCATTAAATCAGTGTAAAAAGGTCTTCAAACAATATTATCGTTTATCACAATAATTTTTGAGACAATTAATCCATCCATTCATTTTCTTTACACCCTTGTCCCTAGTGGGGTCGGGAGGTGCTGGTGCCTATCTCCAGCTACTGTTCCGGGTGAGAGGCGGGGTCACCCTGGACAGGTTGCCACTCTGTCGCAGGGCAACACAGAGACAGACAGGACAAACAACCACAATTTAGAAAGACCAATTAACCTGACAGTAATGTTTTTGGACTGTGGGAGGAAGCCTGAGTACCCAGAGAGAACCCACGCATGCACAGGGAGAACATGCAAACTCTGTGCAGAAAGACCCTGGGCCGATAATCGAACCCAGGACCTTCTTGCTGCAAGGCAACAGTGCTACCAACTGCGCCACTGTGCAGCCCTGTAGAGACAATTAATCGCTCAGCAAAATGTGTTATCGTGACAGGCCTAGATAGAAGCCCTTTTCATGTATGACTTGTGGAAAAAGTTTCATAACCAAAGCTTAGGTAGTTGTCACATGAAGAATCACACAGGTGAGAAGCCTTTCTCATGTATGCGCTTGAGTAGTACAAAAGGTAAAAAAGGTTTACTAGTAAAGCAAATTTAAATAGTCACACGGCGATTGGGACCATTTTGATCTTGCACTAGAAAATAAGGCATTGGTTATCACTTCGTTGTTGTTTCATCTGGTTCTTCTCAGTTTCTACTTGATCTATCTGAATCCAAATTCAGCTGAAATTGACTCTTAGTTTACTTTCATATTATGTTCTGCAGGTTAAGTGTTGCATATGCTTGACAGAACTGTCTTACATAAATGATCATATGAGGACTCATACAAAAAGCTTCCACCAAAAAAACATTTTAACTTCTCACTTGAGGATTCATACAGATGAGAAGGCATTTTCTTGTGAGACTTGTGGAGAAAGTTTCCATTGGCAAAACAATGTAACTGTTCACATGAAGACTCATACAGGAGGATCAGCATAATCTGACCCTGAAGTACCAAAACACAATAACTCACAGTTTGGAAGCAGAGAAATTACAGCTGGGAAACATTTCTATAATGTAGCAGCTTGGAGAAGAAAAGCATTTAGCTAAAACACAAGACTTTCACTTTATTCTGTCAGTTTTATCTTTTCATTTAAAATGTTTTTTAATGAGATATTAAGAGCTTATGAATTTGTGTTTTTATGTTTTTTTGTCTAGTGAGATATTAATAATCTGTTTATATCTTGAAGTAACAATGGGTTTGAATGTTTTCAGGTTTAGTCTTTTAAAGCTGTTATTGTATGTCTTTCCTTGTACTTATACTTTGTTTTATTTCATTAATTTTGGTCAGAGGATGCATGTTAGCTGTTACTATATGAATTGTTGGTGTAGGTATATTTAGATAAAATGTTTTATTCTAAATTTGAATCTAAATATATTTTTTTTCCATTACTTTCTCTTGAGTTTTTGATTCAGGGAGAAAATACTGTTGATCATATGATGGCAACAATGCAGACGTTTCTACGTTTTGCTAAGTTATGATGAAACCTGAGATGTTTTCCTTTTTTGTTAAAACATTTGCATCGACTTTATTCTTGCTAAGTTCACTGTAAATTGAAGTTATATTTTATTCATGTGACTTTCTTAAAATCTATAAAACAGTATTTGTTTGAGAAATGTTTTATTGTTTAGGATGTCAGAAAATGTATTGGTGATATAGATTCAATTTCAAATAGAAATGTGACCAGCAAAAACTGTTTCCAAACCATTCTTGTATAATAAAGTTTTTTTTTAACCAAGTTTGTCTTTTTTCAGTTCAGTAGTGGATTGAGACTGATGTAAAAGTTCCTGCTTTTTGAGTATTTTCTCTCATAATTTCTCCCAAGTATCTCTTTTTTTTAACATACTTTATTTAAGAACATGCATTATTATGAACCCAGCATATATGCATCTATGTACATGTATGTATAGCACTTTTTTTTCTTTTTCTGTTCAAATTGTCAACCCGCCACAGTGCTAGAATTTACACGCCACTTCATACTTTTACCCACATTTGGCCAGTGGCGGTGCTAATTTCCACCCCTGTGTGAAACTAAATTTGGTTTTGCTGTTGAATGTGTTAGTATCACCTAGTCTGTAGAACTAAATAATTACTCACTACAGGTGGCTCAGTGTGTATATAAGTTAATTTGGACACAACACTTAACTTTTTGAAACATTAAAAATTACAACACAGGATCCACTGAGTTGATTTTTTTTTTTTTTTTACATTATAGATGATGAATAATCGCAAAAAGGCGCTCAGATAAATTACAAACACACGTAATAAAATCCTAAAACAAGTAAATGCAACGCGGGCGGAACAGCAGCGTTTTAGTGCCTTATCTATCCGGAAGCAAACAGAGGAACCACATCCGGAATCAGTCACGTGGTATGGCCCGCTCGCGCGGCTTCAAACGTCACATCCGGCTAAATTAACACAAGCTTCATAAGAATCCTGGTTTAGTCGACACGTGTCCCGAAGCCCAGAAATCACGTCGCTAGTTTTAGGTAAATATCTGAGTATTTGCTGTGAAAATGTCTTCAGTTCCGCTTCAGAGAGATTTTATTAACCAGCTGTTAACTCCTGCTGGAGAAACATTCACAGAGTTGAAAGAAATCAACGTCAAGATGGAGGAAGAGATGGAGGATCAGCGCAGACTGATGGATTTTACCCGGATACCGAGGATCATCTTACACCGGATAGGTACGAAACACCTTCATGTTTTACTGACGACATGAAGGTGGACAAAATACTCGAGACAGATTTAAAGTATGATCCCAGACACAATGTCTGGGATCATAAAACCGTTGAAGTACAACTCAAAACCACGTCTTTCTCGCTCTGCATTGCCCCACCACACACACACACACACACACACACACACACACACACACACACACACACACACACACATAGATTCATTGCCATAGCAACCGACAATAACGCCCCTAAAAAAACCATAAAAATATTGAGTACATTCAGTCTGTTGCAGTGGTATGGTTTTAGGCTTAATGTTTATTTTGCTATTATTAATAAGTGATTGCTTTGGTAAGAGGAGAAAACTCTAAATATATGCATTTTCTTATTTTGCAATATAATTTGTATATATATATTTGAAGAATGTAATTACAAATAAGTGTCACATTGACAGAATTTTTGAGTAACTGGCTTTCAAAAACCCCATCTTTTTCTACTCAAAGGTGGATTTGTTGCAAGGTACCTAGCCCCAAAATCTCAAAAACCGTTAGACATAATGAGCTGAAATTTTCTCTGCTCTTTTCTGGTAACACACATTTAGAGTATTAAAAAACAGAAGAAAAAACTTGACTGCCGGTACGTACCATTACAGCTGGAAATCAGAGATGAGGCCTGGAATCTGGGCGTAGTGATGGACTCTGACCTGAACCTTCAGAGCCACATAAAGACAGTTACAAAGTTGGCCTTCTACCACCTGGAGAACATTTCCAGGATTAAAGGACTAATGTCTGTCTCAAAAAGATCTAGAAAAACTCATCCATGCGTTTCTCTTTAGTCGCATTAATTACTGCGACAGTTATTTTCACAGCTCTGCCTAAAAAAACCTGTGCTTTCAAATCTAGACTGAAAACCCAGCTGTGTGGAGTTGCTCTCGAAACATAATCAATGAAAAATGTAACGATGGAACTTGACTAAATGTAATATTCCAATTGGTGATTCTGTGTTACCTGATTTTGTGTTTTTGTGTTTTTACAATGTAAAACACTTTGAAATGTCTGTCGCTGAAATGTACTATACAAATAAAATTTGACTAAATAAAATTTCTAATTTTAGAACAATCCAAGAAAAGGCTACTTAGATGCATCAAGGGATTAAAGTTAAAGGTTGATTATTTGACTCAAAATTAAAAGTTTTTTTTGTGTGTTTTGGTCCAGATCTCCGTCAGTGCTGGGCGTGTAAAGAGGACGGGGTTCTCAATGAGCTCAGCAACCTGGAGGGCAACTCCGCTTTAGAAGAGCAACCAGCACATCAACAGTTCAAAGAGAAGCAACTCTGCATCAGTCAGGATGAAGAGCAGCTTGTGCTGAAACAGGAGACTGATGACATTTTGTTGATTCCTTCTAAAATGCACAGAATCCGCAATGAAACAGAACCACAGAGGAACCAACTCATCTCTCATGGCTCTTCTGAAGATGAGAACCAGGATGAGGAAGGAAGCGATTCTGAGGACTCAGGAGAAAAGAGAAATGAAAAACAGAAACGTCAGAGATATCAGAAAACGAAACAGCAGAAAGGTAAAACTGAGAGTTCAAAACAAAAAACACACAAGGAAGGTCGTCCAGACCAAAAACAATATTCTTGTGAAATCTGTGATGAAGCCTTTTCTCAAAGCAGTTCCTTGATTATACACATGAGAACTCACATGGACAAGAAGCCTTTCACATGTTCAGCTTGTGAAAAAAGTTTCAGATACAAGTCTGAGTTACTTCGTCACATGAGAATTCACACAGGTGAGAAGCCTTTCTCATGTGAGACCTGTGGAAAAAGCTTCCAAAGCAAATCTAATTTGCACAGTCACATGATAGTTCACACAGGTGAGAAACCTTTCTCGTGTGAGACCTGTGGAAAAAGTTTCCAAAGAAAATCTTATTTGCTCCATCACATGAGAATTCACACAGGTGAGAAGCCTTTCTCATGTGTGAACTGTGGAAAAAGCTTCAAATTCAAATCAAATTTGCTTCATCACATGAGAAGTTACACAGGTGAGAAGCCTTTCTCATGTGTGAACTGTGGAACATGCTTCAAATTCAAATCAAATTTGCTTAGTCACATGAGAATTCACACAGGAGAGAAGCCTTTCTCATGTGAGACATGTGGAAAAAGCTTCCAAAGAAAATCTTCTTTGCACAGTCACATGATGGTTCACACAGGTGAGAAACCTTTCTCGTGTGAGACCTGTGGAACAAGCTTCCAAAGAAAATCTTCTTTGCACAGTCACATGATGGTTCACACAAGTGAGAAACCTTTCTCGTGTGAGACCTGTGGAACAAGCTTCCAAAGAAAATCTTATTTGCTCCATCACATGAGAATTCACACAGGTGAGAAGCCTTTCTCATGTGTGAACTGTGGAAAAAGCTTCAAATTCAAATCAAATTTGCTTCGTCACATGAGAAGTCACACAGGTGAGAAGCCTTTCTCATGTGTGAACTGTGGAACATGCTTCAAATTCAAATCAGTTTTGCGTAGTCACATGAGAATTCACACAGGAGAGAAGCCTTTCTCATGTGTGACATGTGGAAAATGTTTCATAGCCAAAGCTCAGTTAGTTTGTCACATGAGAATTCACACCGGTGAGAGGCCTTTCTCATGTCGGGATTGTGAAAAAAGGTTTAGCATTAAATCATGTTTAACTTCTCACATGAGGACTCATACAGATGTGAGGCCTTTATTATGTGGGACTTGTGGAAAAAGTTTCCGTTGGCAAACCAATTTAACTGATCACATGAGGACTCATACAGGAGGAATGGCATAATCTGACCCTCAAATATCAAGACACTGAATAGCTCCGTCCGTCCGTCCGTCCGTCCGTCCGTCCGTCCGTCCATCCATCCATCCATCCATCCATCCATCGTCTGTTCAATCACAGCTGGGTAAAATTTCTATAATATAGCAGCTTGGAGAAGAAAAGCATGTATCTAATGTTTATCTAAAACACAAGACTTTCACTTTATTCTGTCAGTTTTATCTTTTCATTTAAAATGGTTTTTAAGTGAAATATTAAGTCTTACGACGTTATGCATGCATTTTTAATGTTTTTATTTTTGGTTTGTCTAGTGAGATATTAAGTCTGTCTCTTGAAGTAATGGATTTGAATTCTTTCAGATTTAGATTTGTAAATCTGTTG
Source organism: Xiphophorus maculatus (assembly GCF_002775205.1). Lineage (NCBI taxonomy): Eukaryota > Metazoa > Chordata > Actinopteri > Cyprinodontiformes > Poeciliidae > Xiphophorus > Xiphophorus maculatus. Next base: position 24,703,473 of record NC_036456.1, read on the forward strand.
GAGTCATTGTACGTCTATTCTTTGTACTTTGTTTTTGCAAGAGCTTGGTCTCTTTATGAAGAAGACAAGCTAAATGTTCTATTTTTGCTGTCAGAATTACTTGAACTGTAAGTAGTTTGTAGCTATTACGTTTGTAACAAAAAAATTTTGAAAAATTTTGCTTCACTCAGGTTTTTAATTTTTATTTCTTGTAAATGCAAATTGAGTGTTGAATGTGTGGACTGGGAAATACAATAAATCTGTAGAATACAGTATTCTGTTTGCGGATTTCAATAAGAAATGTCATTTTCTACATGTTTATTTTTGAGGATGTACAGGTGTTTTCCAGGTGTGCCATTCGGCGTCTCCAAATGGCACACCTGGACAACACCTGATGTACAAACTTCAAATGACTGTAACTCCTCAGAGCTTCAACATGCAGCCATCAATGAGGCTCTAATGAAAGATAATGACCAGAGGAATCCTCTGATAAGATAGGCACATTATTACTGATAGTGGAAATTACTTATTATATAAATAAAAGCATATCTGGGAGGGTAGAGGGGGTTAGCGTACAGTCAGCCCTAATCCCCTTTCTTGCAATACGCTGTTCGTCTGTCTGCCCCCATCCGTCCACCACCCCGCCGCCCCCCACCATCTCCGAGTTGACCAGTCAGAAATATTGCAGAAAGAATACAGGCATGTCAAAACGAGCTCAAGTCGCTCTCTGGATGTTATTCGCTCGGAAAAAGCCATTTTATGACATTATTTGTCCATTGCGGCGTCAATCAGAACGGGGACTCTAGGCCCGATGAAAGCGTCATAATGGAGTTTAAACCCGTAAATCTCACCTCCGAAAAGAAAAAAGGAAATCCGGTGTGGGTTAAGCGCTTTTAAAAAAAGCTTTAAGTCCCTCTGTCATTTTGACAGGTTATAACTCACACTGACTGACATTGACTGGTGCACATGGGTAGACATTATAGACTTTACGCACAGAATACATCGCAGAGGTAACTAACAATGCGGCTGCATAGCCTTTGTCAATATGATTTACTGTTTTACCTGATTTACTTTAAAAAAAAGGTATTTTAAGTTGAATTTAAATATACTTTACTTTTTCATTACTTTCCTTTGAGTTTCTGACTCAGAGAGAAAATATTGTTCACTGATGGCAACAATTCAGATGTTGCTGAATTTTTCCAAGTCATGAGGAAACGTGAGATGTTTTCCCTTTTTTGTTAAAACATCTGCATCGACTTTATTGTTGTTAATTTTACTCTAAACCGAAGTTATTTTTAACTGTGTGATTTTAAAAAAAAAATCTAACAATATTTGTTTGAGAAGGTTTTTATTTTTTAGGATATTAGAAAATGTATTGGTAATATTGATTCAATTTCAGATAGAAATGTGACTAGCAAAAACTGTTTCTATATAATTCTTAGATAAAGTTTGTTTTTTCTATACTAATGATGGTTTTTGTCTTTTTTCTGTTTAGTAGTGGATTGGGACCCATGTAAAAGTTTAAGTTTATTTCTCATCATTTCTCCCAAGCATCTGTATTTTTTAAGTCAGTATTTAGGCCCAAGCAGCAAAGCGCTGCGAAGGCCTATTGTATCTGTACTGTTTCTTATTATTATTAGGCCCGAGCAGCAAAGCGCTGCGAAGGCCTATTGTTTCTGTACTGTTTCTTATTAGGCCCGAGCAGCAAAGCGCTGCGAAGGCCTATTGTATCTGTGCTGTTTATTATTATTAGGCCCGAGCAGCAAAGCGCTGCGAAGGCCTATTGTTTCTGTACTGTTTCTTATTATTATTATTACGATTCTGCCCCCCCAAAGAGGCGCCTTTTTGGGGGCTTTATCATATTCAAAAACTCACCAAACTTGGCGGTGGCGACTAGAAAATTTAAAAATTTTGAATTTTAAGGTTGTCGCAAAAATCGCAAAAAAAATTGCTGAACGGCGGCAACTAGCAATTTTCTGTTGACACAATGGTATGAACGTACTTCATCGTAGAGACATGAAATTTGGTACACTTGTAGAGCTCACCAAAAGACTCAGAACTTACATTTAATGTTATAAGCCAACTATCACAGAAAGTCGGCCATTTTGTATTGAACGTCCATTTTTTACCTCGATTTTGACGTTTACAGCCTTCGTATTTGATCGAACTCCTCCTAGGGATTTCGATTGATCGACTTCAAACTCGGTCAGTCTGATCATAAGGCATGTTTGATTTAAAGTTATCAAATTGGTGAGTTTTGGAGCATGTTGAAGGGGGGTTAGCAGGGGTCAAAGTTCACCTACTCGCCATGAAACACGAAACTCTTATATTTCCTATATAAAAACACATAGAGGGACCAAACTTTCAGTGATTGATCGGCATCAGGTGCCCTACAATACCCTATGGTGAAATGATGACATCACTTAGGCCACGCCCCCTGAGAACAGGAAGTGTCATGTTTTACTGTGAACGGTCGCTATCTTAGCCCTTTGACCTAATCAACATGAAACTGTGTCCAGAGACAGAAGACATGTTGGTGTGTTGTGGATTCCAACCCCGACCGGCTTTGACATAGCAGGTGGGCGTGGCGGTGTGGCGAAGTGACCTGTAACGCCGTTGCCATACGTTTGGCTCTGAATTCCACAATTTCGGGCCCAGCTGCTCCAAACTCACTAGGATGGATCATTATCCACCCACCGACAGGAATTCATAACAAAATGTGGTGGGCGTGGCCTAATTTCTCTATAGCGACCCCTAGAGTATTTTAAATGAACAGCCCTAAGCCATGCTTTAACCTAGAATTACGAAACTTGGTACACATGTGTATCTTGTCAGGACGTACAAAAAAGTCTATTACAGCCATGGTCGAAACCCAACAGGAAGTCGGCCATTTTAGATTGAAGTTCATTTGACCTCGATTTTGACGTTTACAGCCTTTGCATTTGATCGAACTCCTCCTAGGGATTTCGATTGATCGGCTTCAAACTCGGTCAGTCTGATCATAAGGCGTGTCTGATTTAAAGTTATCAAATTGGTGACTGTCTGAGATTGCTGAAGGGGGGTTACCAGGGGTCAAAGTTCACCTACTCGCCATGAAACACGAAACTCTTATATTTCCTATATAAAAACACATAGAGGGACCAAACTTTCAGTGATTGATCATCATCAGGTGGCCTACAATACCATATGGTCAAATGATGACATCACTTAGGCCACGCCCCCTGAGAACAGGAAGTGTCATGTTTTACTGTGAACGGTCGCTCTCTTAGCCCTTTGACCTAATCAACATGAAACTGTGTCCAGACACAGAAGACATGTTGGTGTGTTGAGGATTCCAACCCCGACCGGCTTTGAGATAGCAGCTGGGCGTGGCGGCGTGGCGAAGTGACCTGTAACGCCGATGCCATACGTTTGCTTCTAGATTCCACATGTTTCGACCGAGCTGCACCAAACTTGGCTTGAGTGATCCTGGAGGCTTGCCCGTCAATCCTACGTCATCACATTATGACGTCATCTAAGCCCCGCCCCCTCGGAACCGGAAGTGCCGTTTTTTTCCTTGGAAAGCTCTGTTTATGGCTCTCTTGACCTAATCAAGTTGATTCTGTGTTGGATGACAGATAGGAAGTTGATCTCGCTTGCTTTAAAGTGCCAAGAGTTTTCAATGGCGGCAACGCCGTTCGTATACGTTTGCCTCTACATTCCACATATTTTGACCGAGCTGCATCAAACTTGGCCTGAGTGATCCTGGAGGCTTGCCCATCAATCCTACGTCATCACATTATGACGTCATCTAAGCCCCGCCCCCTCGGAACCGGAAGTGCCGTTTTTTTCCTTGGAAAGCTCTGTTTATGGCTCTCTTGACCTAATCAAGTTGATTCTGTGTTGGATGACAGATAGGAAGTTGATCTCGCTTGCTTTAAAGTGCCAAGAGTTTTCAATGGCGGCAACGCCGTTCGTATACGTTTGCCTCTACATTCCACATATTTTGACCGAGCTGCATCAAACTTGGCCTGAGTGATCCTGGAGGCTTGCCCATCAATCCTACGTCATCACATTATGACGTCATCTAAGCCCCGCCCCCTCGGAACCGGAAGTGCCGTTTTTTTCCTTGGAAAGCTCTGTTTATGGCTCTCTTGACCTAATCAAGTTGATTCTGTGTTGGATGACAGATAGGAAGTTGATCTCGCTTGCTTTAAAGTGCCAAGAGTTTTCAATGGCGGCAACGCCGTTCGTATACGTTTGCCTCTACATTCCACATATTTTGACCGAGCCGCATCAAACTTGACCTGAGTGATTCTGGTGGGATGCCCGTCGATCCTACGTCATCATATTATGACGTCATCTAAGCCCCGCCCCCTCGGAACCGGAAGTGCCGTTTTTTTCCTTGGAAAGCTCCGTTTATGGCTCTCTTGACCTAATCAAGATGATTCGGATGATAAGCTCTGTCAATGCTCGCTGCTGGCTGAACCGTGTGGGCGTGGCCACATGGCCAATATCAGTCCCTCGCCATATGCATACGTTTGGCTCTTACTCACGCATAGATCATCCGATTGACGCCAAACTGGATATGTATGACCTTTGTTCACCTCTAAAGAGCCCAACGAGGTTGAGATGTAATTTGGCTCCACTGCGCCCCCTAAGTTAATACATCGGCCGTATGTCCTCGACGCATCGACCGATCTGCACCAGATTTTTCGACAGTCGTCGGGGTGCGCCGCCGAACGCATTCACGCGTGTCGACCGGTGGACGGGCGGGGAAAATGCACGACAGCTCCTGCGGCGGCTAGCGGGCGGCGGTGCTGGAAACTGCGGCGGAGCTTCCGCGGTGGGGAGCGGGCTGCGGCTCTGGAAACCGCGCGAGAGCTTCTGCGGTGGCCGGAACCCCCGCGGTGGCCAATAGGCCGGAGCGGCGCTTGCTGCGAGGGCCGCCCGAGGCTGCTTGCAGCTTTAATTATTCTTATTATTCTTCCACCCAAATGAATTGCCTTTTTGGGGGCTTTATCATATTCAAAAACTCACCAAACTTGGCGGTCGCATAAAACGAGTTTTAAATTTAAGTACTGTAAGGTCGTCGCAAAAATCGCAAAAAAAATTGCTCAACGGCAGCAACTAGCAATTTTCAAAAGACCCATTGCTATTCACTTACTTCATCGTAGAGACTTGAAATTCGGTACAGTTGTAGAGCTCACTAAGACGCTCAGAATTTACAAGTAATGTCATAGTGCAACTATCACAGGAAGTCGGCCATGTTGGATTGAAGGTCCATTTCGGACCCTGATTTGGCCGTTTACAGCCTTCGTATTTGATCGAACTCCTCCTAGGGATTTCGATTGATCGGCTTCAAACTCGGTCAGTCTGATCATAAGGCATGTCTGATTTAAAGTTATCAAATTGGTGAGTTTTGGAGCATGTTGAAGGGGGGTTACCAGGGGTCAAAGTTCACCTACACGCCATGAAACAAAAACCTCTTATATTTCCTATACAAAAACACATAGAGGGACCAAACTTTCAGTGATTGATCGGCATCGGGTGTCCTATAATACCCTGCAGTGAAATTTTTTTTTTACGTAGGCCACGCCCCCTGAGAGCAGGAAGTGTAATGTTTTACTGTGAACGGTCGCTATCTTAGCCCTTTGACCTAATCAACATGAAACTGTGTCCAGAGACAGAAGACATGTTGGTGTGTTGTGGATTCCAACCCCGACCGGCTGCGATGAAGCAGGTGGGCGTGGCGGCGTTGCGAACGCCATCGAATTTCGTTTGGCTCTGAATTCCACAGTTTCGGGGTGAGCTGCTCCAAACTCACTAGGATGGATCCTTATCCATCCCCGAACAGGAATCCATAGCGATATTTGGTGGGCGTGGCCTAATTTTTCTATAGCGACCCCTAGAGTATTTTAAATGAACAGCCCCAAGCCATGCTTAAACCTAGAATTACGAAACTTGGTACACATGTGTATCTTGTCGGGACGTACAAAAAAGTCTCTTAGAGCCATGCTCTAAACCCAACAGGAAGTCGGCCATTTTAGATTGAAGTTCATTTGACCTCCATTTTGACGTTTACAGCCTTTGCATTTGATCGAACTCCTCCTAGGGTTTTCGATTGATCGGCTTCAAACTCGGTCAGTCTGATCATAAGGCATGTCTGATTTAAAGTTATCAAATTGGTGACTGTATGAGCTTGCTGAAGGGGGGTTACCAGGGGTCAAAGTTCAGCTACTCGCCATGAAACACGAAACTCTTATATTTCCTATAAAAAAACACATAGAGGGACCAAACTTTCAGTGATTGATCGGCATCGGATGTCCTAAAATACCCTGTGGTGAAATGATGAGATCACTTAAGCCACGCCCCCTGAGAACAGGAAGTGTCATGTTTTACTGTGAACGGTCGCTATCTTAGCCCTTTGACCTAATCAACATGAAACTGTGTCCAGAGACAGAAGACATGTTGGTGTGTTGTGGATCCAAGCCCTGACCGGCTGCGATGAAGCAGCTGGGTGTGGCGGCGTGGCGAAGTGACCTGTAACGCCGATGCCATACGTTTGCTTCTAGATTCCACATGTTTCGACCGAGCTGCACCAAACTTGGCCTGACACATCCTGGTCTGATGCCTGACAATGCTATGTCATCATATTATGACGTCATCTAAGCCCCGCCCCCTCAGAATGAATTAGAGAGATCTTCTGTGTAATTACATAATAAACAGTCCATGTTCGTTGTTTGTAGGGCAATGCTGCCCTCTGCTGCCCACTGAAATAGTTTCATTATTTCAGTAATTCGACACCAGAGGGCAGCATTGCCCTACGGAATGACAGTTCAATGTTGTAATGGAGGAAAAAATTAAATAATTAGTAATTCTAACACAAAAACTCACAGAGGCACCAAACGTTCAGTGATTGATCATAATCGAGTGTCCAATAATATCCAATGGTCAAATGATGACATCACTTAGGCCCCGCCCCCTCGGAACAGGAAGTGCTATTTTTTTACTTGGAAAGCTCTGTTTATGGCTCTCTTGACCTAATCAAGATGATTCGGATGATAAACTCTGTCAATGCTCGCTGCTGGCTGAACCGTGTGGGCGTGGCCAAATGGCGAATATCAGTCCCTCGCCATATACATACGTTTGGCTCTTATTCAGGCATAGATCATCCGATTGGCGCCAAACTGGATATGTATGACCTTTGTTCACCTCTAAAGAGCCCGACGGGTTTGAAATGTAATTTGGCTCCACTGCGCCCCCTAAGTTAATACATGGGCTGTATCTCCTCGACGCATCGACCGATCTGCACCAGATTTTTTGACAGTCGTCGGGGAGCGCTGCCGAACGCATTCACGCGTGTCGCCTGGTGGATGGGTGTGGAAAATGCGCGACAGCTTCTGCGGTGGCTAGCGGGCGGCGGTGCTGGAAACTGCGGCGGAGCTTCTGCGGTGGGGAGTTGGCTGCGGCTCTGGAAATCGTGCGAGAGCTTCTGCGGTGGCTGGAACCCCCGCGGTGGCCAATAGGCCGGAGCGGCGCTTGCTGCGAGGGCCGCCCGAGGCTGCTTGCAGCTTTAATTATTATTACGATTCTGCCCCCCTAAAGAGGAGCCTTTTTGGGGGCTTTATCATATTCAAAAACTCACCAAACTTGGCGGTGGCGACTAGAAAATTTAAAAATTTTGAATTTTAAGGTTGTCGCAAAAATCGCAAAAAAAATTGCTGAACGGCAGCAACTAGCAATTTTCTGTTGACACAATGGTATGAACGTACTTCATCGTAGAGACATGAAATTTGGTACACATGTAGAGCTCACCAAAAGACTCAGAACTTACATTTAATGTTATAAGCCAACTATCACAGGAAGTCGGCCATTTTGTATTGAACGTCCATTTTTTACCTCGATTTTGACGTTTACAGCCTTCGTATTTGATCGAACTCCTCCTAGGGATTTCGATTGATCGACTTCAAACTTGGTCAGTCTGATCATAAGGCATGTTTGATTTAAAGTTATCAAATTGGTGAGTTTTGGAGCATGTTGAAGGGGGGTTAGCAGGGGTCAAAGTTCACCTACTCGCCATGAAACACGAAACTCTTATATTTCCTATATAAAAACACATAGAGGGACCAAACTTTCAGTGATTGATCGGCATCGGGTGCCCTACAATACCCTATGGTGAAATGATGACATCACTTAGGCCACGCCCCCTGAGAACAGGAAGTGTCATGTTTTACTGTGAACGGTCGCTATCTTAGCCCTTTGACCTAATCAACATGAAACTGTGTCCAGAGACAGAAGACATGTTGGTGTGTTGTGGATTCCAACCCCGACCGGCTTTGACATAGGAGGTGGGCGTGGCGGCGTGGCGAAGTGACCTGTAACGCCGTTGCCATACGTTTGGCTCTGAATTCCACAATTTCGGGCCCAGCTGCTCCAAACTCACTAGGATGGATCCTTATCCACCCACCGACAGGAATTCATAACAAAATTTGGTGGGCGTGGCCTAATTTCTCTATAGCGACCCCTAGAGTATTTTAAATGAACAGCCCCAAGCCATACTTAAAGCTAGAATTACGAAACTTGGTACACATGTGTATCTTGTCGGGACGTACAAAAAAGTCTCTTAGAGCCATGCTCTAAACCCAACAGGAAGTCGGCCATTTTAGATTGAATTTCATTTGACCTCGATTTTGACGTTTACAGCATTCGTATTTGATCGAACTCCTCCTAGGGATTTCGATTGATCGGCTTCAAACTCGGTCAGTCTGATCATAAGGCATGTCTGATTTAAAGTTATCAAATTGGTGACTGTCTGAGCTTGCTGAAGGGGGGTTACCAGGGGTCAAAGTTCACCTACTCGCCATGAAACACGAAACTCTTATATATCCTGCACAGAAACTCACAGAGACACCAAATTTTCAGTTATTGATCAACAATAGGTGTCCTAAAATACCCTATGGTCAAATGATGACATCACTTAGGCCACGCCCCCTGAGAACAGGAAGTGTCATGTTTTACTGTGAACGGTCGCTATCTTAGCCCTTTGACCTAATCAACATGAAACTGTGTCCAGAGACAGAAGACATGTTGGTGTGTTGAGGTTTCCAACCCTGACCGGCTTTGAGATAGCAGGTGGGCGTGGCGGCGTGGCGAAGTGACCTGTAACGCCGATGCCATACTTTTGCTTCTAGATTCCACATGTTTCGACCGAGCTGCACCAAACTTGGCTTGAGTGATGCTGGTGTGATGTCTGAAAATTCTATGTCATCAGATTATGACGTCATCTAAGCCCCGCCCCCTCAGAACAGGAAGTGCTATTTTTTTCCTTGGAAACTTTCATCTATGGCTCTCTTGACCTAATCAAGGTGATTCTGTGTTGGATGACAGACAGGAAGTTGGTCTCGCTTGCTTTAAAGTGCCAATAGTTTTCAATGGCGGCAACGCCGTTCGTATACGATTGCCTCTACATTCCACATATTTTGACCGAGCTGCACCAAAATTTGCCTGAGTGTTCCTGGTGGGATGCCGGACGATCCTACGTCATCATATTATCACGTCATCTAAGCCCCGCCCCCTCGGAACCGGAAGTGCCGTTTTTTTCCTCTGAAAGCTCTGTTTATGGCTCTCTTGACATAATCAAGATGATTCGGATGATAAACTCTGTCAATGCTCGCTGCTGGCTGAACCGTGCGGGCGTGGCCAAACGGCGAATATCAGTCCCTCGCCATATGCATACGTTTGGCTCTAAATCACACATGGATCATCCGATTGGCGACAAACTGGATATGTATGACCTTTGTTCACCTCTAAAGAGCCCAACGGGTTTGAAATGTAATTTGGCTCCACTGCGCCCCCTAAGTTAATACATCGGCTGTGTCTCCTCGATGCATCGACCGATCTGCACCAGATTTTTTGACAGTCGTCAGGGAGCGCCGCCGAACGCATTCCCGTGTGTTGCCTGGTGGACGGGCGTGGAAAATGCGCGACAGCTTCTGCGGTGGCTAGCGGGCGGCGGTGCTGGAAACTGCGGCGGAGCTTCTGCGGTGGGGAGCTGGCTGCGGCTCTGGAAATCGTGCGAGAGCTTCTGCGGTGGCCGGAACCCCCGCGGTGGCCAATAGGCCGGAGCGGCGCTTGCTGCGAGGGCCGCCCGAGGCTGCTTGCAGCTTTAATTCTTCTTACGATTCTGCCCCCCTCTTCGTGCGCCTTTTTGGAGGCTTTATCATATTCAAAAACTCACCAAACTTGGCGGAAGCGACTAGGCGGTTTAAAAATTTTGAATTTTAAGGTTGCCGCAAAAATCGCAAAAAAAATTGCTCAACGGCGGCAACTAGCAATTTTCAACAGACCCATTGCTATTCACTTACTTCATCGTAGAGACTTGAAATTCGGTACAGTTGTAGAGCGCACTAAGACGCTCAGAATTTACAAGTAATGTCATAGTGCAAGTATCACAGGAAGTCGGCCATTTTGTATTGAAGGTCCATTTTTTACCTCGAGTTTGACGTTTACAGCCTTCGCATTTGATCGAACTCCTCCTAGGGATTTCGATTGATCGGCTTCAAACTCGGTCAGTCTGATCATAAGGCATGTCTGATTTAAAGTTATCAAATTGGTGAGTTTTGGAGCATGCTGAAGGGGGGTTAGCAGGGGTCAAAGTTCACCTACACGCCATGAAACAAAAACCTCTTATATTTCCTATACAAAAACACATAGAGGGACCAAACTTTCAGTGATTGGTCGTCATCGGGTGTCCTAAAATACCCTGTGGTGAAATTATTTTTTTACGTAGGCCACGCCCCCTGAGAACAGGAAGTGTAATGTTTTACTGTGAACGGTCGCTATCTTAGCCCTTTGACCTAATCAACATGAAACTGTGTCCAGAGACAGAAGACATGTTGGTGTGTTGTGGATTCCAACCCCGACCGGCTGCGATGAAGCAGGTGGGCGTGGCGGCGTTGCAAACGCCATCGAATTTCGTTTGGCTCTGAATTCCACAGTTTCGGGGTGAGCTGCTCCAAACTCACTAGGATGGATCCTTATCCATCCCCGAACAGGAATCCATAGCGATATTTGGTGGGCGTGGCCTAATTTCTCTACATCTCCCCCTAGAATATTTTAAAAAATCAGCCCCAAGCCATGCTTTATCCTAGAATTACGAAACTTGGTACACATGTGTATCTTGTCAGGACGTAAAAAAAAGTCTCTTGGAGCCATGCTCTAAACCCAACAGGAAGTCGGCCATTTTGGATTGAAGGTCCATTTTGGACCTCGAGTTTGACGTTTACAGCCTTTGCATTTGATCGAACTCCTCCTAGGGATTTCGATTGATCGGCTTCAAACTCGGTCAGTCTGATCATAAGGCATGTCTGATTTAAAGTTATCAAATTGGTGACATTTGAACAGGTGGAAGGGGGGTTAGCAAGGCTCAAAGTTCCCCTGTGATCGACTGTGTAATACAAAGGGCTTTGTCATGTGTAGGGCAATGCTGCCCTCTGGTGTCGAATTACTGAAATAATGAAACTATTTCAGTAATTTCAGTAATTCGACACCAGAGGGCAGCATTGCCCTACGGAATGACAGTTCAATGTTGAATTAAATAGGAAAAAATTAAATAATTTCTAATTCTATAACAAAAACTCACAGAGACACCAAAGTTTGAGATATTGATCATCCTGGGGTGTAGAATAATATCCAATGGTCAAATGATGACATCACGTAGGCCACGCCCTCTGACAACAGGAAGTCTTGTATTTTACTGTGAACGGTCGATAGCTTCTGCACCAAACTTTGCACGAGTGACCCTGGGATCCTTGACGACCCTATGTCATCATATTATGACGTCATCTAAGCCCCGCCCCCTCAGAACAGGAAGTGCCGTTTTATTACTTGGAAAGCTCCGTTTATGGCTCTCTTGACCTAATCAAGATGATTCGGATGATAAACTCTGTCAATGCTCGCTGCTGGCTGAACCGTGTGGGCGTGGCCAAACGGCGAATATCAGTCCCTCGCCATATGCATACGTTTGGCTCTTATTTAGGCATAGATCATCCGATTGGCGCCAAACTGGATATGTATGACCTTTGTTCACCTCTAAAGAGCCCAACGGGTTTGAAATGTAATTTGGCTCCACTGCGCCCCCTAAGTTAATACATGGGTTGTATCTCCTCGACGCATCGACCGATCTGCGCCAGATTTTTCGACAGTCGTCGGGCAGCGCCGCCGAACGCATTCACGCGTGGCGCCCGGTGGACGGGCGGGGAAAATGCGCGACAGCTTCTGCGGCGGCTGGCGGGCGGCGGTGCTGGAAACTGCGGCGGAGCTTCCGCGGTGGGGAGCGGGCTGCGGCTCTGGAAATCACGCGAGAGCTTCTGCGGTGGCCGGAACCCCCGCGGTGGCCAATAGGCCGGAGCGGCGCTTGCTGCGAGGGCCGCCCGAGGCTGCTTGCAGCTTTAATTTCCTTTACTTTTCACTCACAGTTGCTCATTTCAAGAGAATCAAACCCCAATGAAGGTCTAATCTCTTTTTTTTTTTTTAGTTTTGGTAAAGAAACATATTTATTTTAAGGAGTAAATGGAAAATAATCTAAAAGTGTTAGAAAAATTATGCTTTGTTATCATTCTTACATAAGTAGTTACCAGTTTGCTCTTCATTTATAGGTTAATTATATGTGTGAGACAGAGCTAACTTTACTTTAACCCTTAAAACATGTTCTTTGAAGATGGTCCTCTGAGTTTCCTTAGTCGTAAAACTGTGTTTGTTTATACTGAGTCCCCCTACATAGAGATTCCTCAGTCGTAAATCTACCTTTTGTTTGTTTTAGTTCCTTTGGACTCCTAATCTTATCAGCATCAGCCTCCTTTCTCTTGTTTTGTGTTAATAAAAGGCAGAGTGTCAGGACACATGGTGAGCTGTTCAGAGGAGCAGTTCGCTGTGTTTTCTCCTTTTGCAAAAGCTTAGTTGAAAACTCAAACGTTGTCTGTGGTTCTTTCTTTGTATTTTAGGTATACAAAAAATACCTATCAAAAAGCATCAACCAAAATGCATTATGAGGAAAAGCAACTTTTCTCTTAACAGAGATGATTTTAAGAGTCTGGGCCAATAACATGCGATCATGAGCGAATTTATGCCGATAATTACAGACCGTCTCGTTACGCTCCTCCAAAATCTAAAAGAAAATTCTTAAGATCTTGTTCAAGGTCCCTGAAAGGCCATCATATAAAGGTCTTAGTGGTGTTTTGTGTGGATCTTGTCTGACAAAAACCAACGTAGAGGCCTCTAAGCTCTTTGGGACAAATGAGCGGGGAAACGACGCTGTGCAGAGCCAGGAATGTGAAGAGACCCGGTCGGGTTAAAAATGTTACACAGGTGGAGTAAACTTTAGCCATGGAACGTAACCGAAGACCAATAGGAAATGTTCCACTCAGTTTCCACTGGTCAAAGCAGAATGGAGCACAACTTTCAATGACCAGTGAAACACAACCTATTAGCCTGTGGATTGTACGCAGAAGTGCAGTAGATCTTCGGCCATGTTTGACCAGAGCTCTTAAATTATTAGGGACAGAGACCTGCAACGTCTGAAAGGGTTCCAAACGCACAACCCAAGGTGACAAAATCACCTGGGCTACTTCTGCAGACGACGTTGATGCCCAGGGAATCACTTTGGCCAACCAGGAGGCCCGATTGATCATGGATCATTAGATGTGTGGACCTTTGTGATGGAGGCAGAGGACCCACCAGACCTACATGATCAAACTGACAAGAACATTTACAGAGTAAAACATTCTTTCCTCGTGATCTGCATAGTTCAACCGTTCCTGTTCTTGTGGAGCGCACCAGTTTAACCAGTTTAACCAGTTGATCTGAAATGTTGCCACAGATTCCTAACATTTCAACTGATCTGATTTTCTTCAATGATCTTAGAGCGCCACCATCTGGTGAAAAGTGAAAATGAATAGATTTTTTTTTTTTATCAGCTTTGAGTCCAGTTGCATCATTTTCAGCATAACTTTTAAACTCCTTTGTGTTTGGTGATGATGTCTTTCAAGCTCAATTAAATGCAATAAAAGTATTTTTATAATCTGCATCAATGGGTAACCAGTAGCAACCACCAATCAGCATTTATAAATATGGGAACTGTGATTTGAACAAAACTTTAAATGAACATTGTCACAACAGCCAGGGGAGAGTTTTGGTACCTTTGGTGGTGCAAATATTTGATTTTAGGATACAGTCCAATATAAATCCTGTCAGACATAAAGGATCTGCTGTCTGAAACCTTCATCAGTGGCTGCCATAGAAATATGCATGAAAGATTATGTGAGTGGTTAGAGGAAGGAGTTTATAAAACCTGACTGTCCTCATTTTCAGTCACAGAAGCTCTGCACCTGGAGGAGCTGTGAGTTCATCTGGACTCCAGGAGACAGAAACACACCTGAGCAGGTCTGCTTTCTTTTATTTCATGCAACTGAAATTCTGCTTTTAGATTTCTATGTTAAATTGTTGACTTTTGGCAATTTTTACTTCATTTTGGAATGCTGATTTTATGAAGAATGTTTGCTTTCATAATCATTTTGACCAACATTATAGCTGGTTTTACACGGTGTGACTAGGTGTTTTTTGTAAAAGATGCAAAGGTAGTTACATTTAATCAGTTTAATGAAAATTAAATCCAAATAAATGTTCCTGTAATCAAATCAGTAAAACATTTGCATAAATAAACTTCTCAAATGACCTTTATTTGATATTTTTAATTTACTTTTATCAGTAAAAACACACTCTTTCATGTATTTATTAACAAAGTAATGTAAAAGTTGATGCACAACACAGAGACTTTCATGCAAAGTTGATGTTGTGATTGAAGTTCTGGTTCAGACATCTTCAGGAATGCAGACGGATTGGTCTTTCAGGAAGAGAACAAAAAAAAAACAACAACCTGATATGTTTTAGTTTGCTTCTTCTTCAAGGTTAAATGTCTTGCAGCGTTTGAATACTTTCTTTCTCCAACCCAAATAAATCAGAAAAACCTGACAAGACTAAATGCTGGTGAGGGAATTAATTCATTTGATTCAGCTGTTTAATGGAGCATTAAAACTTGGGTTCCTTTTGATTATTGTTTCTTTATGTTCATGTTAGTTTCAGGATTTCCCTCCTTTGTCTTTTAGATCTATTTCCTTTTCCCTTCAGCCTGTCCCTTTGCACGGCTTTTGTCCATTTCAGCTCTGCTCTGCCTGTGATTTCTCTCCAGTTCCTCATAGTTTGACTACATACTTTTTGTCCTTCCTTTTCATTTTGTTCATCCTCTTTTTCCTGTTCTTCCTTCTTTTTTTATGGCTGTTGGCAAACAACGTTTAGATGCGCATAACCTCCATGTACTGGTACGGAGTGTGGATCGGGATGCTAAATATATATTACACACATTTTAAAACTAAAAAATAAACAAAAGACAAACAAAGCAAGACAGAAAACTACTGTATGTCCTCTATATTAATTTTATTTTCATCTTAAGATATCTTTAAAACAAAAAGCTTGATTACGCCCGTCTGCTCCATATTACCTTTGTTGGCTCTCTCTGATGTTTCGCCTGCACTAGTTTGGAACTGCAGAATAATAAACTTACACATCCTGATGTTTCTATCTCTAGGAGTTTCCAGTTGCAACCAACAGGTGGTGCTGTCCTCCTAATTATTCACAAGAAAATATTTCTGACTACCTGCTGCTGCCTGATATGAAATGAAACACCTGTTCATTTATATAGGATATAAAATCCAGTTGATGTTATTAGAGTTGGAGGAATAAACAGCAGGGAGGAGATAATTCTAAATAGAATCAGAACCGGTCACAGTTCTTTGACTTAAGCTGGAGAAACATCTTACTGGTTTATGTAATTGGTGTAATACTGCAGAAACACTGGAACAATGGATTTATTAGTTGTGGGAAATATGTGAATCAAAGAAGTTCAGGTTAAACTGAACTCTGTATTATGAATGAAACGGATCAACATTCAGATTGATCAGATTTTTTCATATGAATGTGTTTGAATGTTTTTTACAGCATCATGTAAAATCAACGTTTTGACCTTTTTTGCTTTGATTTTTTCATGTACGAGTTCAGAAACTCCGGCCTAATTAGTATTGGGCATAACTAATATTAGGCCAAATATTAATGTGTTAAATTAGGAAGTAAAATTTCTTTTAAATAGTTTTTGATATATGCAGCATTTTTAAAACAACTAAAGTATAAAATAGCACTTTGTGCCTGGAAAACACATAATGCTGCCTAGTTAAAGTTAAAGTTTCTCCAGATCCAGAATCACTTTGACAAAATGTTTTCTGTCTTTGATCCAACATGTTTCATGTCCTCAGTTATAGACAAGCTGTCGGTTTTCACCAGAGTTTTAATGAAGTGGAACATGTAGGATAATAATCAGCATCAGATGCTGTGGATGTTTATTAATGTCCTGCTGCCTCTCCTCCTCTTCCTCTCTCAGGATGAAGATGATCTCCAGGATCCTGCTGCTCCTCATCCTCAGCTCATGTCTCTGTGGTCAGTCTCCATCTTGTCTTTGTGACAGAAAGCTCTCTAGATGGAGCTGAAAGACTCCCATGTTCCAGTTCTCAGTGTGTCTGCTCCTCTCTTTCCCTCTCTGTCTCCTCAGCAGCAACATTTGTAGTGAATGTGACACAGAGCAGCTATCAGGCAGAGGAGAACCACAGCATCACTCTGGAGTGGACCTTCACCTCCGAACCCGACACCTGCTTAAAGTTCAATTTCATCATTTTTACTCTGATCACCGATGACAAATTGTCAGTCTTGTTTCATGAACACGATGGAGTCGAGGTGCCGATGTCTCAGGATGAAACGTTTGCAGGACGGGTCCAAAGTGAAAAAGACGTCCTGCCAGAGGGACGGACCAGACTCCATGTGTCCAGACTGAGGACTGAAGACTCTGGTCTGTATGTGTGTGAAATTAAAACGGATCACAACTTCGGCTCTGCAGCAGCTGAACTGGTCGTATTTGGTAAGCAGATTTCAGTTCCTCTAATCCAGATCATTTAACATCTGCTAAAAATAAAAAACCTGCTGAGATTAAAGTTGAGAATCAGCCGTTTTATTTTTACAACTGATGATATAAAGAGTAATGCTTCAACCTAAGATCACAAGCAAAATCAGCAGAGGGCAAATATGATGCTTGTAATAATGAGTGAAATGTTTTTGCTGTGTGGTATTTTAATTTATACTAAAAAAGCTAAAATGTGTCTTTTTAGCCAATATTTTATTTCGTTTTGAATGTTTTGTAATTGATCTCTTTGAAATGTTAGATTTCATCACAATTTTGATCCTTTTCCTGCTTTTATTCTACAGTTTAATTTTTTACGTTGATATATTATTTACACCACTTTCCCCAAATACACAATTCTCATCATCTTCTGTAATTATTTGATGTATTTAACTAGTTTCTTTTGTTGTTGTTGTTCTTAAATCACTCTTGCGTGTAAAAATCGTTCTGTTGAAATAAAATATGATTTAATGAAATCTTAACTTCTTGTGTTTTGCAGCGGCTCCTGAGCCTCTGCAGGTTCAGAGACTGGGACTGAATCCCCAAACAGAAAATCGAAGTAGGTTGAGTCTTTACGTCATCCTGGCACTGATAGCAGCAGCAACAGCAGCAGCAGCAGCAGTTTTACTCATCCAGAGAAGGAAACGCACTGGTCAAAAATCAAGTTTTAATAACCCAGTCAGTATAACCTGAGGGAAAACTCCAGGGAGGTTCAAGTGAATGTCGGCGTGCCTTTGGGCCAAGGCATCAACCTCCAACCTGACTGCAGCCTGGTGTAGAAATGTGTTTGCAGTTATGACTGCTGTAATGTAGCTCCAGTATCAAAGCTCTATAAAGGCTCATTACATTTTTCTATATGTCACATGGAGACGTGATTAAGTCCTGTATGTTGTAAAATGCATAATGTAGCAAAATATAACATATAAGTTTAACCAGCTGTAATGTAGGTTTAGTGCCTGTAAAAATATTCATATAAATTTTTATTTTATTTATGTTTTAGGTCAACAGAGGGACATGTCATTGTAAATAAAATAAAAAAGAATCTGAAAGTGTAGCCATGTTTTGTGTTTAGCTGCCCTGAGTCGATACTTTGTGGAGATATTTGTTGTTGCTGAGGTTTTACGGTATGTTTCCATCGGCCTCCACACCCAGACACTGACCTTTCTGCCCATTGTTCTGCACTCAAACTGACTCACTGCTCATGAGATGGGTTGATATGTGTTTGTTTACCTTTCAGATGTACATTTACTCTTTTTGGTAATGTTATTATTTACATTTGCCATGTTTTGATGGCAGTTTGGGCTAAATATGTTCATATGGCACCTTTTGAATTTTGTTGTTCTTGTGACAATGACAATAAAGATTTATCTTATCTTATCTTATCTTATCTTATCTTATCTTATCTTATCTTATCTTATCTTATATCTGGTGTGGTTTGGTTGATGTAGTGCCCGGATGCAACCAGCAGGGGGAGTTTAGCGCTAGAGCACCGGAACTTCCTCCTCAGAAAACAACAACACGCGGGAGCAGAAGGAAAATGTCTGACTCTTTTATTGAAATATTCCTCTTCTTCGGGGCTTTTACACACAGAGCACTTGTCACATGTTTCACTTAAACTCAAATAAGGAAGATAAATGATTTTTCAAACCTTTATGCCATAAAACTAGTTCATTATGGGTCTGACTGTGTTATAAAGCTTTATAAGCCACTTTGTTTTGGTTTGACACATAAAATCCCAGTGAAACACAAAACAGTTACATATTTTCTGTCTTTGATCATCTTCTATTATTTATGATTCATCACAGAACCAGGTTTACTTCCTGGTAGTTTTACCTGTGACATGAGAACCTAAAAACAAACTGGTGATGAACAGCAGGAGTGTGACTCATTCATCATTTATGGGAAAACGTGCAACATGAAATCTGTTTAAAATAAGAAAATCCCTGCTTTAGTGCCACGATAAACCAATGATTCTGTAATG
Source organism: Xiphophorus maculatus (assembly GCF_002775205.1). Lineage (NCBI taxonomy): Eukaryota > Metazoa > Chordata > Actinopteri > Cyprinodontiformes > Poeciliidae > Xiphophorus > Xiphophorus maculatus. Next base: position 24,722,471 of record NC_036456.1, read on the forward strand.
CAGCTTTAGTTAAAGCTGTTTTCAAAAATAACCTCAGAATAGAAACGTTACCTTGTGGAAAGAATAAAGAGTCAGACTGGTTTTAATTACCTGCTGCTGTTTGTTGTGAGCTCAACTTGTCTGACAAGTTTCTTTTCTTACTCGGTTCTCTCATGACTAGAATATTTCTCTGACGGTTTGCTCAGAAAGTCCCGACCTGCAGCTGTTTTATTTACCGTTCATCCATTTGATCATCCTGTAATCCTAATCCCTGATTAATCTATTTATTGATTGATTGGTAATACATTTGTATAATTCATGATTTCTATGAACATAAAACTTGTTTTTTGATAACAGTGAAGTTGTAGAAAAATGTAACATGAAATAAAACATTTTTCCTGTGAATTTGTCTTTTCAGATTGTATAATCTGTGTTAGCTCAATCCCAGCCGATATTCCCACAGACACGACAACAAGCAGTGATCTGGCTGGATTAAATCTCTTTAGATTAAACAACAAATTGATCAACATCAGTTGGATGAAGGCTTCTGATAAACATGTCTGACAGCAGAACATTTCTCTGAACTGCAGACGTAAAATCTGAGGCCGACTTTTGTTTTTACCTTCAGTGAGAATAAAAATCTGATCAGATTCAAACATGTGAGTTCTGGTTCAAAAACAACAAAAACAAAATGGGTGTAGAGCTTAAATTGTTTAACAAAGAATGTTGTTGCGTCAGAAACGTAGATAGAAACTGAACAGCAGTCAGTCAGTCAGTCAGTCGTCTGTCTGCGCGAAACGATCAGACAACCTGCGAAAAGACGATGCGAGTAAATATTTTACCATATTTTTACTCTTCTGACTTTAAATCTTGACTTTCTGTTTCATATCAAGTTTTATTTTTTTGTCTATCAAGTTATCAGCATTAATATTTTGTAATCACAATGGGAATTCAACGAGACAAATGATAAAAACCCTTTTGTTTCTCTGTGAATTTATTTAATTCCTTACCTTTCAGTCCAGCGTTGTTCCTCCTGACTTTGTGGACAAAACCTGAAGGTGAAATATAATCTGGTTTGTTGAAGATTTCATAACATTTTGTTTTTCTTACACTTCTTGAGGGAAGCGGATGGAGCCGAACAAACCGCCTGAAGGCTTCAGGTTTGTTGTTTTTAATGTTTTCTTTGAGGAACTTGAAGGAACAAAACAAACCTTTGTTGTTCTGCGTCACTAAGTTTTGTCCGGACATGTTTTCTTTTCAGCAGCAGGAAAAACGACATAATTATTCACAACCCTGAGAGATTTAGTGTTAAAGTTTTAACATTTTCTCCCTCTCTTTATGGCATTTATACACTTATACAGATAGTTTCTTCCAATTGGTAACAATATGTTGTTTACAATAATAACATTAACTCAGTCAATTTTAATTTCAGAGAATTTGAGGACAGAGTTAAAGATTAGGGTGATGGTATGCAGGCTTTCCAAACCCATAAAAAATGAGCAGGGAAACGTTCAGAAAGCTGCTCTGTATAAAGAGTTTGACTGCAGAAATTTTAATAAAGATTTTTACAACTAATTATTAGAGATAGCAGACCAGAGTTGGATTAATTATTACAATAAAAACAAAAACAGATTTTCCCCCAAAATAAATAAACTCTGTTTTGTTTAAATTTACTCAACAAACAGTTAATCCTGGTTCTCCATCTGTTCAAGTTATTTAATAATAAAAATAAATCTTTTATTACTTTGAGAATTTTCACATGAGGTTTAGATAAAATAATATTGTAAATATTTTTGTTTTTTTCACTAGTTTGGCCTTTCAGACAACATTTATAATGAAGATTTTTTCTGTTTTGATTATTTACAAAGCAGCTGCACATTTCTTGGCTATGCTAGTTTTTGTAATTAGCTTTATTTTCTCATGTTGTACATTTTCCACCACAATCTCTTATTCTTATATTCAGGGTAATAAGTTTCCATACATAGAAAAAATAAACGTTTTATATTGGACAACCGTTTTTAATGGCTGCACGTCTCGGATCACTTCATGGTTGATCTGCAACATTTCCAGTTTTCTGAAACTTGCAAATAATTTTTGCCGCAGCGTCGTGTGTGTGATGCTCGTTCCATGTTTTCTGTTAAAGTTTGTGCGACAGCTTCCTGATCCGGGCATCAGTGTAATTTCAGTTCTTTGCTCTTTTGTCAAACGCATCTTCTTGGGTATCTGAAATATAAAAGAAATATACATTTTACATTCTCCTATGTATGGAGACTTACGTCCCACCCCGTGTGTGTGTGTGTATATATAGATAGATAGATAGATAGATAGCATTTATTGTCATTGAACAGAATTCAACGAAATTTCCATTGCAGCTCCCGTGCAAAAGGTCAAATATATACAGTATAAATAAGCAAACACACAATAATAATAATAACAATATATACAACTAAATTAACTAAAGGCACTCAACCACACCAAAGAAGTAGCAGCAGGTCCAATTATGGCAAAGTACAGATAATGTGACAGTGCAAAGTGCAGAACAATATGGCTGTGTGGGGCTGGGGGATATGTATGTGTGACTGTATATATGTATATATACTGCATATGTAGTTATTGAAGATGATGAATCATCTAGATATTACTAACTCAGATTAAACATGGTTTATATCTGGGCTTAATGTTAAGGTTGTAATGAGATTTGTCGGTTTGCTGATTAAAAGGTCATGACGTGAATAAAAATTGGGATTTGTTACTTTAAAAAAAAATCTCTGAGCCACAGATTAATCTGAAGAATGGAGGATTTATGTCAAATTTACAAACTGATGCACAAGATCTGGGAGGAACTTAGGAGTCGAGTTGCAGGAATAATCTTTAACGAACATGAACAGAGTTTCCCACCCATCTAATCTTTATCGGGTTTTTAATCCTGAGAGCGCCGACACATTCTCATGATGCGTCTGAGATAAGAACAGACGTTTCACAGAGGATCTCAGAGCAACATTTTGATCTACTGTTTCAGTAAATAAATACGTTTTAGACACATTCCAACAGATTATCTTCCGACAGGAATAAACTCATGATGAACGACTGAAGAGACGGAAACAGGCTGAGAAATCTGGTCCAAGCACAAATTCACACATTCAGATCTAACATGTCATCTGACGCGTTTTCATTTTTACTTTGCAATTCTTCCCGTCTTTTCCCCCAAGCAGGTTGTTCCTTAAACGCACAAAATATAAAAAATAAACATTTGGGGGAAATCCAGGGGATGAAAATGAAATGGGCAGGTTTATGAGTTTATGAAAGCAAATCTAAAATATTCTAATTGTGTTGTTGTTGTTTTATGCTTTTAATAGTCTAAGTATCTTAATTATTCCTCTTATTGTTTGGGAGAAAAATGAGCTTCATTATCAGGAAAAGGCTGAACTGGAACTGATGCATAAATTAAACATTAAGGGAGACGAAATAAAACCTTCATATAATTATTTGATATTCTTTTTACTGTTATCCATGAATTTTGTCTGTTCCAGATCTACAAATCTGGTTTTTGCTAAAAGGATTCAGACTGAAAACTTATAAAGTGAAAAACAAAAAACAAGGCAACAGAAAAGTTGTCCAGAAAACGGCCTGGATGGAGATACTGCTTATTGAGACGATCCTGGATTATACTAGATATTAACCTAAAGTCCCTCCAAAAATATATAAAATTACAGTAAATACAACATTTATGACAGGTTTTAAATAATTAACATTTCTGCAGCGGCAGATTAATATCTAACCTAAGAGATTGAGATAAAAGAAGAAAGTTTCATATTTCTGTTGTAAATTCTAGGAAATATTTTCTCACATTAATGAAAATCATCAGATATTATATTGGTAAAATTAAGTGATTTAAATAAACAGAAACATTGTTCCTGATGTTCTGCTGCCTCTCCTCCTCTTCCTCTCTCAGGATGAAGATGATCTCCAGGATCCTGCTGCTCCTCATCCTCACCTCATGTCTCTGTGGTCAGTCTCCATCTTGTCTCTGTTCCGTCTAAATCCGTCAATAATCAGTGAAAAGTCATTTTCTGTGTTTCCATAGAGGATAGAATTTCTCAAGTTGAAGTTGTGAAGATAAATGTCCTGAATGGCAGCAGGATGTTAGGATGAAGGTTTTCTGGCCGTGTAAAATAGGTACATTTTGGTAGAAACTCTGTTTTCGCATCATTAGTCACATGATCAGCAGTCGGACGTTACGACTGGCCAAAACAATGAAGAAACAACAGGAAGTGGAAGGAGGATGATGGTGTGTTGTCGTTTTTCCGGACAATGTGCAGCTGCCTCCTCCAGATCTCACAGCATCCCTCAGTTTATAATCATTCGAATGTGTTGAACCCAAAGCTCTTTTGTAAAATGGCCGACTATCCGCTCAGGTTTTGGGCTCGTTGCTCCAACACCTGAACAAAACGCCGATGTCTCTGACAGCTGCTGCATGATGAGCCCTGTGGCTTAAATATGAGTATATCTCATGTGTAGCTGTTTACATTGGTCATTGTCATGATTTTTAACAACTTATTGTGTTAAAAATCTTATTCACCTGCGATTTTAATTAATTTTTTTTTAAAATTGAGACACAGCAGTTGGGAAATTGTGTTTTTTCAAGCCTAGCAAACAATGACAACGATTTGCACACATTTGTAACGGAAACGCAGCCAGTGAAGGAAACACTCCAGCAGAGCACAGAGACGATCATGAGACAGAAAGATGGAGCTGAAAGACTCCCATGTTCCAGTTCTCAGTGTGTCTGCTCCTCTCTTTCCCTCTCTGTCTCCTCAGCAGCAACATTTGTAGTGAATGTGACACAGAGCAGCTATCAGGCAGAGGAGAACCACAGCGTCGCTCTGGAGTGGACCTTCACCACCGAACCCGACTCCTGCTTGAGCTTCGAGTTCATGATGTTCACATTAATAACCGAAAACAGAAAAGTGTCCATCTTGTTCCATGAGCATGGTGGAGCGGAGGTGTCGCAGTCTCAGGATAAACAGTTTGCAGGACGAGTCCAGAGTGATAAAGAACTCCTTAAAGACGGACGGATTAAACTGCATGTGTCCAGGCTGAGGATCAATGACTCTGGTCTGTATCTGTGTGAGATCCAGGCAGATTGTGGCTTCGGCTCTGCTGCCTGTCGGCTAATAGTCACAGGTGAGTTTATAAAGTTCATTTGAACTGTTTTATCTCTAAGAAGCAGTAGAAAAAATGATATTAGCGTGTGTTTGTGTATAATAAAGCAGTGCTGTAATTTTGTTCAAAATATGGTGAAAATGTCGACTATGTATGTGAAAGTAATTATTTAATAGTAATTATGTTTTTTTTATAAATGCACCAGAAAAATCAGTTTTTCTGCCAGATAAAAGATGGATTGTAAATGACTGGTCATAATTTTTGAATGATTGTCTCTTTTTTTCTTAAATGCTTTTTTCCATTAGCTGGTGACAAACAACCTGTGAGTCCAACTGCGAATCCTCCAACAGAAAATAAAGGATTGATCGCTCTCTACGTTTTCCTGGTGTTGGCAGCAGCAGGAGCAGCAGGAGCAGCTCTGTACTGTAAAAAACAAAAAAATAAGATGTTAACCATCTGTTACAAAGAGTCAGATGAACAATGTCCAGGACGAGACGACGACGATACAGGTGTAAACAAAGATACACACAAATGTCAAAATTCACACAGAAAGATTGAACCCTAAATAACACTTTAGCAGTTTATCAGCAAAAAAGGTTTGATTTAGTTTTAAGTTTTTATATTCAGTCTGAAAACCTGGAAGATTCAAAATAGTTGCTCATTTTAAATCCTGACTGAAAGCACAATTATTTCCTGCAGCTTTGCATTTATCAACCAATCAAGTTTATTTGTGTGGCACATTTCAGCGACACAAAAATACAACGTAGAAAGAAACATAAAGTCAACAATTGAGAAAACCAGAAGCAAACGTCACATTTTGATGAGTGAAAATCAACAAACCCATTGATGCACATCAGATATCTGGGTCAGTGTTTCATTTATGATGATTCAAAATCAGCCCTAATCAGATGGGCTATTAGTCCAGATTTAAAGGAACTCAGTGTTTCGGCTGTTTTGCAGTTTCTGGATGTTTATTCCAGATTTGTGGTGCATAGAAGCTGAATGCTGCTTCTCCAGGTTTGGTTTTATTTAAATCTGATTTTAAATTTCTAGGTACCTTTGAGAACCTCAGTGACTTCAGGGTGAAGGATGACGACCAGCTGCTGCTTCCTGGACTTCGTATCGTCTCCTCTGGGCGACTTCCTGCTGTGATGTCAGAGTATTTGGACCTGAACTGAACTGGGACCTGAACTGAAGTGAACTGAGTCAGTGAATCGTTCAGTCTGATGTCGTGCTCTTGATCAGCGCCTTTCTTCACACCATCATTTATCCTTCTGGATTTTCTGGAGATTTTTGAAATTCACGGCAGAAATCTGATCCATCATGAAGATCAGATGTTTTCTGAAGTCGTCAGCTTCCTCTTTCTATGACTGACTCCCAATCATTTCTCAGTATTTAGTATTGTATCTATTGTTACTTTCTGTGATTTAAATATTTAATTTTTAACTGGCTTCCTTAAGTGCATTAGTTAAACAGAAATGTATTATTTTGTCTCGTTTTGGAGCAAGTTAGTGTCCGTTTTATTTTCTTTAAATCTGAAGAAGTTTGTGTTAATGGTTGATTTTTTTTACTTGAGTGATTTTTAAAGCTCATCTGCTTGATTCAGTCAGTCAGTGGAAGACAACCGTCTTATTTTTACTTTTTAATGTGTTATTTCATGACATCCTGTGTATTTGTACATGTTTCCAGCTCTAATAACTTGATGCGTCTTAAGCGAGTTTTTGTGATGAATCAATTAATCTGGCAGTGAAACCCAACGTGATGCTGCCAGACTTTTAAAAAATAAGAATCATTCCCCAGATTTGCTGCAGTAACATAACTTGTATTGTTGTTGCTGCTCATGATTTATGAGAATCAGTGTTAGTGTGAATAAAATAACACACAGAAATCTTTGAATGGGTTGATTTTACTTTATGGTAAAAGTTAAAGCTAATTTCTTAATTTGGTAAGATTTCCATTGAAGAAAATAAACAAACACTAAACAAGAAAATGTGACATTTTAAGAATTAATTTGATTTAAAGCTGCATTCCCAGAGTTCTGAGTATTAATGCATAAATAATTAAATATTTATTACAATTATAATCAAACCTTCACAAGCTTTAAGTTATTAAAGTTCTTTGTTTCTCAAATTTCATTTGTTTTTTTAAATAATTAATCTTTAAAACTAAAAATCTTAGTAAAGCTTGTATAGATTTAATTCCTTCCTTGTAGGACATACTGAAGGTTAGCGCCCTCTGGTGATCTATTATGAAACATGAATATTTTATTATTTTCGGGATATGAAAATACAAAACAAAAATAAAAATATATGAAGCAGCTTCGCTTCATATTATCTTTACCATCCTCATGACAAAACTGATTCTAAAGATAATTTTCACTTAGACTTAAATACGTCTTCATCTTGATTGCAACCAAAAATAACACAATCACAATTCTTTAAACCCACATCATTTTATTCAGATTGTTTTTTGTCTTTTATATGCTTGTATAACAGTTGAAAAAAAAAAAGTACATTATCCCTGAAAACAAGAAACAATAAAAGGAAAAAATCAAAAGCAGGAGATATTACAGCTTTACAGTGGAAACTGGCCATAAAAATAATCTCATCTTCTTTTACAAAGTTAATTATATTGTTGACTGTTGTCACTAAGTTTCTCTTTTATTAGCTGGAAAATATCATTGAAATCTCAAATGAAGAAAATTAAACATACAGGCTACAAATCACATACATTAACATTTGTTAAGGAAATTATTTAGATTGTAAACTTCAGGATATCTGATTAAATTTACCTTTATAGGCCTTCTGATATAGAACAAGTTTTTATTAAAGTAGATGTAACCCACATAATTTTCCCCCAAACTCAGTAAAATCAAAACATGCTGAACAGTTTGATCCTGTTTTTCTTCTTCTGCACGTCTGTAACTAAAACATTTCTCCTTCAAACAAATGCAAAAGCTTTCAGCTGTGAATTAGCTCCTCCATTTTCAGGACTGGATTCAGATGATGACGTTCTGCAGCCTGTAATCCATCCGAGTCGTTATGGAAACCAGCTGGAGAAACATTAAGATGAAGTTGTGATGTTTTCGTTCATTTAAACGCTTTCACCAGGGAATCATTTCTAATAGTTAGTCATTTCTTGGAGTAAATTTTAGATCTAATTCCTGGTTTTCAGGCTTTTGATCGTTCAAAACATTATTTCACTCAAAATACTTAAAACCAGGTGAAAGCTGAAAACAAACCAATCACATGTATGGCTGCTGTAATTCTCTGAAATCATCGTTTCATTCAAAAACTTTAAAAATTGGACAAAGTCAACTTTCAGATTATCGCTAACCATCTATTAGATGAATCTTTAAAAGTTATGCAGGAAGCTTTTCTCTTAAAGAGACGTGACCATTATCTTTTAAATGGACAGCTGATGATTATTAAACTGTTAAAACGTAGAAATAAACAATCTGACCTACTGAGTCCAGGCCAGGCTGATGACGGCTGGACGTCCAGACCTGGTGGATCTGCGTCGTCTTTTAGCACCGCTGCTGCAGTCCTGGGAGTTTAATTAAAGACACAGAGGATTATTTATTTTATAAAACTTCCAAGAATGCAACCACAGCAACAAAAATATAAATAATTGTTCGGATCTTCAGAGATCGTTGAGAATACACATGGATGTCTGCGTTTGCAGTTTTCCACTGATTTCAGGCAGGCGTACCGGAGCGCAGCTGTTCCCCTGTTTGACACACAGCTGCAGCTTGCAGTGCAGATAAACGTCCCCAGCGCTCCCAGTAAACTGGAACATGTTGAAGGAGAAGCGGTTGGAGGTTCCTTGTCCGTTTCCCTCCACCTGCACCGTCTGGTCGCCGGGGTCGGCACAGCTACAGAACCAGAGGAAAGATTTTTAGAATCAAAAATACGTTTATGGTTTATCTTTATTAAGTAGCTAGGAACATCAACTCTTTATAGAAGCGCCTCACCCGTTCTTGATCAGGTCATATCTTGGCTGGCTGCTGGGAGAATCGCGACTGGTTGCCCAGCATGAATCCGTTTCCACGGCGATCACGTTTGCATCCAGCCCAGTGGTCGTCAGCTCCACCCAGATCTTCTGGTTGAGAACCACGCCAGTCGTTGGGTCCAGAGCGTGTGTGAGGCCGGGGTCGGTGTAGGCCTTCATGGCCACGGTGTAATTCCATTCTCCAGACTTCACTATGACGACCACAGAGCTTCGGACACAGAAACACCAGCAGCACGTTTAGTGCAGCCCATAATACGGCAGCAAAACCTTTCACTTCTGTGACGTTCCGACAAAAATGAATTTTTTGCACTAAATTTGTCGACGTTTATCCCAGATAAAATACTTTGGTGTCTAATCACACATAATTGGATCCACAAAAAAAAAAAAATCACATTTACTGATAATTATTTAGATTTTCCAAGATGGCCGCCATGATTGTAACAGAGAATAGTTGTTACTAAAATCGGCAGTAGTTATTGCCATTGATGGTCACAGCTAACCACAATATGAGGTTCACTAAGCACCAATTTACCAAACTTAGCAATGCCAAACCACTAAATGTATAAATAATTAGCAGAAGCTAATGCTATAACCATTAAGCATGTGCAAAATTTAGCAGAAGCTAACACTAACCTGCTAAATATATAAAAAATGAGCAAAAGCTAACAATAAAAAACACTAAACAGAAACAAATATTAACAGAAACAAACATTAAATGGCTAAACATATGAAAAATGAACAGAAACTAATGATAAAACCACTAACCAAGTACAAAGAATAACAGAAGCTAACACTAAAACGCTTAGATTAAAGAGAATTAGCGGAAGCTAATGCTAACCACTGAGAATCTGAATCTCACATCTTCATCTCCTCCCAGTTGATGACTGGAAACAGTAAACTCCTCAGTTTCTGATTTTGATACATATTATTACTTTAAAGTTGTATAAACAGGATGACCAAAGTCAAAAACACAAGTTCTGCTCTGGTCACGAAAACAGGAAACACATTGTTTAAAAGGCTCAAAAACAGCGGCCATCTTGAAAAATAGACGTCATCCTGAAACTTAAGTGGCTAACGGGGAATTTTTTCCTGCATGTATCAAAACCTGAAAGATTTTTACAGTAATATTATTTAGAATCAAGGTTTCTCAGCTGAAGGAACCTGAATGCCACACCTGTCCTTGATGTTGAAGGCAACAATCTTTGTTTCGGGTTGGGTGTGCAGGCAGGAGAAGTCCATGTAGAACTGATCCTGGCGAGTGATGATGTCAGAGCTGTTCTGGTACTTGATGGCGTTCTTGTAGATTATCTGGCTTCCATTGTTCTGTATGAGCGTAAAGTACAATAATAAGACGTCGTCTTCATGAACCTGGTCAGTGAAGTGGGAACTCGTGGGTCTGTTCTGATTCAAGGTTACGCCGCAAAAACACAAAACCTCACCAAATATTTTCGGTCAAGTCTCTTGTGCAAATATTTTATTACACTTAAAATAAGACAAAAATAATTTTTCAGCTTGTTTTAAGTCAACAATTCATTATTATTGCTGAACAAGTTCTAGTGGCAGATTAATTAACTTTTAACAAAACATTTTTCCCAAGTTATAAGTGAAATAATCTGGCAGTGGAACTAGAACGTTTTTGTCAATATTAGGGAATTATTTACTTAATTCAATATCTTGCTGATAAGTTAGTCGTCTTAATTCAAGTGTAATAAGACGTTTGTGCTAGAAAGTAATCCAAAAATACGTGTTAATATTTTGTGTTTTTGCGGTGGAGTTGGAGTGATGAACCCACCATGATCTCCGTCCCGCAGCTGTTGCTGCTGTCGAAGCTGAAGGTCACCATGTGGTTCTCCTGGTCCATCTCGCCCCTGCAGCTCCGGTCGTTCAGGTGTAGGACTGAGTAGTCGACGCCTTTTTCCTCCAGCAGACATCCAATCAGAGTGACTGAACCAGAGTTCTTCCTGCAGACTGTTGGCTCACCTGAAAGTTGAATTGCAAGAAGAAAGTGAGTTTTATGGTTTGACTCGGTCTTACTGTGATTGTGAACGACAGCTGTCTCACTCAGAGTGTTTGACTGTTTGTAGTCGTAGGCAAACACGGCTCTGCAGAGGCAGCCGGTTCCCCCACTGATTTTCTCTCCACAAAACTCATGATCACTGCAAACTTTGTCCTGGCAAAAAGCTGCAGGTGAGGCTGCAGAGAAACATGGTGGAAAATCAGCATAAATACATTAAAGTTATATAAAAATTCAGCTGAAGTGGACCAGTTCCTACAGCAGTCAGCAGGCCTCCAGTCTCCCAGTGAGGCTCTGCTGGTCAGGGTGCAGGCTCTGGCGTACGCCCACAGGAAGTGACACCACAGACCGTCCACTGAGGGATATTTGCACAAAGTGTCGCTGCAGGCTTTGATGTAGGGAGTCGGGTCGATGTCATCGTTACAGGAGAAGAAGGGAGATTCCTTCAGGATGTTGCAGCTTCTCATCAGATGGAAGAAAAATAAAAATGCAACATATCAGATGTGATGCAGCATGTTTAATGTTAATATTTTCATATTTGTCTCTTTTATCTCTTTATGTTTTGTCTTTACATGAATATTTTAGAGGTGCAGTTTATTGTTTGTTTTAATAAAAGAAACACATATAAATATTTCCTTTAGTGTGACTAAATCTACTCACTGGTCCGTTATCAGGCTGCAGTTGATTGAAGTGTCAGGAAAGTCGTTGTACTGAGTCTGACAGCTAGATGGAGACAAACCACAAGATTATAAGACAAGCTTTTCTTTTTTTGACTTGTCCTTAAACAAACTTGTTACATTTGGGCAGAGGTGAGTAACTACCCCAAAATTTTACTCAAGAGTAGAACTACCTCCCCGATGGTGTATTAGGGCAATTATACATGGGAGAAAAAAAGGGGTAAATTTCCACCAAAAAGCTCAGAAATTAATATTAATTTCAGAAATTTACTAAAAAATAAACATGAAAATTTCTGGTTTAAAAAATCTTTTACTTTTGAAACTCAGACATTTTTCTACAATATGTCTGAAGTTATTGTGAAAATGTCTGAGATTTTTCTCAACAACAAAAAAAAAAGTGTGTTTGTTGAGCGTCTACCTGGAGGAGCTGTTGAGATTTAGCCTCTGGGTTGAGATACTGCTGGCATTTACACACAGACCATCAACAGACGGCCAAACTGGTTCTGAAAACATCCAGGACAGAATGTGGGTCATACAGTTTTGCTCTCTCCTGCTGAAATGTAAGACTTTTCATTCTGATCTTACTTTCTATGTGGATCTGTGCTGTGGAGCCGTCAAAGAACAAATAAATTGTGTGATTGGAGATTGTAACGTTTGCCATGACTCCAGTTGTGTCTTTGGAAATCCAAACGCCGTGAAGCTTCTGGCCTGAGCTGCTGAGGTTCAGCTGGGTGTCGTTCATCTGTGGCAGGGAACAGAAAAGTTGGTGGTAGCGATAAATCAATCCTAAATATCACAAGCTGGGTTTCCACTGACCACATAATGGAGCAATTTGACATTTCAAAAATAAATGTGCTTAATGGAAACACCAGTTTCAAAAAACTGATAAAGTTTTGGTGGATTTGTTTTGGCCATATTGAAATTGGTTTATTTTGCATCACCTGATCAACAACTGGATGTTGCTACTGGTGCAAACCATGAAGAAGACGACAGGAAGTGACATTAACATCATATTTATCACTTATCACATGAACAAATGTATTCACGTGTGATTTTAACTGCGTTTCTTAACTAATGGAAGCAAAATGTTGGTGACGTTTTGCAGACATCTGTAATGGAAACAGCTGGTGTCAGATTGGCTCACCTGGACTCTCCCTCCTTGCTGAAGGTGAAACTGAACAGCTGGATCCTGCAGCTTCAGGGTGACGCCGTCCAAAAAGCTCACGTCTCTGCGACGGCGCTCCCTGAAGGTGGCAAACACTTCAAAGCCCATTGATGAGTCTGAGAGCATGGAGTACACACACCGATCCGTCACAGGAGAGAATCGGCCTGTGAAGTCGATGACGGCGGGGCCGGTCACAGTGCAGATGTCGGCTCCAGCAGCACCTGCAGGCATGGAGACACAAAAAGTAGTCAGGAAAGCATAGAAAAGTTCAAGTTTACTTCATGAAAGGCCATCTGTACATCTAGTTATTTCTATTTCTGTAGAGAAATGGAGAAGAGAAGCTAAAGAAACTACTTTAAATTAGTTTTTCAATGCAAAACTAGTGCAGAAAAATGTGCAACTAAACACACCACCAGTGTTGTATAAAGTACTGAAATCTCAGAGTCAAGTAAAAGTACAAGTACCTCTCCAAAATATGACTTTGGTAAAAGTCCAAGTCACTGACTGAAATGTTACTTGAGTTAAAGTCTTAAAGTATCTGAAACTTCTTGTACTTAAGTATGGAAATTACTGTAAAAATGGATGTACTCAAGTAATGTAATGAAAAGTACAAGTAAAAAGTAAAACAAAGCAAATGCAGTTTGAATGACATTTTTTATATTTTGGTAAACTTGTCAAATACACTTAAAATAATGTACCCAACCAAGTGCAGGCAAAATTAAACCTGCTAATAGATAAACCTGCAGGCATCGTTTAGTTAAGAAAATTAGGTGCTTTACCTATAGCACAAGGTTAACTTAACCTGCTTTACAACTGAACCAGCTTCTTAGTAAACCCTCCAGGACAGAAAATACAAAGTTTTTGTAAGCCTTAAGTTTTCCCTTCAAGTAAGGTCAGTGCTGAAAATGAGAAAAATAAATAGTACAGAAAATGCGGCCAACATGAAGAAAAAGAGCTGTTACGATTACTCTACTTCACAAATCAGTGAATCAGTCAATGCTACAGTCAGTAGGTGGTGCACACAACTGGTCACTATGCAAAAGAAAAAAAAAACAGAAAACTTTGGAGCGGGGGGGGGGGGGTGCGCTGCCCGCACTGACGCGGCTCAGGGATTACATGACACGCAGCGCAGTGCCCTACAATGCACTGTAAGCTATGTAATGTGTTTTGAGGCAGTTGACCAAAATCCCGGACAATTTTTAAATTCCCCCCGGACATCTTTTTAGGTCTGAAAAGTAGGACATGTCCGGGAAAAAGAGGACGTCTGGTCACCCTATTACCAGCTGGTGGTTCCACTAGATCCGTGTCCGACGTAATTGCAGTCGTTATGGTCTCCGTCTCCTCCTCCACGTGGATGCTGCTGATTGCGAGACTTGCTTTGTGTTTAATGGGAGAAGCGAAACAGATGTATCCTATTAGTGGTGATGAACAAACCCAGGCAAGCAGGCTACCGACTTTGTTCAGTAGCCTGCTTGCTACTTGCTAATCAGTAGGTGGGATCAAAACACTTGCGTTTCTCTCTCGCTTTTTTGTAACGAGTAACTAAACCACACATTGAAAATGTATCGGAGTAAAAGTATGCAATTAAGTTCGGAAATATAGCGAATATAAAGTGAAAGTCATCAAAAATTTTCATACTCGAGGAAAGTATGAAGTACTCCAAAATATACTTAAGTAAAGTAGTGAAGTATTTTTACTTCGTTACTATACAACACTGCACACCACCATGCAGTTCCTTCATAAAAAAAAGTCATTATCATTTCAATTCTGTAAAAAGTTCAATCTAAATTTTCAATGTAAATTTAAATTTATTTCACATAACTCTACAGATCTTCTTTTCAAAATAATTGCTTGACTTTAGGGATCTAAAATGTTTGAATATTTTTCAATGATTAAATGTTTTAATGGTTATTTTCCACACAGAACTTGTAAGCTGCAATATTTCAGTGTGTAAACATTTACCTGTCAGTGCCATGACAGTACACAGGTAAAGCAGGGGGTGGAGCATCTTGGAAGCTGGGAAAAAGCTGACAGAGCAAAAAGAAACAAAGTTAGAAGAAGATTCAGCTGCTTTGTTTTACCCTCAGGAAATAAAATAAATCAGCGTCTGGAACACATGGATCTGTCTATAGATGTCATATAACTTTCTCCGTCGTTTTAGCTCATATTCTTCTTTTGCTAAATCTGTGCAACAAATAAATCTTTTTATTTTTTAAAAACCAGAACGATTCTGTAAATCAGGGATGCTGAAGTCCAGTCCTATAGAGCTACCTTCCTGCAACTTTCAGATGCTTCCTGATTATCAAACGAACGGCTCGTTAGCAGGTCTGTTCAGAGCTGATCCTGGTCTGTTGGAGTAAAGATGCACCTAAAGGTTGCAGGATGGTGGCGCTAGAGGACTGGACCTGATCCCTCCTGCTGCAAATAAACTCAACTTTAACTCTTTACATTCCAAATAACTTTACAAAACTGAATTTAAAAAAAAATCTAGTTACATGCTTCCTCAGTTGCAAAAAAAGGTTTGGTTCAAAGTGAGGCAGCAGTTACCACGGCGACAGACCTGGGTAGGAACTGAACAAACTTTGTGATGCTGGAAATACCAAACAATTTAGCTTGATATTGACGGACAAAACGTCTAAGCATCTCGTTTTAAATGTTATTATTATTAACATCTAAAAGCTAATTTACCTGTTTTACTGCAAAATGACTGGATTTTTTAATGTAATAATACTTATGAGGAAGTTAAGCATTTAAATGAACCAGTGCCTGTTATTGTGTTATGTTTCTAAAAAATCATGACTTTATATAGTTGCAAAAACACCATTAGGTGGAAGTGTTTAAAAAAAAAAAAATTCATTGCAGCTAAGAATTAAGTAAATATATGTTTAGCAGTTTCTCTCCACTGTCAGCTTGTTGTAAATATTAACACATTGTTAATATTTTCTAATGTTTTAAATGTAGTAAAATGTGGTAAAAGTCACCTCCTTTGTTCCAGAGGCAATGAAATTATTTATTTTTCTGTGTAAAACGAACCTGTGCTGTTGGTCAAAAAGTTTCTCCTCGTCCTCCTGGAAACAACAAACAAAGTTTTTCAGAACAATTCACTTCTGCTCTGCTAAAATCTTTTTTTAAAATTGTAAATAATGATAACAAAAAAGACATTTAAAGATTTAAATGACCCTTTTCAGCTGCAGTGAAGGATGGAGGCTCTTCAGACCTGTCGTCTCTGCTCTGTCCCTCGGTTTGTTTCTGTCTCTTTATGTCCGTCCTCAGACCCGTCCACACCCAGAAATTAAGGGAGCGGTGCAGGAAAAATGACACTTCCTGATAACAACCTCTCCCTCCTGTGATAAAAGCCTCCTTAGCATCTTATTACAATAACAGAACCCCGGAAACACGTCTGCATCAATAATATCGTGTGACATTAAAAGAAACAAAGAAATGTTAAGTTATTACCGTGTTTAATCAGTTTCTTTAAATCATTTGGTCAAACATCACATTCACACACGCTTTTAGAGGAAAAGGTTCTGAATTTTGGACAGAATGTTTCTATTTGTCCATTTAAGGAAAACAGGAGGAACATGCAAAGAGTTTGAATTAAAAAAGGAAGAATTTATTAAAAAACGTCAGACAGGTGGAATCTTTTATTATCTGATCTGTGACAGGTATAATGTAGAACGCATCCAACTGATCTGCCATTCTTTATCTGTACATAAAAATACATAAATTTAAAGCTAACATTAGATAAGACTGAACATAACCATTCAGATATTGACTCTATCAAAGTCTTTGCATCATTTTCTTTTAGGAGTTTGCAGAAAAAAATATGTAAACTAATGCTTTTTTTGTAAGTTTTAATCAGTTTTAATGTATTTTTGTATATGAGCTCACTGTTGTCCCACTTGCTATTTTTAGTATTATTATTATTACTCTTTTTCTGATTGTGAATGATGTTTTGCGGAAGATGTTGGTTAAAGTAGGTCAAACTAACCTGTGAATGTACATCTGTACGTTTTCCCATCAGAAAATCCGTCATAACCGGATATTCACTGATCCTCATGACTCGTACCAGTTTGTAAAAACAATAGTATCAATGTTTCAGAGAGCAGAATATCTGAGTGGTAACTTAGCATGTCCGGTGAAAACCTTTTAACTTGAGTCTTTGGCATGTAGTCTCATCTTCCAAGGAGATATGAGTCAGACGTTTCTGCAGAAATGACTGACACTGTTGACAGTTAAAAGAAGTTATGAAAATTGTGGCGCATATGTTACTGTAAAAGATTTCAAAGGTGGAAACAAGCATAAAAATGTCCATGCTCGACCCTCTGGGCATGTGTGTTTTTTTCCATATTTCCCATTAGACACTTGAATTTCAAGATGGTTGCTGTTTTTGAGTCTTTTACCAAAGTATATTACACATTTTTGCAACTTGGATAGACTTTATGCCACATCACTTGAGTTTTACTCTGGTAATCCTATTCATTCAAATTTAAAGAATAATATGCAGCAATTTAACATCAAAAATCAATAATTTACCTCAAAGAATAGGGAACAACATTCTAACTGCTTAAATCCGTTTTAATAATAAGCCAGTTCATCCTAAAGTGACGGATTATGAAACCAAACGCCTAAAACTGCAACTGCAGAGTTCTGTGCATTTGAATCCACAAACGTCTCAGAAATAAAGTTGCCATGTAAATTACCAATCAGAAAAATTGAAGTTATTGAATTTAGTCCATTTTATTGGACTTAGATTATTTTTGCTCTGAACATTGTGAGAATCTTCTTCAAACCGATCTGCTTCTGACAGATCAGAATGGTATTCTGACATTTAATATGTACATTCAAACCACATAACTAGTTAATTATGGGGCTAATTATTACCGAGTCCGTTTCCTGTCTGACAACTTTACGTTTTGCTTTTGTGACTCACCAGCTAAGAACGAGATAATATGACATTATCAAGAAGTTGTCTAATTAAATGAAGCCATGAAGCTTTTATAAAGTATGTTTCAGATAAATGTCAACTGAAGCAAAAAGAAAGATAAAACTTATTTTTCCCAAAATATCTACTTAAATATAGAAAATGTTAAATGTATTAGGCAGAGAAAGTAAATAATTTATCTTCAATATTTCACACCAGTGGTTACTGCAAAACTACTCACCACAAATAAATCGTCTTCAGCTTTTCTATGGAGGACCGATGATGGCAATATCCACAAAAGATGTTAAAGTTGAATTAGAATTGGAAATAAACATAATTTTTCAGAGTTATACTTTTTTTATTTCTCTCCATCCTCACAGCTGAATGACATTCATTTGGAGTCAAGTAGGTTTAAAAAATACAGCAGTCAAACCACAAAAAAAAAATTAAACTTTACTGATGTTCTTGTTGGATAACAGTTACTGACTGGACACTGGTGTATCTGATTTATCAGATACGTCACATCACCACTGCAGTGATGTTATATTGTCCCCCTGCCAAGTCCTATAACAAGAGTCACCAACCGTTTTCAGTCTAAGGGCCACAGTGACACTGAAGACTCATTTGTTTGACTTTTTCTGTCATATCAAAGGAATCTTCACGTCGAATCTCCACATTCAAACTCAAAGGATTCATTTTTATTTTAACAGATTGTAAAATAAAAAAAAAAATTTAAAGAAATCAAAATGGTCATCTAATTCCCAGAATGGATGGATGGAGTTCATCTGGGTCTGAAAGCAGCTTCTCGTCAGGACGGTCTAGTTAAATCCTTGTTTTTTTTCTCTCAGATCTGCCAAGCTGGAGAAGCTAACTGCGTCTCCGCTCTACCAGCCGCCTTCGGCTCAGTGTGACGTGGCGACTCAAACTCAACAGGTGAGGCCGTTTTATTAGACCGTTTGATCTCAAATCTCCCCCAGCAATGGCGCCTCAGATGAGCAAGTCGTAGCGACACCAACGACCCGTTCAGCTCATTACTGACGGTACCGGAGTCTGATTCCATCAAGCTGCTGTGGAACACAGGTACAAAACTCTCCCATTGCTCATACACAAACGAAAGAAGAAACAAGAACTCAGAGATAAATTATTTTCATCAACATTTATTATGTTGTTGTGAGAAAATAAAAATCCAACAGAGAAGAAAGAAGCTGCTGAGTGGAAGATTGAAGGGAAGAAGTTCTCTTCTTTTTCTGGTCCTAACAGGAGGAAGACATTTCAATTTGTTTTAGACATTTAAAATTTTTCTGGTTCTAGTATTAAATGTTCATTAAAATTTTAAGTTTATTGATCTTTGAGAATGTGTTTTTGCATCATTATGGTACAGCCACTATATTAGTCAACAATGGTTTTAAAGCAATATTATCGTTTATGACAATAACTTCTGGGACAATTTATTGTCCAGCAATGGTAATGAGACCATTTCCAACTAAAACTACAGCCATAGCATAATAATCCAAGAACACAATCTCAAAGATCAAACTTTAAAACCCAACTGAGAAGAAAGAAGCAGCTGAGTGGAGGACCGAAGGGAAGAAGTCTTCTTCATTCTCAAACTTTAAATTCTAATGAACATTTAACACTGGAACTGTAAGACATTTCAAATATCCTAAATAAATAAACAAACTACAAAATAAAATGAATTATGAAGTCTCTGGTCTCAACTATACCTTTTTATTAAAAGAAGAATTTTGTTTACAAAGCACCAGACTGAAGACTTTATTCACTCAGTTTTTGGTAGAAATAGAGAAACAAATCATGCAAATAGTAATTGAGGACAGGAAGGCGACAACAATACAGGTACAGGTTCAAGGTCAAACAATATAATGACTCGAGTGAAATCCCTTTTCAAAAACTCACTAATAAATATCACTAAAATATCAGCAAAATACCTGCAGCATTCCTTAAGGAATGTTGCTAAGAAGGTTTCAAGTCAAAATTGAGAGCAATCAGGAAGCGTCACCGGGGAACACTTCCAGGGTTTCCTCCAGAAAACCTGCTGAGCCCAGTGGAAGAGCAGCTGGAGTCGTCCATCAGTGGTCTGCTGCGTGTTGGGTTAAAAAATGTCAAGTTACAGAAAGTCGAAGGTTCAGGTTCAGGCATCAAAACTCAGAAATAACAGTTTGTGAAGCCAACGAGCAACTGATGGGACGGCACAACTGGTTCACAACTCTTCAGCCAGTTCAATGCATCAACTATAAACCTTTAGCTTAATCTGCCTTTACCGTCACTGGTGGAGAAAAATCCCCATTTAAAATAACAGGAGGGGGGGGGAATAAAGCCTGGTGGCCCACCAGGCTGATGTTGGGAGAAAGTCTGACTTCTATCTATAGCTCTGGTTGTAAGAGGGAACCCTGTCTATATCACCATCTTTAAAAAGTAACACTGTCTTTGGGCTGCACTTTGTCCTATCCCTCACCTAGGACCCGTTTGCCCCGGCAGAACCGACCCAAACAGAGGCATGAAGCCTCTGACGGCTCCTAGGATCACTGGGACACTCAAACCCCTCCACCACGATAAGGTGGCAGCCCATGGAGAGGAAAAAACAAAGCCAGAAACAGTTCCATTCTCTGCCCTGAACTGATCTGGAGAGAGGCCAGAAGGTGGCGCTCTGGTGTTTCTAACTAAACAAGAAGTTTATTTTTTGTTTAGTTAGAAACTAAAGTTTTTGTTCTCGATTATTTTTCTCTCCATAGAAGCTGCACCTAGTTCTGATTAGCTGTGGTTGCTTCCCAGAAAAGGGCATTGGCTGACATGATGCTGCCATCACCAAACCATTCTCCCTCTCCTTTTCACTTCCACGAACATGGAAAGTTCTCCTGGATCAGTTAACCTGTTGATGTGTCTCTGCTCTGTCTTCTCTCAGCTCCAGTCAGTCATGGCAGATGGCTGCTGGTACTGAGCCCAGTTCTGGTTCTGTTGGAGGTTTCTTCCTGATAGAGGGGAGTTCTTCTTCTCCACTGTCGCTACATGCATACTCTGTATGAGGGACTGATGTAAAGTCAACGACTCAACACAAGTGATTTGCTGTCGCCCCCTGCTGGTCAGGAGGAGTGAATGCCATAATTAATGACTCCATACAATCTGTTGGGTTTTATTTGGTACAAACTTTTTAAACTACTTATAATTAAGTGGACCTAATGAATTGATAACTTTGATCAATAGTAATCTGACTAAATTGAAATTACTTTTCGTAAAATGCCTCGACAACATTGTTGTGAATTAATGTTATAATTATAAGCTTTGAACGTTTTGATATCTACTTTTGGGGTTCTGAACCTGTTGGTATCTATTTTTGGGTTTTGAACATTTTGATATCTACTTTTGGGGTTCTGAACCTTTTGGTATCTATTTTTGGGGTTTTGAACGTTTTTGTATTAGTTGTTGGGTTTTTTTTTTTTATATCATTTATTGGTGGGGTTCATTTGTTAGTTTGAAAGTTAAATTTTATATATTGTCAATTCACAACAAATGTCGTCTCAATGCACTTTAATAATTTTAGTTAAATCACATGTACTCCAATTGTTAGTACAATAAGCTCAGTTGATTAGTAAAGTAGTTTAAAAGGTTTGTACCAAACGACACCCTGCAGATTATATGGAATCATCACTTACAGCATTCACTCCATCTGACCAACAGGGGGCGACAGCAAATCACTTGTGTCGAGTCGTTGACTTTACAGCAGTCCTTCATACAGAGTATGCATGTAGCGACAGTGGAGAAGAAGAACTCCCCTCTATCAGGAAGAAACCTCCAGCAGAACCAGAACTGGGCTCAGTACCAGCAGCCATCTGCCATGACCGACTGGAGCTGAGAGAAGACAGAGCAGAGACACATCAACAAGTCAACTGATCCAGGAGAACTTTCCATGTTCGTGGAAGTGAAAAGGAGAGGGAGAACGGTTAGGTGATGGCAGCATCATGTCAGCCAATGTCCTCAACCAGGAAGCAGCCACAGCTAATCAACACCAGACCAGGTGTAGCTTCTGTGGAGAGAAAAATAACTGAGAAAACAAAAACATTTGAAATAAATAATGTGGTAGAAACAGAAAATGACAAACAGCGGCATAAATACAGACAGATCACAATAAACCAGTCTAAGCCTTTCCATAATCAATGCCAAAACCGTGGTAACGCTAAAATGTTTCAAGAACACATTCTCAAAAATCAATAAACATTCAATTCTAACATTTAACACTGAAATTGGAAGACATTTTAAATATTTAAAATAAATAAGCAAAACAAAATTAATTATAAAAGCTAAACAAAATTGTTCATAAAAAAACCCCCAAAAAAACAATGGCAAGATGTGGCCAAAGTACCAGACTGAAGACTTTGCCAGTTTTTGGTAGAAAGAAGAAAAAAGATAAACTGAAGTGGATTTGATAAATGTTTCAAGTTCAGCCATTTTCCTCTGTCGGACAATGGGGGGCGGTGGAAGGCGAAATCCAAGACAAAAACAAGATGATCCAAGAGGATTCCTGAAGGACAACAGGATGGGTGCAGGTTTAAGGTCAAACCCTCAACTCAGAATAAAATTGTCAAAAACACGCAACTATCACTTAAATAACAGCAGCAAAATACCTGCAGCATTTCTTGAGGAAGACTGCTGAACCCGATGGTAGAGTCACTAAGGTCATCCATCACCAGCGTGGCGAGGTTCTTTTCCGTTGTCATTGGGGCAATGATCCAGGAGGGTTCCTGAAGGACAACAACAACACGAGAGCAGGTTTAACCCTTTAACAACTCAATGAATAGTCACTTTTCAAAAACTCACACTTGTAAATATCAAACAGCAAAATACCTGAAGCATTTTTTGAGACAGATGGTAAGGTAATTAAGATCATCAGGGATGTGTGGGGGCGATGAGGGCCTCCTCCATCGTCGTTGGGGCGATGAAGGCCTTTTCCGTCAGTCGATGGGGGTCCGATGAACGACGAAATCCAAGACAAAAAACCAGATGATCCAGGAGGATTCCTGAAGGACAACAGGACATAAAGACAACAAGATGAGGGCAGGTTTAAAGGTCAAACCCTTCAGTCATTAATTTTCAAAAACTCAGAAGACCTTTAAAATAACAGAAAATACCTGCAGCATTTCTTGAAGACTTCTGAGCCCGATGGCAAGGTCACTGAGGTCATCCATCAGCGGTGGGGGTGATGAAGTCCTTTTCCGTCAGTCATGGTGGGTCACTTGAGGAGTTTCCCCCCCATGAGCCGTTGGCCTTGTCGGTTTTTGTCGTCACTGCAATGTTATTTTTGTTGTTACCTTCTTTGTAATCTAACCCCTTACCCGTTGGTAGGGTTCGTTTTCACACAAACCCGACCGACGGGCAACTAACCCCTTACCCGTCGGTAGGGTTCGTTTTCACACAAACCCGACCGAAGGGCAATTAACACCTTACCCGTCGGGTGGATTCATTTTCACACAAACCCGACCGAAGGGCAACTAACCCCTTACCCGTCGGTAGGGTTCGTTTTCACACAAACCCGACCGAAGGGCAACTAACCCCTTACCCGTCGGTAGGGTTCGTTTTCACACAAACCCGACCGAAGGGCAATTAAATACCTTATCCGTCGGGTGGGTTCATTTTCACACAAACCCGACCGAAGGGCAATTAAATACCTTATCCGTCGGGTGGGTTCATTTTCACACAACCCCCGACCGAAGGGCAGCTAAACACCTTATCTGTCTGGATGGTTCGTTTTCACACAAACCCGACCGAAGGGTAACCTAAGCCCTTTACGCTTTGGTTGGGCTCGCTTTCACATCTTTACCCTTTTGTAACCAAGATCAGATCTACCTTTCAAATAACCTACCTCGTTTTTCTTGTGTGGAGCATTGTGCATGGAATGAATCGATCCTGTTGTTGTACTCGTTCGTTACCAAATTCCTTGAACTCATCCAATGACTTCATTGCCTTGAGGAGTGGCTACCAGAAGTACCATACCACATTTCCTGCCGTTGGATTCACACTCTTACCTTTCACAGTCTGAGGTCATCTGCTGTCTTCAGAGTCGTCATTCCATCTCAACAAAAACTGTTGATCGGCTTCTACATCTTCCCAGTCCACATACCATATCTTCCCAGTCCACAAACCATATCGTCCCAGTCCACAAACCATATCGTCCCAGTCCACAAACCATGTGGTGATGACAAGGCCTTAAAGTCTCAACCATGAGCTCAAAACTATCATCCACCACCATAGACACTGAGGATGATTGTGGTGACAGGGGAGAGAAAAAAATCCCTCAACAGGAAGATGTACCAAAACAAACAAAAAAAAAACTGCAGTAATCAAACATTGATTAAAAGTTATGTAAACTGAAGAAAAGACTCATACTGAAGATGTATGTTGAGACAGTAAATAGGAAAAACTTCCCTTTAACAAGAAGACTTTCCAAAATAAGGTCAACACTGCAACAATTATTTAAATTGGTGAAAAGTTAAAACAGTCTGGTGACAGTGGAGAGGAAAAACTTCCCTTTAACAGAAAGACTTTCCAAAAGAAGTTAACACTGAACCAATTAAAATTTGTTAAGTTATACAAGTAAGCTTAGGCAATGCCTCATAATGAACATGCATGTAGTGACAGTAGAAAGGAAATGCTTCCTTTTAACAGGAAGACTTTCCAAAAGTAATTAAATAAAAACCGGTTATCAAACATTGCTTAAAAGTTATGAAAGCTTAAGCAATGCCTCATGTTGATGATACATGTGGTGACAGTGGAGAGGAAAAGCTTCCCTTTAACAGGAATACTATCCAAAAAAAATCCCTTTAAACAGAAAGACTTCCAAAAATAAGGTTAACACTAGACCAACTTAAATTTGTTCAAAGTTAAGCTAAAGCAATGACTCATACTGAAGATCCCATCTGGTGACAGTAGAGAGGAAAAACTTCCCTTTAACAGGAAGACTTCCAAAAGCATTAATACTGCACCAATAACGTAAATTCATTATAAATAAGCTTAAGCAATGCCTCCTACTGAGGATCCACATGGTAACAAAAAATGTAAAACTTCCCTTTAACAAGAAGACTTTCCAAAATAAGGTTAACACTAGACCAATTATTTAAATTGGTTAAAAGTTAAACTAAAGCAATAACTTCTATTGAATATCCATCTGGTGACAGTAGAGAGGAAAGACTTCCCTATAACAGGAAGACTTTCCACAAAACCCCCCCCCAAAAAACACTGCATCAATTATTAAAATTCAATAAAAGTAAAGTAATCTTAAGCCTCCTGAGCATGCAAGTGATGACTGTGGAGATGAAAAGCTTCCTTTTAACAGGAAGACTTTCCAAAATAAAATAAAATAAATTAATAACACTGCATCCATTATTTAAATTCATTAAAAGTAAAATAATCTTAAGCAAGGCCACCTGAGCATGCAAGTGGTGACTGTGGCGAGGAAAATCTTCCCTTTAACAGAAAGTCTTTCCAAAATGAGGCCAACACCACACTGATTATTTAAACTGGTTAACAGCTAAATCAATGCCTCATATTTAGGATGCATGTAGCGACAGCGGAGAGGATAAACTTCCCTTTAACAGGAAGAACCCTCCAGCAGAACCAGATATTGGCTCTGTATAAAAGGCCATCTGTCGCTACCCCCGGGGGATTTGAAAGGACAGAGTAAAGAGAGAGACAGAAGAAAGAAAGAGCTGCTGCAGGAGTGTTTCTATAGGGGAAAAGAGAGTTAGCTGTAGTGGAGGCTTCTTTGGTGGCTTTATCTAAGAGGGAAAAAAAAGTTATTTACAACAAAAAGGTCCACCAGTTGCTTAGTCTAGGAGAGAAAATGGGTTTAAAACAAACTTAAACACAGAAGGACAGGTCCCAGTCGATCCTCTCCAGAAGGAAAATATGGAGTTCAGGTGAAAACCTGCAAATAAGAGATGGGTGATTATAGTGTGAACATTACCTCTGACCTCTGACCTCTGGCCTGCAGCTCCAGCAGATCTCTCCGTTGTCGTCCAGAAGAAATGAAGTCGCATGACGAAATTGGATGAGGCCAGGTGTTGTTTCGGCGCAAAAATTAATCAGTTTTCACGTTTAAGTTGAACGTAAATTGAATTGGTTTGAGTTATTGAATTATTAAAGTATGAACCCTAATATTAAGTAGGTACAACAAAAAAACAAACATAAATGTATGTTTGAGTATAAAGACCTCATCTTCACCCAAAAACATTTGATATTCATTGGAAAGATAATTATCCTAATGCAGCTATACTAATGTCAACATAACCACATTATATTAGCACTAAGTAGGAATGTTATCAAGGTTTATTATAGTGATATTTACAAAGCCTAAGCTGAATTATTTCCTACAGCTTCTAAACTGTATTTGCCAAGTGCTTGGCAGCCATCTTTCTTTCAACTATCAACTGACTTTAAGCCAGGAACTTCAGATTCTAGTTACACCTAAACCTCTACAGGTCACAAGACCACAGCATGTGCTTCAAACACTAAAAACCCAAAGACAGAAGGATTTACAACAGCAGAATCCTTCTCAGCTCATTGACTCTCAGCAGAGAATCAAACCAAACCAGCATAACAAGAGGCCTATAGCGTTGGCCTTCAACGGCGTTAGCATCAGCGTAGCAAAACCCGCAACAGCTCCTACCCTGAGATGTCTTCTGGACCCGCCATCGGAACAGTTCTTTGACTTAACAAACCTTTGATGGGTTGGGCGGATCCGCCAGGCACCTTGTAGCGATTCCTCAGCTTGAAGGAAGCGATCCTCAGCTTGCTTGAAGGGAATCCTCAGCTTGATTGAAGGGAATCCTCAGCTTGATTGAAGTAAATCCATAATCGATCAACTGCTCGCTCCAGACGCCGTCATATTTCCTCAGTTTGTTTCAGGGACGCCAGCAAACAAACAAACCGCCGCTGAGAGGCCTTGGTCGGGTCTCTCCATGAGTGCTGCTCTGTTTAGACACACAAGAAATGGCTTCACTACCGTCACCGGTGGAAAAAGACAAATAAATTAAGGTTTCCGAACAATAACTTACCGAATAACCAATGCAGCGATTTCAAACACGGCGTTCCGCGGCCTACTAGTAGGTCAAGCACAAGACGCTAAACTAGGCCTCGACAAACACTGACAGGATTTCAATCGGATCCAGAAAGTCTCAGTCATCAGGCTGGGCGTCCGCTCGGATTCCGAGATCAGAAAATATCATTTTTAGTCCAGGTCCCAAAGTTCATGAGTATCAGTCCGACAGCTTCGTGCTAGCCAGGTGCTAGCCGCATCTTCTTCCTCTTCTTTTTTTTTTTTTTCCTGAAAACGCTCACGTAGAAGCTGCGTCATATTTCTATCCAGCACGGCGCATGCGCGTCACGCTCATTAATAACAAAAATGGCGCCATTCGCCACTGTTGCCAGAGTTGACATTCTCCAGTCCAAACACGGGGTAAAACTAAACCTGTAAAACCTGCCAAACTGCAAAGAAACAGTACGAATCTAAACCTCCGGCATCCTGCATGTTTTAGTTCTTTCCCTGGTTTAACGCACCTGGATCCAATGATGGCTCATTAGAGGCCTAAGAAGAACATTGACTTGCTGAAAAGGTAAAACATGCAGGATGCCGGCCGTCGGTGTTCATAATCTATCCCTACTATATTTTTAGAATAATTTAGAGAAACACCAAAAATTTATATTCACTTTTTATAATGTAGGACTGAAGAATATATCTGCATCTCTCTATATTTTTATATTCATAATGGATCCTTAAGCCTCTATTGAGCCTCAATGGATCAAGTTTATTAAAATGAAGCACATATTATATTTAGGTGGTGTGGTATATATAATATGTGCTTATGACAGTGTAAAAAAATTCACATGTAAAATGTGAAATCAGGCTGCAGCTACTGTTTTGATTGCCATTATAATTACATATCTGAATTTGGACTCCTATTGGTCACAGATGTGCATTGCATCATTTATTAAGTGTGTATTTATAAAGAAATTTAATTTTTGAAAACATAGCTGAGTATTTGTAGATGTGCCTGGTAATCCACAAACAGATTTCAAGAAAATGTAAAACATGTACAACGTTTCAGACATTAGGGTGAATGAGTAACATTTTTTCATAAAGGTTCTTTTTGTTTCACTGAAGAACCTTATTGTATAAATTACTGAAAGTGTGCAGTTAAATATGCACCTGTTGTCTCTCTTATTCTATCATTTAAATCCAGAAAAATCAACAACATCAGACTGGTTAAGTAAAAAGAAAAGATGAAAACAACATTTTTATACCACATTTTATTATTTTTTTTTGTATTTTTATTGCTAGAAAAGTGAAAGAAAAAAGATTAATGTCAGTATTTTTTTTAAAGAAGTCAATTCAATTTAAAAATATAAAGTTATAATCAAATGCAGTCCTCATGCTTCCCTTCATCTAATTAATTCACATCTATGAAAAAACAATTTCAGGATTAAGCTATGATTGACTTTTTCCC
Organism: Xiphophorus maculatus; assembly: GCF_002775205.1. Lineage (NCBI taxonomy): Eukaryota > Metazoa > Chordata > Actinopteri > Cyprinodontiformes > Poeciliidae > Xiphophorus > Xiphophorus maculatus. The sequence continues at coordinate 24,750,915 of NC_036456.1, forward strand.
AGTCCCCACATTAATTGTACTAAAAACCAATTCCCTCTCAAGATATTAGATGATAAAGCATCAAAAAGTGAGAAATAATCCCAGATTTCCAAACATCCCATCTGTGGATCCGGATTGATGTCAGGAATCATCGTAAAGGTCGGCAGTCGGTCCATCGGTCCAGTTTCACATGGAAACCACCTGAGGAAACAATTAAATATCAGAGTCACACGTTCTTCCTCTGCAAAGACTTTTTCTCTATTGTTTAGTGTCGATTTAGTTCTTTAGCTTCTGCTTCGTTTATCACAACTGGTAAATGTGAGTTTTTGATTAGCCATGAATCTCAGAGCAAAGATTGAAAATAAAAAACACATAACAGGTAAAAATCTGAACAAATATAAAACATGATTTCAGCCAATTAGGACATTCAAACAAATTTTTGGAATTATTATTTTTTTTTACATTACAGCTACAATACTTTTATTGTGCTTGATTGTAAAGAATAAGAAAAAAGATAAAAATATTTTAATATATATCTGGTATCCTCTTATCTAAATGAAATCTAATGGAACTAATTTCCTTTCAGAAAGGTTAAAAAACCTTTTCCTGTTCTGCAATATGATGAACCATTTCTGTGGAGATTAAAAATGCAAACATAAATAAATAAATAAATAAATATCTTGATTATTGAATTACTTGCCCAACAAATATTTAACAAATAAATAAAAACTTTATTTTAAAGTTTATTTAATTTGGCACGATCAGCTACTGAAACTTTTATGACAGTAGTTATAAAAACAAACCCACGTTGCAGCCTAATGAACCCAGGCCATGCTGATGATGGCTGGATATGTATTTGTCTTTGGTGATCTAACAGATCTTCGTTCTCCTATAGGTTCATTGTAGCAATCCTGGAATTTAAACACAAAAAAACACAACATTTACTATTTTGCAGATCAGCACTACATATTTACATACAGTGTTTTTCTAAGATTTATTCCTTCCAAAACTAAGTTTTATATTGAAAAAAACATCCATCTTCTTCAGAAGCATTTAAAGTCTTGATAAAGAAAACCAAATCTACATATGTAATGAAACCTAACTCTGTCTCGCAGAAAAGTTACTTTCAAGTTTTGTCTTACTTCATGTGTTTTAACATTTCTGCACTAGAAACTAGGCCACAAATCCTTTGTAAGATTTTGTGTTTTTGCAGTGTAGCGTGTGATTCATCTGATTATGGTTTTTAACATAATCTGACAGCACCAGTTGTTAATGAAGTTTTCTAAAGTGTGCACCGGGATGCAGTTGTTCTCCTGTTTAGGACACAGCTGGATCTTGCAGTGCAGATAAACGTCACCAGAGTTCCCAGAAAACTCAAACATGTTGAAGGAGAAGTAGGTGGAGGTTCCCGCTCCGTTTCCCTCCACCTCCACTGTCCCGTCATTCGGGTCAGCACAGCTGGGAAGAAGAAAAACCAGTTCATGTGAGTCTTATAACCCAATCTGAACATTCTTATGGTTATGACTGATAGTTGGCGCCTCACCCATCTATAATCAGGTCATATCTTGGTTTGACGTCGTGTGATTCCTTGCTGGTTGCCCAGCATGAGTCCATCACCACGGCGATGGTTTTCGCATCCAGCCCGTCCGTCTTCAGCTCCACCCATATCTTCTGGTTCAGCAGAACACCAGAGTTTACAGCCCGGGTGTAGGCACCGTCCTCGTATACTTTCATCGACACAGAGTAGCTCCATTCTCCAGACCTGATGTGCTGGACCACAGAGCTGCAAACCAACCGGCATGTGAGCTTATTAAACTGAGAAAACACAAAATCTTACCGACTATTTTTGGTCTTTTCTAATGCAAATGTCTTTGTAGACGTGAAATAAGACAAAACTAACTTACAAGTAACTTTTCAGCAAACTATAGGAGCTTGTTTTAAATGAATAATTCCTTAATATTGATGGAAAAGTATCAAGACTGGCAGATTATTCCACATATAACAACACATTTTTCCAAGTTAAAAGTGAAATAATCTGCCAATAAAACTAGTACTTTTTATCAAAATGTAAGGATTATTGACTTAAACCAGCTCTTATATTTCGCTGAAAGGTTACTCTCAAGTTTTGTCTTATTTCCAGTGTACTAAAATATTTGCACTAGTAACTGGTGCAAACTTTTGTGTTTTGCATTTTTGCAGTGAAATCAGCTGAACAAATTTTCATCATGGCTGAAACAAAATCAGTCACACACTTATCTTTAATTTTTAAGGCCACGATCTTTATGTCGGGTTGAGTGTGGTAGCAGGAGAAGTCGATGAAGACTTGATCGTGGCGAGTGACGACATCAGAACTGTTCTGGGTTATGATGGTGTTCTTGTAGTTTATCCAACTTCCATTATTCTGCAGAATCAAACGTTCATTAGAGAAAAAAGCATCAGTTATTTCTGCTTTTCTACTTTTTTGTGATTTTACTGAAAATAATGGATGAGAAAAATGCAAGAAACGCACAAAGCTCTGCGATAAGAATAACAGGATGAGTGTAAGATCCCACCATGATCTCCGTCCCGCAGGTGTTGCTGCTGTCGAAGCTGAAGGTCACCATGTGGTTCTCCTGGTCCATCACGCCCCTGCAGCTCCGGTCATTCAGGTGTAGGACTGAGTAGTTGACGCCTTTTTCCTCCAGCAGACATCCAACCAGAGTGATTGAACCAGAGTTCTTCCTACACACAGCCGGCTCACCTGGAAATGAAAATATCTTTAGCATCTCTTATTTCCGTCTTTTTCCAAAGACTTGGTAGAGTTGTGTATTTCTCAGAGGTTTCTTACCCAGAGTGCCAGAAAGTTTGTATTTGGAGGCAAACAGAGCTCTGCAGAGGCAGCCAGTCTTCCCGCTGTGTTTCCTGCCACAGAACTCATGATCGCTGCAGAGCTTGTCCTGACAAAGCGCCTGAGGCTCGGCTGCAGAGAACCAAAACCAAATGTTATTCTGACAGCATGCAGGCTGTAGAAACGTTGCAGTAAAGTTGTGATTCTCTCACAGCAGCCTGCATCTGACCACCATCTGTCCAGTGTTATGTTGCTCTTTAGCTTGCAGGCTGTGGCGTACGCCCACAGGAACTGACAGCCCAGACCATCAGCTGAAGAATATTCACACAGAGTCTTGTTGCAGGCGCTGATGTAGGGAGTCGGGTCGATGTTTTTGTTGCAGGAGGAAAACGGGGCGGCCCTCAACAGGTTACATCTTTTTTACACACACACAAAGATAAAAACGTTAAACATTCTCACATTTTTATTTATTCTATACAGTGTCAGAAATGCCAAATTACATCAATTAGTCCCTCCATTTTTTTGTGATTTTACAATTGCAGAAATTCAGGCACAATTAACAGTTCCTCAATTTTATTGTGTTAATGCATAGCTGTGAAAATATTGCAAATTTTCAACAAAACATTGGTCATATACATTGGATTTAATTGGTGCTAACTCCCACCTGCAGGTGGCAGTATTTCTTTCTGGTACTGCTGCCTCAGGCTTGATGTCAAGTTATTGTCTGAGATCAGTATGGCGCAAATATTAAGTAATATGTTTCTTGCAAATACTTCTAAATTAGCGCCACAAAATCTGTGATTCTGATTGCAAAGAAAAAAATTAATAAATAAAAAAAATCACAGAAACAACCGTAAAAACCCTGATGGACTGATCAGTTTCAAAAGATGTTCAATATTTAATTTTAAGAAGATCAAATGCAGAGACAGCTTTTTATAAATATTTCAACAGTTTGCTAATGGGTTTTATCAATAAATTCTGGCACTACCGGCCCTTTAAGAACATTCCTGATGCAATTCAAAATGAAAATGAATTTGACATCCCTGCCATATACAATGCAAACTACACAGTATAACACAGATCTGTATTTGGTAGGAGAAATAAATCTACTCACTGTTCACTGATCAGTTTGCGGTCTATTTGACTGTCCACAGGGTCTTCATACTGCCTTTCACAGCTAGCAAAACAAAAAAACAGAAAAAACCTTAACAAGTCAACTTCCTGTTTTTTGAGGGAATGGTTTTGAGTTCAAAATAATTGTATTTGGTTATCTTTTCATGATAACGTTGTACCTTGGAGAGCTGATGTCAAGAAGCTTCACACTTGACATATTTCTGGAGTCAACACACAGACCCTTCATCGCTGATCCAACAGGTACTGAAAGTTTACAGACAATATTAGTGAAAGCTGCATGAAAACAGGCCACTAAATTTCTTTCAGTCTACATCTTATAGCTGAATTTTGACAACTGCAGAATTGTTTCTACTGACTTAAACAAATGTTGGATTTTCAATGTGTTTGTTAATAAATACATTGTAATTTTTCAATTTTCACATGAAAAAGCTTTTTAATAGTCAACCTTCCTGAGTAAACCTCAATTACAGCTTTAAGTCTTATGTCCTGTTTTGCATGTCTAGAGATGGATTTATTGCCTATTTTTCTTTATGAATAGAATGAATTAATATATATCTAATCCTGGCATTACTAAAAATATATACAGAACAAATAAAGATCATAAATAAATAGCTTTAGAAATAAATTGCATGCCCCAAATAATTAGCAAATGAATTACTGTACCATCAAATTCAACTAAATAAAAAAAAGACAATAAATGTATATTTCTTTTTCAATCTTTAACGTTAATAGCTTGTCTTTGTGCCCATCTTCTCATTTTGTATTTTTACCTTGTCTGTTTGTTTTTCTTATTCATATTTATGGCAGGAGTCCACAGAGAAAAACCAGACGTTAAAAAGTTGAAGAATAATAATCAGTTCATTGCTGCCTTGTTTATTCCTACCTCTCATGTGGATCTGTGCAGTGTAGCCATCAAACAACGCCGACATTTTGAGCCCAGAGAACAAAGACGTTGCTGTGAGTCCATTTTTGTCCTTGCTTAATGAAATGTCCTTAAACTGCTGGACTGGACTTTTTAGGGTCAACAATGTCTCGTTTATCTGAGTGCAACAAAGTAGGAAGATTATTAGTCATAAAATGAGAATCTATGCGATGAAGGGAAGCAGTGTGTAGGAATTGCGAATCCACCTTTCATGGAATTACCTTAATCCTGCCACCTTGTTCCAGGTGAAAGTAAACCTCTGAGCCAGCAGGTCGAAGGCTCACACTGTCCAGGAAGCTCACATCTCTACGGCGGCGTTCCTGGAAGTTAGCCAGCACTTCAAACCCGCTGGATGAGTCTGACACCAGCGAGTACACACACCGGTCCTTTACAGAGCTCTGCTGACCTTGGAAGTCGATGACAGTGGGGCCGGTCACGGTGCAGATTTGGTTCTTAAAACATCTGATGGAAAAATAAACAGGCAGATTAATAACAAAATTAACAACAAACCATAGCTTTCTGTCTAAACCAGAAACCAGAATGTGTGTGTGTGTGCGTGTGTGTGTTCACCTGCCGCTTCCGTCACATTCCTCCTGCTCACCACAGCCGGTTGATGTGACAGATCTGTCGATGCTGCAGATGAAGTTTCTGCAGGTTTTTTCAAAATAGGCTGTTGAATTAGGTAAAATCCCAACACCTGAAGACAAAAGGAAGACTTTTGTGTTGCCCGTCTTAAAGATCCCAATATTTCTCTTTCAAATGTCACTAATGCTTAACAGAACAGGAAAAAAATGATTAGTTCACCAACCTGAGATTCTGCATCCACTGATGTCTGCAAACCCAGAGTCAGCCGACCCGAGAGACACAGACCCAACTAGCTTACCCTCAACTGCTACATCCGCCATCTATACGGTAGTAAACATTTAGTTATTGTTATAAACAAAGAGCATAACAGAGATTACTTGGAACAAGAGCAACAGATTACCATTTAAATAGCTAAACTTTACCTTGCAAAATGCAGCAGAGAAAGTAAAGGTGGTTTTAATTTTAGCCTTTTATTCACAATATTGCTTTCAAAACCAATTTCTACTCTTAGAATAAGCGATTTATAGTAAATACACACGTGAAAACAAAATAATAATAAAAATACTCACCACTTTTGCCTCACTGGAGACAGAACTGAAATGCAGAGCTGTTTGCTTCCCAAAACTGAGGAGGTTCAGTTTTACCTTAGTTACAAGACAAAAAGAGGCAAAAAATAAAAAAGTTATCAAAAGTGAAGTACTAGATTTTTCAGGGATTTCACATGGATCCTTTGAAACTACGCTGGACGTTGGAAACGAGGATCGTGAATATTGAACAGAGCGACTGAAATTGTTTATTCGTGGCTTCTTCTGGTTCCAGTCGAGCTAATCTGTCAGTGAACGTAACACACCTGGTTGGGGCTCATAGACGGCGGGATTTACAGACATTTTGAAGCAGCTAGCTTAGAAACCGAGCCGTACCTCCTCCCTCCTGACGTGCTGATCAAATTACCGACTTCGCCTGAATTCACACCACATGATTTATGCCACTACGTCATAAACAGCGTTTCCCCTCAGTCAGAAGAAGCCTTAAAATGGACAAAAGACGAGATGCTAGCCAGTTTTTTCCATACAAGCTAGGCTAACCTGACGGTGGGGCACTGTCTCCATGGTTACTAATTGTTAGACAGGTACCTTTCTCCATAATGCGATATTGGATATCATCTTTCTAATCATACTTAGTAAACATACATAGTTACATGACAAACTTCTTACTTATAAAGTATATGAACTTTAATCTCATCACCTTGTAAAAACTGTTCGCTGCAAATCCGCGATTACACGGATTACACCGAGCTGACGGTCATTATGACTGACGGTCATTATGACTGACAGCTGCTATCCATCGCATCTTTCCTCATTAAGTTATGTAATAAAATTACAAGTTAGGTTTTCACCCTCGTATTTGCAGCTGACCGCGTCTATTGTTAAAGCGAAATCAACTAAATAAGAGCGATATTAGGCGATCAGATGTCGTTTTTTGATAGGCTTTACAGGAGCTGCGTTTGGACGTCCATCATGGCGGATGGACGTCCAAACGCCATGTCACATATTGCAAAAGGGTCAATATGTGACTAATCTGTTTATTTACAAATCTCGTAAGCATCAAGAAGAGCTCAAATTAAATGTGTTATATTTACAGCTTTGTTCATGAACATCATGTCAAAATGCACAGAGCACGTCATGCTGCTCCTGATGGTTTTCACTGCTGCTTTGCTTTGAGCTTCATATGAAGAATCTTTTTCCCTTATGATGAATTTGGCCTGGCCAGAGTCAGGTTTAGGTCCAATAATGCAGTCGTCGTTGCTGTCAGAGTTATAGAAACCGTTGAAACAGATCGCAAAGTTCTTATTGGTGAAGTTCACCTGTTAAAAACAAACACACCACTTTAAAAAGCTGCCATGTTTTCTACATGTACTGAATTTTTAATGCTAAAAATAAAGATTAAAAACTAATGGGACTCCTGAGCATGTATTCAGAAACATGTGGCTCCATTTTACTTACATAAACCTTCTGGTAAACATTTTGATAGAAAGATATCGGACACAAGGTGAGGTTGAACTTTGTAGCTTTATCAAATTTCTCCGCAGCAGCACCTGCAAAACATGAAAACATAAATACTGTTAAATGCAGGATGTTAAGTAGAGGAATATTAATGAGAACGATATTTTAATTTTAGCTCCTCCTCAGTGGCTTCCACGGATTAACAATATAATTTAAAGATTTTCTTTAACTGGCAAAATTAAGGGATATGTAATGTGGATCGCACCAGTTAAAAAACAAACAAAAAACTTTTTCTGTTTTTGAATAAATCCAGACAACAAAAATGTTTTGTTTTTCAAAATGATGCATTTTTTGCATGATTTTATTTATTAGTCTAAGTACTTAATACTTAGACTAATATAGTATTTCATTTACATTTTTTACAAGCAGAAGAAAATGTGCCAAACAATTTAATGCAAATAAAAAATGAGAATTTTATTTTCTTTTTTACAGCATGCTGGGTTGATCGGGCAACAAAGTATGACTCTATTGGGCTTCCTTTGAAGATATGGGTCACAAAATAGTTCAATAAAAGCACAAGCAATACGCTATAAATATTATCTAATATAATTATTTCTAAGACATAAAGTTTAGTGTTTAATAGTAAAATTGTTGGTTTTCTTTATTTTCATATAATTCAAATTTTATACGCTCTGTAGTTTTTCACACAGCCTATTCAGGACTGGTGTGATGTTTTACTGACATTTAGAAATTAAAATACATTATCAATAATATTTCTGTGGATAAATAACCTGCTCTCTGTTTGCAGATTTCTCCATGTATTCTTTGATTTCAAAAATCACAGTCAATGTGTTTTTCAATCTCACCATTAGCCTGTAAATAATACTGTTCATTCTGGGTTCAGGTTGGAGATGTTTGACAGAATATCTTTGGTTTTAAGAATTTTTCTTCTTTTGGGATTATAGTTGACGTTTAACAAGTTTAAAATTGACGACTTACCTAAAAATAACAAATAACGTTAAAATCTTACCAGTTTGAGCAATAAGTTGTATTCCAGTACTTCTGATGTTCTCAAACTCAGAGAAGAGAGTGAACGTGTATTTGGTTTCAGCAGAAAGAGACGAGACGGTGTAAGTTACTGGTCCATTTCCAGCTGGCGCATCGATTCTTGTCTTGTTACCGTTGACCTGGAGAACGAAGCTTTTGACGTTGTTCACTCTGTTCCACTGCAGAGCTAAACTGCTCTCAGTTTCATTCAGGGACACCAAGCCAGATGGATCTGGAGGAGCTGAAGACAATGTTTAGAAATTTACTAAAGGTGGAAATTTCACTGTGCCTGAGTAACGGTGTCTAATTTCATAAAGTGGAGAATAAAGTGAGCGTCAACTATATTTTACCTTATAATTAGGCAAAAATGTTTTGTCAGAAGTGAAATAATCTGCCAGTGGAACTAGTACTTTTCCCCCCCAATTTTAAGGAATTATTTACTTGAATCAAACTCGTATATCTTGCTGAAAAGTTACTGATAAGTAAGGTTTTGTCTTATTTCAGGTGTACTAACACATATTTACACTAGACCAAAAACACTTGGGAAGGTTTTGCATCTTTGCAGTGAGGGTACTAATAATTTTATTATTATTTCCTTCAAAAAGTAAAGTGAAACATCTTACCAGTGGCAGCTGTAAATTGGACTCCACGGTCTCTGACATTTCCAACCACAGCAAAAACAGTAAATATGTAGTTAGTTGCTGCTGTGAGGGAAGAAACTGTGACCGTTACGGCTCCATTTCCACTCGGTGCTCCGACTGGTATCTCTCTACCGTTATACTGGATGATAAAGCTGATAATGTTGTTTAATCTGCTCCACTGTAGAACGATGCTGGACTCAGTTTGGCTTATTGCTTTAATGTCAAACACATTCCGAGAAACTATTTCTGGAAAAAACAACGTAACAAAATGATATCAACATTTTGTGGGTTGTAGAGAAAGATTGAATGGTAACAGTGGTGATGGAGCAGTACCTGCACAATATGCAAGGTGGCAAACTGATGGTTTTGCAAGTTTGTAAACGTAAAAGTTTCCAGGGCAGAGCTTGACTTTTATGGTGTGTGAGGGAAAATAGCAACAGGAAGATTCCCAGTGATTACACACAGTGCGAGTTACGATTTCATTGGTCTGTGTGGGATGAGGCTCTGTTATGTACAAAGGAGCATGAGTTCCACATCGGTTTTTTTCTACACAATTTTCTGGAATAGAAGCACTTTTCTGACTGAGGTAAAATCGATACCAGCCATCCCAATTTACATTCTGGTCACACTTCAAATTGCTCTGGTCTTGGCTATTTATTGAGCGCCACTCGTCACGCAGTTCAGTGTAACGGGAGCAGGGATCGACACACTGCAGAACTCCATTTACGTTGATGCAGTCCAGTCCAGCAGGACAACCTACCACGGCACAAGACAGAGCTTGTCCTATGAGGCATAGAAATCATGATCAATAAAAAACAAACCTCAGAGATTGAATTGCATTTTAACAACATGACCTGAATTTCTCCTAAAATGTTAAATGAACTGTTTTCCATTGTCACATTTATTTGATCCTTACTTATTCTCTTGTTGTTTTCAGTTACTTTGCATGATTTTTCTCCGATTATAATAAATAATCCTGCTCTATAATCTACTGTAGCCTCAGTTTGCCAAAAACGGCTCCAATAGCATTGAAAAACATGATCTAGAAATTATTCTGTGCATAATAATAATCACCATAATCATCATCATAATAATAGTTTCTGTCATACTGGTGTTTAGAACCAGAAAGTTGCTGGAGAGCCAGTCACTGATACTGGACAAACATTGGACAAGGATGGCCAACATGTCCAGCTGATGCGGTCGAAATGAAAAATACAATCGAACGTCATCCGTGTAAATGTGATAAGAGATCTGAAAAGGACTGAATAATGCCAGCAAGAGGAATAATATAAAAGAAAAACAAAAGTGGACCCAAAACTGAGCCTTGTGGCACCACACAAGTTAAGGGGGCACAATCAGAAGAAAAGCTGTCTGTCTTAATGCAGGATGTCCTGTGAGATAAACATGAGGTGAGTCAGTCCAAAGCTGAGCCACAGATACCAGCCAGAACCTTCAGCCTGTTCAACAGGACTGCATGGTCAACAGATGAGATCTAATAAAACCAGCACAAGATACATTTGTTTATTTTTATTTCATTTTTGTAGTTTTGCAGAGAGTATTTTAAAATACCGTAGCAGAGAAGCATAAAGAGAAGAAACAAAACAAATCTCCAAAAAGAATGTGGGAGTGAATTTCCATTAACAATAATTTCAGATATTAACAAAAAAGAAACCTTGGAGTCTAAATTGTAACCAAACTAAGTACAATAATAAAAGAAACACAAAGTGTTTTTTTTTTTTATTCCAAGAATAAAATGATGTGTGTTTACATGCCTGTCACTGTGACACAAACACACAGGAGCAGCAGAAGGCGAAGCATCTTGGAGGCTGACCAGACAACCGACACCGTTGGTTCAAATTCTCCCAAAGTTTTTCTCTGGTTTAGAAATAAATACAAAAAAAATGACATTTAGGATTATGGTTATCAGAAACAAGGGTAAATACAAGAGTTCAAACTGTAAATATAAACAGTGATGTTGCTCTTAAACTTGGACAAAAAGATAATTAAAATAAAACCACAGTAGACAAAAGCTGTGACCCATAACAGGTTTAAGACGACGTTTCTTACATGTTTTGAAGGTTGTCTGCTGCAGCTGGAGTTCTGTCTTCATCTCAGTTCTCTGTTTCTTTCTGCATCCTTTTATGCTCACCTGAGTTCTGTCCACACCCAGGATGGGTTGTTATCTCTGTGGAAAAAAGTAGTTTTATGTTACACAACTGGAAGAAAAGAAAACATACAATTTTTGCATGTACTCCATTTAAAATTAATTCAAGTTTTAGTGTATTTGTCATAAAACTGAAAATAAAATAACATTTTTTGCATATTACTTTTCTTTAATTTGTTGCAACAGTTTTTTTTGTTCCAGAGACACAATGCTGTTTTTCATGTATCTTTAACACAATTTTTGAATTGTTCTTCATTAGAAAAAAAGAATGCACAAAAAATAGGTTTTCCGTTCTGAGGTCTTTTTTTGATTGATTGATTTATTCATTTGCATTATTGCTATGGGTGTTTTCAGAATACACAAGGAAGTATAATGGGAAAAAAAAACTCTATATGAGGCAACTGTTAAAGTTCTCAATTACTTTGTTTACCTGTGACCCACAAAGTAAAAACCACAATTTGCAGAGTGTCAGTGGAGAGACAGAAGTTTAAACATGGAGTGTAATAACGCCTGTAATTCCAGGAAATACGTCCTTGTTTTCCTTGAACCACAGGCAGGCATCATCCGTTTCCTAAAAACAAACACATCTTCCAAGAAGCTCAGTTGTCACGGTTTGGGATTTGGATTAGAGTTCAGATATGAACTGAGTATAAGTTACAGTTTTGGTTAAGTTTTATTAATGAATATAAGTCAAAACAATGTCTTGATGACAGGAATACAAGCATGCCAATAATGGCGGCGTGTGTGCTTCACTGTCTAGTACGTTGTGTTTATTCTGCGATTTGCTGCTCTCAGTTCTGCTGGTTTATGACTGCTTCCAGGTCAGCACAACTACAAGCACAAACAGGACACTTTCTGCTTAACAAAATATAGTTTCATCTAATTATGATACAGAAAATGTCTTGTTCATGACCTGCTTCCAGCTACTGACATGTTTCCATGACTCCTCTTTTAATCTGGGTATAAAATGGATTTGTTTCATTGTTTGGTCTAGAACCTGTTACATAAAAAAATCAATTAATACTCATAAATTGAAATGAAAAATAGGCGTAAATTCAAGCTGGGAGACTCTGTCCGCCTACCTGCATCATACATGTGTCATGCCTTCGCCTCATCCAATCAGCAGCAAGTTGTCACTCCAATTCAGCCAATCATCACTCCAGAAACCTTCCTAATGCCAAACATGCATGGATCCACCTGCTTTGCTTCGCCCCACCTCCTCCCCGTCTCCACCCTCATCCTTCCAGGCTTCACTCCACCATCAGAGTCTTTGCCCTGGGGGAGAAGGCTACCCTGAGCTCCGCCCTGAGCTGTTCATCCAAGCTCACGGCGATTCTCGGCATGCATGTCTCCTCAAGAACCTCAAGTCAAATAAAACTTTCTAACTGTTGTTTTTTCTCCATCTGAGTCTCTCCAGATTAAAATCTATTTAATGTTATGATCATTTTCACTTGACAAATCTATTTTTTTCTCTCTTTTTCTAATTAATTCAATGTCAGTTGTTAAAGTTTTGTGCCTTTACTTAAATATTTATAGCAGTAAATCTTTACCCCGCAGGATCATCCCACCTTTTCTAAAGGAAGGTCAGACATTACTCTAAAATTATATAGATATAGAAAAGCAAACAGGAATTGACTGGAGCTTTTATTTTTTAATTCCTAAAATATTGTTTGTTATGATTTATAAATGTTCTGGTTGTTTACACTGTTCAGATAATGGAGTGTCGTTTGCAAAAACCCAGAGACAGTTTGTTCCCTCAGGCGGTCTGGTGAACTCAATGTTCACCTCACATCCTGAGTATCAGTTTCTCTACAAAGTGAGCATATTTGCACTACTGGAGCCTGCCTTAAAAAACAAATATTGAGTCTGCATACACATACAGTTTATGCACATATTGGTCTTTTCATTTTTTAATTGAAATGATGCCACAGCAAAATAGATAGATAGCCTTCAACTTTGTTCTCAAAAGTTTAGAAAGCCAATATCTATACACAATCTGTTTAAGAATACGTTATTTCCATACAAATGAAACCCAATAATCAGCAACAATCAATAAAGTAAATAAGCAATTATTCGCAAAATAGCACCTTTCACAGAAACCATGCAGTCTGTTAGTTAAGATTGTGTGATTAGTAACGTTAAAAACTGAAAAGTCTAACCAGATTAAATCCTCCAAAGTCTGCAGCCATCATGTTTTCATACAACACTTTCAGTAATATTTAAAAGACATAAAAACATTAAAAAGCATTTAGCACAACAGTGTGGAGTTTTGCATTCATACCTTCATCACATATTTACACAATAAGAGGAGAAAAAAAACACTTTTCTAAATAACTTAACATTTTATTAACAGATTTTACTCAAAATAACCAAACTGTAGAATTTGTCTTAGTTACAGAAATTTAAACAACAAACCAGAACAGAAAACCTAAAGCAAACTTTAAATTCTGTCTGAGAGTTTCTGCAGCTCAACAACAATAAAACTGACTTCAGATTATTTAGACGCCTGTTTTATCCAGAAATTGTTGATAAAATCAATCAAATACAGTCCAACACTCCAGTTATATTCAGCTACATAAACTAACAATGTGGCCAGATGTGTGATATGGATCTGCAAAGCAAAATAAATCAAGAAACAGGAGGAAAAAAATCTGGATTTTTCCTCTTTTCTTTTAAAGTACTACGGCAACACAGACTAATTGTTACATTTTGTAGTAAAAAAGTTACTTTTTCAGTTACCCAAACAGGTTTTCATAAAATAACCTGAATGAAGTTGGTCCCACCACCTTCTACAAATCAGTCAAAATTGGTGTCAAACGTTTGTGCTACGTTTGTGCAGCATTTGTTTTTTGCTTGTGCTGCTTTGGCTTTGAAGATATTAAAGAACGTTTAAAGTGCAAAAGGTCTTTAAACCCCACGTTTACTAAATCAAAATGACCTTTAAACTTTCATTAATATCTTTATCAAGATATAGATAAAGTTTGTGCTGCTTTATCTCAAAGCAGCACAAACAAATATTGTTGCTGCACTAACCAGCACAAACATAGTCGAGTTGATTGACACCAATTTTGTCTGATTTGAATGAAGGTGGGGGACTGGTTGACCTTTCATGACCTCTTTAAATATTTTATATCTTTAAAATGATAGCGGCACAAACAAAAATATTTTGCAGCACAAATTAGCACAAACATTTGACACCAATTTTGTCTGATTTGAAGAAGGTAGAGACGGTAGAGAGGGCATTTCCATGTTTTTAGTTCATTTAAATTTCTCTGATGGTTCAATGATTTTATTTACCTTCCTGCTTCATTCACTAGTTTCAGTCAACATGTTTTTTAGTGTATATAATGTAGAATAACCTGGAACACACTCCTACCTCATGAATCCAGGTTATGCTGATGAAGACTGGAAATCCAACCCCATTGTGAGTCTTGGCAGATCTACGTCTTCTGTTTTCCCCACCAGTGCAAACCTGCAAGTTTAGAAAAGGAAATAAACTTTAGATTGTTGCAACAATCTTCTGAATTCTAAAGAAATAATTTAAATTTTTTACATCATCCAGCAAGGAGTTTGTTGGGTTAGATTTTTTCATGGCCTAAAAACTAAGAAACAAAGAAATAAAGAATCCTTTTTTGTAATTTCTTTTCAATCAGTTAGATTCAGTTAATGAATTAAAAACCTAACCAACATTTTGAAACAAATGTGATGTTTTTTTATGAGGTAAACACTTTGAACTGCCTTGTTGCTGAAATGTCCTGTACAAATAAAATTTGATTTAATTTAATTTGGGTTGTTTTCAGTGAACAGTACCGGCTTGCAGGTGTTCCCCTGTTTGACACACAGCTACAGCTTGCAGTGCAGATAAACGTCCCCAGAGCTCCCAGAAAACTGGAACATGTTGAAGGAGAAGTAGTTGGAGGTTCCTTCTCCGTTTCCCTCCACCTGCACCGTCTCATCATCAGCACAACTGAGGGAAAAGAAAGTTATGCAGCACATTTCTCTTTATTTTCCTTTTCTACGTTGACTACCTAAAAGTGTCCTTCACCCGTTCTTGAGATACACCGGTATTGCTCAAAATCAATCAATCAGAGCCAGGAGGAAGGTCTTAGTGCTGTCAATCAATCTTGTGTACGTGCTGATAATGGTGGCGAAACAATGCTTAATCGCCATAATCAGTGGCTGACTAGCCTTAGCATTCATGGCAGCTGGAGAACCAGCTGTAGCATAGCAGAGAGCAACAGGAAGCAGTAGCATATACATGAGAGTGATTGACAGTGCTGACTCCTCTCCTCCCTCTGATTGGTTGTTTCTGACAAAACAGTGTATTTGTTCATTTAGTAGTGGGAGAAGGCAGAGAAGCTCAATTTTTTTGCTATACTATACTGCCACAACTTAATTTGAACAAATATATTAAACAATGACATATTCCTCTGTTCTTTGTCCCCATGAAAAAAACAGTGGCCCCCTGCTGACTCTCTGGTAAATTTGGTAGTTGCCACTGATGTGACAGTTTGTCTTACGGCACTTGGCAGCAGACCACCAGTCTCCCAGTGAGGCTCTGCTGTTCAGGATGCAGGCTCTGGCGTACGCCCACAGGAACTGACACCTGAGACCATCAATTGAGGGATATTTGTACAAAGTGTCGTTGCAGGCGTTGATATAAAGAACTGGATTCATGTAATTGCTGCAGGAGGAGAAGGGAGATTCCTTCAGGGCGTTTCAAACAGAGAACACAGAAGGTTTTTTTAAAGTTTGTCCTCAGAACATAAAATCTTAAGTAAGTTAGTTTTGTCTAGAAACTAAAGCAAAAATACTTGGTAAGATGTTGGGTTTTTGCAATGCAAACTACAGGCTAAAATGAAAAGTGACATCCAATCAGTCTGGTGTAACACAGACTGATTATGTCAGATGTTAGTAATCTGACATATGTCAGATTACTAACATAATCTGACTTAGTGTCAGTATTATTCTGCTCACCGTTTGGTCATCAGGGTGCAGTTGACTGTACTGTCCACTGGGTCTTCATATTGAGTCCCATAACTAGCAAATGGTAAAAAAACAAACAAACAAGATAATCAGAAAAGGGTTTTATTTGCTGGGCTGTCAGAAAACAGCATGCCCATCAAGCACCAGTTGCAGTGTCACAGATTCATGAATGTTAGACGGTAAATCACCTGGAGGAGCAGAACTGAGCGACCTTTGCATTTGAGATTCTGCTGGAGTTGACACACACAGTCCGTCCACAGAGGATCCAACGGGTCCGGGAGCCGTCAAAGAACACAACAGCTGGAGGCTTTGAAAACTTTGCAGTGACACCAGTTTCGTTCTTGGAGAGATCAACACCATGAAACTGCTGTGCAGAACTGTTGAGGGTCAGCTCAGTACTGCTGAACTGCATCAAAGAGATAGAGAAAAAAATAAAATCCCTTAATGCGACATTAGTAGATCAGAGCAGATAAAGAGAGGAAATATGAGTTCAGATTACTCGCATTCTCCCGCCTTGTTCCAGATGTAAGTGAATGTTTGAATCCTGCTGCCGTATCGTTACACTATCCAAAAAACTAAACTCCCTTGTTGTTTCTCTCTGTGCCGTCTGCAGAAAAGTTTTAACTATTACATGTCTGCTGGTTGTGAGGAATACTAAAAAATACTGAAAATACAGAAAAACCAGTAGAGAATGACACCAAGTAGAGATTATTTTATTTGAAACTCATAAAAACTACATTTTCATGGTAGGTTTGGGTTTATGTACTAAACCTACCAGTAGGTGGCGCTAATAGAAGATATTGTCATAATTAGACGGGTTATTTTTCAGTACAGTCCCCTATGAAGTGAAATAAATGCAATTTATAACATATTTAGTTCAATCCAAAACTTTTTCTTTGTTTTACTCTTGATGAAAGTTTGGAAAATGCATTTGAATTTGTGAGTTTGTTTCTGGATTATGATACGACTGATATGATTGAGGAGATTATTTAATTCAGAAATGTCTATTCATTTAATAAAGACTCATGACCGCCATGTTTAATATTTGAACAATTTGGTCTACTTCAATAAATCCCTTCATTGTTATGTAAATTTTGGTCTTTAATATTGGAGTATTTCTGCTTTTGTTGATTTGTTTTGCTCTTTATGTGTGCTTATGTTTCTAAAGTTGACTGACTTAAAAAAAATCACAGTGTTATTCATAGATAAACTGATGCAAACTGTGAAGAACTGTTCACTTTTTATTTCAACTTAAGATGGCAACAAGTAAGAGTAGATGTTTTTACACAATGACAAACCATTAGGACTGGAAACCAGGTTGCAATTATTAAATAACTTCTCTGCTTTTCTAATCAACATCTGTCTTAAAAGCCTTTATTTCACTCAAACATGATAAATTCAGTTAACTTTAGTCTGTAACTACAATCTGCAATCGCTACAATCTGGCATGGTTCTCTAGTTTCTTCTTAATTTAGCCTCTATTAGAGCTTTACATCTACTGGTTAAGCTTGCTTTAATCTCTGATCCCCTGAGAAACTTGATGGGATTCACAGTGATCACTTATTCAAATGTTGAAACTGTTATTTTGAACATATAAGCAAATAAATCATGCAGAATAAAAAACCCATAGAATAAAAGAAAATGTTAAAATGAAGCATGTAACTTTGTAACTTAGAACTAACAGATGGAAACACTTTATCCATATGGCAGAATATTTGTCTCCTGAAATGATTTTTGGGTTTTTGAAGCGTCTAAATGCATTGGACAGATCAGTAACACATCAGTTCAGCTAATTGTTTTCTTCTTTTTTTTTTGAGGAACATGAAAGTGAAATCTGTAGCTGTGTCAGAAATCCAAATCAGCCCAATCACAAGACCTAACATATGATATCTCATATATAGTGTCATCCTAGACACTGATGCAATCACTTTTAACAATCAATAGTTGTTATAGGATCAGAAAGAAAGATAATTGTGTGTCGGCTTAAATCTGTTCTGACCGGGTTTTCTGTTTTTGCTTATAGACTTTTTTTTATCCCTGTACTAATGGCTTGGACAAAAGAATTGGGTTTCTGTCTCTGGAAATGTAAGTATATATTAAGATTTTCTGTCAAAGTGCTTGACATCCTCAAATTTAACGTATCTATTTACTTGTTTTAGAAAATCTTCTACCTAGGTTCAATGCTGAATCACATTATGGTGCCATAAAGACTCATGTATGAAACATATTTGTGCACCCAATCTTAATCCATGTATATTTACTGTTAGTTATCAGTGAAAAACCTTAAATATTTTGTGATTAATATACGTACCCACACAGCCATGCATTGACAACTTGTACACTTACTGGCTTGATTAGAAAAAGTTCAGGCTTAAGGAATCACTTACTTGTCTTTATCACAAAAACTCTGAGTTCAGTTTGAATATGAAATGACTAATTAGTGTTTTCTCTGCAAATAAAGGGATTTTCTTTCCATTTGGTGAAAGAAATGGCTTAAATTTAACTTGATCATTGGATTATATCTTAAAGAAATGAAATTATGAATGACCAAAAACAATTTCTTTCAGAATAATATTGATGATACCCTGCTGTTTAACTAATTAAATCTTTAGTAGTGTCATTTTAAAAGGCTTTCAAATAACCAAGAGATGTCTAAGTGAAATTAATGACATGTTGATCATAACACTGATTGTTTTTATGTTCTGTCTCACAGGGACAAAGGTTATGGCTTTCATCATGCTCTCTTTACATCCCTGTGGTCAGTTTTCACTTTCATTTCATCAAGATCATAAAATAAATGTTACCAACTGTTTGGTATCTTAATGTTTGATCATGGACATGAGTGAAAAACAACAAAACAGAACTATTTTTTAGACACAGTTTATATGTCCTCACTTTCTCTCTTTATCTTCTCAGTATCAGAAAATGGAGATCAGAGGATCCGTAAGTAGAATATTTAGAGGTTATAAAATCAAAGTTAGTTGTAATAACAAAGGTTTTATAAAATTGCCTATTGTCCTGTGTTTCTGACTGTAACTTTTATCTTCAGTAGAGAAAATAGAAGTAGATGTGACACAGAAGTTATATCAGGTTGAGAAGAACCACAACATCACACTGGATTTAACCTTCACCACCAAACCAGAGTGCTCCCAAACTTTCTGGCTTGTACTTTGTTACCGAATGGAGGATAAAAAGGTTTTATACCAGTATGTTGATGTTGGTAGTAATAAAGCCTCAGAGTCTCAGGATGAACAGTTTTCAGGACGAGTTCTATTTGACAAAGACGTCCTCAGAGAAGGACGGATCCGACTCCATGTATACAGTCTCAAGATGGAAGACTCTGGATTTTATGTCTGTAAACTGACCATTGGCCGTTGCATGGGCTTGGACACATGTGACCTCACTGTGACTGGTAAGTCAGTAAATTTATACTTTGAAGTGAGAACAGTTTTCTGTTGAATTTTGTAAAAGGTTTATTTCCTCCTGTCCTTCACCACAGACCCTCATCCATCTGAACTCCCAGCAACTATCAGCTCTCCACCAGAGAATTGGGGAAGGACAGGATTAATTATTGTGGCAGCAGCAATAGTAGTAACTATTCTGATTATTGGTTACTTTACTTCTAGAAAGAAAAATGACTCTGAAAGCCAACCTCTATGGACAAAAAGACAAACCGTGTCTTCTTAACCTGTTTCATGGTATTTGTGCATTCTAATATTTTTTGTATTAATTTGGCAACTAGGATCAATTTATAATCATTTTCACTGTGGATCAAAATAACATAGCTGATGCTAAAAAGTACAATAGAAATGACTACTTTTTTCTGGGTCTTTCAATAAACTTTAAAAGCCCTTTATAATATTAAAATATTTTATCTAAAATATCACACAGTAGCTATTCTGGATTAAAAAAGGTTTGTTTGTTTTTCCATATAAATTCCAGCATTGAAGAAGGAAACTGATTACTTCATTAGAGTTTAAAGGAGACGTTTCTCATTCTGGTTTAGAGTCAGTGGATTTACGCAACTTCCTGGTTTGTGGTTAAATCAGCTGAACTGAAGGAGAGAGAAACAATAAAGTCATTTAGAAGAATGAAAGTAAAACCGCCAAAAACCTGTCAGGACATTTTTTTACGTTAGATTTTTAACAATGAGAGAAATTAATATTTTAAGTGAAGAAACAATGCACTGGAATGTTTTCAATGATTAAAAAAGTTTAAGGCTGTTTCAGTTTTAGTTAGTTTTTGCTCCTTTGTGTTTTTTCAATAAAATAAATGTCAAAAAATGCAGAATATAAATAAACTGTAAAACCTGAAGCTTTTATAATATAATGGTACGTGAAGGTTTTGTTAAAAGTTCATGATGTGAAATAATAATTTACATCCAATCAGGACAATCGGCTTTAATACTGATTCAGCCGAGGTTGGTGTCACAGGATTCACTGTAAAAAACAAACTGGAAAATCCCCTGGATTTATTTCTATTCTCTTTTCCCACAGAATTTGCTTCGTAATGAAGACGAATCAGATTTTCATTGATAAAACAGAACAGGAACAACTATTTTAACTGAAAATAAAATAATGTGCAGACATTTTGAGACTTAATACTCAAATGTTGAAAGGTCATTCAGTGTCAGATTTACAGTGTATTTTCTTTACAGTCTCATTTCAAGTCCTCTCACAACTGACCAATTAGCAGTCAGGTTTTCAGGCAGGAAAACAAACTAAAAGTTAAGATTTATTATGAAGAGTTAAATTAGCATTTCAGAGAAGAAGGTTTTTTCATGGTTTAACTAAAGCCGCTGTCAGATGATGAGACTTAGATGTTGTGGCTGAGGACAAGTTAAAGAGTTATTGAAGTGATTGACTGAGGGAACACAAGGGTTTGCCTCTTCTTGCTGATCCACATGGTGACTATCAGTACACTGTGATGATGTGCTGAAAAAAGCTGGAGCTTCTTAAAGAGACAGAAACCAATTTTGGCTTGAACACAATTTTAACATTACTGAAACAGTCTGGTAAAGAGTGAGTTTTAGGAATATCCAGGAACTGTTAATGAATAGTCAAGCTGAAAAAGAAAAGGCAAACAGAAGGAGTGATAGAAAGAAAAAAAAAAAGCTAAACATGGCGGACCGCTAACTGCTTGGTTCAGATTTACAGAGAAACAGTGACACCCAGTGGTAAAACCTAAAATGACACGATGCATGTAAAAATTGCTCCAGGGTTCTCCATCGTTCATTTTGCTCTTTATTCTGCTGTATCAGAATAAAGAATAAACTGATCAGACCTCCTAATTAAACTGAATGTTCAGCAAAGCTTCATGCATCAATCCAAGATTCAACTGTAACAACAAACATAGAAGTCTATCCTGTAATTTTGTAATGTATTTAAACCAGTTCATCATGAAATTCTTTGAATGATTTTTTTGAAGAAAACCATCAGATTGCCTCATAGCTGTCCTGTGATGCTCTCTGTTATGCTAATAAAGCACGAGCCGTAAGTGGAGAGGAATAACTCAGGCCCACATCCAGGTGCAGGATGTTCCATTCTAACATCATGCAGTATGTAATGTTGAAATAAAAATATTAGTATAACATATTTTTATACAAACTGAATTTATTGTTAGCAGACTTTAACATATTTTAATCAGGAGAAAAGATAAGAAAGCAAATCACACCAATAACCCCCCAAAAGTAAAGTTCTTTAATTATTTACAAAATCCACCATAGTATTTTTCACTGGGATATAGAACACTAAAACCCAAAGAAAGAACCCTGTTAGTCATTGTAAACAAAAAGGTTCTGAACGGAGATTTGATCCGTCTGTCAACCCCAAAACAAGGTTCAGTTTTCAAAATGCACTTCACTGAACGACAAAAACCATGTTTGTTTTCTACAAACATGATTGTATTCTCAGTGCAACCAGATAGTTGTATCTGTTGAAATGTTTGTCACTGTTAGTCTGACTTATTACAGTCATTATAAAAATAATCTATCACATAATAGAATACAAAACAACAAGATATGGTACAAACTGTAGACATTTTTATAACAACAGTCACTAAAATCTTCAGGATCAGCTTGGTGTGACTTAATAAAAAGTTTTAATTCCTAAATATCCATTTTTAACATAAGCGACTAAAAGTAACTCATGGTCTTCTCTGAACATCTTTAAACCTGCACAAATAATCCACTTCCTGCTTTAAAAGACAAAACCATATAAAGATAAAGTCATGAGCCTCTCAGGCTGAAAACACTCTTTCTGTTTTGTCTGATTCATCTCAAACCACCAACAATGTGACCAGTAATTTATCGACTCTGTAGATCCTCCTCCATCTCTCTGGTTTCATGGATTCTCTCTTGAAACCAGCAGAGGGCAGAAATGCAACATGAACGCAGCCAGCTGTGGCCTGGTTCTGGTTCTCTCTTCACTTCAGACATCCTGGGCTGTGATGCTTGATGAGTGAAGCACAGGAAGCCAGGAGAGCTGAAGCTGAAGCCGCGGTGAAGAGTCCCAGTCCGACACAAAGACCGGTTCTACCTCGGGTCGCTGGTTCTGGTTGTTCTGATATCACTCCAGGCTCAACTTGGGCTGGAAAAACGAAAATAAAGTCAATTAATCAATCAGTTTGTGTAGCATATTTAGCAACAAGGCAGTTCAAAGAGCTTTCTGTCAGAAAATCACCATGGTAACAAAAATTACATTTTGATGACTGAATTCACCAAAACCGCCGATTCACATCAAATAAGTTTGTCAGTGTTTCATTTTGGTTCAAAAGCAACTCTAAACATTAAGGCGAGTTTTTAGCCTTAATGTGAAGGAAGTAAAAAGGTAAAGCAAAAAGTCTATTCTGGTACTCAGGAGCTGATCAAATTATCAATTATTTAATGTTTAAAAATTACATAATCAGACAAACCAAAATATAAAGTTAGGTGGAGATTTTGGTATTGCAAGGTCCAAAATAACAATAATTCATATAAAAATAAAGAAATATTTTCCAAATCAGTTTCATTCAATATAAAACTTTAACAGAAACTGCAGATGTGTGTCTGTGTCTGGTGAATTTTTTATTAAAACATGTCTGTTTTTCATTCAGTGGGTAAAAAATCCAGAAATTTGAATCAAGAAAGAGTAGAAATACTTCAAAATAAAATTACAAAGAGTAAAAAGTACAGCATAGTAAAAATACTCTTGGAAGTACATATGTTTTAAAAAAGTTACTCAAATAAAGGTAACTAGTTATTATCTAACTCTGTACCTATGAAAATGCTACATTTAGAAGAGTATTTCTGAAAAATAAAGGACATTGATTCCTAAAGGAATATTTAAAAAACAAAACTTATATTCCCTTTAGTCCCCACGGAGCATTGCTCACATAATAACAAGAAACACAAATTTCTGTGATTTTTTTTCTTATTTTGGAGACAAAGATTTGGACAATCTTTGTCTATCAATGAGAAAAAATATTTTAGATGAGTAGAAACTTACAAGTGACGTTGAGTGTGAACTCTTTGACCTTCCTGCCACATCCAGTAGCCATTCTGCAGAGATAACTGGCCGAGTCTTCGGCCCTGACTCTGGCCAGGTGAAGCCTGACCCGGCCCGCCGCCAGCGCTTCTTCATCGCACCGAACTCGACCAGCGAACTGCTGGTGTTGAGCTTCGACGACGCTGCTGTCCAGATGATAAAAAACCTTCAGCTCAGGTAACTGAATACAGTGGATCTTAAGAGAGGAGACTCTCAGGCCAGGCCTGAAAGCAAAGCGCCACTCGATGGTGACATTACCACGTTCCTCCGCCTGGTAAAACAGACCATCGCTGTGACTCAACACCGAGCCTGAAATCAACGAAGGACACAAAGGCTTAATATACAAAAGAAAATACACAATTAAAATAAATCTACTCTGACATTAATTTGATAACATTTATGGAAGCTTTTCTTTGTGTACACAATGCAAAATACAACAAACGTCTGATTGATCTACAATGGACTAATAAAAAAATGGGACGCAGTTTGAACACATGCCTTAAGTTTTTTTTCCTCTACAACAAACTAATAATCTGAAGTACTGCTGAACCAGACGTGTCGGGACTCAACATTCAGCATTTTTACCTGCATCTTAGTTATCCCTGTCTGATCATAAGGAAGTTATTTATAATCTGTCAGCATAATGATATTTAATAACCTCTGCCTTCCCTGCAGCTCTATAATTCCTTCAATTATTTGCAAATAAAACAAGTTTTGTTGGAAGTTTTGTAGGATTTTTTTTCTGCTAGCTTTCATTTTAACAAGTTGACTCACCACAGATGGTTGAGGTCATGGCAGTGAGCAGCAGGATGCTGCAGATCATCATCTTCCTTCGGAAAGCAGAAGATCATTAATGCCATTGAAGGTAAATTCAAGTTAAAGAGATTTAAATCCCTGATTATCTGTTAGAAAAACAGTTCTACTTGCTGGCATTCAGCCATCTGACTGCTACACAGTAAAACCTGAATAACCTGCTGCACTGATTGTTTACTTAAAGCTCTACAAAGTTGTTTTTCTACTTCGTCAAATTATTTTAACGTCATGCTATCTGTGTCTGTTCTTCTACCATCTATTTAGCTCAAAATATACTTACAAATTAGATTTTTAATCTCAACAATAAGAAAATAAAGATGGTAAAATAAAGATTGCATAAAATAAAATAATTCACAGTCCCTGTTTACTGCAATTTCCTCTGTCTCAGTTCTGTTATATTATAAATACTCACATAAAAATATCCAGTATAAACAGCCTGCCGACTCTCCTGAATCAATGTTTCCCAGAATGCTTCACTCTGCTTCTGAAGTTTAAAGATTAAACTTCAGAAGTTTTACAGCTTGTGCTACAGATAATCTCAGCTGTCTGAAGCAGCTGCAAATCCTGCTTACTCACAGACATGTTTCTTTTTACGGCTTCAAACGGGGAATTTAACAACCACTCCCTCTGTCATTTCTGTTTATGCTACTGTGGTAGTAAACACACCTGGTCTCCTAGGCAACAGAATAATAATAATAATAATAGAAAATTATTAGATTTGTCTAAAAATGTTTAGAAAATCACTCACTAAGAACAGCCTAAAGAAATGAGGCCTAAATATTGAAATTCTTCAGGATCAATAACGTAAATATATGAAATTATTAAGTAGATAAGCGTTCAATCACCCCTGAAAAGGACTTTTGAAACGAGTGTTTCCATAGGAACAGTGAGGAAAGTAAATAAACTGAGACCTGTGACAAGTCACCAGGAAATACACATGCAAGGTTCAACCAATTACAGGAAGAAACAGTGAAGATATGAAAGGTTCTTACAGCAGAGCAACAACTTTCACTTTGAGAAAAAGTCACAGTTATGATAACGAAGGAGTCATCGCAAATATTATGAGTGAATAAATGCAGGTTTTATCTTCATGCATTAAGACTAATTCTTGAACAGAGCTGCAGTTCTCAAACACAATCGAGCATTTCCTAATTTATCAGAAAAAAACACAGGTTAGCTCGTTGTAACTGGAACAGTGATTTTATTTGTTCATATGAGACTAAGATCGAGTTTCTCCTTAATCGATCCAGATGCGTCGGGTGCAAAGCAAAAACAAGAAATATGTGGAAAAACAGTGGCGATTCTGAGCCATTTAAAATACTTTGAGAGAAACTGAGCGGCTGCGGCCAGAAAAGAAAACATCAGAAGAGTTATGATCCAAATCAACACAGAAATGATTCATTTCACACAAAATTAGCCTCAATCCCATATGAAATATACAAACTAAACTAATAAGAAGAGAAAATAAGACGTAGGGGTGCATTTAAGTCTGAAATATTTTCAACAACAAACAACTAAAAAGTGCTGTGGATTCCTCCCAACAAACAATACACAAATATCGAGAATTCTGAAAGTGCATCATATCTGAAAAAAGCAAAAGATTCATGAAAATTAAATTCAAAACTAACATGATGAGGTAGAACTTCAGCTTAGACCAACATGGAAGATGAGGCATTAAAGTTGATAAAGGCTTTTTATCTTAAGAACATATATTCTCTTTTTAAAGAAATGTAAAAGGAATCTCCATCTTGTTCAGAAAACTGGAAACATAATGATTTTTGTCAACAGTAGGTGTGATGTCACTCTCAATCAGCTTCCTGTTTCCTCCAGGCTGCAGCGGTTGGTCATAGCGCTGCAGTAAACATGTCAAAGGCTGAAAGATTTGAAGATGATTCATTCTCTAAATGTTGTTTAAGTTTAAATGCTTAATCATCCTCATCTACATTTCATAAGAACGTTGTCCCTCCTCTGTGTCAGATCAGTGTTTTGGTTGGGTCTCCATGATAACAGCCCTAAACAGTGGAGGGGAATCAGCAGGTGAAGCAGACAGCAGGAATGTGAAAAGCTGATGAGCTTCGCTGGAAACGTGAAAGGAAAATAATCACTGATGCACCTCAACGCAATTCAGCAATAGTAAAGTTCTTATAAAATGCTAAACTTTTTGGATTGTTTTAATGATTATTTAATAGCTCTATTTAATTTCACTTATCTTTGCAGCTTTTGATAATCTACCTTCTCCGGTCTAGATCACATCTGCTCTTTCTCTCTAATTTACCATGTTGATTAAATTATTTGATCATTATAAAAATAACAGTTGCCTGGATCTGCATTTTATTTCCATATTAACAAAATTAATATGAAACAAAATAATAATGGAAAAAAAAATTTCAAGAAAATAAGGAGTTCTTCAAAGCAATTTCAATGCTGTTTTTTAACGTATTTTAATGTCACAAAAGTCGCACCAGAAACGGCTCCACCTGGCAACTTTCTAAATACCCTCCGCATTGACATTAGTTTATCGTAGAGTCACAAGACCAGTGTCTGGGATCATGAGCGCCCTCTGCCATGAGGCAAGAGAACTGCCGGCCTCACCTCAAATCTGTTCTCTGCCGTTTCTGATCCTCAGCACACGAAACACGTTACACACACAGCTGGTGACACAAAACACTGAACATTATATAAATAAGCTAAATAATGGAAAATCAGTTCACATATTAAATGTTTTTTAACCATTTTATTGGCGACGTACAAACAGGAGGAGCATGCTCCCATAGAATGGCAGCCAGTGCAGTTAGCGAGAGGTTGGTCCATCTGCAGGGGTGGGCAACTCCAGGCCTCGAGGGCCGGTCTCCTGCAACTTTTAGATGCATCTCTACTTCAACACACCTGAGTCAAATAATGAGGTCATTAGCAGGACTCTGGAGAACTTGACTGCACTTAGGAAGTGATTCAGCTATTGGATTCAAGTGTGTTGGACCAGGGAGACATCTAAGAGTTGCAGGACACCGGCCCTCGAGGACCAGGATTGCCCACCCCTGAATGTGAAGTTCAGTTCGCTGCTGAATCACCAGCTGCGCTTCGAGCATTTGAATGGGAAATTGCAAAAATTCTGCAATTTTGAAGAAAAAATTATCAAAATTGGTTAAGCTAAATGAAAAATACTTTATAGTACAAACCACAGAGTGAAAATAGCAATATATATATATTTTTTTTTTTTTACAAAAACGCATGTATAAGAAAATATAACAACACATATACATTTCTTGTTGAAAACACATATGTAAGGAAAAGGAAAAACAAACACAGATTTCTGATTTTATTTTTAATTACATCAGTTTTGGTTCTCCATAGCGTCTCTTTTGCAGTGAGCATTTCACTGGCAGGGCAGAATTATTCCTAAAAGAAAGATGGGTTTATATTTTTACAGTTGATGCATTGGGAGAGCGCAAAAATCAGACCACTGGTGCCTCTGTGCGTTGGATGCTTCGAGCGCTGTCATGGCTTGATCTCTGAAGTTTACCTTGGCGTGAATCGCTCATATAGGCTCACATTTATATCAACCCCCTGTGAAGACGAAGATCCATGTTTCATTGTAGAATTTCTCAAGGTACGAATCAATCTTAATCAATCTGAATGTTCATCTGCTAATTTTTTTTCTCCAACACTTATACTCTGCAAACATTTGCTGCGCTAAGCTAAATATGCTAACCCTGAGCAATGTGGCGAACCTGACGTCTATCATGCAGGTTGGTCTCAACTCAAAATAGTTATATAAACCTACTTACCAAGCATGGTGTCGAAGCTTTCCACTTCCACATGTGGAAAGCAAATTGTTCTGAAATGACTTGGCTTCTGTGGCTTCGCTTCGCTGGAAGCTGTGATTCTGGGGGCGGAGTCAGTGAATTAACCGCTTTAGTGCTACAGCAACTGTAGGAGTTCAGAGTTAAGAAGTCAAGAGTTACTGACTCCATTTTAACACCTCTAGATTTGATACGGAAACACTTTAACACTGAATTTTAACTACCAATATTATACACCCCAGAGTTACATAAACAGAATGTGACTCTTAGAGTAAAATTAACTTTGCTTTTGGACAAAATCTACTAACACCAAAATATTTAACACTTTTGAATTTGTTGTGTATGAAGATTGTTCTTTAAACTTTTAGAAAGTAAACTTGCCAGATCCTTAAAATCTTAAATTTTAAACAATTTAAAATCTTTTAATTTATCTATGCTGAAGTACGGTGGCCCTGAGGTGCAAACCATTACAACATTAACGAAGCACAATTACAAAAGCACTACAACATTAACGAAACGGAAAGGGTATGTCCCAGTTGGAGACCTGAGAGATCGCTGATTGGAAGACAGTGCTTTTGAACCGGAAGTTATCGCTTGAGCGGCTTGGCCCGTTGTTGCGATATGTTATAGAGTCCGCCATTTTGAAAGTGGCTTATCTACCAGCAAGCTAATACAAGTAAATCGACTGAACTTCGTAAAGTGCCGTTCTGCAAAGTATATCAAGTTAATGAATGTCACAGACACAATCTCTCACACATTATTATATGCAGGAATGAATGAAAAAATAAAACGAAACAAAGGACAACGTTTCAAACTTTTTGATGTGATTATTTAATTGTTTTGGGGCACAATAATTACATCAAAAGCACTGTCATCCAATCAGCAATCTCTCCAACTGGGACATACCCTTTCCGTTTTGTTAGTGTTGTAGTGCTTTTGTAATTTGTAATTGTGCTTCGTTGTAGTGGTTTTGTCAATGTTGAAGTGGTTTTGTCAATGTTGTAGTGGTTTTGTTAATGTTGTAGTGGTTTGTACCTCAGAGCCACCGTACTGAAGCCATTAAATCAAATTTAACAGCATTGACATTCTCTTAGTCCATTTATCCCTTGGGTCGGTTCTAAATGTGATCAGCATTACATCATGTTTCCAAATCCCCTAACTGATGACTTCATTTGGATTTAACAGAAGTGCAAATAATTGACATTTATTTTAATTGTATTTTTTTTTATTTGTTGCTTTTAAGACTCTATAGTTGTGGGTCATAGTATAGTGGATCATGGGTATAGTAACATAATTAACCCAGTAATATTTTACATTTCCTGTCAACTTAACATCTTTTAAGCCTCAGTGTCCCGACCACCGGGCTTAGCAGGTTTTCTGGGGGAAACCCCAATATATATGTAAAGATTAGATTTTTTTCTGTATGTTCCAAGTCAACTGAGTCTCTGTGTTGTCGGTTTGCCCTTAACTGTGTCCAGCTGTCCCTCGTTATCCTGATTACTCCTGTGTGTATTTAATCCCACCTGTGTCTGTGTGTCAGATGTCACTTTCCCTAGTTCCTGTGTTGTGTGCCTTACCGGTTGCTACCAGTGTCTGAGCTCTTTGCCTTACTGCTCACCTGTGCTGCCTGGACTTCAGTATTTTTCTGAGATTCATTAATAAACCGATATTTTTGCCACAACCTGGGTCCACCTCATCTAATCCTCACCACCCCAACAAACCACCAATTTATTATATATCAGTCTCAAGGGAGATTGACATTTAAAATCGCTTAATGATTACAACAGTCCAAAAACAAAAAAAAACATCTCAGTAATTTTTGTGTTTTTGTATGTGTTTCTCTATTGTCTGGAGAAGTCGCAATACAATTTTAATTCCCAAATTTTAATGAAGCTATTTTTACATGGTCAACTTTTTTTTGGTAACTGGTTGAACAATCTTCCACCCCCAAGCACTAGGGTCTGCGTTAAGGCCCTGCGTTTGCTCTCAGAACACAGCGATTAATGCTCTCCTCCACAACTAAAGATGGCGAAATAATGATTAGAATTTCATTTAGTCGTACACGTTCGTTCATGGCTGTTTCCACGATGCGCAACACGAAGCTCGACATCATTAACAGCAAACAGTAATAAGTACAAACGGGGACAAATCACCCAGGAAAATATGGACAAATAGAGCCTAACTAAAACCACCTGGATGTCAGAAAAATGTGTATCTCTGCTTATTTCCAAGTCCAAATAAGCAACTTCACGTTCAAAAGAAAAACCAAAAAAAAGCAGCCTGTGACTCGTTAGATTTTCAAGACCCCTTTATTAAACACATAAGTCCACATTCGCTTATTGTTAGCTGGATTTAGGCAATTATGCTATTAGGCTAATGTTACAATTAGCAGATTTTACAACAATGCATCCAAATAGCAAACACCACCACTAATCGTAACATCACCAACGTTTCGTAACTATTCCAGGCTTATAATTATTTACGTCAGTAGCAGATATTAGAATAGCTAGCCTGAGGCTACTGCCGGGTGCGCAGTAGTTTATATTGTGGCCATAGTACAGCGCTGTATTTTAACAAACTGCCATAACATCTATAGTAAACATAGCAAATACTTTTTTAAAAATTCCAAACCCACTGAATTGAAGTCTGAAACGGTTTGAAGGTAGTGTGAATGCAAGCGGATTGGAGAACTTTCCAAAAGCAGAAGGCTAACTACATTGCAGGGCATTCAGGTCAATGTATTACTTTCTGCTCTGCTAGTTAACAAATATATATCCAATCCACCTCAGCAAACAACAAAAGTGCATTGCTATCATGCAGAATTTTTTTTTCCGAGCACTACCACGTTACAATGTCATTCGTATCTAGTAAAAACGTGACAGTTATCTTGTAAAAAGTAATAGGTATCTTGTAAAAACGTGATTATCTTGTAAAAAGTAATAGTTATCTTGTAAAAAGTAATAGTTATCTTGTAAATGTGTGATAGTTATCTTGTAAAAACGTGATGCATATCTTGTAAAAACGTGATTCGTATCTTGTGTTAAGGAAGAATAATTTATAAATTAACTTTGGACAAAACGTTTGGCTCTCTCTTCCTTAATCTTCCGGGTCCTCTCAGCGGGCGACGTGCAGCCACAAGGAAAACAACAATGCGTGTTAACGTCACATCACAGAGTTTATTCCCATACAAAGCAACGTATGAATCAACAACAAAGCTGCAGAGGAACAGAGATATGCATTCTTTACCTTATACAGACAAAGACAAACAAAAAACAAAACAAAGACGCGTCTTTGGAGAGAGCCGATGGAAAAAACAAAATAGTGGCAGCTCTCTGAATTTTTACTCCTGTACACGAAGTCTTATACTGAAGGTGTGTCTTTTCTTTTTAATATATTCACTTAAGGCGTAGCTCTCGTCGGCCAACTGGAAGCTACCTTGGACACTCAGAGAAACTTAGGAACTCCCCCTAATTTACGCCAAAGATCAAAGGCCATTTGCTCTCTTGGTAAAACAAAAGAGCCAACAGCTGCGTCCTGGTCTCCTGGGTTCTATGGTCATTTGGGTACAGAGAAACCTGAGATAAGATTTCACAGATGCCTGTGAAATCCGAAGTCTCTCCCATTATCTCTCCTTACATAAATTCTCAGAAGAAACTTAAATCCAGTGATTTTGGTTCAAGGAAAGGTTATCTTTACAAACCCCAGATGTTGGTTTCTGGAAGACTTTTGATCTTCTGTGAACCCAACAGATTTCTCTCCCCCAAGCCCAAATGATAGTGCCTTGGGGAGATGCTAATTTTACGGCCTCCTGTGCTCTGGCAACACAGCAGGAGTCCCCATTGAGAGATCTGCAATTGGTCCCCGTCTGTCTGAATGCTTGGTCATCTGGTTTAATTTTAAATCCTTAACACAAACCTGTTCAAAATAAAGAAATTTGTTCAAAATAAGAATGTTCAATATACCTTTTACACATGCCGTAAGATTAACTGTATTAAGCACTAAAAATAATAATTTTTCCTCAACACTTGTAAAAACGTGATTACCTTCTAAAAATGTGATTATCTTCTAGTGATTATCTTCTAAAGATGTGATAGTTATCTTGTAAAGATGTGATAGTTATCTTGTAAAGATGTGATAGTTATCTTGTAAAAACATGATAATTATCACGTTTTACGTAAAAACGTGATAGTTAGCTTCTAAAAACGTGATTATATTCTAAAGATGTGATAGTTATCTTCGGAAAACGTGATAGTTATCTGATAAAGACATGATTCGTATCTTGTAAAAACGTGAGTTATCTTGTAAAAACGTAATATGTACCACGTTTTACCAAGATACGCATCACATTATAATGTAATGGTGCTCGAAAAAAAAAATTATGTGTGACAGCAATGCGCTTTCGTAGCAAACGCTTCACACTGTGAAAAATACATCTCCACTCCAAATTCTTTCTGGATGGCTTCTTACACGACCTGTCATACTCTGCAGAGTAGGTCATACAGGCAGCTTAAATCCACAAGGTCATTGTTTTGTTCAATACACAAATTACATGACTCAACTTAACAGTAAAAAATATAAACCAAGTCTTGTCTTCCAACTCAGCTCTGTCAAAACCACAACAGAGTTGTGACATCAGCATTTATGCAAAACTCTCAATCTGTCAGTCTGCGACTGTCCTTCCCTCAAACTTTAACTCAACTTCATACAGAACCACCTTCCACCCTAGAGGTTGTCTTGTGTTATCATGTTACAAAAATTTAAAAATGAGTCCATTCAAAAACACAGAACTCTTCTTTAATTTGAACAATTTCAAACAGTAACAAAATAAAAATGTAACATAGCTAAACAAAACATTAAATGAACAAGATATGCGGGACTTAAACGAGTTCTGCTTGTGGATGAAATTTCCACAGATATGAAGTCTTGCTCGTCTCCATCAAACTGGTAGATGATGGTGTCATCACGTTCACCAGGAATAGGCTCTGCATTTGAGGCTGAGCTTGATACAAACTGCAAGCACTATATGATATACCATTAAATCAACTGTGAATTTTCATACAAGCATACAAGATATAAATAAAACCTTTAACCAACATTTTATACCATTCACATACCTGCCATCAGCAATAAATGCTGCTGAACACTGCAACATCTCCAATTCCTGATGAGCTGCTGACAACTGAGCTTTGCTCAAAATCGGTTTGTTCTTGTAGGAACTGAATCTTTTTTTCCCCAAGGCTTTAAACCTTTGGTCACTTTTAGGCAGAGCGTTCAGTGCCATGTTAAAACATCACAGGACTTCCTGTATACTCATCCCTCGTTGCTGCTGCAAAAGCGTTGTGAAAAGCGTTTTCCCATGGCTGTGCCTTTGGTTTGCAAGAACCATTTGTCGTCAAACATGAAGTTGTTTCTTTCAAGGTTGATTTTCAAGAGTTCCAGAATGATGTCTGGTCGGGTTGGGTCCGGGTTCTCCTGGAAGCATTCCAGTCCTCTGTCCATTTCAATGTTTGTGTACAAGCTTTCGACATCCATGGTGAAGAGGAGGCTGTGCTCGGTGATGGTGTGGGTGGCAATTTTCTGTAAAAAGTCCCCTGTGTTCTTGATGTAGCTGGGGTGTTTGTTGGAGAGGGGATTCAAGTAGTGGTCTAGCAAGAAAGCCGAGCCGTTGGACTCGCTGCTGCAGAGACGATGGGTCTGCCCTTTGGGATTTGAAAGGGTTTGGTCCACTCAGCGTGTTCCTTCTGGATCTTGGGAAGTAGGTAGAAATACCTAGGCCTGGGTGGATTGGTGCCCATAAGAAAGAGGAGCTGCTTCTGGTTGATGCATTTCCTCTCAGAGTTGTTGAAGCAGGTGGTTAATCATGGTTTGTGTTTCTGGGTAGATGGTTTGTAGTATTCCTCATCCTGGAGTTGTCTCATGGCCTCCCAGGCGTAGTCTGTTTTGTCCATGATCACTATGGTGGAGCCTTTGTCTGATTGGTTTGATGATGGAGTGGAGGTTTTGGAGTTCCTTTAGTGCGTTCTCCTCCCCCTGGGTGAGGTTGGTTTTCTCCGGCTCTATGGGGATCCTCCTGGTGGCTCTCCTGTCCTGTTCAATGAGTTCAAGGACGAGGGGGTGGACCTTGTCCTGTTCAATGAGTTCAAGGATGAGGGGGTGGACCTTGTCCGCCGTTGTTTCCCACTGGGAGGGGGGCAGGAATGGGGACTGTTCCTTGTTGCTGGTGTCGTTTTGGAAGAAATAGGCTAATTTGATTTTGCGGTGTTACTGTTTTATTTGAAGATTGAGAAGTTCCCTGACATTTGGGTTCCTGGTGGTGGTTGGGACGAAGGTAAGACCTTTTGTTAAAAGTTTAATATGGTCATCTTTTAGGTGGAATGTTGTTGACGGGTTAAGTACTCCGTTTTTAGTGCCAAGTTGGCTTGCTTTTAATTTTAGCTTTTTCAATACTTACTTTCTGTGTTTCGAGGCTAGGCGTTCCGTTTAATTCATACGGCCCTATTAGTTCAACGTATGGATCCAGTGGTTCAGGATATGCTGCCCCGTGGCAGGTGTCCAGTGTATCCTGTACTCAACTGTGTAAAAGTGAGCGTCCTGGATTTTGGGGATGATGTGGTGGTTGAGTCTCTGGCAGACTGACATGATGGTCTTGTTGATCATGTTGAGATTTTGTGTAGTTTAGCCTGTCTGAGAAGTTGAGGAGTGGCATATACTGTAGATGTGCGCAAACAGGAAAGTGTCGGGCCGTGTTCAGAAGGGTAGTGAGCAGTTTCTGTATTGTGGTCTGATCCCTGTAGTCCTTATTATTGATCCCAAAAGAGAGTAGAACTGTTTTTGCCTCGCTAGAGTGGCTTGCGTGTTTGAATTGTGCACCAGGGTAGCAGTCAACCTGCATGTCTGGATTTGTAGGTCTGGGTAATCTTTTAAGGTTGCAGTCTCCCAGGATGAGTACTGCTTTACTGGGGGTCAGGTGCCAGTTGGTGAACTTGTGCCCCTGGTGGGTGTGGATGGGGAAGAGTGCTCCAGGAGCTGCTGTTAACGGTTTGAGTGAGGTTCTGAGAATGGTTTTGAGTTCCAGTTTGGTGGAGGAGGAAGGTAATTGTGCTTCGTTATTGTTGTAGTGTTTTGCCCCTCAGGGCCACCGTACTTTTAGCAGCAAATCTAACAAACTTCTAAAACAGATTGAAAATTTACCTCACCTGCCACATTTCTTGCATGGAAACACTTCATTGGGGTCCTGCGGCGGTTTTGGTGGAGGTTTGGGCTTCTTTGCGGCGGCTTCAGCCCGAGGCACCGATGACTGATGCGCCTCCTTACTCATTGGGTCTGGCTCTTTGATGACCAGAAACTATCCCTGTCTGAAGCTACATGTGGGTTTTGACTTTGCAAAGAAAGTCTGACAATTTCCTCTTTTTGAACGTAATGGGGTGTTCAGTGAATAAAGAGGATTGCACAGTACTTGCGTCTTCGATAGCTAATTTCCGGGAGTGACATCACGTTTTTATTCCCTGCTTGTTTGTGTCTCTAGCGGCCTTAAAGGTAAAGTACCAGACAAGAGCTGAGAGCGGTAACGAAAGTTCACAGGATTTAGACGGAGCGCGCTTCTTCTAATTAATGGACAATTAATAAAGAAAAGTGTTTATTTTAGGCTACACTCTTTTATTTGGCCTGGTTTAATGACGCTATTAGCACCGGGGCGGCAGAGCTACCTCA
This sequence comes from Xiphophorus maculatus, assembly GCF_002775205.1. NCBI lineage: Eukaryota > Metazoa > Chordata > Actinopteri > Cyprinodontiformes > Poeciliidae > Xiphophorus > Xiphophorus maculatus. The sequence continues at coordinate 24,787,049 of NC_036456.1, forward strand.
GTGTTAAGTCGTATCTAAGCTGAAGAGAATTTCAGAACTTAATCATCAGTGGTGTACCGTTGGGTCGACAGGCGTTTATCACCGGAGACGCCCTAACCAGCTGTGGCCCCCCGAGGTGATCAAGCCTCGAATTCAAGTTCTGTGTCCAATTAGAAGGTGATTTTGGTGATAAATAAAGCTTGGAAAAAGGAGGAAGCTAAAGTTTGGTAGCGCAAGTAGTTTTGTGCCCATTAAAAGCTGCGGTTTTTAGTTCGTCTTGGTCCTCGTTCAAGGACACTGTAAACGAGGTTATTTAGGAGTTGTTTATTTGTAGGATTAAGAGTTTCTTTATTTTTATTGGTTTGTTATTCTAATTAATTACCTGTTAATTGTTGTTATTGGTTTTGTTTAAGCTTGCGGTCTGTTTCGGCTTAATGCGCGGAACAGAGGGGATGGAGCGAACGGAGCGGAGGCTTTGTTAGGAATAAGTTCAAGTTTTAATTGATAAGTTTTTTTATTTTCCAATTTAGGATTTTAGAGATAAATTGTTTGTTTTTTAAGGCCAGGCTTGGTTGGTACAAGATGTAAGTTGAGTGGTTTAATGTCTAATTTTAAACCTGATTAGTTGTTTCTATTTTTTGGAACTACAGAAGCTTGGGTTGGGGTTTTAAAATTTCTCATTGCTGAAGTTTCACAATTCAGATAAAGGTTTTTTCAAATCACAACTAGGTTTGAAATATTCTGCTATTGGTGTAGAATAATCCAGTCCAAGTTTGAATTGTCACCCAATCTGTTTGGATCATACCACATCTCTAAAATAAATACCCCAAAATGAGTTTCAGCTTAAATTTTAGACCACAACAGACAAAATAATGTACAAAAAAATAAAAGTTGGAATCTAAGTAGTGCAGTCGTGACAAAACAAGCAAACAAACAACTGAAGGGAACAGGAAAGAATGAGAAAACCTGTCACCGAATCGACATTCCTCACATCTCTGTTGAACTTATAGCACCATCACTTAGAGATGGTGCTATATGACAAAGATGTTCTTCACTTATCAGTAATCCTTGTTCTTGTCATCACCTTTGCACTGGCTGAAGCAACAATAAAACTTTCTCAAATCCAAAAAATCTTAAGACATCATAGTCACTATATTCCAGGGGTCTCAAACTCCAGGCCTCGAGGGCCGCAGTCCGACAATTTTTAGATGTGCCACAGGTACAAAACGCTGGAATGAAATGGCTTAATTACCGCCTCCTTGTGTAGATCAATTTTCCGAGCCTTGCTAATGACCTAATTATTCTATTCAGGTGTGGTGCAGCAGAGGCACATCTAAAAGTTGCAGGACTGCAGCCCTCGAGGACTGGAGTTTGAGACCCCTGCTGTATTCTCATAAAACTCACCCTAGTGCAGCGCTTCTCGATTCCGGCCAGATAATTCCGGTCAGATAATGCTTCTGCATGTTGGTGTTCCCGCTAAAGCCTTGTTTGTTTTTTGCCCCTATTTTCCCTTTACTATAATCTTACAACGTCCTGCAGTGTGTGGTGTGTTGAATATGCCCGATTATCGCAGCCTGTGGGATTTTCCCCGACTGGGAGCGAGAACTCAGCCTGTTGAATGTGACAGGTAGCCAATCAGAAAGCGCGGTGACGTAAGAACGGACGGTCCATCTGGGAGAGATGAGAGACAATAACACCGGAAGTGTTGCTGATGCTCAGGGTTCTTGGTCTCTAGTGGTGAAGCAGTTTGAAGCTTCATTGCCTCATTGACATCCGGTCACCAAATCATGCAGAGCTTGGACTGTGGGAATCACCTGCCGGGATAAATCCATCCTCCTGTCTCTTCTCTGGGCCTTTTCCCTTCATAAAGAAACTTTCCAAAGAATCTGATCTGTTTCTGACTCATTTTGCTGCTTGTGGCTCAATGTTGGCGCGCAAGACGCAACCGAGTGAATCCGGTTAAAGGATTTTCAAAATAAAAGATCCTCCAGACTCAAATAATACATAAAACGCAAATATTTAATTATTTCTTGTGCGGCAGGGGGTTGGGGACCACTGCTTTAAATGTACAAATATTTAAATACTACTCAGTAAATAGCAAGGAAAAATAATAATATAAACAAGCTAAAATTATATATTTTTATTTTCAAACATTTTATTTGGTTCTCTTAAAAATTTAATTTAATCTAAAACTTTACTTTGTAAAGAAAATCAGTGTTTATGTCTTTCTACATGAGCACTGCTATTACTGACATCATTTTATTTTTTTAAACTTAATGTATTTTTTTATACTGTGATTGTTTTCAGTTATTTTTCATGTGTAGAAAACCACTGCCATATTAGATGCCCAACAGAATGAATGAAGTTTGATTCAGGCACCAGAAGAGCCTGAAAGTCAACGTTAGCTAAAATCAAATGCAGAAAAAGATTTTCTGAAGGTGTTAGGAACACCAACAGAATCTTAAAGGTGGTAAAAGATAAAAAAAAAAAAGAGTTTAAATTAGCAAAGAAATGAGAAGAACAAAGAGGTTATGTATTTTATTTTATTTCTTTAATCACAATATTCAACAGTTACATATTATATCCACATTTAACACTATAAAGTCATAGAATTTACATTTCACAGCTTCTTTGTTTTCAATATTTGACACTTTTTTATTATATTTTGCTGGATTTTATTGTTTCTGCTGATGGTGATGTGACCTACAAGTGTGGATTCTTTCAGATAATTGTTTTTAGATTTCTATGTTGGAAAAAACCCTGAGATGATTTTCTTCTTTTTATTGCGATGGACATTTTTTTACTTACTTCTGGGTTTTGATAACAATATAAACAAAAGTAGCATGAGAAGTATATATATCTTAAGAGATGCTAACATCAACTTTGTCCCTTAGTTTCATTTTTCAGGCTGGAACAAACATGATACTGATGATTATAATTGATGTAAAATAGTCTGAATTATTTTGTCCATATTTACGGTTTTAATAGTTAATAATGTATCTAAGCCAACATTCATCAAGGTAATTCAAATATAACATTGTTTGTTTTGACACAACTGATTTTAACTTGAATTACATTTATTTCACTTAAATGCCTGCAGGTATTTAATTTTTATTTCACTTTCTGCTGCAGGTAATGTTTGTGTGATAATTAACTAAATTAAACTGGATAAACTACGCTTGTCTGTTACAGGTTTATTCCGAATATTAAATCTGGAAAAGGATTGTTTCCAGGGCAGCAATGTTACTTTTTTCTAATACTTCTCTTTGAAAAAATGTCAAAATGCTAAATCAAATGTAAGATAAAATAAAGACCAAAGCAGAATTTAAGCTTATTTGTTCTTGAAAACGGCAGGAAGGCGTTTTTTGTATTATTCCAACTGTTCAAAGACAAATAATCATAAAACTCATATCACCCAAAATATCTTTAAAACACACATCCTGCAGTCGTCACTAATTTATGAAATATTTGTTGTTCATGTTTTAACACACATAAAAAAAATGCTAATTTCTGTTTTATTCTAATCTTTAATCAGCAGAAACACAAAATAAAATCTGCGTCTTGTTTGAACTTATGTCAGAAAAACTGACTCAAACTCCCTCCATGAGACATAGCATCAACGTTGCCTAAAATGTAATTAATGTAAATTATTTTAGACAAGCAAAGAGTTACGCTCACTGGCCACTTTATTAGGTACACAGGGTGGACTGATTATTACCAGAAATAGTAAATCAGACAGACAGCCACGTCTCAGGTTTATAGAAAATGATTCAAAAAAACAGAAAATCCACAGTGAGCAGCAGCTGTGAGGTTTAAGGTGAAAGAAAAGGCAACTGTGGTGCAAATATTCACACATTCAGATGGTTTGGTCAGAACTTGGAATAAATATAATAAAAGTGGATCAGCAGCAATACGATGATGTTGTTCTGGTAACATAGATTAAATCTCTAAGCCATGAAGAATTAATGCTTTTCTAAAGTTAGATACAAATCGCGTTACTGAGGTGTGTCTAACAAAGTGGCCATGGAGTGTAATAGTACAATTTAAAATAAATTATTTTTACCACAAGGATGCTAAAAAAAATTCAGATGAGCTACTTGTGATTTACATTCTGGTTGAGCTTTTAAAGGGGCAGTATCATGTAAAAATCTACGTTTTTGTGCTTTACTTCATGTTATATTATTCCCTCATCAGATTCTTTCAAGCATGTTTGAGAAATCCTTTAATCTCCATGGCAACCATTCAGCGCCTGAAGGGACCGAAAGCATGTCGCCTCTTTTCCCCACTCAGCAGCTCCCCCACTAAGCTCCTCCAGACTAGCCAGCAGAAATTAGCAAACACCTGGTGGAACTGCACATGTGCTGAGAGTTTCAGTGAAATGCTGGTGAAAACGATGCTAAAGGGTTAATGGAGGAGCCATGTTGTGACAACTTCCTGAAAGAAAGAGCAGGAGTCTATTAAACACACAGAGGCCCAATTTCAAAGCGTAAATTTGCAAAGTAATTTTTGTTTTTTACGTCATACTTGACATAAGTAGAATTTTTACAACAGAAGGTAACATAGGTACTTGATACAAAATACGTGATACTGCCCCTTTAAGAAGAAAGAAAACAAGATTTATTGCTTTAAACAAACATTGATGTCTGTTTGTCTGATAGTGAGGAAGGTGATCCAAACAGCTGGGAGTTTTTTTGCCCCAGCATGTCTAGCTTTTCTCTTTTTCTGTGGACATCCTCCCATCATGCCACGCTTCCCGGGTGTTCTTCAGGGCCTTGGTCCGTTTGGGGTCCACCACCACGTAGTCCACCCGCCTGCGGTCGCCGCGCGCTCGTTCATCACCTGCTGCAGCGTGATCACTGCTGCTGGGCCCACCTTCTGCTGTGGAGCGTTTCTAAAGACACAGAGAAGATTCATGACATGGAGTTTTAATTTATCTCTCTAATGAGTTAAGCTTAATGCACTGGTGTCCAAACTCTTTGCAACATGAGCCACAACTGTGAAGTTAAAAATAGAGTTGTATCTCTTTTGTTGTGAAAAATGCAAAAATAATTACAGTGTAAATGCAAACAAAATACATAATATATAACAAAATGAATTAGCCTGGTTTCTATGCAGAAAGTATCTGTTTAGATGTATTCTAGACTACAAAAACATTAGCTGAGCCCCTCTTCTTAAAAAAAGTATTTATTCATTTGGCCTAATTTAATAAATGGAAGCATCAAATTCTTTTTTTTTTTAGTAAAAGTTTCTTAATGTTAGTGGTGCTATCAAGTTAAAATGAAGGCAATTATTCTGTAATTAAAGGATAAATAGTTTGTGTGTGTAAATTTTCTATTATAAGATTATTTTGAATTTTTCTACATCCTTTTTTAAATCAGTGAAATCTGTGTGATTCTTGAACTGTCAACAAGGGCCACACAGAATCATACCACGGGCTGTAAATGGCCCCCGGGCCACACTTTTGACACCCTTGTTGAACTTTAAAAACACAGTTGGTTCTTTGACGCCCCCTAGTGGACAAACTCCAAGCAGGTAAAGTAAATCACTTAGATTTGAGTTATCCAGTTACTTTTTTAAAGTAATAAGTACGCAAAATTTTATTTTTAGCTAATTTTTCTTATTTTGGTGAAATAATATATATATATATATATATATATATATATATATATATATATATATTTTACCTGTCTTGTTGGTGTCGATCGTCCTGTGTGGAGGTCCAGGTCCAGATACTCCACCTGTTTTTCAGCTCGTTGTACCAACGGGCTGCTGACTCCACCCTCAGAGCCGCGGTGCAGCATCTTCCTCAGCGACTGCAAACGAAAACATTCAGATTTTAACAAAATACCAGACATAAAAATAAGCATTTGGTGATCAAAGGTGATAAAATGTATTTCACCTGCTCCCCAGCACTTTGACTGAGGCTGGAGGTCACCATGGTTACGTAGCTGTCGTCAGGGTCATCAGAATCAGAAGATGGGGATGAGCTTTGGGCCGAGCTCGGCCAGAATGACCCACGAATGGACGGACTGAGACACAAAAAACACAATTAATTTATAAAATAATTGATAATTTTCTAAGGATTCTTTCAAAAACAGTTTTTACTTTTTTGACACTTCATTGCTTTTATTTTTTTACCCCACCAAACTTACTTTACTTCTCTGAAGATGTCTATATTCAACCACATTCATTCACAGCAGATATGACGTATTGTAATACTAATTTACGGCCACAAGGTGGAAGCAGAGAGCAACGCAGCTGCAGCTCTTCACCGTCTTTCAGAGAGCGCTTCACATTTATGGCTAAATATATTTATTTCTTCCTGCTTCAGCAAAAATGTTGACGCCAACTCACCCTCGAGTGAAGGTCCGAGTGACAGGTGAGCGAACAGGAGGCGGGACTTCCTGCCAGTCCTGAGACACCGGAGTTATGTCCAGAGGAGCTGGTTTTACTGAAATATACACGAAGAACATTCAAAACAGGGCAATGTTAATAAGTGTAGTTTTGTTTGGATGTGACCCAGTAAAATGTAATGATAAATAATTATGCAAATTAATTTACCATAGATATCAATCATTTTCGCACCCAAAAATATTTTCTAAATCTTATGAAGGCAGCATCATGTCAGCAGGGGGCAGCACTACAACATACTCTACACTACAAATAGTGAAAATAACTGAGTCCTGTCCTTTCTCTGGAATCTTGTTTTAAGAGCATAAAACTGCAAACTCCCAAATATAAGTCAGCATCTTTAGTGTTTGCAGGACCAACACAAACATTAATTATTAATGTTTCCATGTCCTGCAGCTTTTAGGTTTCCTGATGTTCGTTTGCATGTGCGCTGCTGCCAGAACCTTTTTCTGCAGACTTGTCAGGTAAACTGGGTCCAGGTTAATAATTAAAATCAAAAGAGGCAAGTTGGGAACAGGAGTCATGAAATGACAGAGTTACACAAGACGGAGGAAAGGAACTATGAACTCCTTCTAACTGTTTCGAAATGACTCAGTAAGTCGATTATAGACTAAAGCTGCAAACAAAACTTAAGAGGTAATAATGTTTTCTAATACATCGATAATACAAAAGATCTTCACTAGCATTAGATGTATTTAATCGATACATCTGAATGTGTGTCATACTCAACACTCTGAAGCCAGATAGTTTTGCAGGACTGAAGTTTGTACCTTTTGTTTTATGTGTGGCCTCTGCAGGGATCTGGCTGCTGTTCTTCTCCGCAGACTGACTGCCACAAACTCCTGCAGAGGCATCATTTTAGGTAGAAAACAACTTTATGATCTTAGACTTTAACAAATCAGTTGTTTTATGCAATCAGAACGACGAGGCAATGTTAATTATATATCATCTTTCAGAAGATAATTGTTAAAGTGCTTTTAGATGACATCAAAAAGACAAAGAAAATTCCAAACAGGAAAAACAATATTTCTTGAAATAAAGAACTGGGATGGATTGCCTTTCATCTAACCATTTAGGTTTTAAATGTTAAAACAAAAACCTTTAAAAACACCAAAACGAGAAAAGACTGAACTCTGCGTTCCAGGGAGGCCTTGAGGCATTTAAAGCGAAGATGCAGCAGACCAGCTCACCAACCTGTTTTCTTATTTTTGCTCTGGTAATAAATGTAAAGTCATTTTATCTCAAATCACAGAATTAGAAACATGTAAAGTAAAATATCTTTTTTAAGAAGCATCAGTTTGTGGACGAACAAAAAAAAAAACCCAGTAGTGGTTTTAACTAAGGACGATTGTTGTTTTAAGTATCATTTTCTGTATCATAACCTCATCATATCAGAAGTCTCAGTGCATCATGACAATAATAACCCAACAATAACCCCGACCAGCTGCCACTGACCTTTCCGCTGAGGTTTCAGGTTGCGGTGGATCGGAGGAGGAACGACTTCAGCTTCACCTACGCTGGTGTTGTGCATTGTATTCCTCCGCAGGGGCGGGGTGGAGGGAATGACTGGAGTCATTGTGGAATTACGAAAACCCATGTGGGCCGGCGGAGGCACTTGCCTCCCCAGCAATGCCAGGTCACCTGTAGCAGCAATGGGATAAGCAGGTAGGGAGGAGGTCAGTGGAGTCATTGGGACGTAGTTGCCATCTTGGAGCTCAGCAGTAAAGTCTGATGGACCCCCTGGATTAGCCCTGGATTAAAAACAACAACGTTAGATTAGAATTTAAAAAATACAAAGTTTCTGCAAATGTTTTAAAGTATAAAATCTTTAACCAGCAACTAGATCCTATAGCTGAGCCCTAATTCCATCAGTCCTTTCAAAACTAAATCCAACCTTCTTTTAGCTTTTTAGTTAATTTTGGCTTTTACATGTTTTTGTTCCACACTGTGTGGATTGTATTACTGTAGATTAACATGCTATAAGTCAAGCAAGTGAATCTACAGTAACATGTAGATTAACATGTTACTGTAGATTATTTGTGTAGCACATTTTAGCAGCGAGGCAGTTCAGAGTGCTTCTTAAAAACACACACACACACACACACACACGCACGCACGCACGCACGCACGCACGCACGCACGCACGCACGCACGCACGCACGCACGCACGCACACACACACACACACACACACACACACACACACACACACACACACAAAGATAAAAATTAAAGCTAGTGCTAATAGATGCTATTATTATTTTTGCTCCTTTTAGCTTTTTAGCTAATTTTGGTTTTTGCATGAGTTTTTTATTGTATGTTACTGTAGGTCCCAACCTAGAGGCTACTGTTGGTATTTCAACTAGGTTTAACAATTAAGCTCATTTTAGCTCAGAAGCTGTTCTGACCTTACAGTTTAGCTTTGTAAACAGAGTTCTGCACAAATTTTTAATAGCCTTTGTGTTGGATTTTTGCATTGACTGAATGTTTTCCCTCCTCTTCTACAGATTTTCTACTTGTGTTTTGCAGGCTTTTGCTTAGTTCTGCTGCTTCTTTTCCATTTCTTAAATTTCTGCGAGTCTCAAACGTTTCTGCAATATTCAGCTAACAGCATCCACCCCGCATCTTCACAGGAGATGCATTTTGTTCTGGTTATAAGTCATATTACATCCTTCTGCTTTAATTAAACCGTTAAATGTTCAACAATAAGTCATTTCCTAAAATTAGCTTCATTTGAAAGAAGAGCTTTGATATAAACTGGTGTAAAAACGTTTTTCAAAACCTGACCAACACGACAAAGTGTTTTAATGCTGACTCACCTCGGTGCAACCGGTGGCTCATTGGTGGAGGCGCTCATGGGAACATAACTTTCATCCAGATCGTCATCTTCAGAACAAAGGCTTCCCAGAGGTACCATGCCTTTATTAAACTGGGAGGAAGAAAGAACAGGAGGGAACATGACTTAAAGATGAGCAACAAAATAAACGATTGCGTCATTTAAAGTGGTAACTCACAAAGTAGGTGTTGAAGCTCTCGCTGAACTCAAACATGGTGGCTCTGTCAGACTGAGGCCGAGGAATGAAGACAGATTCGCTCCCTGAAACCCAGATATTAAAAAACTTGCATCTTAAAATGTGAGTTCATCAACATCCTCCTTGTGTCGACATAGATTCCTCCAAAATTAAGTGAAATAAGCCAAATTCAAAAGATAAAAACCTGTTGTTTAGGTATTATTTGGATCTCTGCACACATGTCTAAAGCGAAAACCGAGCCTGATGAGATGTGGATGTAGACGAGGCTGCCACAAACCAAACTGTGTCATATTTTATGTTGACAGCTGTAAACATCCTCCTCATTTCAATGTTCATGCTGCTTCTTTATAACGGAAGAGTTACTGCAAAAGTAATTAACAGGAGGTGAAATAATTTCTACACAATAATATCTTTGTTTTGTTGCGGGGTAAAGTTCTCATCTTCTTAATAACTGCAGTTCTGGTGAAATTACTCTGAACACAAGCAGGAGTTGTTCCACTAAGCATGAAATCCGTAACCCTGCCATCTGAGAACAATAAAGCTTCTTAAAAGTAGTTCTCTGATCTCCTGTGAGCTCCAGAGGTCACGACAAATCTTACTCCCGCAGTGAGCAAAAAAATGCAGCCATTTTTAGATAAACCATTTTAATTGTAAAATATTTAGCACCATGGAGAGTCGTTTCAGACAACAACACTTTTCAACTGTTTTTATCCAATTTAATGTTAATTTAAGGTCAGGTCTCCTACTTTGTGGAAAGCTTTCTCCTAAAAATTACATTTGTTCACTTTCTACTTTTAAATCATTAGTTAAAGTTTACTTTAATAATAGCACCTTTAATTTTTGAATCTTTCATTTTAATTTTTGTCTCACATTTTAATTGTTTTGGTATAAATTTTTAATTTCTTGTGTCATTTTGTTTTAATTATTTCTGTTTATATATTTTGTAACATTTGCTTACAGAGTGCTACACACATAAAGTATTATCACCGATGTATTAATATAATTATGAACTAATGTACCTCTCAGAGCTGCAGGCATTTGGTTTTGCTGTTTGCTGAAGTTGCTTGGCAACGAGCTGTTTTACTGGAGTTGCTGGGTGTTATGGTGCGTTCACACCAAATGTACTACGGACGTCAAAAACGCGTCCAACGCTTCAGGTTTGATGTGTGTGCACTTTGAGGGCAGACGGCTGACATTTTGCTCACAGTCAGATGCATCAGACACGTGAAAATCGCTCTAGCCATTGTTTTCCTATTTGTCGGACATGTTGGACGCTCCTGACGGTTCAAATCACGGCGCGCCACGACGGGCCTTTGACGCGCCTCCACATACTTTGAACGTAAATCAGACACGCCGGACGTTTGAAACACGTTGGGTGTGAACGCACCATTAGGCAATGCCAGCTGATGTGTGGTGTTGCATTCTGAAGGTTTTTAAAACACCTCATTTTCCAGATAACAAAAAACTTTAACTTATTGCCAAAAACTGACTGGGTCTTTTTTTAAGTCCTTTGGCTGTTTTTAGAAGAAAAAGAGTCCCAACTGGAAGAACAAAAATGTGAATTTTGTATAACAGGTCCTGCTGTGGCTACTCTTGCAAAAATGCCAGAGAAGTTTTTTTAGGAGGTTTTCGACTCAGTTTTCTGGTTTCAAAAAGTGTTTTCTTTACTTATAAAAATAGCAGAAATATTCTCTTATTTGACTTCATACAAAATATTTAAATATAAAAGTTAATTTTGTGGTAGAAAAACTGTTTCACTCCTTCACCAAACCATCAGATCAACCACAGCAGCTTGTTAATCACAGCAGGAGGCTGACTGACCGGGAAGAGAATTTAAGCAAACAATAAATAAATAAACAACAATAGATCTACCATTCGCATAATCTTGGATCTGTAACATTAATAGTTTAGCAAAAAATAAATTAATTCTTGATAGGCTCCAACACGTCCCTTTAATGCATAGCAGGAAGTCATGGTTGTTTGAAGCAATCACATAGGTTTGTTTTGAAGGTTTTGCTTTGTTTTAGCTTTGTGCTACACCGCCCCCTACTGGTTTGGCATGTTTAAAACAACTCAGGGGTGGATTCAAGTGGATGAAACCTTTTCTGAAACCAATGTGTACAATATTATTTGTTATAATTGATGTCACAGAGATATTCTTCAGTAATGATGTCGTTACCTTTTGTCAGCGCTCCTCTGTTGATGCCTTCGTCTCTCCTCTCTGGTTCAGAGTTGGCTCTTGGTGGTGCACCAGGCCCTGTGTCAACAGCGGCGATCTCTCCATGCAGTGTGACGGTGGGGGGCTTGGGCGGCCGAGGAGGAGGAGGCGGGATGGCGGCGTGGAGCTCGGCCTGAGTTAGCGAGTCCACGCTGGGCGTAGAAGAGGGCCGGTGTGGGGGAGGCGGCTGAGGGGTGGATGCTGGACGGGGGACCTGGTAGCCACTCGTGGTGCTTGAAGGATGAGCGTTGGGGCGGTTGTCATCGCTGAGTGTTATGGCAGCTGGACGCAGGTGGAAATCTAAGGAGTGCTTCCTGGGATGAGGGGAGGGGTGGCCGTGAGACCGGGCGGCTCGTTTCTGGAAGTCGGAAGTCATGGTGGCGTCCAGGGACTGGCTGAGGGGGCTCGCCATGGCGACCACTGTCCAAGGAGCCGACCTGAACCCGGTCGAGGATGGAGGTGGAAGGCTGGTTGGAGGAAGAGAAGAAGAGGAAGAGCAGGAAGAGGAGGAGGAGTAGGTGGCCAAGGGAGGAGGGTCGAGGTTACCACTGTAGTCCGTCTCAAGAGAGGTGGATGAACCCAAAGCAGGCCTGAAGATAAAGGTACAAACTAGTGTTACATTACACCTGGTGCAAACTTTAAACCCAATAACTTGTGGCTGCAGCTTTTTTCTCTGACTGTTCCAGTCCAGTGAGACAAATGAATCCAGAAGGAACAGAAATCTTTTCATCAGCGAAGGCGAACTCTCCCTGCAGTGTTTTTATGCTGAACTGTAGCGTGACGGTGGGAGAAGTCAGCCGTGGTAGAAACCTGTGGGTGTGATCCAGGTTGAACTCCAAATCCCTCGCTCTTACATGCAACAAGTCTAAACCTGAGTCTCTCGTTGGTCTTTTGTTCTCTAGATGGTTTTATTCAGGATAAATCTTTTAGAAGTTGTTCAAACATAGATGAGTCTCAGAAATAAACAGTTTCTTCAGTAAAACTCATGGCGACTTATTTGCTAATCCTTTTGTTTAATCACCGTTTCCTTTGCTCTACCGGCGAAATTCAGAATCATAAGATTGAAACCAGTTTTAGTTAGATGCATATCTTGGTAAAGATCCCAACCTCCCACATTTGAATGATTATCAGAGCTTAATTTACTAATTTAATACAAGTTTGGACCAAAATCCGAGGTTGGAGGTTTTTTTTATTTAGTTTTATTGGTTGTTTACCTGGTGTGACTCTGGCAGTTTGATAGCCACAGGTAGTCATCCTCTGCACTGCTATCGTGCTCCAGATGACGCACATTCACAGGGTCGTATGGGGGTGGGATGGACCCCGTTACCATGGTGATAGTAGGCGTGCCTCTGGTTGCAGTCACGGAGGTGGAGGCAGAGTTGGACCTTAATTGTCTTTCTGCAGCTAACGGGAGGAAAAAAGCCGTGTTATGTCTGCACAAATCAAAAATATACAACGCAGAAATTATGCAACCAAAACATTGTTGCTACTTTTCCAAACCACATTTTTAAACTAACTCCGTTGTACTGAGCTGTCGGTTCAAAAAGACGTGTTTCCTTTGAGTACACAGCTGACGACTCATCATCACCTCCCATAAAACATGACATCTACATTTAACGACATCTTTATTTGGTAATATTTAATTGCTGGTCATTAGTGAAGTGTCTAGTTGTGGCGAAGATGCGTCAGGATTTGGAGTTTCCTTCCTCAGGATGGAGGTTAGGAGTAAAAGCAATAGATGGAAAAACTCCTTTGTACCCACAGAAACCAGATCCCTCAATTTGTGAGTTACAACTCTGTCTTTTATATTTATGGTGCTTGCGTGCTTTGTCTGTTTCCAACATTGTCTGTGCACTTTTATGTCATTTCGTATGTTTGAAATGCCTGGTTGGGAAATAAATTTCCCCTTTGGGGATAATAAAGGAACCGAACTCAAATGAACCGAACAGAATGAGGCAGAAAGAGAATTTAAGAGACTCCAAACATGGCAGAGCTGTTGGTGAGCTTTTCAGAAACCATTGATATACAGAATCTCTTGGGTCAACAGAGAATAAACTGAAAAGGGAAGATTGTCCAGTGAGCAGCTGATGTGTGAATGAAACTGTCTTTTTGATACCAGAGGGAAAATCAAGACTGACAATGACTGAGGCTTCAGATTTTTTCAAAGATTATCGTTCCGTATTTTGATAAGAAGCTTCTTCTACTCCAAATAAACAGATCTCATGGAAGAGTAGCTGACAAACGTGCAGCAGCTGTGTGACGGTACCATGTCTCCAAAAAACAATCCTCCAATCGGTGGATTTTCCACAAATAATTTGGAGCAAGAAAAATCTGCGAATGCATGAATTTGTGAATATTGATTTGCTAAGTATGTGAGTGCTCACTGTGCAAATCCAGTTTAACAACAAAGAGAAAATTATAATATGATTTAGTCAATCACTAGTCTGAAAGTAAACACAGTTAGTGCATAGAAAGAAGCTGGTGAACTATTGAGATCTCGTCTGAGTCACTGGCACACAACCCAGCAGACCTTTCATCCATATTTTTCTCTGCATGTTCTCCCTTTTTCTCCTCCTACCAGTTTTCACACTGACTCAATCGCTGCCCACACAGACAAACTAAAAGCAAGCAAAACACAGCAAAAGGGACATTTTGGGTTTGGCTTATCTCATGCTTTGTGTCGTACCGTCATCGGTAGGGTTGAAGCCACACAGGAGGCAGATGGACGTGACCCAGCGGTTCATGTCCTCCTCAGACTCGGCCACCAGGTACCAGGTCCTCTCCTCGGTTCTCAGGTCGAAGACAAAGCTGCTCTCCAGCTCCTTCTTAGTGAAGGAGAGGCCGGCGTCGACCTGGAGGAAAGAAAGAGTGGGAAATGAGGAGAGTCAGGTTTCTGTACGTCTGTTAAAGCGTTTATCTAAGCTTCTCCTGACAGACAATCAGAAATATACTACTGCAAACATCTGGTTTTTAAAAAAAATAGATTTCCTTCAAGCAGAGACTTTTGGGTAATGAATAACTCTTCAAGTTTTCATAACGTCTGTCAATTTTTTCCCTTGTACTTTGGCTGCTTTTTGTTTTAGTCAGCAGATTTTATTATTTTTGTCTATTTGGTTTACTTTAAAGAGACTCCTAAACTAAATGAAATTAATCTCTGTAGTAGCTGGTTACAATTGCATCTTCGAGAAGTTGGTAAAAAATCAATTTAAAATGGGATCTCTGATCCTGAATGAAACGATTACATCACTATTTTAATCATATTTTGGTGTTTTTACCTGCTCACACAGATTCAAGTTGATGGTCCCAATTGGCCGCCGGGAATGCTGGTTCTTGTAGTACTGCAGAACGTCTGGTTCTCCACTCAGCCGACCACTACGCAGGACGAACCACCGCCTTTTCCATGCCTGGTGAAATTCAGTCATTGCAGAGATATTGAAGTTTTTGTCAACAACATTAAAATAAAATCTGCTCTTCTGCCTGTTGGCTTCTACACCAGGAGTCAACAATCTGCAGCTTCAAGTGGCTTTTTGGAGCCTCCATAATGTCTCTTAATAAGTTTGGCTAAAAAGAATCAATTTGTTTTAATACCAGATGCAGAAGGGTTAGCAGTTTTCCAATTTTCTATTGAATGCATTCGTTTAATTTCCACAACAGAATGAGTGTGATTTAAGCTTTTTGTACTTTTTTAATGTATGTGACTAGTTTTTTATTTTAAATTTTTTTAAATGGTGTTGAAGAGAACCTGTGCAGTACAAATTTCACTGCCTATTTTTGTCTGAGCACATGACAGTAAAGTTATTTCATTATTTCCATTTCACTCAGAGCACCAGTAACATTTTAGACCCATCTTTCTTTTGATTAGGTTGAAAACTATGCAAGTTTGTTTTTAAATCATTTTCCACAAACACCAGCAACTCATAGTAGAAAATATAGCTATCCTCTTTTTGCAAAAGATTAGTTTTTTCTGAACTGTAAAGGTAAACACGAGAGACCAGCTGACCAAATGTGCTGGAGCTCTGCTTGGTTTGCTAGGTAACGTGCTGGGCTCAGCTGCGGTTGCTAAGTAACAGGCTGGGCTCAGCTGCGGTTGCTAATTCAGGGGTAATAATCTGATTTGTGACTTAGCAATCCGGAGGTTTTTGAAATGTCTGATTTATGAGACACCAAAATCAGTAACTTATTCCTAAAAACTAGTTGGGTGGATTTTTTTTTGAAGCAGTAGAGACCCAAATGAAAGTACAAAAACAAGCAAAAAGTCAATTTAATAATTCCCGTTTAACACCCTGGCTTTTCCTTTTAGAGTGGCAGAACCTCTGTTCTGTTTTGTTGGGTTCAGTTCGGTGCCATGCTCACACCGGGTCTGTTGTTTAAGTTTTTCCCTTTTACAAATAATTCATCACCATCCCACACTTCAGCAGCCGTCTGCAGCGGCTCTGCCAGCACTTTCCCGACAGTTTTTTCTTTTTTTCAAAACGCCAGGTAACATTTGCTGCTTTAAACTACTTTTACGCAGGTGAAACTAAACAATTACTCTTTGAATTATAAAAGTTACAGATCGCTGCTCTAGACTTTTGGACTTCATAAACAAAGTGGCTGCTGGTTGTAAGATCAGATTATGAATGTTTTTCATTTTCACTCCTACACACATGAGTATTTTGACTGAAGCCGGGTGCTGTCCTCATGCCCAAGGTCTAATGCTTCTAACTAAACGTAAAAACTAAACTAAACATAGCACACACACAGTGAGCTGTTCAATGTAACGCTGCTCTCTGGATGCTGTCATCACACAACAGGCATTGTGGGTACAGACCATCTTCCTCCATGAGAGAGCCACAGAATGACACCTCATATTTTAGACATGACTCACAAACTGTGTGTGTGTGTGTGTGTAGGTAGAGTGTGACCATGATTATTTAAAGGTGTGAAGCAGAGCAAGGAGAAACATTTTAAAGTGAATTTGCAGCTTATATTCAGAGGAAAAGGATTAGTTTTTAAAAGCTTCGGTTTATTTGTGCTAATGTTCAGCTTCTCTGTGTGGAAATGAACTTCAACTCGTCCAAAAACAGAAATCCCTTCTTATCCCTGCTGACCAGCGTTTCAAAACAAAACCAACAGGATTCCACAAAAACTCATATGGTTTTTGTTCATATGGTCAAAGTTTGTGCCAATGAAGCTCTGAGGCACATTCCCCTTTCTTTCTCTCCAAACACAGACAGGAAGAAGCTGAACAGGAAATGCTGGTAAGAGATGGCAGTGGAAGTGCCTGTTTGTTCTCAGGCTGTTTGATAATCGTTTGTCTTCAAGCTGCTGGTCCAATGAAAGCAGCAGGGCGGCTGCTGCTTGCATGAAAAATATTTTCCTGCACCTTCTAACTTGAGAAACTTTTGAGTCGTTTGTATTTTGATCCGGGTTCATTTTAACAGTTGAATTATTTTACACTTTGGTTGAGGTGTGAAAACTCCTCCAAACAAACCAATCTTTGAAACCAGTGATGTCATCTTTCAGCACTGTAGCTCAGTTTACTTATTTGCTCAAGTTTCACTGTGAATTATTTATCTTACATTTATAAAATGTCAGTTTGAAATGATAACGGCTTGTATTTTGTTGTTGGAATAATCAGCATATTGTTTTCATTGAGGTTAATTAAAAGTTATTAGTTTTTGCACTAAGGATTGGATGTCCAGGAAAAAGTTTAAACCATAAAAATGATCTATATTAGTAATTCAATGTTACGTTTTAAACTAGTTGAGCTATTTTCATTTAGGGAAGAATTTTCTTTTTTATCGTCTGTGCTAGATTTTGTGAAAGTAGTTTTTAAAAGCCAGTTTTCTTTTTCATTTTCTGAGTAAGACAGAATATTTCACCTGGAGCCGCCAGCAATAAATAGACTTGGAGTTAATAAGTACTAAAATAAGATTGTTTCTCTAATAGATCTCATCTGAAATGACCTTATTACTGATTTAAAAAAAAAAAAAAACAGTAATAAGTGTCCTCAGGTTTGAGGATTTTCCAACTAATTAACCCACTCAGACAGAAAGCGCCTCACTCTGTAAATAAAAACAGTCTGCTCAGTCGGGAAATGACAAAACATAAAACTCACCAACGTTTCAGACATAAAAAAACACTTTTTTGAGTAATGTAAATGTTTTAGATCCTGTAAATGTCTTTTTTTTTTAAAAGAGGACAGCGACAGCAACTATTTAGATAAAGTCAGGAAATAATCAGAAGGTGTGGTCTTTGGTTTCACCTACTGGAGACAATGCATCCGTGTGATCAAACATTTCACTCCCTCATTTTTTTTCACCTCAACTAAACCCGCAGGATGGCCTGCTGGCTCAATCTCCTACGCTACTGCAACAACACATTTTGGTATCATTGTCCCAACTTTGACCTATGACCCTAAAATTCACAACTTTTGAGATGAGAGGTGCAATTGTCTCCAAGAAACGGTACAGGAAGTCCTGTTTTTGTTGTCTGGGGTTTGTCAAAAAGTCTCAGCCTGTAATAGTTTGTCAGTTAAACAAAATAAATCAAATAGCAAGCAGCTAATTAATACATCTAGTCTCTGCTAAAACGAAGAAGCAGCAAAGTGTTTTGTTTTATCTCACCTTTCCGGCTTTCATTTCGAGAGGAAGATTTGAAAGTAATAATGATAAGCTCTCTTCCTGTGACAGTCTCCTCAAGCTCCCTAATGTCTCCTCCTTTGACCTTTGAACTCAGGAAGAGGCACAATGGCTCTAAAATAACACTTCCTCCTTCCTGCCGCTGAACTAAAATTAACACAGCATCTTAATTTGAACATTCCCCCCCCCCCATCTATTTACTCTTGACGCTGAAACAATTAAAAAATGTCACGTCTAATTTATTGCAGTTTCCCAAACAGAAGACAGGTGACCATGCACTGCTTAATGTGCAAGTAGTGGAAAAACAAGTTGCTATTACAGGATAACTGTTAATATGTGATCGCCATCTACCCTGCACATTCATGGCAGGCTCTGTCGTGGTGAGCAGCGCCTACACGAGCATTATTGACATGCTAAGAAACCTCCTCCTTGTTCTGATTGGTTGTTTCTGACAGATTTCTGCAGATAGCATGTGGATAACTTGATTTTTTACCCAGATTATGTTTTCCTGTCAGGACATAACAAATAATTACTGCAGCTTTAAGAGTTTCAAACATAAACATCTACAAACATTAATAGATGTTTCTTGTTTTATTGTGGCTCCCCTCTGTGGAAAATATGATGTCCAGCAGAGCAGGACCATGCTGTCCAGATCAGGATGACCCATGCTGAAAATCCAAGCCAAGAACGACGACAGCGTTCTGGTGTTTGGATACGATCAGCCCATCTCAGTTTGCTTTAGAAAGCTCTGAGTGGCTCCAGCACTAAGAGAGGAGGAGATGCATCTAAAAACACTGCATGAGGTAGAAAAAGGCCTCATGCAATGTATGAAATGCATAACATTTGCAGATTTTTCCCGCTTCTAAGGCCCTCAGGGGCGTGTCTGCAGCATATTTGCGAGTGTAGTTGAAGTTACAAAATCTACCTCGTCCTGCTTGGTGGTTCTGTGTTTCCAAATCTCTGGGAGAGGCCTCTTTTTCCCCCAAACAGGCCCAGCTGAGAGCGATTAGTTTATTACATAACACACGAGCACAACACACTGAGGTTTCCACAAAGGGAACTTTAACCATATTCTTAACATGAACACACGGCTGCTGCTGCCATCAGACTGCAGATCTTTGATCATGTGTTGACAACAGAAACACAGCTGGATGGAGTGTGTTTATCCACACACTGCGCTGACGATACCATCATGTAAATGTCTGCTTTTCCTTTTTCTTCCTTGTTTTCCCTTATAAACTCAATCAGCTACAAATATAATTGAGATAGAATCAAATCTTCTTGATAATTTATTATTTTTTCCTTTTATGGGTTGTTTTTAAAAGTGCAATAATCCCAAATTCTCAACTTGAAAAGCTGCATTTCTATATTTTACGTTATTTTCTCCATTCTCATATCAAGTCCAAATATACTTTTTTTTTTTACATGTCATTATTCCTGCCAGACTTCCCTTCCACACATACTTTCTAAGGAAGGAAGGCAAACGACAATAGAAGAGGAAGAGAAAGTCCAGTGAACGAGTGAAAGAGAAAGAATTGGAGGGTTGTGATAAGAAAACAGCAGTTTGTCTGGAAATATGGAGATTATGAGAAAACATGAGAAAAAGGAGAAAGGAGATTAGCTTCACTCACTGGTGAGGCATGTCAGAAATGCGGGGTGTGTGTGAAGCTGCTTTACTGGAAAGTGAGTCCATCTGTTGTCCGACAAAAAACAGCATGTGGTAATAAAAATGTCGCTTTTTTTTAAACAGCCTGTGTGTCTTTTTTATGTGTTAGAGGAGAAAACAGGAAAAATCCAAACAGATCCAAGGTTTTAGTTTTAAACCCAACTTGTATTTAAAAAATGCTCTCTGCCTGTGTGTGTAAAAAGTCTTAGATCAGCTTTTAACAAAACTTTATTGATGATCCACAGACCAAAGTAAAGTTTAATCATAGTAAAACGTCGCTGCAGCTGACAGCTGCGCTCAATGTTTAACTGCTTTACAACTGGGACTCGAGGAAATGACTCCTTGTGTCAACAGTGATGACACACACACACACACACACACACACACAGAAAACTTCAGAGTTTAATTTAGAAAAGTCTCAGGAGAGAATCCCTGAGACATGATGTGCGGTTGCTATGTTTTTATAGGAAATGTTACTCACATAACGTCGCAGTTTTTTCTCCGGAGGGGATTTTCGCAGCCAGCCTTCACACACCACGTCTCCTGCTCCGCTCATCCTCAACTGGGTCAGGTGTCAAATTAAAATATCCAACCTGTCAACCAGGCACTCAGGGACTGAAGAGGAGTCAACGCAGATCGATTTGAGGAGAAGTGGTCAGTCAAACTCCCATCAGGATGTTAAGTTTGCAATCCAATTTCAGAGCAGAAGAGTTTTCCAAAATGCCAGGAATTTAAATGAGCTTACGTCTACACGTTGTTTTCCTTCCTCCTGTGATCCAGATGAATCTATCGCATCTCATCCCCACATGGCCGAGCCGCTCCGAGTCTCTCCAAGTCAGCGAGTCACGCCTCCTCCTCGGTGGGTTTCCACTTCCCAGCAGAGCCACGCCCTCCTCTCCCTGCTGCTGCGATAACCGAACACAATGCCTCAGCTCGGACATTCCTTCGCTCCTTTTCTCTCCTCCCTGGGTTTTCCACTCCTCCTCTTCCTCACTCCTCCCATGCTGCTCCACAGCTAAACAGGAAACTCCCCCTGTGGGTCTGAATGTTGGGAGGAAGGAGTTTCCTCGTGTTAAAACTCACATGGATTATAAATAAATTACATAGCCTTTAGGGCTGCAAAATGATCATAAAATGCATAAATAAAACCCCAAACATACAGCAGGAATTCCCGAAGGAAATATTAAGACAATATATTTTAATTTATTTATCTTAGTCAACATTTATATGTGTTATTTTTTAAAGTAGGAATTATAACAAACGTTATAAAAATTTTTTTTCTTACCTACATGCGATATTAAATACAAATATTTTGAAAAAAGGAATACAACTTAATCAGCATAATGTAAAAAAAAGAACTATTTTCCCAATTTCATTAACTCCACATTTTTCAATTCCCTCTTTTTCCAACCTATAAATAATTTCCCTCTGATTTTTGGTACTGGTTTGTGAATATTGAATTAAACGATATTCATTGATGCCTTTTCTTATTTTTAAGTATTTTTGACATCTGATTTCTTCTTTTGACCTTTTTCTTCCATCAAGTCTCAGTTCTTAAACATACTTATTGTCCTGTTATATCCACCTTTTTGTACCACATGCTTTGTTTTGCTCGCTTTGTTACTAGCTACTTTACTGAGCACTGGAATTATTATAGAAGAATACAAACTTTAATTCAAACACAACATAATCTATAGCACCACCCAGTGGCAGAATGTGTGAACAGGATGAAAAATAAAAGTCTTAATTCCTTAATTCCCCCCCACACACACACATCTTCTTTTCTTCCAGGAAAAGTAGACAACTTCTTCTTTTTTGTCTTCTTTTTCCTAGAAAAAGAAGAAAAGATGTCATACTTCTTTTCCTCTGAAGTATGACATCTTTGGAATATTTATTATGAAATTAAGTAGCATTCAGGAGTGAAATTACAACATATTGCAAAAATAAAAATAATTACAGTAAACCTAAATGAAGTGATGAAAAACGTTTTCAAAATCTTTGTACATTATTTTTGTAATTAAGTGGTAAAATAAGGAGAAAAGTTTTTTTTTTTTAATTCTGTTTATTACAGTGCAATAATTTATGTAATTACTATAGAAAAGGTTGGTGGTCTGCAAAAACACATCAGTGTAATTTTTTTAAGGAAGTCAAATCTAAGGCCACTCTAGACCATTGTGTCCCTACTGGGAGTTCTGGTAGAAACTTGGTTTTGATTCTGAATGATGCATCAGGAGGAAGTGAAATGTGTTTTATATTAAAATGTACTTTCAGGATTATTCTGCCCTGCAGCCTGATTTTAACCCTCCTTTTACTTCAGAGAAGACGAAAGCGAAGTTAAAAGAAAAACATCCAGTTTGACGAAGCAGATTACACAATAACGAGTTTATATGTTTCCTTCTTACACAACGTTTGCATTAGTTTCTTTCTGAGGAACTGAATCAGGATCATGTGTTTCTTCAAGTAAATGTAGGATGTTTTAAAGAACAGAGCGCTTTCTGCATCTGGACAGTGAAAGATTAAGACGAACTAAAAAAAAAACTGAACTGTAAAGTTTATGTTTTCTGATCGCAACTATGTAAATTAATGATTAATGTGATGAAGGTAAAAATAAACAAAAACACCTTTGTGCTTGTGGTATTCTTACTGCCTGGATATCGAATAATAAAATTGCAATAATTTGCCTGCAGAAATGAACCGTAAAAACATGAAAGTAAAACCTCAAATTCACCGTATGCAAAGAAAGAGTTGGCAGAAACATTCAGAGTGACGCAGCCATGTTTAACATTCGAGTCAGACGTCAGTCGACAACCTGGCTCTGATTCCTGGTAAGACAAAGTTTGGGGATTACAAGGTGGGTCTCCTTTCATGCTCATGTTTGTATTTGTCAGCATTTTTAAGCACTACAAAGAAAACAATGTAATTTTTAGATTTTAATTAGTGAAAAGGTTCATATAAACCTCTTTCTTAAAGAGTGATGTGTTTTTACATGAATTAATGCTTATTACCAGCATCACAAAATTATATATTAGAAAGCATTTCATCCGCTTTTATCCTTGATACAACTGTAAACGTTTATGATCTTTGGTTTTAGACATGGATTTCAGCTATTTGCAACTTTAATTTGTTTTAGTGAAGTGTTTATGTGCATTGTTAAAATGTCATATTTGGAAATTAATGATGAATTCAGTCTCATAAAAACTTATTTTAAAGAAAATGCAAGATTTTATCCAGAATACTGAACTTTATTTGGGTGTTTTAGGGACATAAAACAGTTTGAATACAGGTTGATTTTTTTTTTTCTCAGATGGTCACCAACTCTTCGTCCTCCAACGCCTCCTTCGGTCCGTCACCCCCATCCGCAGCAGACTTTTCCTTCAGCATATACTCTTACTGCCTCATGACGACGCCCAGCTCCTTCATCTTCATCGCCATCGACATCAACATCATCATCCTCATGCTGCCCCTGTCGGTCTTCATCCTTCATCATGGTGTCCAGCAGTGGCTGCAGAGACGCTCCACCTCCTCCGCAGCAGCAATCAGTCACTCTGACTGCTTCACCTACCACATGGTCGCCATGGAGATACTCGGCGTCTTCGGCTACATCCTCAACTTAGCTGGCATCTGCAAAGGCGATTTCTATATAATACGTACGGGAGGTCATTGCACGTCTCTCACTTGGTTTGGGCAGATGTTCTTTCACGTCCTGACGTGTCTGGAGCGCCACCTGGCTGTTGTTCACCCCATCGCCTATTTAAGACTGAAAAACGAGCGCGGGATCAGGATCAGGAACGTCAGCATCGGCTGTGTCTGGGTGCTCAGCATTGTGGGAGTGACTGTGCAGATGTACGCTGACTCATTCTCAGTCGTAGATTTGTGTCTTGTGGTTCTGTCTCTGATCATCACCTCTTACTTCAGCGTTTCTGTCCTTCTGGTTCTGATTCGCCCAGCACCGGGAGAACCAGGTGAGGGCAAAGAGAGGGTTGGCCAACTGAAACGCAGGGCGTTCTGCACAATCGTGGCCATACTGTCTGTTCTGGTCATAAGGTTTGCTTGTAATATGGTTTGGGAAGTCGCTTTTATGTTCGGAAAAAGAAGTGGTTGTGTTTTAATAGCCATGTGTGACTGGGGTAACGTTCCTGGCAGTCTGGTTTTACCGCTTCTGTTTCTGCACAGAGCAGGAAAATTTACTGGGTGTGTATTTCAGTCAAGAAGATAGAAATCTTTACAGAGTGACAGAACTACAACGGCATATTGGGGCAGAGTGGAAAAAAGCTGTATGTTTGCGGGAATAAAAAATCTGATTTTTTTTAGATTAATCTCATAAATTTTCTAGAGAAACAAGGAAATGTCTGAGTTTGAAAAGCCAGAAATGTTCATCATTTGAAATTCAAAGTTTTTTGCAGATCCCACACATTCATGACACAAACTAACTGTTACTTTCAGTCGCTATAGAGAGCTTATTGCAGAAATCAGATGCAGCAGAGACAATTCATTCCTCCAGTCTTTCTATGTGATGAACTCAAAGAACAGCTGATGGCCAGTGTAGTCAGGATAGACTATAATTCCTTCATCCCTATGTTTATGTCATTTCCTTCAATGTTTATATATTTATACTTCGTTGTCAGCACTATAAAACTAAAGAGAAGTTCCTTGCTTATGGACACAATCAACCAATAAAACAGATTCAGATCTACATGGAAACATTTTGTTTTTATTTATGTAACCCTTATAAATATTCTTACTTTTTTCTTTAATTTTCAGCGTTTTGGCTCAAACTATTGATCCCATTCGTTGCAGTTTTGCGTCAATACATAATGCAAATTAAAATACAACTTAAGTGGAATTTGCCTGTCGAAACGAAGCATCTAACAATCATAAGTGGAGTGTTTGCTTACCAGTATGCAAAAAGTCACACAGAATTTCCTCCAGCTGCCGTACAAACGCTGCCCTGACGTTTGAAAGCTCTTTGTATTGGATCAGATATCAGCTGAAGGCAATTTGTGGCTCTGCAAGGAGAAGAAGACAAGAGGAGAATTAACCCGATTCGGGCTACCAGATCGCCGGCGATCTGAGATGCATACATATTTTTCAAATGCCGGTAGAATTCGAACCACGTAAGGTAGAGCAATTTTTTTTTTTGCATATTAAACTGTAAGAATTGCGCTTCCTTTTCCGACCCTAAACATCCCCCCCGAGTTGCTGTGCGCGCGCAGACGAGTTCACAGATTTATAGTAAAAAGGATGGGTCCACAAACATGATGTGGCATCCATCCCTCTATTTGTAGATCAGCTCGGGTCTGGCCAATCACTTCCTGTGTTGTTCTGACGTTGACAGAATGAAATACTACGAGATTTCATGAAATGTCACATGACTTCAGGTGAGATTTCATGAAAGTCATTTCCGTTTCCTGCACGTGCTATTTGGCTCTGCTCTTGCAAATGTCTGTCATGTGGACAGACATTTTCTCATGTGAATACACAAAGACTGACACACTTTCATTTAAATGTTTGTATTTTATTGTTGATGTACAATGTGCAATGTATCTTCTGCACTTCTTTTTTCTGATTGCACTGATAAAAGCATTTTTTTTATTTTCCCTCGTTTTATTGTTTTTAGAAAATTGGCTGTAACTTTGAAACGAAGCTTTGAAAAAACTCCAAATAAATTGTGTTTGGTTTAGAAGGCTTGTGTGCAACTTTTTTGTATTGGGAACTTTGGTAAATAAAGTTAGGAAACTCTTCATATTTACAAAAATATGTCAAAAAAATTATAAACGGATGGAGTTCTTGTTATTGTTTTGCAAATTTTCTATTTTTAATCAGTTATTATTGATAAATGGCATACAAACTTGGAAAGGAGGACTTATAAGGATTTTATAGATGTAAAGAACATTGGAGTGCTCCTAATAATGACTCTGCAGCATCCAAAAATGTAAAAAGATGCTCATGCGGACTTTTATAATGGTAGTCCTAGAAGGGTTAACAAGGTGGGTGTTGTGGACTTTTATTAAGACATATTTTGGTTTTGTGTGTTATTTTCAATTAAATTTAAACTAGTTACACATTCTTATGCAACTCCTAACATTTAAAATGTCTAAAAAATATACTGCTGGTACAAATCAGTTCTTTAGTTTGGATTAGTAATTCAAAGGCTGTGATAATATTCCTAAAAATCGCAAAGCTTCATTTATTTGGTATGTGAAGGTTCAAATTAAATATTTAATGGTTCCTGCTTTGTTTCAATTGTAGATTTATATTCAAATTCTAAAAAAACAAATTCACTGTTTAAAGTAAGGGTGGGCGTTTATCATATCATTTATCCTTAGTGTGACAATTTATTTCATTATGACAAAATGTATTTATTATCACATTTCAATTAATGATGTTAGAAAACCCCAAAGAATTACAATAAATTGTTCACTTTACTGTTTTTCCAATTGTTTATTCAATAACAGGATTAATTAATATCAATACATTTTAAAATATGATTAAAGACAGGTTAGGGATAAAAATAACTTTTTTAATGTAACTGATGTCCTGAAGAATCCTGTTTGTAATTTCTGCTTTTCGAATGCAGTATTTGTGCTGGTGGGGAAGTGATTGCGTTGCCATGTAGTTGCATACATCATTTCTTCTATCATCATTTATACTGTGATCACAGTACAATAAAATCTGGTGGCTTATTACAAATAAATCAAAGTGAAATGTTTATTGTAGTCTTAATAACTAGAACACAGTTTTCTTAACTCTGGTCCTCAGGATTTACTGTCGTTCATATTTCAGACGAGTGTCTGATGCATCACACCTGAATCAAATTATTGTGTTACCTAATCAGGCGGCTGTGTTGCATCAGCCTGATAATCAGACATTTATCTAAGTCATGCTATGATCAGTTATTTTCTGTTTTGTATTCTTATTTTCGTTATTTATTCATTCTCTGTCCCTTCTGTTAGCTCAGTTATTTCTTATTTTTGAGTATTGGATTTGTTTTGTTAGATTTCGTTCTGATTAGGATTCCTTCTGGTTCCACTTTCGACATTTAGCTTCCCAGTTGTTCCCCTTCCCAGCTGCAATCAGTTACCTGGATGCAGGAAAACACCTAAAACAAACAGGACAGAAGATCCTGAAGATCAACATCTGGGCTGGATAACTTTCCAACATTTTATAAACATCATAGCACTTGTTTGATTTGTTTTAATATAAACCTTATTACAGTATTGAACTGGGTTGTATTGAAGTGAACTGAGTGAGGCTGCATTTTAAAGGGGACTTACTAATGCAAAATTCATATTTTGCACTTATTTGCATTTCTGTTTGAGTCTCAACTGATTCTACCTTCCTTTAAAAAAAAAAAAAATCACCCAGCTGTTTTTGGCAACACGTTCATGTTTTTTGGTGTCTGGAAAATGAGCCGTTTCAAAAACCTTCTGAAAAAAACATCACAGGTACCCTGTTACGTAGCAACTCCAGCAGCATTACTTAGCAACCCAATCCATCACATTTGGTCAGCTGGTCTTACTGTGTGTGCTGTACAATGGCTGCTGGAAAAAAGAAGTGTTTTGTTGTTGACTTACCAACGGGAATCGCTTGCTGTATTCTTGTTAGTTGTGCAGGAGGCTCCACTTCTGTTTTTCAAAGATATGCAGTTGTATAACTGAGAATCAGTTTGCAGCCATTTTCCTGTACAAGTTGTAAACGTTGAGTTGGGGGGTTGGCTTAGCTTAGCTTATTTGGATTTAAAGTGATGAGACCCTAAAACAGCTCAAAATAGGCTGAACTGAGCAGACTAAAATCTTATCTATGAATGATATGGTGCAAAAACTATAATGATTTGTAGCCGCTATATAATTTGTATAGGCCATAGACCTATCCTAACCAGATTGCTTTTAAATTGTGTTTGGGTTCATAATCTAATTCTACACAGAACTGAATTATTGAGTCTCGTTCAGAATATCTGATATCTGTGTTTGGTTCTTCTAGATGATAAACTCATCAGTGACCAACGGCTCCTTCCCTCCACACCTTTCCTCCGTCGACTCCTTCCTCCTCTCATATGTCCAGTGCATCCTCTCCAGCTTAAACTCCCGCCTCCTCATGGCGTCCTACGCCTTCCACATCGTCCTCATCCTCCCTCTCTGCGTCTTCATCTTCTACCACCATCTCAGCCAGCAGTGTCGGCAGACCTCCGCCTCTGCATCAACGAGTCACTCTGACAACTTCAGTTGCCACGTTGCCTTCATGGAGTTGATCACTGTCTGTGGGTTTGCCATCGGCTACGTTGCCATTATGAAGCAGGACGCTGACGTAATGTTGGTGGGGATATTAGTCTCCAAGTTCACTTGGTACGGAGAGACGTTTTTTCACATCTTGACATGTTTGGAGTGTTACCTCGCTGTTGTCCATCCCTTCATCTACCTGAGGGTCAAAGGTGACAAGGAAGTCAGGATCAGAATTATCACTACAAGTTGTGTCTGGGTGCTGTGCGTGGTAGCGACGGTTCTGGCGCTGAAGGAAATCGTTATTTTCATAGATCTAGGCGTCATGATTTTGTCTTTGGTTGTCATTTCGTTCTGCTGCCTCTCTGTTCTCTGTGTTCTGGTCCACCCGCGTCCAGGAGAACCGGCGGGGAGTAGAGAAAAGGTTGACCCATCGAAGCTTAGGGCGCTCTACACCACTGTGGCCTTACTAGCAGTGCTGCTGATGAGATTGGGTTGGGGTCTGGTTTGGACTTCGTATGATGCATTAGGAGGAAGTGACGTATGTCTGATTGTGATCTGCACTTTCTGGTTTAACCTGCCCAGCAGTTTGGTTTTGCCTCTGATGTTCCTCCAGAGAACAGGGAAGTTACAGTGCTGCAAGAAAAACATCCAGCAGAAGAAGAAAAATACAAACTAGGCTTGTACCTTTCTCTGAAAAACCTGAATCTCACACATATGACATATCTGAACATGAAATTTACAACATACAGATAAATAAAACGATTTAGACGTATTCTGTTTCCAGCCAGAGTTGACCAAATTCATTCTGTTCACAAACAGAATGTCTTAAATGTTAGATCTACTGATGTAAATCCACTTTGAATTTTTTGGTATTTACTGAACATTAATTTGAATTTTACATGAGATCTTAAAACATTTTATATAGGAAATAGTAACACAAATTGTAAAGTTGGATTATGAATTACTAATCAATAATTGTTAGCCAAATATTAAGCATGATTATTGAAATATATAATTATATTTATAATTTATATTTTAAGCATTATTTATTTAAAATAGTTAATGACTAATTCAACAACAATTCCTGAGAGTGTTGAAAATGTAGAGGTTGGATTTACGTAAAGGTTTAAAGAATGAAGAGTTTTATAAATTCAGCTTTTGTTTTTGTTATGAATATGTTAGCCAGATGTAGACGTCGCTGAATAAAACACCGGAAGAACTCTAAAGCAAATTAATTTCAGTTTGATTTTACCTTTTTTTATTTGCTGAATCTGAAAAGAAAAAGTTTTTAATTTGAAACATGACGACTTCACAATCGGTTATGTATTTTTATCAGGCTGTTTTTAACTGAAGAGTTTCAACATGTTCAGAACACAAACCAAAACTCTGCGTCAAAAAGAGCGCCGTAATCACGTTTAATATGTTTTATTTTCAATCTCTCTGCTGTATGTGTTGTAACTCTGTCAATTATTTTATCATTGGGCTTCTGTAAATCCAGTTTGCAATTTTCAAACAACTAGTTTGTCCCTGGTTTGCAAAAGCCCATGTAGGGACGAGTGCTACAAATTAGCTCATGCTATTAGCGCCATGATAATGACATGAGACGCTGTTTCACTCAGTTTGTCTGTTATTGTAAATCTGTTCTAATGAAATAAACGTCATAAAAAATAAATGTTTTCCTCCAAATTCATTTATTTTTTGTCAGCCCTGTCTTTACAGTGTGTACAAATGTGATCTGCTAATGCTACTCTCAGAGACCAGATTTATATTAGTACCAATATAAATCTTTAACAATCTATTTTTCTGCATTCAAGTATTTGAAGCAACATGTTTAAATCTTGTACTGTACTGTAAGTAGCTGCTTTAATGAGATACAAAAAAAACTTTCACAAATATATTGTAATTCTGCAGCTATCCCTGCTTTTGTTACATTGTAGTTGGCAGCCATTTTGGATTTTGAAGCAGGGATTTGTGGCTATTTCAGCTTCATGGACGATTCTGGTTGATTATTGCTGAATTTCCTAAAGAGAGTGCATAATTTTTTTTTTTTTATCATTAGACAAGTAATGCTGTGCTATATTTACAGCGAAGGCTCAACTGAATGGGCTCTTTGCACCTGCCGCGCTGACGTCACAACCGCATGCACAAATGCGGCTCTCTTTTTTCGCTTTGAGTTACTATGACAGCTAGAAAAGACAAAGTCTTATTTCAGACGCAAATAAAACAATACTATGAACATTGCTTTCTTCCTAATGTCTTCCTAAAACTCAAAAGCCTAATTGGCTTTTAGGTTTTCATGGATTTCCAAGCGGTCCTGAATTAAGAATACGGTGGCTTGTAAATATTGGTTGCTACCAGTTAAAGCTAACACGCATAGCAAAGTTTACAGCCTTCACTTCACTCCGGATCAACTTCTTCAGCCTAAAGCAGAAGGTAAAGGAGCCTCCTGTGTTATTTCCATGGAATCACTTCTGTATTCAGCCTGAAAGAGAGCAGACCAGAGCCAGACAGCCGAGCTACTGATCCGCCTGAACACACTGCTGTAAACACCGTCCTGCTTCACAAGAAACATGCAAAACTAATAAAACGAAGTAACACGGAAACCTTAAGGAATACGGCCATATTTTTCTAAAAGCAACAACTTTAAACGTGAACAGTCAGCTGAACTAGAACTCCGACACCAGAGCTGCTCTACTGTTAAGCTATGGGCTTGTTGTTCCTCAGGCTTCAGAAGCAAAAAGCCTGAACCGTAAAATCCCCGTTACTTGGTCTCTGATACTAACGACAATAAACGCAGGTAATATACTTGAAAACAAGGTAAAAACATTGTCCGTTAGAATGGATGAAAAATGTTTAGATACTTAAATAGCACGTTTTTACAAGAAAAATGTCAGAGAATATTTCCTACTAGCATAAGCTAAAGCTAATGTTAGCCACAAAGTTTAAAGTAAAACTCACCTTCCTATCTGTGTATAACGAGGCGACCATCTTAAAACCTTTCTCCAGCTTATTTGTCGGGGCTTCGGATCGATGTACATCATTAATTGTTACCTTGGACAAGCCCTGCAATCACCCAGTATAAGGTGCCTTTTTCAATAGATGGGAAAAGATTGAGCCGTTTTTCCCCGAACGCGGAAGCTGAGGTGCAAAGAGCCCATTAGCAAATGTTGTCACTGCTTAGGGCCCCCTGCTGGCCGGGAGTCACAAGAGCTCTTGAATTTACAAATGACATATTTAGAAACACACACAAAAAAAGAAGCTTTGTAGTTGAAAGATGTTGTTGCAAACTCACATTTTGATACTAATTTTATCATTTCTGCTGCTTATGTCAGACACATTTCATTCTCACTGCAAATTAAAAAAAGGAAGTACAGCAGACTGTGGGACTATCTGACTGTGGTTATGGTTAGCCGGTGAACAAATAGCCTCAGTTATTATGAGGCGAGTTATTATGACCTCAGCTGCCCTACTGAGCCCATAATAACTCGGGAAGACATTCTTCCTGTAGTGGGACAACATTTCCCTACAGAAATGAGCCATGTAAAAATAAATGATGACATGGAAGTTTGCATGGTGCAAACCAAATGGACACCAGGAGGCACAGCGATGCGCAGTGACGTCCTTCATGGCCAGGACTTTCTGCCATTTATCGGCCATCTCTGGCTTTGAGGTGAAGTCAGAAGCTTGGAAATCAGACACACTGAAAAGGTGGGTGATGTTTTCAATTATTATGCAGGTATTTATTTGTATTTGCTAAGTTTTCTAGGGTAACAGAAGGGGAGTAGGAAAACTGTTCAAGTGGCAACATTTCTCAAGTTGGTGTTTTTATTTACTTGTTTAAATACACGTATTTTATTTTGTGCTCTAAATGCACTTTCCATTTTGAGTTCACATTACTGAATACAGCAGGGGTGTCCAAACTTATCCAAACGGAGGCAACAACAATGAAGCTAAAAGTAATTTAGGGTCATAAAAATGTTATCACTTTTGTGATGAAAAATGCAAAAGGAGTACTATCATAAGAGAAAACTACACACATAAAATCCTAATAAAAAGTACAGCCTGACTTCTAAACAGAAAGTATCTACAAATTATTAATTATTATTTCATACTTAGCTTAGTTTCATAAATGGGGTGCAGATTCTACTTTGGAGTAAAAGTTACCGGATGTTTGCAGCGCTATGTATCATTGAATTGAGGGCCGCACAGAATCATTTCAAGGGCCGCAAATGGCCCCCGGGTCGCACTTTGGTCATCCCTGAAATACAGTGCATCTCTAATGGTTTAAAATCAAGGGGGTTAAAACCGACAGTGATCAAGAATCGATAATCAGTAGTTATTTTTTTGTGTTATTATATGAACATTTAGCATGAAGTTACTGTAGAATCTGTATGTTTTTAGAGCCAGAGCTGCTGGTGTTGGTGGAGACATCATGTCTTTAAAATAAATCTAATTTCACTGACTCCAGCTGCTTCTCTTCCACAGACATGCTGGTGAACCATTCCTCCTCCAACACCTCCGCTCCTGCGCTCCCATCAGACAACTCTTCCTTTGGTGTTTTCGTCCAATGCCTCATGACGACGCCCAGCTCCTTCATCTTCATCGCCATCGACATCAACATCATCATCCTCATGCTGCCCCTGTCGGTCTTCATCCTTCATCATGGTGTCCAGCAGTGGCTGCAGAGGCGCTCCACCTCCGCAGCAGCAATCAGTCACTCTGACTGCTTCACCTACCACATGGTCGCCATGGAGCTGCTCGGCGTCTTCGGCTACATCCTCAACTTAGCTGGCATCCTCAGAGGCGATGTCTATATCATACGTATTGGGGATTTTTTTACTTCCCTCACTTGGTTTGGGCAGATTTTCTTTCACATCCTGACGTGTCTGGAGCGCTACCTGGCTGTGGTTCATCCCATCGTCTATTTAAGACTGAAAAACGAGCGCGGGATCAGGATCAGGAACGTCAGCATCGGCTGCGCCTGGATGCTCAGCGTAGCCGGGATGAGTGTGATGATGATGACGACCTTCTTTTATATCTGGGATTTCTGCATCTTGATATCGTCTTTAGCGGTCCTTATCCTCTGCAGTGTTTCTGTTCTCTGGGTTCTGATTCGTCCAGGACCAGGAGAACAAGGTGACGGCAGGGAAGCGGCTGACCAGTTAAAGCAAAGGGCCTTCTGCATGATTGCCACCATACTGGGAGTTCTGGGTGTGAGATTCGCTTGGAATTTTGTTTGGGAGATCATTTTTATGAGCGGATCCCAAAGTGATTGTGTTTTGCTGGCTGTTTGTGTCTGGTTCAACGTGCCCAGCTCTCTGGTTCTACCTCTTCTGTTTTTACACAGAGCAGGAATGTTTGTCGGCTGTGGAAATGAAAAGCAGTCAGGAAAAGAGAGACTTATCAAATAAAGCGACATAGATGTTGAAAATAATAGAAATATTTCACATCAACGTTACAAAATCACTGCAACATTTAATTTGGTTTTGTGTCCACTGGATGGCAGCATGAACATGAGGATATGAGGCTCCTTCATTAAGTAAGTGAAGCTCTGCAAATGCATTTTTAATCACGATAAAAGTAATGCATCGTTACAGCTGGTCGAAAGGTTTGGTTTAAAGACATAGTCAAAGCTATAAAGTCTCATTGTTTGGTATTTGCACATATTAATTTAAATATTTTGTGTAGAATGATCATTGTATTTAATGCTAAGTAAAATAAAATGATGACTTTGAAACTCTGGTTTTGTGTTTTGCTTGGTAAAGTTTTGATATTTCTTGTGCTGTAACCTTTACTTTAGTGTCTCGTATTTGGATTTATGTTCCACTCTGAGCTTCAGTCTTTAGCAGATTTTTATCTTTATAGGTTGTAATTCCTGATTTTATATTTCTCTGTCACCCCTTGTTTCAAACTTTGTTCTTTTTAAGGTTTCTGTGTATTCTTAGGTTTTATATCTGCTAGTGTTTGCTTCAGACTGTCTTATAGCTGAAAGTTTTCAGCAGATTCTTTCAGTGTCTTATGATGCGTTCCAGTTGTCCTCTGAACTGGAAAATTCAGACTTCCCAGTCATATAAATCAACTGGAATGCCCTCTGAAGCCAGATTTCCCACTGGGAAACCACACCCACCATCTTGCGTTTCAATATGGCTGCTCCTAAAAACAGCAGCAATAATCTATGGTGGGATTTTTAAAAAATATTAAAAAAACAAGACAACATTATAGCAGTGCATCTAACATAAATGTTGCTTGTATTGCCTCCAACTCTAAACTGAATAAATTGAAACTGGTGTTTGCTTATGGAAAGTAAAACTTAAAATGAAGTTTGTAAGAGAAACTTCAAAATATGTTTATGGGCGTCGCCATGTTGAAATTCCAACTTCGTTCCGACGTCAATCTTTGGTTTTCTTACTCAGTGTCAGATTCTCTGGTTGTTTTTGTCAGCTTCTAGTAGTGATTTGTTTTTCGGGGGTTTCCCATAAATTTTTGTTTTTGGTAAGTTTTGAATAAAAAAACCATCACAGCTTATTTAAATGCTCTGCTCATTCTCTATATAAATTTGTCATTTAAATTCTTCCAAATGATCATGTTTCTCGACGATATGTTACCTTGGAATCAAATGACTGAGTGTGTAAATGATCAGTTTAAACTACATGATTTCCCAGCTGCCTAATGTTTATGCTGCCATTTTTTCTTTTTTCTTTGGCTCAAGTATCAATCCCCTTCCTGATTCTGTGCCAGGAAAAAACCCAGCAATCCTGAGCAGATTTAGTTTTGTAACAGGCAGTGTGATATTGTTTCCTCTCTAAATGTCAACTCTTAACTCTGTAAAGCAAATGACAAATGGTTAAAAAGATGTAAAATAACCACTGCTGATAAAAGATATGCTTAAATAAAGTTAGTTTACTCACTACCTGGGTTTGAAGATCAATAAGATTAGCTACATATTGCTGGTTTTCTGAATTGTGACAGTTTTTCACAACCAAACAGGCTTAAAAACAATTAAATCTTGGATTGCACCAAAGCAAAGCCAGTCATCATGTCATTATATTGACTTACTGGATTCTCTATGAGAGAACAAACAAATCTATAGTAATTTAAAATAGTAAATAAATAAAGTATGCCCTTTCATTATTTGTTTACACTCTCACGTAAGAGCAACAAGAACATTTGAATGAAGAAATGAACTGTATAAAAAGATAAACCACATATTTAATTTGCAACATGCAAAACCACTCAGCCTTCATTTGATTTCCTGGGAAACACACACACACACACACACACACACACACACACACACGGAGGTTCTGCAACACTGGATGCTTCATCCGTCTTCAGTCTGCAGCTGTCACTGCCAAGAAGAACGACCAGAATAAACGCCACAGATCAGGTGGGTTCACAAATATTTCAATATTTCCTCTGCTGTCCTGCTCAGCCTCATCACTGTGTTCTGCTTGAATCGTTTGTCTGATGACTTTTATTTGGCTTCATTTTACCAGTTTACAAATTACGACTAACTTCTAAATATTGAATCAAATTATCTAACCTTTTCACCAAACACTCTTATTCCTACTTGAGTAATTTTTTGGATGTCTATTATTTAATTTTACTTGAGTGAGTAAAGTTTTTGTGTACTTTGCCCACTTCTGGTATTAAGTACCAGAGAACCACTGCCAGGTTATTATAGCTAAAACTAATGAAGTAATGAAAACTGAAATTGAGAAAACATTTTCACCACCTGAAACAAATAAAAACTGTAACTAATTGGCAAAACAACTAACTGGAACTATATTCTGTGTTTATTTTATTTTATTTTTTACAGCGCTTCATCTTGGTTGTTCAACAATAGTTGCATACATTTTTTGAAAACAATATCTTCTGTTGAGTACCTTATAAACTAAAACTACTACTATAACTAATCAAAAACTGGCAAACACTGTAAAAACTAATTGAAACTAACCGAAGTCACAACAAAGTAAAACTAAACTCTTATGAAAAAGTCAAAACTCTTATAACTCTGGTCCTCTGTGATTATTTTGAGTTAATTAATGGTTTCGGGTTTGACCATCTTGTGTGGACTGGACTTCTACACATTAAATGCTTTGAGCTTAATAGTCATTTACTTTTGAATCCAAATCTTTTATCTTTCTGTTTCAGATATGTCTTCGAACGACTCTTCCTCCATCAATGATATTTTTAGTGAAAGTGCCTCGGCCAACTTCTCGTTCCCAATATTCATGCACTGCTTCGTCCTGAGACCGAGCTCCTTCATCTTCACCAGCTTCATCCTGACCTACGCCTCTGTCATGCTTCCTCTCTGCATCCTCATCCTCTCCCAGGGTTTCCAACACTGGAGGAAAACCTGCTCCAGCCCCTCAACAGCGCCGATGAGCCACTCTGACTTCTTCACGTACAACGTGGTCGCCATGGAGCTGCTCGGCGTCGCCGGGTGCGTGATCTCCTGTTGTGGCATTTACATGAAGAATTTGAGCATGCTGGCGCTGGGACTGGTTTCTGCCTGCCTGATCTTGCTTGGCGAGGCGTTTTTCCACGTCCTGACGTGCGTGGAGCGCTACCTGGCCGTCGTTCATCCCGTCCTCTACCTCAGCTCAAAGAGCGCAAGAGGGATCCTGGTCAGAAATCTGAGCGTCGGCTGCGGCTGGCTGCTCAGCATCTTGGGGATGAGTTTGCTGTTGGTGGAAAACTTGTTCAGCATCATGGATTCATGCCTCCTGATCACAGCCATAGTCATCGTCTCTTTCTGCAGCCTGTCGGTTCTGTGTGTCCTGATCCGTCCGGGTCCAGGGGACCAAAGCAGCGACAAGGAGAAGGTCGACCAGCTGAAGAAGAGGGCGTTTTATACCATCATGGCCATTCTTGGAGTGCTGGTGTTGAGGTTCACTTGGGGTCTAACTAGGGCAATAATTTATATGATGAAGGCAAATAATTACTGTTTAGTCATGACAAGCTGCTTCTGGTTTTATTTGCCCAGCAGTTTAGTGTTGCCTCTGCTATTTCTGCACAGAACGGGGAAGTTGATGTGTTGCAAGAAAAACATGGACGGAAATCAAAAGTCAACAAAATAAAATGACCTTTATTAAAGCCCACTTGAGAGCATGTGAAGACCAGGCTGCATAACACAGGATCTGATTATTTTTGTCTAATTTCTAGTAAAAATATGCTAGCACACTTGAAAAAAGACAAAACGAACCTTTCACAAAAATATAGAAGCTTGTCTTCGATCAATAATTGCTAAATATCGATAAAAAGTACTATTTCCACCAACAGACTATTCCACACATAATAAAGGGAATAATCTGCCAGTGAAATTAGCATTTTTCTAATGAATATTTAGGAATTAATGACTTAAAACAAACTCTTATCTTGCTGAAAAGTTACTTCTAAGTTATTTTTGTCTTATTTCAAGTGTACTAAGATATTTACACAAAAAACTGGACCAAATATACTTGGTAAGATTTTGTGTTTTTTGGTGCAATCTACAATAATCCACTCAAACGTGGCTGGATCACAACAAATTTGGGAAATCAGCTTTAATGTGAAGGTAAATCTAGCATTGCTAGAGTAATTTTTTAAGGAAAATCTTTTATTTTATGTCAATTTATTCTTTCTCTGCTTTCCTGGCCATTCAATCACAGCAAATCTGTAACAAACAGATAATGTTTCCAATTTCTTCTTCTTTTTAATCTGATCACTCCTGTTGTCTCTTCTTTCATAAAAACTGGGGTGAATGTACTGAAATAAAAACCCAGCAGATATAAATGTTGCAAATCTCAACTAGTTTTTTTAATAAATAAAAAGCAAACCTTTGCATGCCAACTGCAATGGCTCTGTGACATTATTGCTATTTTTTTATTTTTAAAGGAGGTTATTCCATTGAATTTCTACTTTGTGAAACTATTCTGAAATAAATAGTGATAAGTTAAAGTAATAAAAACAGACAAAAGAGCAAAAATAAGTGTTTGTAAAACCAAGATGAGTGTAGAAAAGCATCTAAAGTAAAAAAATGTATGATTTTTTTTTACTTTAATTTTTAGCAATTACCTAAAGTTGCTTTTCTGACAAGCCGTCATAAAGGCACAATTTATTCCAACAAATTTGATCTAAATCTATTAGAAATACATACTTATCACAGACATAAACCACGTCAATAAGTATCAATAATTGTTTCCTTTTTTTAAATGGCCATAAATATATTTTAGGACTGATTTCTCTTCTTTTATCTCCTATATATAAAATTGTTGGTACTTTTATGTTACTGACCAAAAAACCCAATATGGTATCTGGAATAACGTCAAACAGACTGAGGTAATAATAAGTAAAATTTACTGAAGTTTTCTATGAAAATCAGATATTGGGAAAGGAAAAGACAGACTGTAGATAGCACAAGTTTCATCTCTTGTTTTTGATTGGTACTCCAGTTACCCTGAAACCAGAGAGGCCAAAATGAAAATTTGCTTAGAGAAATTAGCTATCTAAATGGTAAAATGCAAAACAAACTGGTCACAATGATCCGTCCACCTGCTTGCTTCCAGTCAAATATAGGATCATATTTCAGTTTAAATGAGGGTGGAGATTATGACACGTAACATTATGGTTATGGGTTAGTTTAATAAATAACCTACTGGGCTTTAAAATCAGACTTATATATATATATAACTACCAATGTATGTAATAAATTCAGGGAAATCAAATTTTAATTAAATCTGGTCCTATGTAAAAAATTGAAAACCTTCAATCTACTTATATGCTTTTGAAATGCGGCCTAAAAATGTAGAAGTCGAAGTTTTTTGTACAACTTTAAGCTGTTTTTGAAAAGTTGGAGCAGCAAAAAGTACTTTCTATAAAGAATAAAAGGGCCATCAGTTTACTGCAGATTTATACAGATTCAAACTAAAAACATTTTGTTTTCTGTAAGGTAATACTATTAATGCAGCACATAATATATCTATATATGGTAAATCTGACTTCATTTTTTTATTTATTCACTCAGTAAATATGAATAGTTTATGTAACAACAAAAAAGAAGTCACAAATAAAATGGAGCAGAAAGAAATATAAACTTATATCTGCCCCATTTTCACATAAAGTAAAAATACCCTTTTCAACTCAGAAGGCTGTTACAGACATCCTATTTCAAATACATGAAAGTAAACAAATTATCAGCTTATTTTATAAAATATCACTTCATCAGAAAGATTTTCACATTTATTTTAAATGCAGAAAGAGATTTAGTGTTTTATCTCCATCAAAGACTTTATTTAACCTTGATCAAGAGTGAAAACTGGTGGAGAATAGACCACACTGCCACCCAGTGGTTTCTGCTGGCAATCGCCTATCTAGTGACAATAACGATCTCCATACTCATTTTATGTGTTGCCTAAACCAATTAAGAACCATTTATTAATTTTAAAAAATACAAACAATATTCCAATCAGTATATATCATTTATATTAACCGCTTCTTTTCAGAAATACACACTTTTAAAGAGTAAAAACTGGGAAGGATTTAATACATTTTAAATATATTGCAGCTGCTTGGTTGCGCAACACCAACACCTGTCAATCATTTTAGGCGGTTTTCAGCAACGGACCAATCAGCAGTCAGTAATTTGTCCGGAAGTACACGCCCCTTATTTAGAGAAACTGAACTTCCGTAAACATAGCCGGTGTTCGTTAATGCTAACACGTAGTGATGGTGAGATGAAGCCTCATGAGGCATTGAACCACTTGAGCCAACTGGTTCGAGAAAGGGTTCATTTCTTGAAGCTTCATGTGCACACGAAACCACCTACTGTAATCCAGCCAATGGCGCTCCTACTGGTTCCCTCAACTCCACCAGACGTTGCAGCATCAAGTAGGTGCTGTTCCATCTTGTTTCCACCTCCTGCATCAGCTTGGTTGCTTGCATGCCCAGCTGAAGCTGCACTTGTGTAAGCTTCTCCTTTAAAGATACAGAAGAGTAGGCCATTAAGTCACTGCAGTAGGAGTACAGACAAACTATTAACATTATATATTGGAATAAAAGAAAAGAGCATACCTTAGCAGTGGTGCAGCTTCTAAAGTAGCCAACCAGCTTCCTTGCTTTGGCCCGGAGGTCAGAGAGCACAGGGTGCTGGTCAAGCGCCCTCTTCACAACAAGATTGAGGGTGTGAGCAACACAAATGTGGTGGCGAAGCTTCAGCTCTCTCCTGCATGCCACCATATTAGGAGCACCATCGGTGACCATGCATGTCACCTTGCCTGAGATTCCCCATTCCTCCATCAGGGAGGCTTTCACACAAGCAATATTTTCAGCAGTGTAAGACTGGGGGAATGCCTGCACTCCCAACAACACCGAGCTCAGCTTTTCGTTCTCCTCCACAAAGTGGCATGTCACTGCCAGGTAGGCATCCATGTTGATGGATGTCCACATATCTGATGTAAGGCTAACAGCAGCCACCTTCTCTACGTTAGCCTTAGCGTGCTCCTTAGCAGGCTCATATTTGGCCTCCGCCATGGCCTTCAGAGACTAAAGGAAGAAATATATATATATTGCTGAACTGTGACACATACAATAACGTAGTCATTTGTTTCATGTATGGGCCCACACATACCTGCCTTGTAGGGAGAACATAATTGGGATCCAGCTTAGACACAAATGTCCTGAATCCAACGTCATCCACAATAGTGAAAGGCTGGGTATCTGTTGGATAAATTGTATTATTAGTAATTATCAAATATTTGTTGTATCATGTAGTCTTGTAGTTACATTTTAGATAATGTTTCTGTGTGTTAAATAACTTTGATTCTATCCTGAGACTGCCCTGGGAAATAGGGGTGACAGCTACTCTCAGCAGCTGTTGCCCTGCAGGACTTCCTACAAGACAGAGGTGTTAATTGCTCCCAGCAGAGTTTTACAGGCCTGACAATAAACTCTGCTCTGTGCTGCTTTGTGATACAAAGCCGTTGCTTTGAAGCTATGCAATGTGTCTTGTTTCACACCGGGCCTGGAGCAAGAAAGATTTAGAGTATAGATAACATGTGTCTAGAAGTGAATGTTATTTAGCGCTGCAACCATGTGATGAATGCTTTGACCCCACCCCATAGGGTTGCAGCGCCCCTTGTGGCAGGGTTCCTAAAGATCAATAAAATAGAGGGAGCGGGAGATGTGTTTCCAGAGTAGGTGGAGATTTGTAACTGGAAACATCTCTCTGTCTGCTCTCCTCGCGAGTATAAAAGAATCTAACTCTCTTGTCTTTCCTGTATTTGTTTAATTGTCTCTAATAGGTATTTAGACCTGACATTATTTGGTCCTTCGAGCCGGAGGCCAAAATACCGGAAGGATTCCAGCGGGCATGGTGGACCCCAGTAAAAGACCGTGCGCACGGCAAGTTTCCTAGTGGAAGCTTATCAGAACTTGTTCAAGGGCTGGCGCTCTGCCTGCCTGCTGGGATCTTACGGTTGACGGCTCTGACGGGAAGACAGGAGAGGGTGAGTAGATTCTTGTTTAAAAGTGTGGCGAATGACTGCGGGTCATTGCGCGAATAAGAAAACCCTGGACATTCTAGACTCTAACAGGTAAAAAATAAAACTGAATCCGTGAAGGGCGTCCGAAGTCCTTACGTAAAAATTTCGTGGAAAAGGCGCACGGAGCCTAGTATAAACCTGCAGTAAAATTTAATAAATTGGAAGATAAAAAAATAAAAATAATAAAATTTAATCAATTAGCCGATACAAATAAAAATAATAAAATTTCCTCAATTCGATATATAATAATAAAATTTAATCAATAATAAGAATATTTAAATCAGGCATTAAAATTGTAATTGGAACGGATGGCGGAGTCCGGCTGAGCAGGAGCTTAAATTCCGCAGCAACAAACGTATGATTGTGAGTGTGATTGGAGATATAAATACCATTTGGTGTTTTATCTCATATAAAAACAGTAGGATTGTAACCAGCAAACCTCTTGAGGATGCAGAGGTAAGAACCCCCACTCGAAAGAGTTGAAGCGTGGGTTACCTCAACAGGTTGTTTCAATTGCTGGCCTACTGAACAGAACCCCAGTTTTTAGGACTCCCTAGGCGTCGACAAACTGGGCTAAATTTAAATATAAAAAAAATAAAAAATGGGCAAAGTATAAGCAAGAATAAGCCAACACACAGGTTGAAATCAAATGACTGGAAATATGTTGAAAATTAGGATCCGCATAAAATAAAATATTTAGATAAATGGTTAACAAACTACAACTTTGACGGCCGTCTAAACTCACAGAAACTAACAGTATTGCAGGATAAAATAAAATAAAAACAAAGTCAAACCCACAGAAATCAAAGAATTTGATGTTTTATAGAAGGGAGGATGATGAGACAAGTTTCAGAAGTGTGAAAAGGCAGGCAGACGAGCAGGAAGCAGCAGGAGGGGGAGGGGACGTAGCTGAAGTTACCAAATACCAAAATAACAAAACAGAAGGGGAGAAACAAATAATACAAAATGCAAAACTATACCCCGACTTGCCCTCACCCCCACAATATGAGGAAAAAGGTAGTGAGGGACCTATTACTAGATCACAAAAAGCAAACTTTAAGTGGTCTAAGAACTGGGGAGAAACTTTGGTGCAGGGAGCTGTAGCTCCCACTGGGCTTTTTCTCCCTCCCCCATGTTGCCCTTCAGAAGAGGCAAATAGTCAGCCACACACGACTGATCTTTATCCTATGATACAAGTAGCAAATCTTAATGCAGGAGTAGATGGAGCAGCGCCCACGATTCTAGTATATAGAACGTGGACCCTGGAGGATATAAAAAGGCGCTAGAAGGGATCACACCTCTTAAAGAGGATGTGAACCGCTTTGTTGAAGACATGAATAACATACGTGAATCTTATCATTTAAATGGAAATGAGGTTCAACAAGTCTGGATGACTGCTTTAGGCAGTGATTGGCATCATGTTCGAGGAGACTGGACCCCATTGTTAGCAGGGAACCCTCCTCAAGTTCTTGCACACAATAGTAATGAATTAACAAACAGAGTTAATGCTTTAGCAGCAAGGACAGTTCAAAGATATCAACGCAGAGCAAACTACACTGAGATAAGCAGAGTCAAACAGAAGGAGGAAGAATCGTTTGATGAATATAGCCTGAGAATGACAAAAGTATTTAAAACACACAGTGGGTTAGTGGAAAATAATGATGACAATGGTCCATATAAGCAACAGCTAAAAAATGCATTACATGCAGGGTCAAAAGATGCGATTAGAGCGTGGGTAGCTAAACATTACATAGGATTGGGGACTGGGACTTTAGACGAATACATTAACCATGCTATACACGCAGAAAAGGTCTCAAAAGAAAAGAAAAAGGTTTTAGGAGCCTTTTTCCAAGATGAGGAGCAAATATTTTATCAA
Source organism: Xiphophorus maculatus (assembly GCF_002775205.1). Classification (NCBI taxonomy): domain Eukaryota; kingdom Metazoa; phylum Chordata; class Actinopteri; order Cyprinodontiformes; family Poeciliidae; genus Xiphophorus; species Xiphophorus maculatus. Next base: position 24,830,595 of record NC_036456.1, read on the forward strand.
GAAAGGAGAGGCAGAGGAAGCTTCAGAGGTAGAAGTCAAAACCCCAGAGGACAGAGAGGGAGAATGGGAAGAGCAAACTACAGACAAAATAATTACAGACAAAATAATTTCAAACAAAATGATTTAGGATGTTGGTGTTGTGGGAAGGAAGGACACATAGCCAGACATTGCCCAGAAAAATACATAGATCAGTCAGCATGACTAGAATCAGAAAGTTTAGAGAGTTAAGAAGTCCAATTAAATCTACAGGATTTATTATCTATGGATAGTGTAAGACCAGAAATAACTCTTTTCATAAATGGTAGACCTGTAGTTTTCCTTTGTGACACTGGTGCATGTAGAACAACATGCAGAGAAAACATTACTGGGGTAAAGATTAGTGGGGAAACTGTCGTCGTGAGGTCAGCTGGGGGAAAATTAACGCAAGTCAATGAATCAGAGCCAGTTTGGCTTAGAGATCCACAGGGACAAGCTTGCCAGTTGTCCATTTTGATGCTCCCAGAATGCCCAGTAAACTTATTAGGCAGAGATGGCCTTATACAGCTAGGTTTAGCTCTGATTCCAACCACTGATGGGCACATAGCAGTTAAAAGGCAGTCAGAAATGAAAAAGGGAGATTTCTTTGTTGTTAAGGGTAATGGCAATCCACACTATTGTTATACATTAGAAGTGCCCTGCAGACCCCCGCATAACTTTGCTCAGGCACTCCTGACAGAGGGAGGTAAAGCCATCTCTGCCCCACAGGATCAAATGCCTCCTGACAATTTACACATAACCCTTTGGTTCAGGAATGCGGCTGAGCCTGACAAGATTTATGAAGACAGGCTCAACAAGGTCACTCCAGCTAAAATTACAGTGACCTATCTGTATACAGATACAAAACACACAGCCGTTGCAGCTGTTGCTCTTCCTGATGATTTAAAATCTTTAGACAGAACGTGGACCTCCCCGCATGTATCGCTGTTTAAACAAAGAAATGAGCAGTGGAATCATTTAGGTAATCTTGTTGAGGAAGGAGAAGCAGCTACCGATTGGGTAACTACTTCCTCAAACATAGAAACTAGTGCTTCCACTGGGTTAACTAGAAAAGCATTGTTCTGGACAACATGGGTGCAAAAGGGGACAACATTTGTACTCCAAACAAAACTGACAAATGTTTCTTACAGAAGAAGAGGAAGTCCTTTTAAAAGACGTTCCTGATAAATTATGGTCAAAGGGGCCCACAGACGTGGGTCTTGTCAAAGAAGCTCTGCCAGTGCAAATTAGACCCAAAACAGAGTTTAGACCAAAAGTTAAGCAATATCCTTTAAAAACGGATGCACAGGAGGGTATAAAACTAGAAATTAAAGATCTTATTGTGGCAGGAGTCATAGTGCAGTGTGAAAATTCTTCATGTAACACTCCTATTTTTCCTGTTAAAAAAAAAAACAACTTGTATAAGTGGGCTGCTATATTGAGCCATGGCGTTTTTGCATGTCTCAACTGGGGGGATGGTGAGATAGATACATTAACATTACTCTATGTATGGAGATACATTAACATTACTCTATGTATGGATTTATTTCTTTTTCAAGAACTTTTAATGTATTACAAAAGGTCACTTCATTTCAAAAATGCCTACAGAAAGAAGAGAGGGCTGCAAATGAAATGAGGAAATGTGATTATTTTTGATGCTTAATACAGTTAATTTTAAAAGGTATATGGAACACTCTTATTTTGAACAGGTTTGTGTTAAGCATTTAAAACTAAACCAGAGGGGTAAGCATTCAGAGACGCAGGAACCAAATGCAGATTATGGGAGATCTCTCAATGGGACCCCCACTGTGAGGCCAGGCCACAGGCGAAGCCATAAAATTTGCATTTTCCTTGGGAGACAGAGACTTTAGATTTCTCAGGTATCTGTGAGGTCTTATCTCAGGTCGTTCTGTACTCAGAATGACCGTGGGAGCCACGGGGGGTCAGGGCCAGCTATCCGCTCTTTTGTTTCGGTAGAAGGCAGATGGCCCTTTGATCTTTGCGTAGATCAGGGGGAGTTTCCAGTTGGCCAACAAGGGGAATGCCTAGAATGCATAAATTATATAGAGAAACAGGCTCTAACTGTAAGAGGCATTGCTCAGATAACAACAAACTGCAGTATGCAACCGATTCTAGATAGTTTCACAATCGGTCTTTTTAAACTGACCAAAACTTTAGGATAGATAAAATATTATTAAATCTACAGGACAGAATAAAATAGAAGTAATTCACTTGTTGACTAAGAAATTGATTGAATATAGAAAAAGTTTGCTACACTGTACAAATTTGTTGTTAAAGGATAATATTAAGTTTGAAATACCTTATGGGTTAATGGTAAAGATAATAAATCTAAAAATATAAGGATTTAATTACATAAGGCAGGATTGTGCTTAGATTTAGTGAAACATTTTCTCTTTAGTGTAAATAGTTTAAGCAAGTAAATACTTAGTGAGCAAGGAATAATGTGGAAAATGTTAAATATAAGTTTTTTGCATCCAAACACTGATTTGCTGTTTTCCTTTAATATTACTTTATATATCGATTAGTGAGTAGTTTGGATTTTTTATTTTTGAATTTTGTTTTCGTTGGTCTGACTTTTTGTTTAGCTATTTGCTGTGTATTCATTTAGTTAACTTTAAGTGTCCGTTCTTTATATTTTGTTAAATATAACAAATTAATTTCTTTCTTTTGAGTTACCAGTTTCCTCTGGACCTGTTGCTCATCATACAGATGAGCTCCAGCTGATTGGTGTCTATATATGGGTGTCAAACTTCCCTAGCGGGCCATTCCATTTGTTCACCTAGGGAGGGGGAAATTTGGTTTTTAGTTTAATTTCTTTCATTTGTAGATTTGGTAATATTCTGACCAGTATTTGTTAGGTTTTTGTGTGTTTAATTACCGCTAGTGTGTGTTAATGGTCTGATCAGCCACTATTTAAGTTCCCCTCATGTCTTGTTTGTTAGGTCAGTTTGTGTTTGAGTTTGTTTTGTTAACAACTGAATTGTATTTGTTATGTTGATTTTAGTTTGGGCCCAATTTATCATCTTTGGATTTTCTTTGTAGACTATATTTTTGAATTTTCTTCAATGTCTCTCTGGCTGGTTAATGCAAAAAACCTTCACAGAGTCTTAATTGGTAAACACGCCTTGTCAAACACTAGTGAAAATTTTTGAGGAGTTTATAAAATGAATTATTTGACAATTATAAGAATACGATGAGATAAGGAGCTTTAAAACTGTAATGTAAAGTGTTTTGGGAAAATAGTAATCTTGAAGATAAAGCATGCTAACATTAATTGTTTTGTTTGTTTTGACGGGTTTTACCTTTTGGGAAAAAGGCAGCATTGAATTTGGTAGAATTTCTCAGGGAACATCATAAACCTGTTTTCTCAACATCGTTATTTAAAAGTAGTGGAAATGTGATGCGTTAGCAGATAATGCATCAACAGGGGGGAGAATGTTATAGGGTTATCTTTTATATTACTTGAATAATATTTTTTATTTTTGAAGAACATGTTTGATCCGTGTTACACATAGAAAGTGAAAGGAAAGATATGGTCTGGTGAAATATATGTTTCTTTTGAATGGATTTGAGTCATTCTCCATTGAAACATGTTCTGATAATGGGCTAAAGGATTTTGAAACAATAGATAACAAATTTATAGCGATTAATGAAGCATATTTTGGTAAATTAACTTAGGAAAACAATTATAGAGATTAAAAATATTATTATGTTAGCCATTTTCAGAGCATTAATTTAATGGAGCAAGAATGTTTAAAGAAATGTTTTGAAGAATCTGTTCTTGATTAAAGTTATCCCTAATCAGTAAAAGTACACAGGCGGGATTATAATGATTTTTCTGAACTTGATTTTTGTTTTGATTTTAAATCCATTTAAAACGATTTTGAATAGAACTTTAAATTCAACGACAAGCAAAAGACCTAGGTAAAATTGGTATATTCTGAAAATGCCTAGATTTGTTAAATTATACATTGACATTATAATTTCTCCAGGTCTAACTCTTTTGAATTTTTGTTTAAGGAAAGCATGTTGAATGTTTTAGACAAATAACTAGTAAGATCCAGTTTGTACTATAAAAGTAATTTAAACTGGACAGTTTAATTAACAGTGATTTTCATTTTTTGATGGTAACTGTAAGCTTTACAACTACATTTTTAAGTTTTTGTGATTGTTTTGTTTTGTTTGTTTAGTTTTATTTTATAAGATTGGTTTAAGAGAAAGATCTGCATATGTTTAACATTTTGGCAAAACATTACTTTAGAAACATGTCTTTTGAAGCTGGTGGTAACAGGGTTTTGTGCATTAGTTTTCTCTGTTATTGCCTGTATATGTCTGTCCTACATCTGCTGAAGATCTAATACTTTCTTTGTCTAGTGTTTTGTTTCAGAAGAGGCAACACTTACAGAAACGTGAAGTGACATGGAAAATACAGATACTGATCCGACATACATCGATGCCATCGGGGTCCCTCGTGGAGTGCCTGATGAATATAAATTAGTTGATCAGGGTGGGGTTGAATCTACAATTTGTTGGTGGTGCACGATTAACAAAAACGTAGACGGAATAAATTACATCCATTACAATGTACAAAAACTGGGAAACTGGACACAGGCTGGTTTCGAGACAGTGTATGAACAGCTGCCTGCTACTTCACTGATGGCTTTTCAGAACCGCATAGCTCTTGACATGCTGCTGGCTGAGAAAGGAGGGGTGTGCATGATTTTTGGAGAAAAATGTTGCACATTTTTACCAAACAATACAGCAGCTGATGGAAGCTTAACGAAGGCCATTACAGGGCTTCGCACCCTTAATGGCAAAATGAAGGAACACTCTGGAGTGGATACTTCCATGTGGGATGCATGGATGGATGCTTTTGGGAAGTATAGAAACCTTGTGTCCTCTGTCTTAGTATCAATTGCAGTATTTGCTGCAATTTTGACTTTGTGTGGATGTTGTTTTGTTCCGTGCCTGCGTTCTTTGTTCAACCGTCTCATTACCACAGCGATTTCACCCATGGAGGACCAGATGGCACAGATGTATCCTTTATTAGAGAAAAAATCTGGTGTTGACAAAGCCTACTCTGATGATGACTCTTCTTCTGACAGGTATCCAGATCCTAATTTTTGGACTGGGTATAACCCCTGAGTGTAAAAATGTTTGCTTTCCAAAACATGAACTTCCAGTTTGAAAATCATTTGAAGTGACTGTTTTTAGAGGGATAAGGGGCATGGAACAAATATTCGATAAACAGGAGGGAACTGTTGGATAAATTGTATTATTAGTAATTATCAAATATTTGTTGTATCATGTAGTCTTGTAGTTACATTTTAGATAATGTTTCTGTGTGTTAAATAACTTTGATTCTATCCTGAGACTGCCCTGGGAAATAGGGGTGACAGCTACTCTCAGCAGCTGTTGCCCTGCAGGACTTCCTACAAGACAGAGGTGTTAATTGCTCCCAGCAGAGTTTTACAGGCCTGACAATAAACTCTGCTCTGTGCTGCTTTGTGATACAAAGCCGTTGCTTTGAAGCTATGCAATGTGTCTTGTTTCACACCGGGCCTGGAGCAAGAAAGATTTAGAGTATAGATAACATGTGTCTAGAAGTGAATGTTATTTAGCGCTGCAACCATGTGATGAATGCTTTGACCCCACCCCATAGGGTTGCAGCGCCCCTTGTGGCAGGGTTCCTAAAGATCAATAAAATAGAGGGAGCGGGAGATGTGTTTCCAGAGTAGGTGGAGATTTGTAACTGGAAACATCTCTCTGTCTGCTCTCCTCGCGAGTATAAAAGAATCTAACTCTCTTGTCTTTCCTGTATTTGTTTAATTGTCTCTAATAGGTATTTAGACCTGACAGTATCCTTCACTATCATGGAGACTAGAGCTTCATCCAGCTCTTGTTTTCTGGTGGCTGGTTAAAAGGGAATAAATACAGTGTCTGTTACCTGTCTTTATTTGCACAACAAGCAAACATCAGCATGCAAAGATTGTGATAGTGTGTTTGTAATATAGTAATGAAATACTTTGGCTGGGTGAAGCTCCAGTTTCCTCCCTATTCTCATGCAAGGCACAGTAGTGCCTTAGCATGGATGAGGTGATATTATTGTACCCCAACTCCTTGGAGCACAATAAACACCTCACCTTTACAGAAAACAAGAAACAGTGAAAAATACAGTTCCTCATAAGCAAACCTAATGCATCTGCAAATGTTCAGTTCACCTTACCTTGTTAGGGCTTATCAAATCGAAATGTTCCCACATAGGGGAAATCCTCCTCTTTCTCGCCGGCTCCATCCTACTCCTATCCTGTCCTCGCGCTCCTAAATCTCCTATCTATCTATCTCTCTCCTAAACTGTCCAAACACCAAACTAACTGTCTCAAACTAAATAACCACTATCCAAACTCTGCTATCCAAACTATCAAAACTCTATCCACTCTCTCAACTGACTGCAACTCACCTACAACAACCCACATTTTGAATGGAGCCTGTGGGGTTTCTAAAGCCGTCAAACCCCGCGCCAAACTCTGAGCCACTTCCCGAAGCAGTCACGTGGTACAGCCGGGCAGCGAGGCTTCGGACGTCATCGTTTTCGGCTCCTCCCCTAAATGAAGCAAGCCTCGATACGCGCTTTACGGAAACGCCCCCTCCATTACTCGACACACGCCTCGAAGCCTCGGCACATCACGTAACATCACTAGTAATTCCTTAAAGTTGTGGGGAAAAGTACCAGTTCCCATGTTGGCCATTAAGTCACAGTTAGCTTTTCATCTGGACACTTAGTAAAAAAATCATAAGCTTGAATTTTTTAACCACTAACCACTTGCTACATGTCAGAATTGGTCAAATATTTAATGCTCCAATATGCATCAGCAAATCAACAATTCAGTTCAATGTAAATAGAAATTAAATGTCGTAATATCCAGTATCAAGCAGTCTTCTAAAGACAGTGTTGCCGTCATGGCCTGCTAACTGTTCCAATAGCTAACATTGGAATATTCCAATATTCCAATATGGATTTTTCTATATCTAAATGTGACTGTGCGGTGAAGCTAAAAATTAAACTACTGTAATAATTGGTGCAACAACAGTTTGTCAGAAATATTTACAAATAAAATATAAATGGGGCATATGGGATCATTTCACCTCCTCTGGGTGTCACAGACACAGAATCTGAGCACCGGCAAGAGGAGCGTTCATATCTACTAGCTGGGGTTTATTTTACTATTTTCATGATTTACTTCATTTGTAAGAAATATGCTATGTAGGAATATATGTGTGTGCCTGTGTTGCATTGTGCGTGTTTGTGTTTGTGTGGGTCAGACACACAACGTGTCCACATGTGTGTGGCTCATAAGCATTTTGTTGATTTTGTGCTCCACTTACATGAAGAGCATTAGGGTTGTGTTTGTGTGAGTCGTGTGGAAATTAGGGCATAAGCAAATTATCACTGATATTTAAGATAAGTTATAATTTGCTTATCTTAGAGATAAGTGGATTATCTCTAAGATATGCAAATTATTACATATCTCTAAGATAAGTAATAATTATCTTATTAATTAAGATAATTATTATTAATATGCAAATTATTACATATCTCTAAGATAAGTAATAATTTGCTTATTATTATCTGTAATAAGTAATAATTTGCTTATTATCTTAGAGATAATTAAATTATCTCTAAGATAATAAGCAAATTATTACGTATCTCTAAGATAAGTAATTGTGTGTCTGTAATAATTTGCTCGTCTTAAGCAAATTATTCTCAGGTAAGAGAAGATCCTACATCATGGTCCTGCTGCTGGCCTCTGGTCTGTTGTCTCCTCCCCGACTCTTTGCTCCTTCTATTGTGACAATAAACATTTCTTTAAAATATATCAAAAGCAACAGTGAGAACAACTTTTGCAAAGAAAAAAAACAGGACTGGGTTTATTCCTGGCAACAACTAGCTATCAAGCAATGCAACATGGCTCAACAGCAACAGCAAGGGCCCCTCCTTTTCCAGTTCAGGCATTCGCCTTGTTAGGCCTACGACAAAGATTATTTGCCCACAGCTGATGAAGCCAATAGAACCTCATCACATCTGCAAAAAGCAGAGACGAGATGCTAAGGCCACTAAAACGGATCCCATTAAAAAACCTTGACTGCATCTAGAAACTGGTGGGAAAGGGCAACCTGTAGAGGGCAACCTGTGGAGAGCAACCTGTGGAGGACAACCTGCGGAGAGAAACCTGTGGAGCGCAACCTGTGGAGAGCAATCTGTGGAGAACAACCTGTGGAGGGCAACCTGTGGAGAGCAACCTGTGGAGAGCAACCTGTGGAGAGCAACCTGTGGAGAGCAACCTGTGGAGGGCAACCTGTGGAGGGCAACCTGTGGAGGGCAACCTGTGGAGGGCAACCTGTGGAGTGCAACCTGTGGAGAGCAACTCTCACTATGTTTCTCTAATCTGAACCATTTGCAAATTCAATTTTCTAGAAATTACTACCTTTGTGAGGACAATGTACATTAGTCAATAACCCCAATTTAAATAATTTTTGAAATCCTGGGGGGAACCGGAGCACCCGGAGAAAACCCCACACTAACACGGGGAGAACAGACAAACTCCCACAGAAAGAGGCGCCTGGTTGAGAATGAAGAACGCTTTTCTGTGAAGATGCAGCACTAAACACTGCATCACCGTGTTGTCCTTTTTTGTTTTTTAGTCTAAAATATAAAATGTAATTTGGGGTTTTGAAAATGGTTCAGGACTGACCTGGACTCTTTAACTAGTTGCTTGTTTTAGAGGTTTTCTTGCTTTTCTCACCACAATTGTTTCTCCAATCGGAACCGTTTGCAAATTAAATTTTCCAGAAATTAATACTACCTTTTTTGAGGACAATTTACTTTGGTCAATAACAATAATTTATATGGTTTTGGAAATCTGTGGGAAACCGGAGCACCCGGAGAAAAACCCACGGTCATTTTTTTGGGGGGATCTAAAATAAGAAATATATTTTGGGGTTTCAAACGGTTCAGAAATTACATTTTTTACTAATCGCTTGATTCAGAGGCTTTTTTGCTTTTCTTCTTGAACATTTGTGGTTTTCTGAGCCCCAAACAGTGTCGTATCTTCTTCCACAATGATTTTTCCTTGGCGACTGCCCCCACTGGTTCCTGTGACAGATTTTCCACAGAGCGGTCCGTCACGTCCATGGATTCCATGTTACCCGGCATGTTTTCCATAAAGTCATTTACCTGGTTGGGAGAGGCATCAGGAACATCAATGTTTTCTGACAGGGTTTCCTCTGTCAGACGGTCCTGATCCATGGACGCAGTGTCAGAAACCTTGTTTTCCGGGGTAGTGTCTTTCTCGTTTGGTTCTTTTTGTCTCTCAGGTCCTAATTCGTGTTTGAGATGTAATTCAGTTTTTATGTTTTCCTGCTGTGAGTTAAGCTCACAGCCGGAGGGAAGTTGTTGAAAAGCAGTCAGTTGTTTTAGGAGACTGTCTTTCTCAGCTTTAAGCTCGGTGATAATCTTCAGGTCACTCATCCTTTGCTCTGAATAAGTTTTAAACTCTTTATGTATATGCTGCTTAAATGTTTCTAACTGCTGCATTAGAGTCAGAACCCTTCCTTCATATCTGGCTTTTAGTACTTGGTAAGTAACTGTTGCGAATTCCACAACAGATTGCAGATGTTTTATTACCTTAGCTGATTGCCTTTGGAGGAAAGAGATATCTTCTGCAGTTTTCTGGTTGAGGTTGTCCTTCTCTGCTCTGAGATCCTTTATGAGCTCAATAAGTTCATGTTTGGTTTTTTCCAAATTAGCTTCTTTCATATGAGTCATTTCTTGCTGATAACCTTTGTTTTGCTGTTTAAAGACAGAAACATCTGCTTCATACCTCGACTTTAGTTCTTCGTATGAACCATTAATCTGTTCCAGTTCTCTCACCAGGCATTTCTCGGTAACCTTGAAGCTTCTGATCTCCTTGGACATTTTCTCTATTAACTTTTGGTCCTGTATGATCTTGTCTTTATTGACCATCTGCATGTCAGCCTGACGTTTGATCTCACTAATGTCTGCTTCAGATTTGGACTGAAGCTCCTCGTATTTAGCCTTCATGTCGTCCAGCTCTTGTTGGAGTGCACTGTTTTTATCTTTTAATTCCTCAATCCTTGACATGAACGCTCGCTCTGTGGCAATAGGATCTATCTTCGCTAGGTCTAAGTCCTCTTGCAGCTGCTGTTTTGTTTCGCTGTCCACCTCGGAATCGATAATTGCAGGGCTGAGAGTCTCTGGATTGTTGCGCTTTTCAATTTCCTGTAGTTGTTTCTTCAACTCGATGCTCCTGCCGATGAAAATCTCCTTAAGAGCTCTCTGCGTCTCTACCTCAGCTTTTGTTTCCTCCAGTTTTGTTAGGGTATCGTCCAGCTTTTGGTTCTGGTCAAATAATTTTGCTTTCTCCATTTTTAAAAGAGAGGCAAGTCGTTGTATCTCTATGTGGAAATCAAAGGGAGGAGGTCTGTTCCCTACCCACCCATACTGACGTCCTTTGGCTAAATCACTGATGGAACAACTTTGGCTTTGATGTGCCATGTTTTGACAAAATAGTACTTGTTCAAATCAGTCGGCTAACAATCTCACTGTAAAAGCGCTTTGCGTGCGTCTGAACTCCTCAGTTGTGCAGCAAGCAATGACAAGAAGGTAGAAGTTTGTTACATAGATAGAGAGCTGATGACATCACAAGCATGACTCTAGTTGTGACATCACAGAGTTTTCCTTCATCTTTGGAATGTGTTACCGTTGGTTACACTGTCTTTGTTGTTATACAAGCAGTTTATGGAGAGACGTTTTTTTTGGCAATATTTACATAAAATGTGTGAATTTAGATTTCCAGATTTGTTTCATTGTGTCCAATGAAACATAAAACCTTTCAAAAGTTTTCACACACTCACACTTTTACAAACCTGAAAATTGCAAAGAAAAATGATACTCTCCTTTAAATCTTTGTTTTAATATGTAGCGTCGCTGCTGGCTATCTGTTTGTATTGGGACTTTTTTGTCCTCCTCTGTGATTCTGTACATTCATTTTCACGTTTAGATGTTTTCCTGTTGGCCTTTCTTTAAACCCCTCAAGAGGCTCGGCAGCACAAACACTCAGCGATGATGGAGATCAGCGGGAGCTTACATCCATCAATCAGTTCTTGGTCCATTAAGTCCCCACAGAAATATTATCTGTTTCTTTTTGTCTTTTTTTTTTTACTCTTGGTTTTGTGCTGCTTCTGTCTGCTGTCTCTCTTTGGATCCGTTTGGCCTGAGGTACCGGCTCTCCAGAACTAATCTAGACAAAAGTTTTCTCTTCTGTGATGTGATTAAAAAAATGCCTCAAAGTCTTTTGTATTATTATTATTATTATTTGCTCTACAGAGCTAAAGCTGGTTGAATAATCTGTTGGTCTCCTTTCTTCCTTTTGTAGAGATATTTGATATTTGAGAGATAAGACACGCCGTGTCTTCCATTTTGTTGACCCCAGTAAAGGTTCCTCATTTCTGCCTGCTACTATGATTGAAGTCTGATTCTCCAGCAATCAGTGCAGAACGATTACCAATGAAACATGCAGCAGGAGATTTCTCACCTGTGCAACAACACCGGCTGTTTTACCTGGAGGTTGATACTGATGGAGCTGACAGTCTATGAAGCAACACTGACCTGAAACATAAAATATGCTGCTATAATTGGAACTCTATAATGTAATCTCAGTAAATATGTTTTATACTATGTCTGTTTTTATAAACTATCGTATCCGTAATAAAAACAGATAGGTTGCTGAATCTAGCTGATGGGTCGGTCCCGAATGTTTGGGCTGTTAGAGTCGGTTCTTTGAATTGAACCACGGGAACCGGCTCCTAGAGCCGTTCTTCATTATGAGGGCCGGGGCTGCAAACACAGTTCCTACCCAACTCTTCAAACCGCACAGTGATCGATCTGCACAGGTGCTGTGAGGAACAAAAGACAATTTTAACTCTGTTTCTCGTCCAGTAGCATAAACACTGAAATTAAGAAACCACAATCCCTGAATTAGGAGGGAATGTGGGGCAAATGTGATGAAAGATTTGCATTATTACTAAACTTCTATCACTGCTGGATCAAAGAATTATGGAATATTATGTATTTATTCATATTTTAAAGGTATGTACTTTTAGGACTGCCATGTAGTAAAAGCTGCATGAGCTGGCTACTGGTGTCTAAAACTCAGTCACCATGTCTTCTCATCTTCTGAAACAACCAGGAGGGGTATTGTGAAGCACCGCCTCACAGGGCGGGTATCAAAAAGGCTAACATGAGGTGCAAGTTGGGCGGGTTACAGTAAGAGAAACCAGATACTGCATTCAAAGCATGATGAAGACCAGCAAGCAAAACATTCACAGAGTGGATGTAGGAGAATATCAGAGTTCAGGAGATACAGGATAGAAGATTTGACTGAATCAAGACACTGTTGACAAGTTCAGACTGGGGAACTAACTGGAAAATTGCTGGCTAAGCAGAAAACTAGATTGTATTTACTTACATTTATACAAACCAATTTTCTCAACTACTGCAACATATAAAAGACAAGTAAAGTTACATTGTGTGATTTAAGTATTGCAATCCTAAAATAACTTGAACAATTTTGTTTTTAAATTTGTTTTTTTTTAAAATGCATTTAGTTGTACATAAACTAAATAGTAAATCTTGACATTAAAAGTTAAATGCGAATAATCTATTTGGTCAAGACTTTTCCATGGTACAAAATATTCTTAATCTCATCTAAAATATTATTCTCAGCAACATTTCTTTTTTTTTCTGCCTACAACAGCAGCAATATATTTACTACATACATTAAAGATTCATGGTCTCATTTTCCGTCTGCTTGAGCAGAAATGGCGTAGTGTCTGGGTTTGTTAAAATGTTAAACTTTTACCACCCGAAATCCTCACCACTTTCAAATAATTCACTATTTATTTTATTTTAGTTGTTGCATGGACTCAATTTAAATATATTAACTTATAAAGAATTACTATATTTGTTTTCTTTATCCAAAAGTTTCTGCCACTTGTTTAAGATGAGTACAAATAACAAGTTGATGAGAATTAAGTGATGCTCACTTGAACTTTTTTTTTTAACCAGAATGTTTTATTTTACAGTGAGGAAGGCCAGAGTCCAGCTCTAGCAGACGGCTGAAGGCGTCTGATCCGCTTCAATCTCAGTACCTGTTCGCTCTAAGGCAAAACTTTGGTAAGATTAAATTTAGTCGGCTAAAGAAAGTCAGACGGTTCGTTCTCCAACCTCAGAAATCCCTTGAGGTAGTCAAGTTTCTTGTTTGTTCAGATCTTGTTAGTCATTTCCATAGTATGATTATTAATGATCGATTCTTTTGTGTCTAGAGGCAATCTAATCATTCAGTTCACAATTTAAGTTTTATAACCAGGATTCTGCAAATTAAATATTTCATAGTATATTTCAATCATTCCGTTCATACAGTTTAGGCTCCATTACTCACCTGTTTTTTCTTGTATAAAATGCGTCCCACCAGCTTTCACGCACCCAGTGAGACTTTGTCTCCCTCATTCTTCCTCTGGCTGAGAAAGACTTGGTCTCTAACGACGGTTTCTACGGTGTTTCCCGAAAACAACCTTAAAGACCTGATGCAGGACTCGTTGAAAATGTTTCCTTGCTTGTTGTTTTTACCTCAGATTTTGGTTGATAAGGCAAAAATGACTCAAAAAATGTTTTGGTTTACGGGTTGAGTTCTTCTTCTTTTCAGTTTTATTGGCGGTTGGTAAAAAACAAAAACAAAAAACGATAGGTAAGCATTACCGCCACCTGCCGGTAAGGAGTGTGGACATCAATACAGACATTAATGGCGTCTGTATTGAGGTACACATACGTATGTGTATACTGTACATACACATACTTACAGGTATACATACTTTTAAATAAGATTAAACACCCTGGTATTTAAAAATAAATCTAATTAATTGATTTCTAATAGATTTTGACTTATATCGTAATAGATCGATTATAGAAAGTAACTTTTTGTCTTTGCTTAGAGCTGACTCTAAATGCTGACGTTCCACTACTTCTGCCATTATAACACAGTTTGTTTGTCGGAGGTTTTCTCCAGCTCTACATCATCAGGGTGGCGCCGGCGTCATGGCAATCATGTTAGTGTGAATTTACAAAACTTACAGTCTGATATAAAGGTAGGTTGTTAATCAAAATGAGTCAGTACTGCTTGTAACACAAAACATAAATACAAATCCTTCACCTGCTTACACCAAACAAAATATATTTAGAATAGTTAGACAATTATTAATGTCAGGTGTTTTTACATTGTACATTTTTGGGGCTGTATTTCTATTGCAATAATTTATAAATAAGTCAAATGTTCAGTTTTATGACAGTTTATGTTTTTGTGTGTGTTTGTTTGGTAGAGTCCTGCCCTCACATGTAAACTGATATTTTAATTTTCCTACAGCAATAACTCATTCAAAACAGAATGACTGGAGGCTCATTTGTTTGCAACATGCAAAAACCGCTTGGACTTTTGTTTCAACATTTCATATAAATACATCTGAACTATTTACCAGATGAGGAATAATTTTACAGCTGTCTTTAACTCTGTAAGAGAAGCAGGAGAAAAACATCCAAGAATCAAGGTGGGTCATTTTCATGTTTAAAGTAAGACATTTCAGAAGTAAATATATTGTAAGTAATAAATGTATGAATATTAAAACAGTTTGTTTTTATGGCATTATCAGCATCTCATTAAGAGACCAATATTTTATCAATATTATTTATAGTTTAATACATCCAAGCAATTTTATGCAAAATATAACATTTTGACAAAATGTCTTGTGTCACTTTTCTCAGTATGTTTAATTTTGTTTGTTCTTAATCAGCATTTGAGTTGATTGTTGAAAAAAGGCTACTCTGAACTTATTTTTTGTTGAACTTTAACCTTTACAGTATTAGCTGTGTAGATATTTAGAAATGTGGGATTAGTATGAAATTTAAAACCAGAATCAGCAGAACTGACAATTTCTAGTTCAAAAATTTATTTACAAATCTATTTATTCAAATGTTTACACATTCAGAATATTTTGTGCCACTGCTGATTACGGTACACTGCAAAAACGCAAAATGTTACCGAGTAGTTTTTAGTGCAAATATCTTAGTACACCTGAAATAATAAAAACTAACTTTTTAGATATTTTCACTCTTCAATATCTAAAAAGATACATATCTTTAACTAAGATATAAGTTAAAATGTCTTATTCCACTGGCAGATTTTTTCACTTATAAGTAGGTTTTCATCAATATTCAGGGATTATTGACTTAAAACAAGTTCTAATATCTGGATAAAAAATTACTTATTGCTCAGGTTTGTCTGATGTCAAGTGTACTAAGATGTTTTCAGTAGGAACTAGATCAAAAATAGTTGGTAAAACTTTGTGTGTTCCTTTTGTTTAATCCATTTGTCACGTATTCATGTTCAGCAGAAATGTCCGCGAACGCCTCTTCGTTCTTCAACAACAGCCTTTCGAACTCCAACATGTCCTCCAGCTTCTTCCTCAACTCTTTCTACACACTCTGCCTCAGCACCAGCCCAAGCTCCTCCATTTATACCACAGTCAACATCATCCGAATATTCCTCATCCTCCCTCTCTGCCTCTTTATTCTCAGCCACGCTCTTCAGCAGCAAAAGAAAAGTCCATCCTCTTCCTCAGGGACAATGAGTCACACCGACTACTTCACCCATCATCTGGTGACCATGGAGCTCATCGATGTGTTGGGATATATTTTCTCCTTCATTGGCATGAATAACAATGATTTATATCTGATATACTGTGGGATCCTTCTGATGTTGTTTGTGTGGTACGGCCAGATGTTCTTCCATGTCCTGACGTGCGTAGAGCGCTACCTGGCTGTGGTTCATCCCATCGCCTACGTGGGATTTAGGAATGAAAGAGGAGTCAGAATCAGGAACCGCATCGTTGGCTGTGTTTGGCTGCTTTCCTTTATTGGAATGGGTTTAATTACTGTGCGGAATCTGGTTTTCCCTGCCTGCATGTTGATCATTTCCCTGACGAGCGTTTCCTTCTGCAGCCTGTCTGTGCTGTGTGTCCTGATCCGGCCCGGTCCCGGGGAACAGGCTGAAAACCGGGACCGGGTCGTCCCGTCCAAGCAGAGAGCCTTTTACACCATTTCTGCCATTCTGGCAGCTCTTCTCCTGAGGCTAACATGGGGCATTCTTTACGTTTTCCTGTACCTAAGACAAGGAGCTGATGATTGCATCATAATAGTGTCCTGTGTCTGGTTCACCATCCCAAGCAGCCTGGTGTTACCGCTACTGTTTCTGCACAGGGCAGGAGAACTACAGTGTTGTAAGCTGCAATGTTTGATAGAGAAGTTACACTTTTAGGGTTAAGTTAATGATATTTAAAATTTTTATCTAGGGAAATATTTATTTACTTTACCATTCTTATGAATTTTAACATTTTACTTCTTCAGTTTTTCCTTAAAGGGGATGTATAATGCAAAATTCACATTTTGCCTGTTTTTGTTCTTTATCTTGTGACTCTACTGCTTCTTAAAACAACCCCAGCGCTTAAAAAATCAGTAGTTTTTTAGCAATAAGTTAATATTTTTAGTGTTTAAAAACCTCTAGACTGTAACGTCATAATTCAGCAGGCTTCATCTAGTAACCCCAGCGAAGCCCAGCCCGTTACCGAGCAACCCAAACCGAGTTCTGCCCAACACCTAGCAACCCAGGCCGAGCTGCAGAACATTTTCTCAACTGGTTTTACTGCTGTATGCTGGAAAAGACAAGTGTTTTGTTGTTGACTTACCATCCAGAAAAAACTGGCCACATTCTTGTTGGTTGTGTAGGAGGCTCCGCTTTTGCTTTTCAAAGATGTATGATTGCGAGTCTGTTTGCAGCCATATTCTTCTTTATTTCCATGGAAATTGATTGATCCAAAAATGTTTTATTGTTACTGGAGGAGCACATTTTTAATTGTGCTTGGAAATCTTCTCCTAAGACTTGTTTAAAATACGACCTGGCTGTCAAAAATCACCAGTTGTTTTCATTTCACATGATTTTCTTTTTTTGACTTTCCACTCTGTCCTGTGAGAAAATATAAATATTCTGGCCAATATTTTAATTTAAATGACATTTAACCAAGTGACAATTAGTAAATTGTATCTCCTCAGTCACTTCAGAGCAAGGATGAGTACTTCATGAGTTTTTATTATTTCTGTAAGAGTCGTATGTCATAGCAAATGTTCATTGTTTTTGCATACTGGTACTTTTTATTAAAAGCACATGAAAGTATTGATTTTTCTTCTTTTTTGCTTTATTTAATAACCATAATTTAGCATTAAACTTTATGATGTTTTAAAAGAATTAAAATATACGGAAAATAGTGATTTGCATTTCACTCCTGCTCTCTTTTTACTGATAATATTTATAGGCTTCTTCAGTGAACAAGATGTTATTTAGTTTTGAGTTTATCATCTGGCTTTGTCTATGATTTTATTATTTTTTTTAACTTAGAGTGAATATTTTGCAATATTTACCATCCTGATGATATGATGTCTTTAAGCAGCAGATGATCAGAGATCTGTGCTTGGCCTCCGCCTGTTGATTTAATAATGAAGAGGGTAATTTAGTTAGATGAAATCCTGAAGTCCTGAAGTTTTAGAAATGTTTGTTTCTAAGTATTTGATCTTTTCCAAGCAGAGTGCGCATGTTCACCGCTGGGGGGCGCCAGTTCTCCATTGATTACATTTGTAAATATGCAACGGAAAACTTTCAACATGCAACTTGTAGAGTTTTTTATTTAATTTTCAGAAAGTAGAATCCATGTATCATCACACATAAAACCAATTCAAAGCCTTTATCTCTTGAAATTTTCATAATTGTTATTGTATATCACTAATTGTATAACCTGTGCATATAGATTATATATTTATATTCATACACAATATCTATATCTCTTTGCTATAACCCCTTATAGTCCATACATACATAGTCTTGTACATCTGTAAATAAATATTTATATCTCGTAGAGCACTTCTGGATAGATGCAACTACATCTCGTTGCTTGTACTTGTGACAGTGCAATGACAATAAAGTTGAATTCTATTCTATTCTATTCTAATTCTGAATCCTGATATGTTTTTATGTACAAAATGCATCGTCTCTCACAAAGAATGCATGGATTATCTGTAGATGTTGAAACTTTTATCATATAAATAAGAGCAGTGGATTAAGTGTTTATTGTTTAAGTGCAACCCTTAAGTGTTTTTTGTCAAACCTCATTTTAGCCAACATTTATCGACACCAGAACATAATTCTAGCTTCATAGCCGACACTTATACAATATTAAATAAATTGTGTGATTTTCTTCCCAATTAAGTCATATCATTCAACGCTCATGAGCAGGTCTGTCAAATCATTGACATTTATTTATTAAGCATAAAACAAAGCAATGCACATTAAAATGATGAAGAAAAAGTTACAACAAAACTTTTAGTTTAAAGCCAGAGAATCTGAGAAATAAGTTACTAATCCAAAGTAATTTGCATCTTCATATAGTTATCCACTAAATCTCTAAATAAACTATTTAGTTAAATATTAACAATCTAAAATCTTTTATTTAGTCCAACTATTCTTTGTAACCCTCTATGGCATGACTTTTTATTTTTGTGGGGAAGAAATATTTTCCTGCATTCTTTGGGAGCTTGGTGGTCCCTAATTACATGTCAATCATAAAATCGGACTCTGACACCTCCTGGAACCAGATTTGGGTTTGTTGCCTCAGGGTAACATTGGTCTAGAACACCAAGATTGTCTACACTGATTATGAGAAATGAAATACAAATCAAACAAAAACTATATTCATAAAAGAACTATTTTTTGGACAAAAATATGTCAAAAATCATGCCCCCCAAAAAATAAAATAAAGGAGCAATGTGAGGTACAGCTATGTGGTTTGTTGCCTGAGGGCAACGCCATGCCATAGAGGGGTAATTTAGTTTTTCTGGATTCCGTCTTGAAAATCCTGCCCTTATTTGGCATTTTTGTGACGTTTCACTGCTTTGTGCAGAAACAGCAGAGGAAGCATCAGACTCCCGGGCAGCATGAGAAACATGGTACACGCCAAGACTAAGCAGTAACGGTTTGAGTCAGACAGGGGCATGGCAAACCAAACTATAGTCATAGCACATCGCAGCAGCAGCACCATCAGGATTGATACAATAACGATAAACGCTCTTCGCTTTCGCTGGTCAAGTTTCTTCTTGAGTCCAGATTTTTCACCTGGACCAGGACTGATCATACCTGCCTTGTAGGGAGAACATAATTGGGATCCAGCTTAGACACAAATGTCCTGAATCCAACGTCATCCACAATAGTGAAAGGCTGGGTATCCTTCACTATCATGGAGACTAGAGCTTCATCCAGCTCTTGTTTTCTGGTGGCTGGTTAAAAGGGAATAAATACAGTGTCTGTTACCTGTCTTTATTTGCACAACAAGCAAACATCAGCATGCAAAGATTGTGATAGTGTGTTTGTAATATAGTAATGAAATACTTTGGCTGGGTGAAGCTACAATTTCCTCCCTATTCTCATGCAAGGCACAGTAGTGCCTTAGCATGGATGAGGTATTATTATTGTACCCCAACTCCTTGGAGCACAATAAACACCTCACCTTTACAGAAAATAAGAAACAGTGAAAAATACAGTTCCTCATAAGCAAACCTAATGCATCTGCAAATGTTCAGTTCACCTTACCTTGTTAGGGCTTATCAAATCGAAATGTTCCCACATAGGGGAAATCCTCCTCTTTCTCGCCGGCTCCATCCTACTCCTATCCTGTCCTCGCGCTCCTAAATCTCCTATCTATCTATCTCTCTCCTAAACTGTCCAAACACCAAACTAACTGTCTCAAACTAAATAACCATTATCCAAACTCTGCCATCCAAACTATCAAAACTCTATCCACTCTCTCAACTGACCGCAACTCGCCTACAACAACCCACATTTTGAATGGAGCCTGTGGGGTTTCTAAAGCTGTCAAACCCCGCGCCAAACTCTGAGCCACTTCCCGAAGCAGTCATGTGGTACAGCCGGGCAGCGAGGCTTCGGACGTCATCGTTTTCGGCTCCTCCCCTAAATGAAGCAAGCCTCGATACGCGCTTTACGGAAACGCCCCCTCCATTACTCGACACACGCCTCGAAGCCTCGGCACATCACGTAACATCACTAGTAATTCCTTAACATTGTGGGGAAAAGTACCAGTTCCATTGGCAGATTATGTCACTTTCAACAAGACAAATAATCTGCTAATCCCACTAGAACTTTTTCTTCAATGTTAAGGATACTGACCTAAAAGAAACTCCTATAACTTGCTAAAAAGTTATTTATAAGGTAGTTTTGTGTTATTTCAAGTGTGCTAAAATATAACCACTAGAAACTAGACCAAATATACTTGGTGATGTCTACATTCTCCTTCTGCACAGAAGTCGGATTCATGTCGCATTTAATAAGTAGCATGAACGACCAAACAAAAACATTAATTAAGCATCAAGACCTCCTGTGTGAACGTAGCCTGTCTTTTATTTCTTTAACTTTTTATCATATTACTACTAAGGTTGTTCTTTGTTTTATAAGGTTGTGATATAATAAAGATTAAAGTCAGGTCACCTCTTTGGAAACTTCAGTGAGGAGATCCGGAGAAGATCGACACTGTCTGGGGTCATAGTCCGACTGACCGTGGGTTCTGGTTCATTCAACAAAAAACTAAAGATTTTAGTTTCAGTGATTTAAAAAAATCCCATTTTCTTCACTATCATATGAAATGCTGAGCAAAAATACTTAATTTCTTTTATAAATCTGCTTTTGTAAGTTACTGTACAAATGTTTTTATTACTTTTAAGGAGAAGGATCATCCAAATGTAAAATTCAGCATTAAAAAATGAAAAAGTGAATCTTACTTTTGAGGAAAACTCATGTAAATATGATATTTATAGTTTTTTCTGATTGATTTTCACCTTTCAAAGAGTGATGGTTTCTTTTCTCCGGATCCCATACATTCCAGCAGCTGCTTCTGGGTTCTCCCACTGACACGTAGCAAAAAAAATACTTTTATTAGTCATTGTCAGTTACACAAGAGCCTCAGATGTAGTTCACAATTTCAATAACCTTACATTAACTCTTCTGTGACCCTGGTTATTTTGTTTGTTTAACTTTAACTGAGTTGATCCAGATACATTAGACATGGTCAGGGTACATATAAGAGACCATAGATACACCCTCCCATCAAACTTCAATATGACAGGTTATGAATATGAACATGAATAATTAGGAGTATGACAGGGAGGAGGGAGGGGCTTATATGTTAATGAATTTGACACCTCTTCCTGCTGTGGGTCGTAGTGCTTGATGTCATGAGATAGAGTGGATGTTATTGGCTTATTGTAATTCTTTACCACAGCCCTGTACTGTTGGTGAGTCTGAAAGGCTGCTGTTATTTAGTGGTCTAGACTTCCTGTGCCCCCAATACTTTGTACTTGGTCTGAAAGACACCTTTCTCCTCCTGCTCTTTGGTGGGATAATCAGACTTGCCACCTCAGCTGTCTTCTGCTCTTTGAGTGGTCAACCCAACCTGCTTCCTCTCCCCCCACCTCATTCTTTCTCCTGTCTTTGTATTCAGCTTGAAACACACCTCTCTTTGCTCATCCTCTGACTCGTCTCCTCAGCATCAATTGTTTGTCCTGTTCTTCTGGGGTTCTGAGAGACACCCCCTACCTAGTGCTAAGAAAATGATTATTTAATGCTAAAATACACTTAATCTTCCCACATGTGTTAATCACTCGTATTTGAAAAAACAGGCTTTGTGTGACCCTTCGAAAGAGGCCCGAGGAGACAAGCAGACGCCTTCAACTGTTTGTTTAAGAGCATACAAAAGCCATAAAATTAGCATCTCCATGGAAACGGCAGCTGGAATGTGGTAGGAAGAAACTCCAGGAGAGTCGGCGAGATTTATAACAGGACTTCGGTGCGGGGGGATATTCGTGCAGGACTGGGGGTTTCCCTCCGATTTGCTTGGACAAAAAACAGAGCACCTTCGAGGCTGAACCAGGTCTCTGATTGGTCAAAACAACAGAACGCCTTTTTTGCATATATTAAATAGGGAAACACCCTTTTGGTTTATAGTTTCAAGTCAACACCGGAGAGGAGAGAGTTTTTTCCATCTTTTTACTCCACGCGGGCGCCTTTGTCTGTCTCTGTGTTCGTTTGTCTTCCCTTTGTGTGTTTTTTATTTTCATGAGAAAATGCATATCTCTGTATCTCTGCAACTTTGTTGTCGATTGCTTTGTATGAGATTAAAACTCCGTGATCTGTGACGTCAACACGTTTTGTTGTTGTTTCGTTTAGCAGCACGCGGTTGCAGGACGCTCATGGAGAACCCTGCTCGACCCGGCTAACAGGAGGAAAAGGAGAGCCATGCTTTTCCAAAATTTAAGCTAACATAATAACTTTTCTCCTTAACACTAGCTACAATTGTTTTTACCTATCTCCTTTTACCAAGGTGTTGAGGGGATCCGTTTTGGTGGCCTTAGGATCTCATCTCTGCTTTTTGCGGATGATGTGGTCCTATTGGCTTCATCGGGTCGTGATCTGCAGCTCTTGCTGGAGCGGTTCGCAGCCAAGTGTGAAGCGACCGGGATGAGGATCAGTGCCTCCAAATCCGAGGCCATGGTCTTGAGCCGGAAAAGGGTAGAGTGCCTTCTCCGGGTCGGGGGGGGATGTTCTGCCCCAAGTGGAGGAGTTCAAGTATCTTGGGATCTTGTTCATGAATAAGGGAAGAAGGGAGCGGGAGACCGACAGGCGGATTGGCGCAGCATCTGCCGTCAAGCGGGCGCTGTACCGGTCCGTTGTGGTGAAGAGAGAGCAGAGCCAAAAAGCGAAGCTCTCGATTTACCGGTCGATCTACGTTCCCACCCTCATCTATGGTCATGAGATTTGGGTCATGACCGAAAGAACGAGATCGCGGATACAATCGGCCGAAATGGGTTTTCTCTGTAGGGTGTCTGGGCTCTCCCTTAGAGACAGGGTGAGAAGCTCAGCCATCCGGGAGTCACTCAGAGTAGAGCCGCTGCTCCTTCACATCGAGAGGAGCCAGTTGAGGCTCGGGCATCTGGTCAGGATGCCTCCTGGACGCCTCCCTGGTGAGGTGTTCCGGGCACGTCCCACCGGGAGGAGGCCCCGGGGAAGACCCAGGACACGCTGGAGGGACTATGTCTCTCGGCTGGGAACGCCTCGGGATTCCCCCGGAGGAGCTGAATTATTCATAGTGGACTCACGGGATTATATTGCATTGACATGAACATTTTCAGTGTGATTGTGTTCAAACTGAGACTAACTTTCATCCTTCTGAGAATTTATTCTCTAACAATCATATGATCTTTCTACATCAAGTAAAGAAACTATAAAGAAACTCTTTATAGAAGATCACATCACAATAAAATACTTTTTAACTCTTATTATCATTAAAAAAACAAAAACAAATGTTTTGATCATCATGGAGTTGAAGTTTATGTCAACTGCATTCCGTTTTATCTAACGTGTTTTTAGCCTCTATTGAAGTATTCCACCATGTTGGCCATTAAGTCCCAGTTAGCTTTTCATCTGGACACTTAGTAAAAAATCATAAGCTTGAATTTTTTATCCTGATCTGACTTAGAAACAAACCACATGAATTCTGCAGAATTTTACCACAAAATTAGTTTTGCGGTTCCTTAAGTGACTGAAAAAAAATATGAAAAGAACGAAGCAAAACTGACTTTGTCTCATCCTTCGCCTCTGCCTCTATATTTGAAATTCAGGACAGAGACGGTGTTGTAATTTCCTGCATAAACATTTATGATTCCTGAGAAAGGATCTGAGAACGCAAATCATCCTGAGTAAACAGCAGCAGGCGGGGAACTGTGTTCAGCTCCAAAGGAATCATATCAATCAACGTGTGAACAACAAAAGTGTCCAGTAACCACTTGCTACATGTCAGAATTGGTCAAATATTTAATGCTCCAATATGCATCAGCAAATCAACAATTCAGTTCAATGTAAATAGAAATTAAATGTCGTAATATCCAGTATCAAGCAGTCTTCTAAAGACAGTGATGCCGTCATGGCCTGCTAACTGTTCCAATAGCTAACATTGGAATATTCCAATATTCCAATATGGATTTTTCTATATCTAAATGTGACTGTGCGGTGAAGCTAAAAATTAAACTACTGTAATAATTGGTGCAACAACAGTTACATTTTGTCAGAAATATTTACAAATAAAATATAAATGGGGCATATGGGATCATTTCACCTCCTCTGGGTGTCACAGACACAGAATCTGAGCACCGGCAAGAGGAGCGTTCATATCTACTAGCTGGGGTTTATTTTACTATTTTCATGATTTACTTCATTTGTAAGAAATAAGCTATGTAGGAATATATGTGTGCCTGTGTTGCATTGTGCGTGTTTGTGTTTGTGTGGGTCAGACACACAACGTGTCCACATTTGTGTGCTTGTGGCCTGTATCTGTGTGGCTCATAAGCATCGTGTTGATTTTGTGCTCCACTTACATGAAGCGCATTAGGGTTGTGTTTGTGTGAGTCGTGTGGAAATTAGGGCATAAGCAAATTATCACTGATATTTAAGATAAGTTATAATTTGCTTATCTTAGAGATAAGTGGATTATCTCTAAGATAAGTAATAATTATCTTATTAATTAAGATAATTATTATTAGTATACAAATTATTACGTATCTCTAAGATAAGTAATAATTTGCTTATTATTATCTGTAATAAGTAATAATTTGCTTATTATCTTAGAGATCATTAAATTATCTCTAAGATAATAAGCAAATTATTACGTATCTCTAAGATAAGTAATTGTGTGTCTGTAATAATTTGCTCGTTTTAAGCAAATTATTCTCAGGTAAGAGAAGATCCTACATCATGGTCCTGCTGCTGGCCTCTGGTCTGTTGTCTCCTCCCCGACTCTTTGCTCCTTCTATTGTGACAATAAACATTTCTTTAAAATATATCAAAAGCAACAGTGAGAACAACTTTTGCAAAGGAAAAAAACAGGACTGGGTTTATTCCTGGCAACAACTAGCTATCAAGCAATGCAACATGGCTCAACAGCAACAGCAAGGGCCCCTCCTTTTCCAGTTCAGGCATTCGCCTTGTTAGGCCTACGACAAAGATTATTTGCCCACAGCTGATGAAGCCAATAGGACCTCATCACATCTGCAAAAAGCAGAGACGAGATGCTAAGGCCACTAAAACGGATCCCATTAAAAAACCTTGACTGCATCTAGAAACTGGTGGGGAAGGGCAACCTGTGGAGGGCAACCTGTGGAGGGCAACTTGTGGAGAGCAACCTGTGGAGAGCAACCTGTGGAGAGCAACCTGTGGAGAGCAACCTGTGGAGGGCAACCTGTGGAGAGCAACCTGTGGAGGGCAACCTGTGGAGAGCAACCTGTGGAGAGCAACCTGTGGAGGGCAACCTGTGGTGGGCAACTTGTGGAGAACAACCTGTGGAGAGCAACCTGTGGAGAGCAACCTGTGGAGGGCAACCTGTGGAGAGCAACCTGTGGAGAGCAACCTGTGGAGAGCAACCTGTGGAGAGCAACTCTCACTATGTTTCTCTAATCTGAACCATTTGCAAATTCAATTTTCTAGAAATTAATACTACCTTTGTGAGAACAATGTACATTAGTCAATAACCCCAATTTAAATAATTTTTGAAATCCTGGGGGGAACCGGAGCACCCGGAGAAAACCCCACACTAACACGGGGAGAACAGACAAACTCCCACAGAAAGAGGCGCCTGGTTGAGAATGAAGAACGCTTTTCTGTGAAGATGCAGCACTAACCACTGCATCACCGTGTTGTCCTTTTTTGGTTTTTAGTCTAAAATGTAAGATGTAAGTTGGGGTTTTGAAAATGGTTCAGGACTGACCTGGACTCTTTAACTAGTTGCTTGTTTTAGAGGTTTTCTTGTTTTTCTCACCACAAATGTTTCTCCAATCGGAACCGTTTGCAAATTAAAATTTCCAGAAATTAATACTACCTTTTTTGAGGACAATTTACATTGGTCAATAAAAATAATTTATATGGTTTTGGAAATCTGTGGGAAACCGGAGCACCCGGAGAAAAACCCACGGGCATTTTTTTGGGGGGGATCTAAAATAAGAAATATATTTTGGGGTTTCAAACGGTTCAGAAATTACATTTTTTCCTAATCGCTTGACTCAGAGGCTTTTTTGCTTTTCTTCTTGAACATTTGTGGTTTTCTGAGCCCCAAACAGTGTCGTATCTTCTTCCACACTGATTTTTCCTCAGCGACTGCCCCCACTGGTTCCTGTGACAGATTTTCCACAGAGCGGTCCGTCACGTCCATGGATTCCATGTTACTCGGCATGTTTTCCATAAAGTCGTTTACCTGGTTGGGAGAGGCATCAGGAACATCAATGTTTTCTGACAGGGTTTCCTCTGTCAGACGGTCCTGATCCATGGACGCAGTGTCAGAAACCTTGTTTTCCGGGGTAGTGTCTTTCTTTGGTTTTTTTTGTCTCTCAGGTCCTAATTTGTGTTTGAGTTTAGGTACAGTTTTCATGTTTTCCTGCTGTGAGTTAAACTCACAGCCGGGGGGAAGTTGTTGAAAAACAGTCAGTTCATTTAGGAGACTGTCTTTCTCAGCTTTAAGCTTGTAGATAATCTTCAGGTCACTCATCCTTTGGTCTGAATAAGTTTTAAACTCGTTACGTAGATTCTGCTTAAATATTTCTAACTGCTGTATTAGATTCAAAACCCTTTTTTCATATCCGGCTTTTAGTTCTTGGTAAGAAATTGTTGCGAATTCCAGAACACATTGCAGATGTTTTATTACATTAGTTGATTGCAATTGGAGGGAAGAGATATCTTCTGCATTTTTCTGATTGAGGATGTCCTTCTCTGCTCTGAGATCCTTGATGAGCTCAATAATATCATGCTTGGTTTTTTCCAAATTAGCTTCTTTCATATGAGTCACATCTGCTTCATACCTCGACTTTAGTTCTTGGTATGAACTATTAACCTGCTCCAGTTCTCTCAACAGGCATTTCTCGGTTTCCTTGAAGCTGCTGATCTCCTTTGACATTATCTCTATTAAATTTTGGTCCTGTATGATCTTGTCTTCATAGATCACCTGCAGGTCAGCCTGACGTTTCCTCTCACTAATGTCTGCTTCAGATTTGGACTGAAGCTCCTCGTATTTAGCCTTCATGTCGTCCAGCTCTTGTTGGAGTGCTCTGTTTTTATCTTTTAATTCCTCAATCCTTGACATGAACGCTCGCTCTGTGGCAATATGATCTACCTTCACTGTGTCTAGGTCCTCTTGCAGCTGCTGTTTTGTGTGGCTGTCCACCTCGGAATCGATAATTGCTGGGCTGAGAGTCTCTGGATTGTTGCCCTTTTCAATTGCCTGTAGTTTTTTCTTAAACTCGATGTTCCTGCCGATGAAAATCTCCTTAAGAGCTCTCTGCCTCTCTACCTCAGCTTTTGTTTCCTCCAGTTTTGTTTGGGTATCGTCCAGCTTTTGGTTCTGGTCAAACAATTTTGCTTTCTCCATTTTTAAAAGAGAGGCAAGTCGTTGTATCTCTATGTGGAAATCAAAGGGAGGAGGTCTGTTCCCTACCCACCCATACTGACGTCCTTTGGCTAAATCACTGATGGAACAATTTTGGCTTTGATGTGCCATGTTTTGACAAAATAATACTTGTTCAAATCAGTCGGCTAACAATCTCACTGTAAAAGCGCTTTGCGTGCGTCTGAACTCCTCAGTAGTGCAGCAAGCAATGACAAGAAGGTAGAAGTTTGTTACATAGATAGAGAGCTGATGACATCACAAGCATGACTCTAGTTGTGACATCACAGAGTTTTCCTTCATCTTTGGAATGTGTTACCGTTGGTTACACTGTCTATGTTGTTATACAAGCAGTTTATGGAGAGACGTTTTTTTTGGCAATATTTACATAAAATGTGTGAATTTAGATTTCCAGATTTGTTTCATTGTGTCCAATGAAACATAAAACCTTTCAAAAGTTTTCACACACTCACACTTTTACAAACCTGAAAATTGCAAAGAAAAGTGATACTCTCCTTTAAATCTCCGCCAGAGTGCGCATGTTCACCGCTGGGGGGCGCCAGTTCTCTATTGATTACATTTGTAAATATGCAACGGAAAACTTTCAACATGCAACTTGTAGAGTTTTTTATTTAATTTTCATAAAGTAGAATCCGTGTATCATCACACATAAAACCAATTCAAAGCCCTTATCTCTTGAAATTTTCATAATTGTTATTGTATATCACTAATTCTGAATTTTTGTCAAACCTAATTTTAGCCAACATTTATCGACACCAGAACATAATTTTAGCTTCATAGGCAACACTTATACAATAAATTGTGTGATTTTCTTCCCAATTAAGTCATATCATTCAACGCTTATGAACAGGTCTGTCAAATCATTTACATTTATTTATAAAGCATAAAACAAAGCAATGCAAAATAAAATGATGAAGAAAAAGTTAAAACAAAACTTTTAGTTTAAATCCAGAGAATCTGAGAAATAAGTTACTAATCCAAAGTAATTTGCATCTTCATATAGTTATCCACTAAATCTCTAAATAAACTATTTAGTTAAATATTAACAATCTAAAATCTTTTATTTAGTCCAACCATTCTTTGTAATTTAGTTTTTCTGGAGTCCGTCTAGAAAATTCTGCCCTTATTTGACATTTTTGTGACGTTTCACTGCTTTGTGCAGAAACAGCAGAGGAAGCATCAGACTCCCGGGCAGCATGAGAAACATGGTACACGCCAAGACTAAGCAGTAACGGTTTGAGTCAGACAGGGGCATGGCAAACCAAACTATAGTCATAGCACATCGCAGCAGCAGCACCATCAGGATTGATACAATAACGATAAACGCTATTCGCTTTCGCTGGTCAAGTTTCTTCTTGAGTCCAGATTTTTCACCTGGACCAGGACGGATCAGAAAAAACATAACCCACAAGTTACAGAAAAAACCCACAGCTAGAAACAGCATCCAAATCACGGCATTTCCAATCAGGAAGCCACTCAACATGCAACATGTTCCAGCAACAGAAAGCAGCCAAACAGCAGCAATCACATTATTTCTGATTTTAATCCCTCTTCCGTTTCTGGAGCTCTGGTAGGTTACGGGGTGAACGACAGCCAGGTAATGCTCCAAACAGGTCAGCACTTGGAACAACGTCTCCCCAAACCATGAAAAACACCACAGATAGTCACCGGTTGTTACCATGTTTACATCAGACTTATGGATTCCCCAGCAGCAGCAGATGGACCCACTAACGCCGATCAGCTCCATGGCAGCCAGGTGGAAGGTGAAGTGGTCAGAGTGACTCACTGTGGAGGAGGGAGAGGTTTGTTTCCACCGCTGAAAACCACGACAGAGGATCAGGATGGAGAGAGGGAGGACGACTGAAACCAGGACGAGGTAATATCCGGAGAAGACAGAGGAGCTTGGTGTCATGAAGAAGCACTGAATGTTTAACGATGACGAGCTGCTGACGCTCTCATTTGAGAACGACGATGAGTTTCCCAACATATCTGGAAAAAATAGGGGAAATATGTTATAAATGACAACTGTGGAGAGTAAAAATGGTTTGTACTGGGTTGCATTGTAACTCAAAATAAGTAAAAATGCAATAAATGCTCAATGAGGACATATTGAAAGTTGTAGGTTTGATTCTACTTTTCCCCAAGATGACAACCAATCAGAGTGTGGTTTCATTGGTGAACCTGACTGTGTGAAGCGCTTGCAGTGGTCAAAACGTCTAGGAAGGGGCTAAATAAACTCAGTTCAGTTACCTGTCTCTGTGCACACACTGAGAACAGCAAGCAGGAATCGCAGACATCGCAAAGTATCACCCAAAACGTCTTCAATTTAATTTCCATCATGGATTAAAATCAAACATCAGGAGAACTTAGTTAGTTTAAAAGAAAGACAATGACTGGTTTCTTCTTAAAAGTTCAGTGAAAACAAAACACAATGTTCTAGTTAAAGTCACACATGTGCCAAACTGAAGGCCTGGGGGCCAAATCCGGCCCAATAATCAAAAACTACAATATTTTGTTGTTTAGTACCTAAAATTCAATTTAAGTTTTCTTAAGGATACAAATGAGTTAATATTGATATCGACTATATTTTGTCATCTGTTCCATGAGTTCAATGGACAAAACAAATATTTCATATAACAAATAGAAATATTATCATTGTTCCGCCATCATCATATCTACTTACATTTAATTCATCCTCAAGTATATTAGCAAAGTATAAAGAATTTTATGTAAAACTATTGTTTTACTTTTTAAAAGTCAAACTTACCTTAAGAGCTTTTTCCAGCAGTCTGACTTTGTGATGTTTAGAAATGCAGGCTGGATTTAGATTCTCCACCTTTTGTTTCTCTCCCCAAGCTAAATAGGATTCATTTGCATAAAAAAGTTATAAATAATAACTATAAAAAAAAACTTGCATACAAATTCAAAAACATACAAGAATGCCCTGCAATAAATTAACATTTCAGCAAGAAGAATCCCATGTTTTTCTATTTTATTTAAATTTTAATTTTAGGCTCCATGTTTTTACATTAACTTGTTATGACTTTGCACCACATTTTGCACCACATTTGCACCAAATGTTTATCGTGTGAAAGCCGTTTTCATGTTTGTGCTCCGTTCTTATCTTTATTCCAGCGTTGAATTTTTAGATACATCATCAAATACATAACCGTGCACTGTAAAACTTTTTCTTCTTCTAGTAACTTTCTCTCTGGGATTAACGCTAACATGTTTAAGCATGTGACATTAGTTTAAAATAGTTGACTAAATAATAGAGTGACTGTTATTATAAGTCATGACATTTTAGTCACAGATGTTAAAATAACTCTAGATTTCTGCTTACTGACTTGAAAACGAATCGGTACTTTTGGTAATTGAAGGTTAAAAGCGTGTTGTTATGGCAACCCCACATCACTCTATAATTTGTCCACCGTGTAAAATGCAAAGATTTTTTTTTTTTTTGCATAACTAAAAGAATGTCAAAGTGACAAACTGATTCAGGTCCATCACTTTGAAAACAAATGAATCTGCAGACAAAACAAAACAATGTAATTTAAGTTACAGAAATTACAGTTTCTGTTATTCAAGGGTGAATAAAACATTACTTATGGTTTGTGTTTGATAAACATCGACAAACACATTATTTATTTACAAATTAGTTTGTCAACCTACTGAAGCCATCGAGCTCATGTATGTAAACGTGTCGATAATAAATCAGAATCCAACGCAAATGTTATTTACCACATTTGAATCCTGCTTCACAGGTTCTGAAATAAATGGCCGGCGCAGTTTACCTGCCAAATTGTCCGGAGACAAAACGGAGACAAAGACCCTGAAAAACCAAACAAGAAGAATAATAAGGTCTGTGCGTTTTATTTTATATTTTTAAATAGTTTATCTTTAAAATACAAAACTGAATTGCTAATTTGATAAAATAAAATTTGTTCAATTCCAGGTATTTCTTACATTTTGAGTGTTTCCGGGTTATATTTTAAATTTTAAAGCGTATCCCCCATAATACTAACTGAAGATGTTGTCTTGATTAACATTGAAATAATTTAAAAAGTAAATAGTTCCCATAGTTCAGCTTCAGGTTATTTATGGTCATGAACTTTTTATGTTCCTGAGATTTGATGTAAATGTTAGATGTAAGTTTGTTTCAATAAATATATTTTTAAAGTCTTTTTGTTGTAGTTTGTCAAACATTTTAAGTTAAATCGACTTTAGGAACTGTATTAAAAATATAAATATTTCTACATAACATCCCAGTGTTTGTAGTCTACAAAACTTTCATTTTATATCATGAAATTTTAAACAGAGCAAACAGACTGTTTCTGGAATCTCAAACCACTAAAATGTTTTCTAAATAAATAAAAACTCAGTGAATTACATGAACAGTATTTTACTCTCAGCAAAAACTGAAATATTTAGCTTTACACACAACGTAGCGACTCAAAGGAAGTATACTGAATATGCAAAAATGACACAAGTTGAACTGTAGATTTCTAAAACAGAACCAAACATTTTCAGCCCAAATAGTTAATATTCAGCAGACTGAGAGCTGAAAACTGTCATGAGGTCAAATTTTAATGCATCTAAAGCTGGGATCATTTACAGTGTGGAGCTTTTCCCCACTGTCAGTATTTACTTAAATGTTTTCACACAATGTATTTATAATTTCACTTTTTCTGTGATATCGCATTAGGATGTTTGCCCACATGTATACTTCTCTAAATTCACTTTATTTGTGAAGGACTTTTCATACCAAAATGCTTTGCAAGTAAACAATGACACAAAAAATAAATAAGTTAAATTGTCATTGTTAGACAAAGATGAGGATGATTGGAGCAAAAAAAACAAAAAAAACATGATGTAGAGAAAAAACAGGATTTCTAAAAATGATATCGAAACAAATAATGAAACAAGTACAAAAGTTGTTAATGTTAAATAAAAATCCAAAGGCAGGTTTAAGAAACAGAAAACCAACTTAAGCAAATTAATGTTTGAGAAAACAAATATATATGTATATATATATTTAAAATTAATCACATTTTCCATTTGTCTAATAGATTTAATGCTTTTTATTCGTAGCGTCTTCTGAACATGTCAGCCAACTCGTCATCCTCCCTCCTCTTCTTCTCCGTAGACCATCACTGCTTCATCATCAGACCGAGCTCCTTCATCTTCTTCATCTACAACGTCACCACCATCATCTTCCTCCTCCCTCTCATCATCCTCGTCCTCTACTCCGCATGGCAACGAAAACGTTCCCACACCTCGAGCCACTTTGACTGTTTCACCTACCACACCTCCGTCATAGAGATATTTTATGTCATTAAGCTTATTCCTTTTTTTCTTGGCATACACACAAATGATACATTAGCGTTATTTGTTGGAGGTCTTCTTTCATCCTTCGTTTGGTATGGAGAAACATCTTTTCATGTCTTAACTTGTGCAGATCACTACCTGGCTGTGGTTCATCCCCTCACCTACAGGAGCCTCAGGAATAAAAGGGGAACCAGGATCAGAAATGTCTGCATTATTTTCGTCTGGCTGCTCTGCTTTCTGAGGATAGGCGTGTATGTAAATAGTAAAGTAGCCTTCATTCTAGATTTCTTCCTGGGGGTTATTTCGCTGCTGATCACGTTGTTCTGTAATCTCTCTGCTCTGCGTGTTTTGATCCGCCCCGGCCCAGGGGAGCCGGCCCGAGAGCGGCCTGACCGCTCCAAGCAG
Organism: Xiphophorus maculatus; assembly: GCF_002775205.1. NCBI lineage: Eukaryota > Metazoa > Chordata > Actinopteri > Cyprinodontiformes > Poeciliidae > Xiphophorus > Xiphophorus maculatus. The sequence continues at coordinate 24,864,105 of NC_036456.1, forward strand.
AAGGCCTTCCACACCATGGTGATCATTCTGTCCGTTCTGGCACTGAGGTTTGTGTCCAGCCTCATCTGGGCTGGAATCTTTGTAACACAGATGATGAAGAATGAATGCTTGAGCTTAGCGGGAATAATCTGGTGCAATCTGCCAAGCAGTCTTGTGCTTCCTCTGTTGTTTCTGCACAAAAGGAGAAAGTTTGTGTGCTGCAAGAACAAGAAGTGAAAGGATTTATTGGGGATGTTCTGTTATTCTAGCACTAGATTCTCCCATCTCTACTCTGCTTGATGATGATATGCAACAAAAAGGCTCGGCTGAAAATGTTGCACGTGTTGGAACATTTCCATTAGTTTTAACATGTTACCACACATTATAAGTTCTACATCTTGAATATATTTGCGTTTGAAATGAGCTTTCAAAATGTTAAACACAAGAAAAACTTTCCACATGTTCGGTGTTTCCCACATGCTTCAAATGCTAAACGAGCTGTAGCTCTCCGATGCAGATGTGCACAAAACTTTGTCGATATTCCACAAATGTCCAAAAATCACAATTTCACAACTGCAGTGTTTCCAATAAATAAAAGACAGAATTAAAATCACATGAATAAGTTTGTTTAAATCATTTAAAAACATGCCACGCCATCATTCTCCAACCACTTCCTGTCAACCTCTTTGCTGTTTGCACTAATCGCAACATCCTGGTGCGATGCGAGAAAAATGTCCCCGTCATTTTGACATGGCCAGAAAAGCTCCTCTAATACAAAACCTGTTGTCACAAACATTTATTTTTTCAAAATTGCCGTGCTTCCATTAAGCAGAATATTTTTAGCAATATTGTCAATAGAAACACAGCTACTGTTACAAATTTAATTTTCCAAGTAAAACTTTTCAGTTTCACAATTTCCTCACATCTTGTTGATGTTACAAAACGACAAAATTTACACTTTCAAAACATGCGACACCATTCCCCATGTTGACTGCTTTTCCTAAAAATTTCATAAGTTTCTACATAATATAAGTTTCACATCTAACACACTAAGTTGTGTTCAATGTTTTATGCGTTTCATACAGCAGAAAAACACCAGGAAGGTTTTCTGGATAAAGATGTCTGAAGTGGTCGCTATAACTTTTTAAAATTAGTTCATTTATCGTTACGGATGTAATTTTATGACTTTCATTTTACAGTGTTTACAATTTTCCAAGTTTAAAACTTTGCAAACCCATGTACAAAATGAATTTCACATTTGTTGCACAAATATTTACGACAATATTAATATGCAAAGTTTTAGCGTTAGCATGATGTTTAGCAGATTCACATGTGATTAAATTTCCTCCATGTTTGTGGTAATGTGCTACTGAAAACTTCAACTGACAACTGGCTGGTTATAAACTGTTAATAGTTTTGTTTTCTTGTGTAGTAACTAAAGTAAAAGTCACTTAATTTAACAAATCTACTGTAATTTTTTTTATTTGGGCTGCTATTAATGATTAATCTGTCTCCTGACAAGCAAATTCATTCTTTGCATTATTAAAACAATGTCACAATGATAAAACTTCAGGTAAATCACCTGGATGAATTCATGTCTGCTGCCACACAAACCTCATGTAAATGACTGGAACTGTGGAAACTAAACATCTGGGGATTGTTGGATGGTTGTAATAATAGTTATTTATCTTTTCATTCCTTGAAATGATGCAAAGTGGGAATAAATATATGTAAATAAAAAATGATGTATGAACTCCATGGTTTATTATCAATAATAAATCAATCTGTATGGCGTTTGACTATTTTCACTGTTCCATATTTTATTAACAAATCATTTCATATGTTTGAAATCCTCAGGGAAAACTTAAAGGTGTGATTTTCATATGTGGTTTAAAGATTTATCCTTTTAATTGTAAATATATTTGCATCAACAAAATAAATTAAATGAGATTAGACATGATGTCACAAATACTTAATTATAAACTCTGAAATACGTTATGGTCATTCTAACAGAAGATAAGGAAGATTTCCTCCAAATTCTGGTGTTCAGAGGAAATGCCACATGCAAAATACCAAAAGAAGAATCAAAACAGAATCTATTAAATTCATAGCTGGTGCTGAAAATTTATTTTTTCTCAATATTTACGTATGTAATCATTTATTTGCCTCTACAAACACGAATAAAAACCTGCAGATGCGTCACTTCCTCAAAGAAAATATGAAAACATCTCCAGTCTGGCCTTTAAAGCGTCGGGGAATTTCTTGTAAAATTAACTTTTTTGAGCTTCAGGTCATGTTGTAATGTTATCTCATCAAAAACATACCAGGAGTTTTACTCTGATTGTTTCTGGTAGGAACTTCTTAAAGAGACAGAGGCCAATTTCAAGGCACCAAACAATGAGCTCAAATTTCCTTTACGTTAAGTCTTACATATGTTGCACACTCGAACAAAAATGGTATCGAGACATGCGGTTGTGGTAAATTTTCTTTACTCCTTTTTTTTCTCGAACACGAACAACATCAATAGTCCAACGTGCGTCACACTCAGGCTGCTCTCTACTACTCGGCTTCTTCTACACAACAAAAAACTTAGGACCCAGGCTGCCCTACGCGCCTGTTCAAAAGTCCTGCTTTTCTAACTCCTCACTCTCAGCCAGAATAGTTATCAACATATATATGAATATACAGCTTCACATGGACAATCAATCACAGTGCTTTTTAAATAACAAAACAAAGCAAAATATTCATAGGAACAAGAATGAACAAGAATAAAATCATTTTAATGGAAGGGGGGGTCCTCGATCTAAAGTCCCCAGCAACTGGTCCCCCACACTCTCCCCCTCAAAAATAAATGTCGTCCCGACATAGTGACATCTCTGGAGTAACTGAGGCTTCAGCTGGTATGGAGACAAGTTTGGAAGACAGTCTCTTGGCACACTGTTCTGTATGACACAGTTCTTAACATGGCATCTATCCCCCTCTTCATGTCATGTTGAAACAATAGATAGTACTGGCCAGGTAATATCTGTATGGTCACTCTGCCATCTCTGCAGGTTGTGTATCGCAGACTGTAAAGTTTGACTTTAAGGTCCTGCCCCATAACCCTTTATTCAGACCCACTTATGTTACTATATGCTCAACATATATCAGTCTAAATCAACCCAATAGTGGTCCCAACTCCAGATGTGCAGTAATCAGCTATTATTATACTTAAAGCTTCCGATTCTAATCCCCCTTGTCTTGCCTAGCTACCTAACTTGTGTACCATAACCTGAACATATAATGGAACAATGTAACCTAACCCCGATATCCACTGAACATTACTTGTGCCTAACCATAAGTGTTGGTTGGCCTAGCCTGCTGTATGTGAGTGTCCTGGGTGGATTTCGTTGTCTAGAAGGATACTGTCTTGGAACGGGTTCCCGCCATCTCTCGTCTGCTTCATCAGATGACACCGCCTCGCCAGAATCTTGGTCTTCTGCTTCATTAGATGGTGCTGCTTCCGCAGGATCTTGTCCATCTGCTGTATCAGATGATGAGTGCTCCTCTGTCGCCATTTCTTCCTCTCCATCCACTTCTCCTTCCTGCTCCACCTCTGATCCTGCAGCTACTTGAGCATCCTCTGCATCCCTCCTCAGCTGACCTTCAACTTGTTCAGGTTGTACTTTTGGATGGGTGATGGACCTCCAGTTGTCTTCATCATCAGAACTGCTGTCACCATTCTTGTCAACACCATCTCCTTGCTTCCTTCTGTTTCTACTCTGCTGTTGCCTTTTCCTGTCCATCATGTTCTTCGCATCTTTCTCTGTTTCAGCAGTCAGAAAATCACAAGGCAATAGTAAGTTTCTATGCAAAACTCTGATCTTCCCTGTGCCCTTTTCAGGATGTACCGCATAAACAGGGCTGTCCTTGTGTTTCCTTTCAGTGACTATGTAGACCTTGTCCTCCCAGTACGACCTGAGTTTTCCTGGTCCTCCTCTCTCCTTGAAATTCCGCACTAAGACCCTAGATCCTGGCTGCAGTTCCACTCCATGAATTCTCCGATCATACTCCGTCTTTGCCCTGTTTCGCTCCTTATGTGCTGTCTCAGATGCCAACTTGTAAGCTTCTTGCATCCTTTTTCTCCACTTACTGGCATAATCATTGTGGGAGGTGCTCTGATCAATTGGAGTTAACCCAAACATCATGTCCACTGGCAGTCGGGGACTCCTGCCATAAAGAAGGTAGTAAGGTGCATATCCGGTTGCTTCGCTGCGTGTACAATTATACGCATGCACTACTTTGGGCAGGGAGCTCTTCCAATCTGACTTTTCTTTTTCCGTCAGGTTTCTGAGCATTGAAAGAAGTGTTCGATTAAATCTTTCTGCTTGACCATTTCCAGCTGCATGGTAGGGAGTTGTACGGGACCCTTGGATGCCACAATACTTTTCCAGTTTAGAAAACAGCTTGTTTTCGAATTCTTTACCCTGATCGTGATGAAGTTTAGCTGGAAATCCAAACTTTAGGGCAAAGTCTCCGAAGATCTTTTCTGCAGCGGTTTTTGCTGATTTGTTCGTGCATGCATATGCTTGAGCAAAGCGTGTAAAATGGTCTATGACAACAAGGATGTATTCATATCCTCCTTTACAACGCTCCAAATGAAGAAAGTCAATGGAGACCATCTCGAATGGGTGAGTGGTAACAATATTGACCAGTGGTGCTCTTGTTATCCTGTTTGGATGCTTCCGCTTCAGGCAACTACAAACCTTTGTCACATGATGTTCCACATCCCTTTTCATATATGGCCAGTAAAATCGGTCACGAATTAAGTTCAATGTTCTTTCCACACCAAGGTGTCCCATTTCCTCATGCAGTTCTTTATATATTAGCTGGTGGAACACCTTGGGCAGCACAAGTTGAACTCGATTGGAGGACTTCCTAAAAAGAATGCCATCTTCATTGACACACAGTTTGTTTCTTTCTCTAGCGAATACAGAGATGCCTTCACGCCAATTTCTTTTGGCATGCTGGGGCCACTGTTTTCTCATCACAAACTCACGCACCTTTCCAATCATCAAATCCTCTTCCTGTGCTTTTCTGAGGTCCTCTGCTGATATTTTAGCCACTGATGGTGCTATGTGTTCCTGTTCTTCATCATTGCAGGCTGCCATTATGACTGCAGGACACAACCACGGCCCTTGATCATGGGATGTTAGCTGAACTGATTGTGTGACAGATGAAATTACCTTTGGCTCCATCTCCTGGACGCATGTCCGCATGTACTCCTCCATGTCCAGGGGCATCCTAGACAGCCCGTCTGCATCCCCATTAACTTTCCCCGGTCGATACTTGATGGAGAAGTTAAAGTCTGCTAATTCGGCTATCCAGCGGTGTGTGGTGGCGTTTAGCTTGGCTGATGTTAAAACATAGGTTAAAGGGTTATTATCTGTATAGACGACAAAAGAGGGTGCATAATAAAGGTACTCTCTGAATCGTTCACAGATTGCCCACTTCATTGCTAAGAACTCTAACTTCCCAGAATGGAGGTGGTAATTCTTTTCTGGGGAAGTTAATGTTCTTGACCCATAACCTATGACCACAAGTTTGCCTTGTTGTCTCTGGTACAATACTGCACCGAGGCCTTCTTGCGAAGCATCACAGTGCAATACAAATGGTTTCTCAAAGTCAGGGTAACCTAACAGAGGAGGAGACACCAAATACTCCAACAGCTGGCAGAGAACATCCTTATGATGTTCTGTCCATACGATTGGATGGCTTGAGGGAAGCTGGTCTGAGCTTTTGTGTTTCCCCTTGTTTGTTTTTAACCCTCCTCCTTTCACTACCTTTCCAGGTTTCTTTTCTGTGGTCAGCAGCCTGTACAGGGGTTGAGCAGTGCGTGAGAAGTTGGGAATATATGGACGATAGTATGTTAGAAAGCCCAACATTTTCCTCAAATCACCCACCGTTTTTGGTACGCGGTCTTTGAGTGCTTGTACTGGTGCGATCTCAGCAGGATCCATGCAGTAGCCATCCTTGGATACAATCTTTCCCAGAAACTTCACCTTGTCTTTGAAGATTTCACATTTTCTTGGCGTTAGTTTCACTCCATGAGTCTGATAACGACGCAGCACCTCTCTCATGTCGCGTAGGTGATTCTCAAATGACTGGCTGTGGACTAGGTTGTCATCCAAATATGGCTGCGATGTTTCATCCCTAATGCCTGCGAGGCACTCCTCCATACTGCGCTGGAACTCTGCTGGAGCAGAGGACAGGCCAAAGGGAATCCTGATCCACTCATATAAACCCCAAGGTGTTATGAATGCGGTCAGTGGTCTGCTACTCTCCTCCAGGAAACCCTGATGGTATGCCTTGCCCTGGTCTAAGACAGAGAACCATGCACTTCCACTCAGGTTATTAAGCATATCCTGTACTCGAGGGATGGGATGACGGTCCGGAATGGATTTCCGGTTCAGTTCACGATAATCCACACACAAGCGGAGGCTCCCATCCTTCTTGCGCACACAAACTATGGGTGATGAATATGGAGATCGGGACTTTTGAATCCAACCTCTGTTCAGCAGGTCTTCCAGATATTCCTTCACCTCCTTAAGAAGTGGTTTGGGGACAGATGTGTAAGTCCGCCTTACTGGGGTTGTGTCACTCAGCCTGATTTTAAGCTGCAGGGATGGGATGCACCCCACATCATGCTCATCCTTAGAAAATGCATTGCACTCCTCATGAAGCATCCTTCTTACATCATCTTGCTGCTCAGGAGTTAGGTGGTCAATGGGCACTGGGGGGTCCCACAGATCAAATTTGGATGCCTCAGACTCATCATATTCTCTATGTGGTTCGTCAGAAGCTGGACGGTTGCGGTCACTGGCAAGTGAGTTGATCTCTGTTTTCTTTTCACTTACACCCACAGGTCTGGCTTCTACTGGATAAACTGCCTTAATCTGCTGTAAGTATCCCAGTACAGTGCGGGGTATCAAAGTAATGTCTGAATGGCTGTCGTTTGTGACTGGGATTGATACTGCTGACCGGTTTCCCTTTTTCAGGCAGACCACTGTTTTTAAGATGTTCAAACCCTCAGGCCATCTTGGGACCACCTCGGGCTCAAACAGTACTTCCTGTCTTTCTGAGAGAGGACCAATCCGCACACTACACTTCACCTCTCTGGTCTGACCCGCCGGAATCACTGTTTTTAGACGTCCTATTTTCACCATGGTTTCTTCATTATGTTGGTGAGCTGTTTTTACTAAGTGAATTAACACATCTGCCTTTTTGCAGTCAAATGAGAAAGCCTCTTTTACTGCTATGGATGTGACACCAGGGTGGTGCTCCATGCCATTCTTTACTAAATGTTCAATGACATTGTAGCCAATTATAGGTGGCTCAGCCACTCCAGGCTCATTAGAGACGAGCACTGGCACAATCAGTTCTGGATTCAGGCCTCCCTTTGATCCCAGTTTGAATTTTACCTCAACCCAACCTGCAAAGGGAATGGGAGTCTGGTTTGCTGCTTTCCCAACCAAGGTCTCTCCCTCCTCTAGGAGCTCACCTGTGCTGCGTAACTTGATGTGGGGTAGCTGGGATCTCCTCAAGCTTTCATTTATGATGGTGACCTGTGAGCCGGTGTCCCACAACGCCTTGGTTGGCACATCCTCAAAGAAGCAGTCCACCATGCACTTATTTCCTATCAGAGTCCGCAGCTTGGTGTGCTGATGTATGGAGAGGTGACTGGCATAAGTGGAACCTACGATTTTTTTTGCTTTCTCACCCATTTCCACTTGTGCCTCCAGCTGCCTAATCCGTTCACAGAGCCGCTCATACACCTTTTCCTCAGCTTCTCCTTGGAGTACAGTGTGTTGTTGTGCATGTGTGGAGGTTTGTATGTTCACATTCATGCCATCAGGTTTCACAGTCAACCTTTTTGGTCCCCTGCAGCCCCTGGAAAAGTGTCCCAACTGTCCACACTTAAAACAATGCTCACATTGATCACTTATGTTGTGCTCTTCACATCCTTTGCATCCCCTTTTAACATTCCTTCTTGTCTGGTGAGTAGACTGAGAGCTGGTCATGTTTTTCTTAATTTCAGCAATCTCTTCTCTGAGCAGTCTTACTGTTTCACACAGCTCTGACTCCCTTGAACTGATGGGCGCAGAGGTTTTACGGGTTTTCTGCTTCACCACTTCAGCTGACTGTTCTTGGATTGCCAAACTGGTGTTAGGTGCAGCCTGGTTTTGTTGCCTGATCTGCATTTCTGTTTGTAGCTCGTTAATTTTTGGAATTTTGGTGTTGTAGCTTTTCTTCTGTTTGGACTGTCGTTCTGAATCCACACTTGCAGCCTCATTCATCTTTTCAATAAGAGTCTCATCGGTCACAGTTTGATCATCAAGGGAAGACTTTAGCTGAAACTTTATGTTGTCACTCAACAGTCCAGTACTGACTGACCTCAGGAATTTCCTCTGAATGAAGTCGGCGCTGTACTGTTCATCTGCATCGACTTCTCTTGAAGCAAGCAACAGCCTCTCTTTCAGTTCGATTGCCCTGAAGAGGAAGTTTTGGGGGGATTCACGACTGTCCTGTGTGATATTTATCAGTCTTTGATAGATATCAGTGGAGCTATCCTCTTTAAAATGTCCCTTTAAAATCGCTTTGAGCTGGGGCAGGGTCAGATCACGCTTAATTTCAAGCATGTCCCGAATGCTTAAACCAGGGCTGATTGATTTTATTACAGCTTCTATTACTTCAGCATCACTGTGTCCTTTACTCAGGCCTTTCTCAATCTGATGCATTAAGTTGGTGTATGAGAGCCTGTCTTTCTGACCCTTCTCCCCTATCTGACCACATATTTTAAATTCCCTCCGTATGGTCACTTCTGGAAGCCTATTTGCTGTGGTTGGCATCACATTTTCAGTCACTGTTCTCTGAGGCTTACCATTTATACGTTCATTTAGCCTCAGTACTTCCTCTTGCAAAGCTTGGTTGTTAAGGTGGAGCTGCGAGTATTTTTCTGCCAAGTCCATTTGTTCAGTTACAGCCTGGGTGCTTTGTGACTTGTTACACGTTGCCTCCTCTTCAACAGTAACTTCAGAATGTTGTGATATCAGTTCAATTGATTTTAACAATCTCCGAAGATAGCACCTCGCCACCTCCTCTTCTTCATCATTTATCACAGCATCAACGGACTCTGTTATTAATCGTATTAACGCTCGCCTCGTTACAGAATGTCCGCTTTGGATTTTAGCTTCTGCACACACCTCTTTGAGCTGATCCAGCTGCAGGAGCCATAGCTGCTGAGAAACGGTCTCTGCCAACTCCTCCATGTCGGTCGCGCACAGTGTAGGCGCGCTCCCGCCGCTGCTCGCTCCGGTTAGCATCGCTCAAGAAAGTCCCTCGACGAAGCGTTAATAATCTCGGTGGGACCTCCAATATTTTGTTGCACACTCGAACAAAAATGGTATCGAGACATGCGGTTGTGGTAAATTTTCTTTACTCCTTTTTTTTCTCGAACACGAACAACATCAATAGTCCAACGTGCGTCACACTCAGGCTGCTCTCTACTACTCGGCTTCTTCTACACAACAAAAAACTTAGGACCCAGGCTGCCCTACGCGCCTGTTCAAAAGTCCTGCTTTTCTAACTCCTCACTCTCAGCCAGAATAGTTATCAACATATATATGAATATACAGCTTCACATGGACAATCAATCACAGTGCTTTTTAAATAACAAAACAAAGCAAAATATTCATAGGAACAAGAATGAACAAGAATAAAATCATTTTAATGGAAGGGGGGGTCCTTGATCTAAAGTCCCCAGCAACTGGTCCCCCACACATATACAGCATTTTTATAACAATTGAATGCAACATGATTAGTTGATTGTGCTGTAAAATGACATTGCATAACACTGCTTTGAAAGTCACCGCACAGGTTCATAGTTTCACAAACAACTCAAACAAATCAAACCGCAACATTAACAGATGTTTTACCTTATGGGTGAAAGTTCAGTCTCTCGTAGAGCTTTTATTGATCTAAAAATCCTTCAAAACTGAATGAAACATGCAGTGCACAATCAACAATCATGCTTTGGTTTCCCACAAGAAAACACTAATCTTCTGAAATAAATCGATTATCATTTATCAGTTGTCCGGAGGCAGTGTGTTCACTATGCAAACTAAGCACTGAGGAAGGTGTAGTGGCACAATGTGGGCTTTAAATGGGACATATTTTTAGGAGCAGAGCGTCCAACCTGAGGAACGATGCAGAGCAGAAGCTCAGCGCAAGACACTGATCCACGTAGGTTTTTCTTTTACTACTCATACAAATAAAATTCACAACTTAGAGGTGAAAGAACTTAAAGAACTTTGTGCTGAGGCTTTTCAAAAGTCTTAAATGTTAGGAGAAATAACTCACAAGTCAAGATTAGCTTCAGTTTAATCTATTAAAATGTACTTGTGTCGTATAAATAGCTAACAAGATGGCATCAAAATAGCTCTTAAAAACAGCACAAACCTCAGGTTAGCAGGTGATTGTAGAGATGAAAACTGAAACTGATAATTAATTTAAATACTTTTAGCATATACCTTTACAATGGAACTGGAAAAAAACCAAACCATTTTGAAGATAAATATAAAAATGAGACATTAGCTGCACACAGAACTAATGTTTTGTTGGAGAACCTATTGATTTAGACACCAAATTTAGCCTGAAGTTTGTTCCACCATCATTTATAGTAAATCTGATGAAAAGTTCCAGTTGTAGTTTAATGACATTTGCTTGTCTGAATCTTCATTGGTTTCAAATCAGATGAAACTGGGATTTTTTTCTGTCAAGGTGAATAAAACTGTCCAAATATTAGGCAATTTTAACCTAAAAGAATCAGGCGTCTAATGGGAGGGCTTTAGATTTGTCTCACTGTTTGTGTTTCTAAGCTATTTTAACAGAAGTATTTACACTTTGATTACTAACAATAACTGTGTTTCCATTACAAATCTGAGCAAAACCTAACCGGAAAAAAGGCATTTTAAATTAGAAATGCAATTAAAATCATGAGAATATACTTGTTCACATGATAAGTCATTGAAAATCATGCAGCAACAAATGTAAATGCTTACTTTTTATCAATATATATATATTTTTTAATATTAAGCAGAATTATTTTTGTAATTCCAATTTGCACACTTTCACATTGAGTGGAAATTAAGCTAATAACATCCATTGTGTTAACAGACTATTTATTTTAGCGGTGGTGTTTGAATGTACAAAGGAAAATGTAAATATATTATGAGTGAATTGCTTCATGGCAAAGTTCATTGGTGGATCATAATCTATTGGATTCCTTTTCTAGTCAATTCCTCGACTCTTCCTCCAAGCTTTGGAGTTTGTGGATCCACAAACTCCACCACTGTTGACTACACCAGTTGTCTTCTCGACAAACCAAACTCCATAGTCTTCATCACTTTCTGCATCGTCAACATATTGCTGCTCCTGCCTCTGTGCGTCTTCATCCTCCGCCGCGGTTTCCAGCAGTGGCGTCGAAACTCTTCGTTCTCGTCGGCAGCTGCAGTGAAACACTCCGACTGCTTCACACACCATGTGGCCATCTTGGAGCTCATCGGCGTTTCTGGATGTTTCATTTGTGTCTGTGGCGTTTCTAGTAAATGTCCAGTTGTAATGTCATTTGGATACTTCTTATATTGCTTTACTTGTTATGGAGAAACCTTCTTTCACCTGCTGATGTGCTTGGATCACTACCTGGCTGTCGTTCATCCCATCACGTACCTGGGTTTGAGACACAAGAGAGGGGCTCTGGTCAGAAACGTTGGCATTTCCTGCGCTTGGCTGCTCTGCTTCACAGTAGTGACTTTGATGGAACCAATTGTTGCTGTTGCCCTGTGTTTGCTCCTTTTGATAGTTGCAATATTTGTCACTGGGTTTTGCTGCTTGTCTGTTCTTTGTGTTTTGATTCATCCAGGCCCAGGAAAACAGGGTGGAGGCTCGACTGGGAGAGAACAACTCAAGTATAAAGCATTTTACACCATTCTGGCCATACTGGGAGTGTTCATAGTCAGATTTTCTTGGGGGTTTCTTTGGATTTTGCTAAGTATGATAGCAGGTGGATCCAATTGTTTGGTGCTAGCATGCAACTCTTGGTTCAACCTTCCCAGTAGCCTGGTGCAACCGTTGCTATTTCTACAGAAAGCAGGGCAATGTGTTTGTCTGAAAACCAACAAATGAAAATGTGGACAAATAAATGACTGAGAGGAAGGCTGCAGGGTCTTACTGGGGTTTAGATCAGATTTTTATTTGTTTGGGTGAATTTCAATGAATCCAAAACTGTCTTTCTCAACTGTGGTTCCTGGACCACTGGTGGTCTGTGAGGTTCTGCATGTAAACAACCGTTTAGTTGTTCTTTAGATTGTGGTGTAAAAAAAAAAAAATTAACCTGTTTTTCACATTTTTTTTCATTAAAAACTGTACGTTTTAGTTCCTGTATGCAATGTAACAAACTCCACTTAGCACAGTGGCCCCCTAGTGGGGGTGCAGTGCCATTGCAGGGGGGCGTGGGAAGCAGCATGGATGAATGAAATCAAAAACCCAACAGCTTTTGTTGTTGGGTTTTTAATGACACTTGTCATTAAAAAGTGTTTCACTGTAAAGATGGTTTATAGTTTGTTTTGTTGCAACCTGAAGTGTGAAATAAACTTCAAAGTTTGAAAACAAAATATGTGTATAGGTTTATGTCTGGTTGAACGATGTGTGAGACCAGCTGATTTATTTTTTTCCTTTTTGGGGGGATTTTATTGTAATCCATAAAGGAGCCCAGAAGAAAATCTTTGGGAACCTCTGACTTAGCAAAAGAGGAGTTTAATTTATTAAAGTATAAATAAATTAATACTTTATTAATTGATACCACTTCCTTTTTTCTCTATTAATTGATCTATCGTAGCCTATGTCTACATTTACCTGCCTCTCAGATAATTGAGTGATTTATTATTATTATTCTCTTTTTTTTTTAATAGCTCCACATACTGAACATGTCATTCATATAACCATCACTGCTTATTTATTCTGACTCGTACGCAGTTAATATTCATTCATTAAAACACAATTTTGTTTCTTTGTCTTTGTTTATTTTGTTTGTTTTCTTCATTAATATACCGGACCATGTATCTTGTTCTCTGATGTAAAATAAATCTCTATTTTTTTTTTTTCTTTTTAAAAAGATCATTTTCCTGAAATGTCCATGTATATTTCTACTGCAAAGTGCTTTAATCCTGGATGCATTTTCAGTAAAACAGCCAAATGTTTCCAGATTTTAATCCTGTCAAATCTCTATAATAATAACCAAATAAAAGAAATACAGATGACAGTGGAGTTTGCATTTATTCACTAAGGACAAATGTTCATTTAAAACTGTCAATGTTTACTTGCATTTGACAGTTCATTAATCTTTATATTTCCAGAAATAAAAAAAAATAAAACAACTTGGTGCTTTGCAAAGAACATTTCTCTTCTGTTGTAATTTACATGAAATAATAATAATAATAAAAGTCACAGATGTGATTTATCAATATATTTACTATATATTATGCCATTATTATTTGAGCTGAATGTGTTTTTAGCCAGTTTGGGATTATGAAAAAAAACTATTTCAGACGTTTTTACAGACGACTCCAACAGAAGTTATAAAATAACTTGATCATTAAAAACTATTTGTTTTTAATTTACTGTTTTGGTCAACAGTAAAGTCCAAATTTACTTGGAAGATTCAAAAGTTAAAATAAGATGTACAACTCTCGCTCAAAAACAAAGAAACTTCTTGGTTTAATGAAAATAACTTAAAATTTTACTTTTTCGGGTGAATGAATAATTTTGAGTTCAACTGCAGTGTTAAAAAGACATGCAGTAAAATCATCAAGAATTTTCTAACCTGTATGAGTGTCATCTGCATAGAAATCGCAATGTAGACATTGTTTTTAGACTATAACAGTCAACAGAGAATCTCCTATAAACTAAGAGAAGTCATGTGTTGAAATACTAAAGTTCTACCGGATTCGTCACATTAAAAAAAAAAAAGATGCAAAACTATTTAAATTTTGACAAGATTAGAAAGGATTTGATTTAGCCAATCATTAATTGTTGGGACGACGTCAGTACAAAAATAACAAATATAACATGTGAAGGCAATGCAAATAAACCACAATTAGATTTGTGTTGAGTCAGAGGTTAAAGGAACCTGCAGAAAAGCCACACAACACATTTTGTGTGAATACAAAGTGAGAAACAGACATCTGAAAGGTTAGTGTTGTTTTCATATTCTTAAATTATTATCAAATGAAACATTGTTCGTCCTACAAGCCGTGTCAGAACCGATGCTTTTTTACATATCCAAGGGCAGATAAATAACTTACAGTTTGACATCAGATTCATCTTGGATTCTTTTATTTATTGAAAATCAAAGTAAAAACAAATCAGTGGGGAAAACAATGTTGTTCTGAAGAAAAACTAAATCAAAAAGCACAAAGGACAAAACATTAACATAAACCAACACTAACGAATATATGGCAAGACCTTTTGAGCAAAAATGAATACAGAAAATTAATGAAATATAGAATAGAACTAAAAAAAAGTTATTTGTGTGATCTAAGTTAGTGTCTAAGAGTTCAAACTGAACTTTCTTAGTGAATAAGTATATACTGTATATATATATATATATATATATATATATATATATATATATATATATATATATATATATATATATATATATATACCTTTTTATGTTTTGCTACATTGCAACAATTAATATCAATATGCTTTATTGAGGTTTTTGGGCTAGACCAAAGTAATGTGAAGCATAATTGCAATTTAAATAAAAGGTAAGGTAGGTAAAGTAATTTTATTTATAAAGGATATTTTCAGCAACAAGGCAATTCAAAGCGTTTTACATGAATTAAAAGGAAATACAACAAAACAAAGACAAAAAGGTAAAAATACAGAATATTGGTTCCCCATGTTTAATAAGAATAAGTAATCAGTATAAACTAGAAGAGGTTTCTCTGGACTCTTGTTCATGTTGGTTCTCCATGTTTGATTTTAAGATGCTTTCAAACATTTTTATGAGTAAAAGTGTAAAAATTGTGAATTTGAATTTACTCCATTTAAGTAAACACTACAGAATAAACTACATCAAATCTTTGTGTGGGTGCAGCTGGTGCTGCTGTTTCAGGAGGGCCAAATAAAAATGCTCACTAAACTTTTCAGATGTTTTTAGTGTCTGATTTTACACCAGTTGTAAAATAAAAAGGACTTTTTTAAAGATGCACAGCAGTAAACATAAATTCCAATGAAATAACAGGTTTATGGTTGATATGTGTAAAATGTGAAACAGTGTGAGGTCTGAATGTTTTTTGAAGTGTTTGCAGTTAAACTCAACAGATGCTTTGCTCCTTCGCTCTGCATGATGTTTTCTAATTTTCCTCCATTTGCTGCTCCAACCAGACATGTCGGCTAACTCCTCCTCGTCACTGGAGACTCTTCTTCCTCCCTCCCTCTTCTTCATCTCTGAAAGTTTTTACTGTTTCATCTCCAGACCGAGTTCCTTCAGCTTCGCCGCGTTCTACATCACCCACTTCGTTCTTCTTCTCCCCCTCAGCATCTTCATCCTCCTCTCTGCTCTCAGACAGTGGAAGCGAAGACACGCCACCGGCTCGGCGGCGGCGTTGAGCCACTTTGACTGTTTCACGTACCACATCGTCGCCATGGAGACATTTTGTGTCTTCAGGCTGGTCCCTTTCTGCATGGGCATCTATGCTGAAAGCACAACGGATGTGTTCGTGGGAGGACTTTTGTCGTCCTTCATTTGGTACGGCGAGACGTTGTTTCATGTTTTAACGTGTGTGGAGCGCTACCTGGCCGTGGTTCACCCCGTCACCTACCTGAGCCTCAGGAACGACAGGGGAACCAGAATCAGAAACGTCTGCATCTCCTGTGTCTGGCTGCTTTGTGCTGTCAGGCTGAGCTTGTTTGTGTTGAAAGACGTTTTCCTCATCATGGATTTCTGCCTCTTGCTGATCTCGTTGATAATCATGTCGGCCTGCAGCCTTGCGGTTCTGCGCGTTTTGGTCCGTCCGGGTCCAGGAGAGCAGGGCGGTGAGAGGGTCAGCCAGCTGAAAAGGAGAGCCTTTTACACCATCGTCACCATACTGGGAGTACTGGTTTTGAGGTTTAGTGGAAGTCTGATTTGGACTGCATTCTTTATGTCAAACAAAAAGAGTAACTGCTTGATCATGGCTTGTGTAGCTTGGTTTAATGTCCCCAGCAGTCTGGTCTTACCGCTGATGTTTTTACACAGATCAGGAAAGTTTATGTGCTACAAGAACAATTTCCAGTGAAGTTTCATTACAGCATTTTAAGGATGTTTTATAGTCCAGTTGACTCAGTGTGAATCGGGACCTAAATTGCAACATTTTTTAGATTTTCAGCTGCTGCGATGTTGTTCCCCTCCTCGCCTTTGGGGGCGCTGCACCAAGAACCACTGAAGAAAAATGAATACTGAGCACAAAAAGACACTGAGCACAACTTCCTTTTTTGTGAAATGAATAATTGGTACAAAACTGGAGTAGAAACTGGAGAAATTGGAGTAGATTTTAGCGGTTGTACGGTTTCTCTTTTGTCTTTAGTAAAAAAACCAAAACAAAACACAAGCATTTCTCTGCTAGCGCTAGACACGAGCGTTTGTTTTGGTTGTATTTACCCAGAATGCCCTGCGTTATAGTCCACTTCCTATTTTTGGAGCAGTCTTAGGTCTGCTTACCGTTCATAACAGCGGCAGTTTACTTAAATCAAAGCAATATCTAGGATTTTAGGCGGATAAGAGTTTCCTCTTTTGGTCCCCATCAGACTTTATTTACACTTTCACACGCAAACGAATCCTAATTTTGCAAGGATCTCAGTTTATTTTAAGTATTCCACTGAGATGCTATAATGCACTATTTAATGTTGCAACTATTAACTAGGACGTCCAGCTTGTTATTGACATTTTTCATGTCTATTTAGTTTACTAACATAACTCAAGAGACTACAGATAAAAACAAAGGATGGCATAAAAAATGGCATAAATATTGAGCTGTTATGGAGAACTAAACATGCTTATAATGACCTATTTGAACAATTCAAACAATAGTAGCATGTTTTCTATGTATTCTAGTTTCCCAGGCTGCAGTGGAATATTTTGCATACGCTCAATTTATCTTCAAAAATCTGTGAATGCAAACAGGTGGAGGGACTTTATTCACCTTTTCTCAAGCGCTGTAAAAAATTCAGTCGCTGTACATGTTTTACCCAAATAAACTATGTAGGGAAAAAAATATGATCATAAACCATGTTTTGTGATTGTACATTCATAATGCTTTTTTATTTGGTTAATTCCTGACAAGATCATTTTTTAAGTTGTTAGAATTAAGTGAATATGTAAATTTGTTACGTATTGTTGACATCAGTTTTCTTCTAAATGAAACAAACATATTAAAACTATTTTGTTACTGCTGGTTTGCTTAATAAAGTGGACCATAATACTATTTACAACATTTTTACTTTTGTTTATTTAGATGAAAAACCCCTGAAGTTTAGAACCACATTAATGTGGATTATGGATGGATTATTTACAACTCTTCCATTTTACATTTCACTCTCTGAACTAATTTTGTTTTCACAGGACATTTACCCATTTAAATCAAAACCAAGTGATAATGAATCACTGGCAACGTTTTTCTTTTTTTTAAACGACTCTCTAAAAGTCAAATTTATTCTTCCAGACTGGATCTTCTAGCCGACATGACGGTAAAAACAATCAAGTGTTCACTATTCGACATCAAACTCTCCCAAATCTAAAAACTAAATATAAACATTTATTTTTCCGCTAAATGCAGCAAAAACAAAAATATTTCGTATTTGTTTTGAATAATTCATGGAACAGGAGCATCAACTCTGCTGTCAATGGTTGTTTGCATTACAGTCCATCAATCCTAACTTCACACAATGTTTATCTGCTAGTTATTTTCATTACCTGGAAATATTTGAATAAAACAATAATAATAAGGCATCCAGAGGTCAGCGGTTTTATTCACAAACCTCTCAATCTCCAAGTCATTTGAATTGACTGACATGTTCATAAACCTCAGATGAATATGTCGTGTTTTTTGCAAATGAGCTTTTATGCAGAAGCATCAAAAAACAACAACCTGTCCTCAGAAATAAACATACGATCAGTTTAAGCAGCACTCTGAAATAACGCTGGCAGCGGCATCAAGATGTTTAATGACACATTTTTACAACAAAACTCAGTTTCTCTTCAAAACAAAACCAACATGTGAACAACTTCAGAACTACAGAATAAAATGCTTTAATTTTAAAACAATTTAATTATATAGTTTTTAAATGACACTTATTGTTAAACCCAAAAATCTGAACAAACTCTAAAATGGCTTGAATTAAATCTTAAATGTCTCTGTTCTAGTCATAAAACATAAATATTAAACCACCTCACAGAAAATGTTTTCCAATATTTTTCACTGATTAATTCTATTAAAACTAAACACACTTCTATAAATGACATAAATATTCAATCATCACTCTCATAAAGATGCTTTTCACATATGAATAACACATGATAATCCCTTGGACTCATAACTTTGATGAAAATACATTTAACTAAAGTCTAATTTGTGGATATTATACATAAAAGAGCGATACATCTTGTTTAAAAAAGCAATGTAGACAAATATTTAACTTGAGTTTAGGTGTCTAATAAATGTATTTGTAGCAAGTAGGAAGATCAGGAATCAAACAGGGAACATCTAAATTATTAATGTAACTTTTTCATCTTTGAAACGTCAGAAAATTAAGATAAGATAAGATAAATCTTTATTGTCATTGTCACAAGGACAACGAAATTTAAAAATTTAAAATTCCACCTTAAACTATTTTACTTACTGCAAATTTAACTTTCTAATCCTAATAATGTCCCTAAAACATCTAACCTTAGACAGAAATGCATTTTATGTGTCAGAAACCTACAGTAAAAATATGTTCTGCTCATTTACAATTTTCATATTTAGTTCAGTTAAACAAAGACTTGCATGTTTTAACCACAGGTGGATAATAAAATGTCAGAATATATCTGAAATATTGGTCAACATAAGCCTTGCATATTAATTCAAGATGCATTTTAGTTTAATTCTAACTTTAAGCACACTTTTCCAAGACTCTTAAGTCCAATTCTCAATTTAAATACATTGCAGTTTTGCTTAGTGTGATTCTTAAATCTTCAGAAAAAAATGAGATAAAAATAAAGATTTAAAAGCCAAAATGTTTTACATATTCATGACCATGATGGGTCTACACCAACCACACCTCAAATAAACCTTTTTCCATTTGTTCTATCCTGTCATGGTGTCTTTGTTGCTTTTTGGTAGTTGAGTAAAACAAATTCAGGTCAAATTTATTATCCATGTTTGTGCCAAGCAATTTCCAAAATAATGCATTAAATTAGGAAACATTTTTACAACAATGCTGCTGGATTTTCTTACAACAACCCAGTTTCCCTTCTCTTTGCAGAAACAGCAGAGGCAACACAAAACTGCTGGGCAGATTCACCAGGGCACCAACAGCCACCAATAAACAGTAAGAACTGAGACTTAAACCGTCCACGATGCTCCAAATCACACTGCCGACGAATCTCAACACCTGAACCACCAAAATGATTAAAATGGTTTTAAAAGCCCTCTGCTTGGCCTGATCAACCCTCCGTAGGCCGGCTTCCTTATCGCCTGGTGAAGGGCGATACAAATTAGACATAACAGAAAGGCTGCAGAAGGACACAAATGTTAAATTTACCACCAGGGCGCATACATCGAAAACGGCGAGAAACTTTCTGAACGCCATCAGACCCATGCCGACGAAGGAGAGCAGCCAGACGCAGAGAACGGCGACGTTCCTCAGCTGCACGCCTCTTTCGTTTCTGAGGCTCAGGTAGAAGGTGGGATGAACCACAGCCAGGTAATGCTCCACACACGTCAGCAGGTGGAACAGCGTCTGTCCATGCCAGACCAAGGAAGTCAAAAAATTTCCAATAAATATTAGATAGAAAGCTTCTCCGTAGACACCGCAGCAATAAAAAGTACAGTTTAACACATTGATCATCTCCATGACGGCCAGATGGCAGGTGAAGCAGTCAGAGTGGCTCAAGGCGCGCCTGGTTTGATGCCACTGGTGGAAACCGCTGTGGAAGACGAAGAGGCAGAACGGGAGGAAGAAGAGGAAGTCAATGATCCAGTTAGCAGCGAGGATGAAGGAGCCGGGTCTGGAGACGTAGCAGGAAGCCAGATGTTCCAGAGAGTGGCGGGGAGGAAGAAGAAGGGAGAAGTTTGAGGATGAAGAGTTTGTCGTCATTTCTGTGAGTGAGGGGAAAAAAAAAAGAGTCAAATCAAATTCACAAACACACAGAAAAAAAAGGTGACAAAGGAAACCTGAGCAAAAAAATAAAAACAGTTTATTAACTGAGCAAAACGTTAAAATGAAGAAACTTTTCCCCACATTGTGTTTAGAGTTATTACTGTGTTGGTCACTGAAGATGAGTTACTGACAAGAAGTTAAGTCATTTTCTTTTGCTTATTAAAAAGTGGATACTCTTACATACAGTAATGATTAAAAATCAGCATTTCATACTTTAATAAACATCTGTGATGGACATATTTTCTACGAAAGGTTTAATTTTAGGAGTTTCATGATGGCAAATTATGTCGAGACCAATGATGGCAGCAGGAGTTGATGCTGGCAGAGGTACAACTTTTAAAAAAAGGTACCAGAGAAATATTTCAGTTTTTTTTATCCACTATTTGTATCTGCAGTCTGACCTTTGTGAACTCCTCCAAAACTTATCAATACAATAAAAACGTCTTTTCCTCTTGCATTCAGTTCCAGATCAAGCAAGAATATAAAAAATATAAAGTCAGAAAATTTAGTTATTTTTGAGAAGAAACTTGTTAAATTTAATAATCTCTTAAAGCCAAAACATTAAAAACTTCTGTCCTAGTTACCATTGATTTAAAAAAAAAAGAAAAATCAAACCTGTTCACTCCTGGTGCCATTAAATACTTGTGCAAATAAAATCTAAACATTTTATATTTAACGGTCATAAAGGCCCAGATCCTACACCCATTTACCACGTGGTATTTCAGCTGTTTTTGGTAAATCTGATTCTCTTTTTAGATAATATAATAAAGTAAAGAACAAACACCGACCTTCTCTGTGTTTTCATTTCTTAATCTGATTCCTGTGAGCAACATTTATCCTGTTTTATTTCAGCACCACCTTCCCACACTGCTTTTCTTTTATTTATATTCAAATGAGGTTTTATTTGCATTCAAAAACAATTTAACAGCAAAAATTAATGGCAAACAATTTAGCTTTATTTGAAAAGGTTTTACAAGCTACCATAAGTTATCGCCTGGCAGACAACAGAAAGTCAGAAACTCTGTGATTTTCCATTTGTTTTGTTCCAAACCAACATAAGAAACATCATTCATTGCAATTACAGTGTGATTTTTCTGTTTTTAATTTATTTTGTAATATTATTTTTGATTCAAATAAGTATTGATGTAAAGTTTTTTCTTGGATGATGTGTGTGCTTCAGTGTGTCGCTGTAACCTGGCAGCAAAAGCCCACAAAAAAAGAAAATAATAATAATAATAATGAAAAGGTTCTGCAAACAGGAACCAGAAAATATAAGGAACCAAACAAATAAGGACCAGAAATATTCTGGGAAGAAAAGTGGGTTAAAATCCCTCTGCATGGAGAAATTTATAAAGTTGGAAAAGAAAAAGAAAAAACTTCAAGTTATTGTAGCTAAAAACGATTCTACAAGTCACTGAATCTTTGGCTGAACTTTGTTTCTCCAGAGTTTTTCTCAGCCTGGAAGCTGAACCTCTGCCTTTGTAGTTCTTAAAATGTTAATAACAAATCAATGTCTTCTACAAATGTTACTTTTCCTTTAAATAGTTTCTAATTGAAGCTCTGCGATGTTCATAATTATTATTTGTTGCTGTTTTATTTCTAAAGGTTGATCAGGTTTTGTGTTTGAAGCCGTCAGTGGCTGCTCGTGTTTCACAGGCTGCTTGAAAAGAAAAGAAACACATTTAAATAATCGTGACACTATTTTTTTTATGCAAATGAGCTATCTTTGCAGCTTGGAGCAAAACACAGAGCTAAAGTGGACAATAAAAACTCAGGTCTGCCACATTTACATCACAGAAATGCTCTGAGTTCGGAGGATCGGGACCGTGGGACGAAACTCTGACAAACACAAAGGTTGGGTTGTTTTCAGTGACTTTATTTTTACTATTATTTAATAAAAAGAAAATAAACAATGAAGGTTTAGACGTGTACAAAAAACTGTCAGTGTTTGCTAAGAGAAATCTACTAAGATTTAAATGCTTAAAATAATGGTTGGAAATTGATTTACTGAAGATAATTTGAACATACCAGATCTGGTGTGTATAAAGATTAACAGATTTGTTCCACTTTAGGATAATTTTTAAACCATAAAATCCAGTTTTTCCTGTTTTGTTCTCTTCTAGACATCATGATAAACCCATCACCACCAAACGTTTCCTCCACCGCTGAGTCTTCATCTTGGGAGGCCGATTGTTTCGTCTTCGGATGGACCTCCGTCATCTTCACCACCTTCTCCATCGCCAACGTTCTGCTCCTCCTTCCTCTCAGCATCATCATCCTCTGCCTAGCTCTGCAGAAATGGAGGCAAAATCCCTCGTATTTCTCCTCGGCGTCGATGAGCCACTGCGACTGCTTCACGTACCACACTGTCGCCATGGAGATGATCGGCGTCGCCGGTTGCATCCTCTGCTGTTGTGGCGTTTTTAAGGGGAGTTTGAACGTCGTGGAGATTGGGAAACATCTTTTCTACTTTAAATGGTACGGAGAGGTTCTGTTTCACGTTCTGACACGTCTGGAGCGCTACATGGCCGTTGTGCATCCCGTCACGTACCTGAGTTTTAAAAGTGAGCGAGGAATCAGAAAGAGAAACATCATGGTCGCTTGTGTCTGGGTGATTTGTTTGGTAATTCTCTCATTTTTTCAGTTTGAAGCTATGATTTATTGGGAATTGTCGTTCCTGATGTTGGTGTTAGTGGGCATCTCCTTCTGCAGCGTTTCTGTCCTCTGGGTTTTGGTTCGGCCCGGGCCGGGAGAACGAGGCGAGGACAGAAAGAAGGTGGACCAGTCAAAGCAGAGAGCCTTCATTACTATAGTTTCGACTTTGGCCGTGCTGATGGTCAGAGTCGTGTTGAACGTGACTTTGGAGGTGATTTATTGCTCAACTGGATTCACTAACTGTGTTTTATTAACAACTGTTTTTTGGTTTCACCTCCCCAGCAGTCTGGTGTTACCAATTTTATTTTTATATAAACAGAGAGAAAATGTTTTTAAACAAACGATGTTCAGCAAGGGTTAGGATTAAACTGGACACTTAAACCACTGGTTCAGGTCTGGTTCGGCTCCACCAGTAGATCCGTTACTACTGTGGGCGTGAAAATGGGTGGTGAGCGACCAGAACTGCGGTCCACTCGCCAATGATGTCTGCAGCATAGAAAACATAAAGATTGGAGTTTTAATGGACTCAAATAAACCCAAATATTCCATTTTATCTCGTAGAAATAAACGACTGATCCAAACAAAATGTTAGCTGATTATTTTGTTGCTATACATATAAGTATAATTATATTAAGGCATTTTACTTTCCATTTTTCAAACATGCAATCTTTTGGATTGCATCTATTTATCTATGAAACATAAAGAAAAACATTAGTAAGGTGTTAATTATTGAACATAATGGTCCTGAGGTTTCGGTTGTAATCATGTTTTTGCAGTTTAAAGATGTAGACAAATATCCACACATGAACTTTATAAAAAAAAAAAAAACAGAAGAATCAAATATACATCAAGCCAAACTAAAATGATATATTTTCAGTGTTTCATAGCAGTCGGCCCAAAACTACAACTCTGATAGCAGATGGCTTGTCCGCCGATCTGCTTTGGTTGAAATGTTGTTTGGAGTTTGCAGAGATGTAAATCAAGAGGTGATCAATCAGATCTAATCAAATCTGGGTTTGTGCTTCCCCTGAAGTGAGGATGGAAACGGAGAACGAACCAGTTGAAGCTGGAGAAGTGCCATGTGCCACATTACAAATGTGCAAAACTTTACTGATTCGCTGCTAATTTAAGAAAAACACAATTTCGCATCGCAGTGTTTTCATTAAGTAAAAAATTCAATTAAAACTCATGTGAATAAGCTTGTTCATGTGAAAAGGCATTAAAAAAATCATGGGGAGACGAATATAAACACCTACATGAAACTTATTCATGTTTCAGCCGTTTGTGTCTCATTCAGGCTGAAGTTCCTCCAAAGTTTTATCAGAATCTGATAAAGTTGGACAGGAATAAACAATGTCAAGTTGTTGAAGCTCAAACTTTTCTATAAGCAGCTGCATTGTTAAGCTGATGGAAAACTCACCGTTGTCCTCGTGTCCCTTTGGTTTTATTAAAAGTTTAACAAATAAACATTTCTTCTTCTTTGGAATTGCATGGTTTATATTAACAGTTTATCAGATGCATATAATGATGCAAATCGCTTGTTTTCTGTTTTTCTCAGAGTTGTGAATGTTTGTGACTAAAGTTTTAAGTCTCACTTGCTTGTCTTTGTTTAAATGATTGTTGTTTGTGCCTGAAATGAGCAGTAGATGTATGTATTTTACACGTTGCTTAAATGAACACATTTAAATCACAGTGGCACTTCTCTGATGCAAATAAACCGGATTTGAATAACACTTGGAGTGACTTATGGAGAGGGCAATAAAACTTGTCTCTGTGCAACAAACATCGAGGAAAGTCTTTGATTTCCCAGAGGAGACGAAGCTGTGCTGAACACTGGGGTTAGTGTTGACTTTGTTTATAATTATGTCATAATATATGAGAAATAATGTTGTTTTTAAAACTGAGATTTGTGAAGGAGCATGCTAACATTCAAAATGCTTGGAATGGATTTATTAATATGACTTAAATATGGTAAAAAAAAAAAATCTTGTCTCAGTAAACATGCTTTAAATCTTACAAAATGTTTAGAGAAGTGGTAAAACAAAGATGAAGGAAATATAAATGTTTTATAAACTGATAAAAGTTTCTTTCTCAGACGTCATGGTGGCCGTATTGTCCCCATACAACAGCTCTCTTCCTGGACCAAACATTTCCTCCAGCGCCTCGGATTTGCCTCTGGATGATTACTGCTTCTTCCGTGGCCGGAGCTCCGTCATCTTCACCGCATTCAGGTTCACCTACACTTTCCTCCTCCTTCCTCTCAGCATCCTCATCCTCAGCCAAGGTCTCCAGAAGCGGAGGCGAACTCCCTCCCACTCTTCGATGAGCCACACCGACTGCTTCACTTACAACTCCGCCGCCATGCAGCTGCTTGGGGTTGTTGGGTGTATCGTCAGCTCCTGTGGTATTTCCATGGAGAATGTTAATATCTATAATACGGGAGCGTATATTTTCTTTTCAAAATGGTACGGGGAGATTCTTTGCCACATTCTGACATGTCTGGAGCGCTACGTGGCCGTTGTGCATCCCGTCACGTACCTGAATTTTAAAAGCGAGCGAGGAATCAGAGTAAGGAACGTGACTGTTGCTTTTGTCTGGGTGTTTTCTGTGGCAGGAGTGAATTTGTATCAAATTAAAACTGCAATATTTTGGGAGTTGTCGTTCCTGATGTTGGCGTTAGTGGGCATCTCCTTCTGCAGCGTTTCTGTCCTCTGGGTTTTGGTTCGGCCCGGACCGGGGGAACGAGGCGAGGACAGAAAGAAGGTGGACCAGTCAAAGCAGAGAGCCTTCGTTACTATAGTTTCGACTTTGGCCGTGCTGATGGTCAGAGTCGTGTTTAATGTGGCTTTGGAAGTGACTTATGCCTTACCCGGGTCGGGCAACTGTGTGATTTTGATTTCTGTTTACTGGCTTCACCTTCCTAGCAGTTTGTTGTTACCAATTTTATTTTTATATAAAGAGAGAAAAACTCTGCTTAAAAGTAGAGATTTTAAGTAATGGTTGGTGAAGGAGTCAAGAGTTGTTGATATAAATTCAATAAAGTCCCATAAATGGCATTTGTAATTGTCAAAAATATGTTTTTGTGCAAAGATAAACAACAAAAACAAAACATGTTCCATTGATATCTCTGTGTTTCACAAGCTGAAATGTTTTGTTACTTGACCAAGAGTTGTGGCTGACGCTGCGTGAAAACAAATAAAAACCTGAAAGTTAATTATGTATTTTATTATAAAATTATTATTAGTATTATTGTACTGTTCAGTTTAAATGTGACTGTACATTATGAACATGTTGGTGAAACCTTTTAAAATGTGCAACAACAAAAAAAACTAGCTGGTTTTCTGAAAAACGAATAAATTTAGAGTGAACAAGTTTCATCCTGATTTTCTTTTTATTTCGTCGTTTATTGGCTCCGCCCACTTTGGTGACATTTTCCAGACTTTACCAGGGCGTGTTTTTTTCTGTAACACATCAACAAGCAGTTTAAACAAAAAAAATCAAGACACTTTTAGTATTTTAACTCAGAACATGGAGAGATTTTTAAATAAAACTGCAATTACAAAATTATGCACAAGTAAAATGTATCTAAAACGAAACAGGTGTTTTTATTTTTTGCAGTGGAAATTGGAAAACAACAGTTTTTCGAAAAGTTTCCTGTGTAGAAATGGTGGAGCAGAAAGTCCATTCAACACATGAATAAAATAAATCAAATGCAAAATAAGTCAGATTAGACGGTGTACAATGCAGTATTTTGAATATTCACAATAGAACAAACAGGAAGATTTTTAAAAATGATGGAAATCAGCTGGAAACTCTTACAGGAAAGACGACATTTAAAAAGTAACACAAAGGAGAAAAACAAAGAAATGAGCGAATCACTTCCAACTCTTGATCACAACTCAAGAACTAAATGATCTAAACTGTCCTTTGATTTTAACCTGAAACCTTTGTTGAATTTTCACTGAAGGATTTTCTTAAGTTTTGTGGAAGGAAAACTGTATATTTTTATATTTAGAAATTCTTGTAGCTGATGTAAGCTACAAGCCATATGTCAGGTTTTTTTTTATTTCTTTTGACAATATCTAATGTAAACGATCCTACCAAGTATTTTGTCTAGTTTCCCGCAGAAATATCTTAGTACACTTGAATTAAGATGAAACTAAATTAAAAGTAACTTAGCAGAAAGATATAGAAGCTTGTTTTTAAGTAAATAATTCCTTAATATTGATGAAAAAGTTCTAGTTCTATTGGCAGATTATTTTATTTATAACATGGAGAAATTGTCTTGTCATAAGAACATTTATCTGGCAATGGACCTGGTACTTTTTAATCAATATTAGGAAATTATTTACTTAAAACAAGCTATTATCTTGTAAGTCAGTTTTGTCGTATTTAAAGTGTAATAATATGTATGCTCTAGAAATGAGACTAAAACTACTTGGTAAGATTTGGTGTCTTTACAGTGTAATTAGAAATTGGACATCATTGTTTCTAGTTTTTTTGTGACTTTCCTTGAAAAAAGAAAGTCAAACTGCTTCTGATGATTGTTTGTTGAGTTTCTTATATTTGGTATTTAAACTTTCTAGAACAATATTTTCTTGTAGTGGTTTTAGTTTTTTAAACTTAGGATTAGTGGTTTTATTTACAACAGAGTAATTTTTCTGCTCTGTGTAAAAACAGCAGTGGTAACACCAAACTGCTGGGCATAGTAAGCCAGACCATCGACCCCAGGATCACACACTCTCTGCTAAGCTGTAGAGCATAAACTAAAGTCCAAACCAGACTTGCAACAAACCTTAACACCAGTACTCCCAGTATGGCCACGATGGTGTAGAAGGCCCTCTGTTTTGACCTTTGCTGTTTCCCCGGACCTGGACGAATCAAAACAAGAAGAGCGGAAAGACTGCAGAATGAAACGATGGTCAGGACTGCAGCCAGGATGCAGAAATTCAGTCCGATAAAAACATTTTCCCACATCAAACCGACCCCAGAAAGGGACAGCAGCCAGACACAACCAGTGCTGATATTTCTGATGATGATGCCTTGCTCATTTCTCAGTCGCATGTAGGTGACGGGACGAACGACGGCCAGGTAGCGCTCCAAACACGTCAAGGTGTGAAACAGCGTCTCCCCGTACCAGGCATAGAACCACGGAAAGGCGCCGCAAGCCAATAAGTACGGCTGGTCGCTGCAAATCGCACAAAAGCAGACAACGCACCCGAACATGCCAGTGATCTCCATGACGACCAGGTTGTAGGTGAAAAAGTCTGAGTGGCTGATCGTTGACATCAAGGAGGAAAAGGAGCCTTTTTGTTTCCGCTCACTCGCTGCGTGGTAAAGGACGCAGAAGCTCAGGAAGAAGAGAACGAAGCTGTTAGTGATGAAGTATCCTGCAAAAATAAAATCGCTTTGTGGAGACAGAAAACAGAACATATTCAAAAGGAGGGGGGGAGTGAAGGCAGAAGAGTTCAGAGGAGGAAGGGAGTCATTTGTGGACGATGAAGGCTTCACCAACATCTAGAAGAAAACAACAAAAAAAAGGAAATTCATTGGGGTTTTTATAAAGGAAGTGGTTTTTTTACTTATGTTGTTGAAATTTTGCATAATTTCTAACAAAATTAGATGATAATCAATAAGGTAATGGACTTGAAATGCAATAAAACCTCCAATTGTTCCACAGTTGACAACAATTACTATACAAATAAAGTGAAGAATAGAAAAATCACAAGAGTTAATTCAGAATTGCTCTCCAATTTGCATTTGCAACAGAAACTATGGACCAAAGGTGAATAGAAAATGAAGGTCTCAAATGATTCCTTTAATTTATGGGAAAGAAAAATATCAAAAACAACCTAAAATCAAGACAAAAGTCAAGCAAAATTTTATTAGCAACACCAATTATTGATGAATTCAGTCTATCTACAATAATCTGCAGAAGGACTTGTCATAAAAACTGATAGGCAAAGTCTGGATCAACATTTCAGGTTGGGAAATGAAAAATCAATTCTTCATCATTAATGCACATGTTATTATTATTATACTAACAATTTAGTGAATGTTGGTTTCAAGTAAGAATAGAAAATACTCCAAACCTCGTCAGTGCGTTTGAGATCTCTGTCTTGCTTTCTGTGACATCTGGCAACTTTTTCTCTCCTTACTGCACCTGAAGTATTTTACAGCCCCTCAATCTGTCATTGTACAATTTAAATATGTTCAAATATTGTTTGTTTGCATAATAAATAATGTGTCTGTGAAAGCCCGGCTGCCAAAGGGATAAATGAGGCAGATTTAAGGGTCAAGAGGAATATTATTTCTTATTGTTTGACAGTAATTTAACCATTAAATTTGTCATGATATAAAGCACTTTGAACTGTCTTATTGCTCTACAAAATAAACTAAACTTGACACATAAAAGTCATCAGTGTTTTATTATAATTCTTCAGCTTTTAAAGTATTATAATAAAACACTGAAATCAATGTGTATGAATAAATCAGTTTAAGACTCCAATCCACTTGAGAATTGTTGCCAAAATGTAAAAAGTTGTGACCATAATTAATAGTTAAAAAAAAAAATTTCTTACATTTTTGCAGAGATCTGATGCAAAATCTTTGTACCTCATTTAGACTCCATGTGACGAAACCAACATGTAGGCAAAGCAGGTGGGACAATTTGTTGACAGAAGAATTAATTCTGCTCTCCATAAATTTATCCTTTAGTGCCATGAACAGATTTACAGGTCGCCAAAAGCCATGACCAATGGCTTTAAAACGCTCACCAAATGGGAGATTTGACTGATATTGTGCACCATAAGGCTGCATTAATAAAAGAACAATCATGATAAAACAATGGACACATTTTTTTTTAATGATCAATAAAGTTTATTCGTGTAACACATTTCAGCAACAAAGCAGTTCAAAGTGCTTTACATCATAAAAACACAAAAACAGCCACTGAAGACACCAAACAGTCAATTCATTTCACATCAAAATGTTGGCCAGTGT
This sequence comes from Xiphophorus maculatus, assembly GCF_002775205.1. Classification (NCBI taxonomy): domain Eukaryota; kingdom Metazoa; phylum Chordata; class Actinopteri; order Cyprinodontiformes; family Poeciliidae; genus Xiphophorus; species Xiphophorus maculatus. Next base: position 24,894,243 of record NC_036456.1, read on the forward strand.
TTCATTTATCATGGCTCAATAGTAACTCAAATCAACCGGCTTTTTAATCTACATTTAAAATTATATGCTGTTATTAAGGCATAATAAAAACGTTTCCTGCTTTAATAAAAACAAAAACACACATGAAGTCAACATGACTGAGTTGAAAGTAAGTTAAACACATTTCTTCTTCCTCAAACATGACATTTTAAACCGTATGGCAGTGAAAGGGATTCATATTGGTTTGTTTGTCCCTTTTTTATTTCTTAAGGAGTATAATATACATTTTTTTTCTTTTATATGGCTCAAAATAAAGCAATAAATCTACAAAATGCAAGTTATTAATCAATGTCAATGTCAATGTCAATGTCAAATTTATTTATATAGCACCTTACAGCAGACAAGACTGCACCAAAGTGCTGTACAAAACAACAACACAAAAACAACAACACAAATGACAAAACAGAATCAGAAGCTTAAACTTTACATTTCACAGGCTTGGCAAGTATAAGGTGAAGTTACGGTTTATTTACAGAGAGGAGAGGTGATAGAAACTCAAGCAGAAGGACTGATGGGGCAAAATGTTTTGCTGTGAAGCCGGAAGGGTCAAAGGTCACAAATGGCCTTCACGACCTGAACGTCTCCAAGTATTTTACCAGCTTTTTGGTGGTTTTTTGAGCATAATTGCATCACTGCTGCCCCAAAGAACCACAGGATAGCTTGACCAAAAAGAAACAAAAAAACCAAACAGTTAAATATAAACAAGTTTTATTTGTCTCATTCTGATTAAATGGATTTACAGAACCGTAATTTTCCTCTTCTTTGTAGAAACAACAAAGGCAAAACCAAGCTACTTGGAATATTAATGGAGACACCACATGAGAGCAGCAGGCATGTTGCTGGGTTTCCCGAAATATCAAAGAATACCCAAACCAGACCGAAGCATAACCTGAACATCAAAATTCCCAGAATGACCAGGATGGTGTAGAAAGCTTTCTGCTTCGACTGGTCGGCCCGCTCTCTCCCCGGTCCGCCTGGACCTGGACGAACCAAAACATGGAGAACGGAAACGCTGCAGAAGGAGATGATTGCTGAAGAAAACATCATAAGGCTGGAATCCAAGTAAACATATTTTCCTGCATTAACACCACCGGACCCTGCAAGGCAAAACATCCAGATGCAGCCGATGCAGATGGTTCTGATTCTGATTCCTCTTTCATTTCTCAGGCAGCGGTACCTGATGGGATGAACCACAGCCAGGTAGCGCTCCACACAGGTCAGGACGTGGAAGAATATCTGCCCGTACCACGTGAAAGACAATATCACAGAACCAACAGAGAACAATTTCACGTTTTCTACGCAGTTTGCAGAGAAGGAGACGATGAGCCCCGACACGCCAACCAGCTCCATGGCGACCATGTGGTAAGTGAAGGCGTCGCAGTGACTGACTGCAGCGGAGGAGCTGAGGCTCCTCTGCTGCAGCTGCTGGAAACCAGAGCGCAGGATGGAGACGCAGAGAGGGAGCAGGAGGATCACCTGAGTCGCATTAGAAGCGCTGAAAATCGTCTTTTCTGGATTTGTTGTGAGGCAGTAGAAAATGTCCTTGTGGAAAACGTCTGGGTTTAGAAGTGAGTCGTTGCGGGATGGAGACATCAGCAACATCTGGAAGAAAAACAACAGAGCTGCAGAGTGTTTAAAACAATTCTTCTGAACAAGATTCTTTTTTTATGAGAGGTTTTGTACATTTGTGTTTATTTCTACAGTCATTTTTAATAAATTAAAATATGTGTCCCAGAGAGGCTAGTTTGAAAACCAGGCGTTAAACATCTTTTTATTGTTCTGATCTGATGATTTTAAGTTTGTCATGTTTTAATTACCTGCAAGGAAACTGTCATAATTAACAGAAATAAAGACTTTCAAACATCCAACTATGTGTAACTAATTTATATAATATGTCTCAGTTATTTCAGATATATTCCAATTTATTGAATGTTTTATAACTGGAAAACTGTAGAAAAACACAAAGAAGTAAATTTATCCTTGACGCAGTGGAAAGCTGAGAACTTAGACGTTTGTTGCATGAATCCACTGTTTAACAGCTGATTAGATCATTATAATTCAAAGTGTTTAATAAATACAAGACCTAAAAATCACAGAATATCATCTTCAATGTCGCTGCAGAGCTAAAAGTGAAACATCATGTAAATATTTGCTTACTTGTTGGTAAGAGCAGAGTGATGAGCTGCAGCTGATCTGGAAGAATTAAACTTATTGAACTCTGTCACAGTTTAACTCACCAAACAAATTGCCACTAAAGTTTAAAAGTGTCTCTTTGGGGAATTTGTCACAAATAAAATCTGTTAGTAGTAGCTACAACAGTTTTACACCAAGCTAATAAAGTTGTTTTAAATGATTGAATCAGTTTAAACAGATGGTCTAAAATAGTCGCCACTCTGATGATAAATTCACAGAACCTTATATGAAAAATCAAAACAAACCTTCTTAGTCAGCATGGAGAAAAATGTTGAGTGTATTAAAATGAGCACAAATCCATCATTAAGTTTCCTATAGATTAAAATGACATATAAAACTATATATGATCAACTAAATGCACAGAAAAGTGTCCGTATATAAAAATAAGACTCGGTTTTATCTGAGTCCTTTCGGCTGAATCTGATCCAGATCTATTCCTTCACATAAGTGAGCACAAAAAGATGGAGTCTGTTTATTATGTGGCTGTTTTTTTGCATGTCATGCCCACAGAACAATGACAAATACATTTTCCACAGTCAACCTCCAAATGATGCAAAACATAAACAGGTGGATCTGATAAGACAATTCGTGACAACAAGGAGATGAAACAGTTTTTACAAAATGTGACTTGTTTGTTGATCGGCTGTCATTTAGTCTTTGGTTTTAAAGCTGATCTTCTCAAGGAGCAAATTAATGTTCAAATGCCAAATAAAGTACAGATCCGTTTTATTAAACTCAGTTTCCATCTTTCAGTGATGATTTTCTTTGTTGCGGTTCGTCCAGCTTCCTGGGCTCCACATGATTAAAAAAAAAAAAAATGTACAAAAACAGCTACACACTTAATATAACATGAAGTATAACACATTGTGTATTGATTCATAAATGTACGATTATGATAAAATCATTAAACTGTCCTCGTTTAAAAACTTCCTGTTGCCTGGTGGAAACGTAAAACAACCTTATAAAGAATGTCTTGTGTTAAAATTGTGTAATGTGGCTAAATAAAAGTTAATATGTTTATTGTTAAGTTTTTATAACACCACCTGAAGAATAAGAAGGTCTGTTATTACATGCATCCTTTTAAACATTTATCTTGTAAAAAATTTTAAATTCTGTGTAATTTGGTAAACATCGTCTTTGTTATTTTATCTGAAGCTAAGCCATTTTCTTTCCTAACACAAAGTAATCAGGGTTATTGCTATTTTTACATTTGAATTGACTGAGCACATTACAGAATGTCTCAGATTTGATTGGTCAGCCATCAGATGCCCTTTAGAAACTACTGATGATGATTTTACATCCTCAAAGCTGCAGTAACTTCTGACTGGTGTGAGAAACCAGAATAACTTTAACAGTAAAATGTAAAGATGCCAGATAAAAAAAGAAAGTATATAGTATATTGTCATATTTAAATTCAGTTTTGTTTATATCAGGTACATAAAAAAATGCCTATAAAAAATGCTCACCCTGTTGGATGTTTTACCATTTTATTGCTTTTAGAAATCAATCATGAGGAACAAAATTAGGATTATTTTTGACAAAAACAAACCTTTATGTAAAAGACAAAACACACATTTCTACAGGTTCAGTTGATAGAAGTAACCACTGGACTAATAATAGCTGAAACTGAACTGTATATTCTTTAGTAATGGAAACATCTGCTTCTGCAAAGCATTCAAAGCTTAGGATGCCAATAAGCCTCCAACTAACAGATGTATGCATTTTTGAAACGCGCATGCTTTTATTTTTTGCAGCCCAACTTCCTGTGTTGCCCCAAACTCTCCAGCTTCCTTAAAGCTCCAGCTCACAGCTTGACTTCCTGCTCCGAGGTTGTGTCATCTGAATGCACTTCTTCAGCCTGCAAACATTACATGGCCAGTCTGTTCTTCTTAGCATCTTGTAGTAGCATCAACTATGTCTAAAACTACTGGTTGATCGATTATTGATTCTTACCAGAATTACTGGCGCTGCTAGCTCAGAACTCCACCGGGATTTTCCCATTAATAACCACCAGGCAGCGCATTCAGGCTGAGTATCTCTCACTCCGTTGAAAAGGTAAAATAGTTATTTTTTTAATATGTAATGGAAGCCGAATTGTGGACAAAGTTCTCATAAATGCATTTAATTGTTATCTGGTGCACTGGTTTTATTTTGTGCGTGTTTTGCCACTTTTTGTATTGATGCTAAAATCGCAATGAAGTTTGGTATGACAGTAAAATGAATTTAACAGAATGTGCTTACATTCTGTTAAATTTAAAGTTTAATATTGAGCAGTTTCTTTTTTCTCCCTCTGCTTGAGTATTTTTGAAAGACTTGATAATGAGTTATGTTATTTTTGATAATTGATTATTGAGATTTTTGAAAGTATACTTTAAATTTATTGATGTGAAATATGTCAATGACTTTTTGACTGTACTTAAATTAAGGTTGATTTATCATGATTATTTAAATGTTGGATGTTAAAATTAGTGGAAATGTAATAATTGTATTTAATATGTATAGACTAATATAAAAGTGTAAGATTTATATATGTGTAAATATTTAATTTCTTTGTTTATATGTACATGATGTAAAGACAGTTTGTTATTTTGTGTCTTGTTCGTTTAAAGGACTCTTCTGATGCTGCTTTTAACTGCCTACATGTTACACATCTGATTAAAATATTAGTTGAGTGTTTATTCTGCATGGTTGCTACAACACAGTAACTTTCCTTCCCTGCGTAGGAAAAGCAGAGGTAAAACCAGATTGCTGGGCAGACTGGAGAAAGCGCAACCCATCATCACCAAACATTCACCAGATCCTGATACGAACATGGCAACCCAGACCAGATTCCAGATGAATCTCAGTGACAGCACCTCCAGTATGACGATAACGGAAAGCAGCGCTCTCCTCTTTAACTGATCGAACCGCTTCCTGACGCCGCCCTGCTGCCCTGGACCCGGACGAATCAGGACGCAGAGAACGGAAAGGCTGCAGAAGAAGATGACGGTGAAGGAAAGCATCAGGAGGGCAAAATCCATGACGACGAAGAAGCTGTCAAACATGACCAAACTCATCCCTGCAAAGGAAAGCAGCCAGTTGCAGACGATTTCAGCGTTTCGAAATCTGGCCCCTCTTTTCTTTCTCAAACTCATGTAAGTGACGGGGTGAACGGTTGCCAGGTAACCCTCCACGGATACCAGGATGTGAGAAATGGCTTGTCCGTACCAGGAGAAGGAAAAAATAAGGCATCCAATGTTGAGAACGGAGAGATGACGGCTGTAGAGGCCGTAGCAGATGAGGAAACTTCCAACGACAGAAATCAGCACCATGACGACCAGGTTGTAGACGAAGCAGTCAGAGTGATGCGCTGCGGCCGCTGGCGACGTGGAGCGCCGCTGGAGGAGAGCAATTTTAAAAACAAGGATGCACAGAGGGAGAAACAGCAGGAAGTTGATGACCGAGTAGACGGTAAAAACAAAGGAGCTTGGTTTGGACAAAAAGCAATTTATGAAGAAGGGAAGGTTTTTGGAGGAAATGTTGAGATTCAAATTGGAGTCAAAAGATGATGATGAAAAATCCATCGTCACCTGCAAGAAAAGAAACAGCATAACCGTCAGGTAGAGAAAATGCTTTACTCTCATTTCTGAATTCGGAGTTTTTAAGAGAGCTTACAGAGATGAGCAAGAAAAAAGCATAACAATCATAATACTGCATGTGCTAGAAATTTCTACTGCAGATTGACACACAACTCTGTAAAATTTAAATAAAGTCAATACAAACTAAAGCTAAAAATTTGTGTTTGATGTTAAATTTGTATAGAAATTAAAATGAATGATAAACATATTTTCTTAAAGGAAATAACAGAAAATACTCTAAGTTACTGTAAAACAAGATCTTTCCACAATGTATTAATAAGTTTTCATTGTAAAAGCAAAAATACATGCAGTCAAATTCAATAGATTAAAATCTGATTGTCAGATTAAAATTATTTTTCAAAGTAACTTTTCAGCAGATGCTAAATATATTTTTTTTATTAGTCACATTTCTGCATTAAGATGTTTTTTTATTGCTCTGATGTTTTATTCTAATGGTCACAGTTTCATTAGCTGAAAGAAAGAAATCCTCATTATTGAGCTAAAAGCCTGAAAACATCAGTCTGCATGTTAGTAACCTGTATAATATGTTTTACTTATGAGCTGAGTTACAAAAATATGGAAAAACATTCATTGATATTGAATTTTTTGAAAATACGACTACATATTCTGCTATAAAACTTAGTAAATATATCATTACAAACGTCCTCTGGGAGGCACAAATATTTCCTTCTGCTAGTTTTCGGTTGTAGACGTTTGTTTAAACATAAGACATACGCTCTAAGGATTTATATTGCAATTCCTGTGAATAATAATTATTCATGTAAGATATGAAAAAGCATACCCACCCTGTCCGTATTGTTTGACTTCCTGTCTGTTGTGATCCTCAGTATAACTGCTGCAAACTGAGATGAGATCCAAGATTAAGTGGTTTGACACGCGACACTGTAATGTTTTTTGGGGAAATTGGTTGGAAGAATTGCTTGGATGTATTTGCATGTAAAAAACAAAACAAAACATGCAATACAAATATTTTTTCCTATATGGTTCATTTCTTATTAGGCAAATCGGTGATGACTGTCTGACCAGAAGACGAGGGGAAGATCCTATCAACAAGAAACAATAATGCAAATCTGACTCATCGTCTGCATCCATCAAGACTAAAAATGTTTATACAAAACAGTGACAGTGTATATTCAAAACAAAAAAAGTCACTGAGCCATTTGTTCGTTATTGTTCATTTATTCAAATATGATACAGTGTTGAAAATAAATGAAGAAATTGTAAAGTCACTTCACAAATGTGAAGGAAAAACATATTAAATCTAATAGATGTGCACCAAAAGAAATCAAAGCAAATTGTCTACAGAGACACACTAATCTGAAATAAGAGTCAACATTCAGACATTTTCCCATAGACAGATCGATCAACTTATAAATTCAAATGTTTGATTTCAGCCTTTTGTGATTGATTGGATTATATAAGATGAAACAAAAGATTTGAAAGTTACATCTCAGTAGTTTATTGTTCGTATCGATCAACGTTTTCTCTGTGAACAGTGAAAAAGAGGAAATTCAAAATATATGTTCATTTATTTACTTAGTATCAGTATTATTATTTTTTCTTTATTTCTTTTTCTGCCTCCTTTGGAATGTGTCTGGATGGACGTGTGTGTATGTCGTGTTGCTAGAAGCTGTTGCAGGGACTGGATCTCTGCTGGCTGTTTGTCTTGTGCTTGGACCTGGACGGGGTGGGTTGGGTTCTGGGAGAAATCAGCTTGAACTTCTTCTTCTCTCTATCTATACAGACTATAAGTACCGTGTTTTTATTGTACTAATGTTTGATGTATGTCAAGCTGTAAAATTCAATAAAGAAAGTTGGGAAAAAAAAGAAAATTCAGTCATTAGCGGTGACTGTGCAATCTAAGGTTTGTGGGTTCTACATCAGTTTACTCCCAGTCATATGTCAACGTGCCCATGTGCAAGGCATTGAGCCCAAAACAGTGTATCACCAAATGCAATATTAATAGGCAAACCCAGAAAAAAACATAATTGGTGTTAAAGGTTAGTGTTAATTTAACTGTTTTGACCTTTATATCATGATATTATACTCTGTGGATATTATCTGTGTAATATTTGACTTGAACGAGAGACTAAAATTCGTGATGTTCAAACTTTAAGAAGAACTCGAAATCAACACAAAGAAAGAAAATCCTACGGTTTGAACTGCTGGCGCCAGTCACAACAGCAGATGGTCTAAAATAAATAATGTTTGATTTTCGATATGAAATGATCCATATAAAATGAATCAGAAAATGCAAATGTGTCCCAGGATGCAAAACTCTCCTAATGCTGTAACACAGCCAGCAGAGTTTTAAGAAGAAAGCTGTTGGGTCGGGGATCAGTTCGGTTCTGATCCGTAAAACAGCAAATCCACAGCAAAGAAAAGAATATAATAACCAAGGTGAGTATTTATTAAGTTGAACTATTTTGTGTGCATTTTTAAATATTTGCTGAAAATAAATAAGTTAGAGATAATATTAAATTATTAGATTCACTTCTTCAAAGATGTTTTCCTTAAGTTTGTTGGCAAAATGTTTTATTAAAAAGAGATAAATTTGAAAAGCATTATGATAAAGTGATGTTATACTGAGTAAGTTGATACTTGGTTGTTTGTTTATTTTTTGTGAATTTAAATTGTGGTTGTAACATTCTCCTGAGGGCAGATGCTCCTTTTCGTTCACGATTCTTTTAGTAAATTATTTATATCACTGAGTGAGTAAAATAAAAAATGTAATGAATCTTAAATTAACCTTTTTTTTCTCTGGCCTCCAGTAGAATTGGAGGAAAATGTCTTCGTTCCTCAGTGAGAACCCTGCGGACCCCAACGTCTCCACCGTCTCCACCCCGATCCTGTTCCTGATGCACTGCCTCCGGTCCGAACCCAGCTCCATCATTAACGCCACATTCAGCCTCATCCGGGTATCTCTCCATCTTCCTCTCTGCGTCGTCATCCTCCGCCTCGGCCTTCGCCGGTGGAAGCAGAAGCGCTCCACAGCCGCCGCTGCACCCATGAGCCACTCTGACTTTTTCGCCTACCTGGCGGCCATCATCGAGCTGATCGACGTGTTGGGATGCATCCTCTCTTTTATCGGTATCCATAGCGACGACTCCAACATATTTTTCTCTGGGATTATTCTGAGTTCTTTTGTCTGGTTTGGGGAGATGAATGTTAACGTGCTGACCTGTGTGGAGCGCTACCTGGCTGTAGTTCATCCCATCGCCTATCTGAAGCTCCGGAGTGAAAAAGGAATCAGAATCAGAAACGTGACTTGCTGCTGTTTCTGGCTGTCCAGCTTCTTTGGGATTGGGTTGGTGATGTCGGCAGGCGTCGAAGCATTTTATACTTTCTTCCTTCTCACTCTGTCTCTGGTGACTGTGTCTTTCTGCAGTCTTTCTGTGCTCTGCATCCTGATTCGACCAGGTCCAGGTGAACAGGGTAAAAGTAAGCATCAGATCGAGCCATCGAAGAAGAGAGCGTTCTTCACTATTGTGGCCATAACGCTGGTTCTGTGGCTCAGGTTTGCTTATAATGTTGTTTGGGTTGCCATTTATTTAGGTGCAGATGCCAGTAACTGCTTTGTGATAGTGTGCAATGTCTTGTTCAACATGCCCAGCAGTCTGGTGTTACCTCTGCTGTTTCTACAAAGATCGGGAAAACTGAAGTGCTGCAGAGTGTGAGGGTTTATGAAGAACTACACTGCAGAAACACAACATCTTACCAAGTTAGTTCAGTTTCTAGTGCAAATGTCTTAGTACACTAGAAATAAGACAAAACTATCTTAAAAGTAACATTTCAGTAAGAAATAGGAGCTTTTTAAAGTAAATAATTCGTAGTTCCACTGGCAGATTATTTCACTTATAACAAGGAGAAAATGTCTTATTGTAAACTAGTTGATCTGCCGGTGAAACTAGTAATTTTTCAGCAATATAAGGGAATTATTGGCTTGAAACAAGCTGCTATATCTTGCTGAAAAATTATTTGTCGGTGAGTTTTGTCTTATTTTAAGTGTTCAAAGATATTTGCACAAGAAACTAGACCAAATATTAGTGTTACAATTTTATATTTTTTCATTTTAACACATTATTCAGGTTTTCTCTTTGGGTCAAAACTATATCTGCGCAATCGGAGAGTCTGTTTTTTTAGAGTGCGTTGGGTTAAATCATAGCTAACACAGATATTAGTCTGTCTGCATTCACATTTTATACATGTAGTTTAACTATGCTAAGTGCTAAAAATGATGGATATAAAATTAATCCTATGTAACGTTCCTCTTTTTCATTCTAAATGTTTTAATATTTTATGTCTAGTTTCACTCTGATGACTCAAAATCTGCTGTTCTGTTTTTGTTGTTGGCTGTTTTAAGAGATTTTTTCCCCCCCAGTTTTAAGCTTAGGATTTAACTTAAATTAAAGACAAATTCTGTACTTTTCAAATATGAGAATGTTTAGACACAAGTAAAGGACTAACGAAATAAACTGTTTGTGTTTGAATGGTCACTGTCCAACTGAAGGTTTGAAGGTTAAACATCAGTTTACTCTCCTGCCAAATGTCGATGTGCCACTGAGCAAGGCGTCCAACTCCAAACGTTCCCTGAATGTATCACGAGCAACTGGGTTTCCATTTTTATCCGGATCTGATCGAACACTGACTCTAACCAAAGCTGGACAAACGTCTGGCTTCCGCTAGTCACCTACTTTCTCTAAACTGATAAACAATATGAATAAAAGCATTGATTCAGACTCGCCTCCATCTGATGTTTAATTGTGCTTATATATTTTGCTGTATCAAGTATTTTTCTGACAGAATAAGCATAAAAATGTGTAGTACTCTCAATTGACCACTTATGAAATCTAAACCCTTCATGCAAAACGTATCGTTCTGTGAGATTTCCCTGTAAATTTGGTTATGATCCCTAAACTGAAACCAGCAGTCAGTCATGCAGGAACGAGAGCAGGATGAAAACTGACCCTATAAAAACAATCAGTTTAATATTTATTACAGAAACCTGAGCTCAGCTGAGATGTTTAACATCTGCTTAGTGGTTTTTCTTTTCTTTTTTTAAATTTTAATCCAACAAACCAGCCTCATTGGAATACATGTTATAATTTAATAAATGACAGTAAATAAATTTCAGTATTTTTCTCCAAATATAGCTGTAATATTACCTTCATCCCAGTATATTATCTGATTTAAACTCGTCTTTATGAAGATTTTGTGGTTATTACATTAATAACAACGTATAAAATGGTTCCGATCGTGTTCTGAATCTAATTAAAGGACGAAATATGAATCTTTACGAAGTAACTATGAACTCACCCTCAGTCAGTGTTTTGTTTGTTAAGAGACATAATGATTGCAATATTTGCTTAAAGAAATGACCCATAAAGAACGGATGGATTTATGGATGAATGCTGATGAAAGAGCTTTATTATGAAAATACGGGAAATTTGCCTTCAAAAATGAGCCGCAGAACAAGAGAGACAGGCGGCACAGAGGACTTCCCTCAATCAAATTCACATCACTCGTTGTCTAAACTGCTTTCAATTTGAATCAGATCATTTACATTTTTTAAAACTTTGAAATTATTAATATTATTTTCCCATTAAACATATTTCATTTTGATTTAGTCATGTATCCGGATATTTAAGTAACAGATATTTAAGAAAACAGATATTAAATTGTTGCAGCAGAACAATTTAGCATTAGATTCAAGCCTTTGACAGCATCCAACTATAAAGCACATTTTTCATTTACTTTTTTTTCCTTTTGAATTTGCATGAAGATGATTTTTTAAAATCATGTTATCTCTCTGACAGCCTTCAGCCAAATACAAGATGTTTTTGGATGATTTTGCTATAAAATTTAATAGGTAAGTAAATGTTGACATTATTGCCATCTACTGGATCAACATTGGTATTACACAAAGCTTCTTTATGTTACACTTTTATTTTAAATATAAAACTGATGGCCTAATAATTCCACTCATATTAACAAACTATTAATCTGCAGAAAAAGCATAAGGAACATTCTGTTTTGTCATTCAGCTTGTGGATTTCTGACTGAAGGTCATTTTCTTTAGTTTAGGAGAAAAATAAATTCAAACTAATGCAAATGTGCTTTTAAAACACATTTTTTTTGCTGCCACAAACACAAACAACATTTTAATATAAAGATGTTACATAACAATATGCCTTAAGTGATGAATAAATACATTTTGGGAATGTCATTAATAATGACTGATCTGATTTTGATTTGAATAAAAATATATATATTTGACTTTTTACACGGCTCTTGATTTGAATCTTGTCAAACACAATAATCATAATCATCATTATTCTCATTTATAAAAATATTAATCATGGATAAACTCATTTATGTTTGTGTAGGTTGTAGTTTTACCTTCCAAACACACACACACACACACACACCCCGACACACACGCCCATGCACACCCCGACACACACACACGCGCGCTCTGAGATAAAGAGAAACGTTCCCAGTGCAGACACACAGTTTTGACACCACCGATCAGGTAAGTGAAATAATAATTGTGTTGCATTATTTGAGTTGAGTTTTTGTTGTATTGCCAAGGCAGCTACAGGGAATGAAACCAAGTTTTTAAGTATTACTTTGATTTGAATTTTACTGTGAAATTATATAAAAACTTTCCTATTAATATTTATATATTCATACATTATAAACAGTCGTGTAAGAAATGTTCTGTGTCTACTAAAGTCACTTTACTAATTGACTGAAATCTGGTCAGTCAGTAGTGAAAACATGTTAATAAGTTTAAAATATTAATATAACTTATACAGACATAACAGTGATTGAGTTGTTGTGAGATATTTATTTAAGTCATTGTCAGTAAAAAGGGTAGTGGCAAATTAAAAGATTAGTATTTTAGATTTTGGAATACAGAGTGCATTTTGAAGTGTGCAGTAATATTTTACCTATTTGAAGTAACATCAGCTGATAAAAGCTAAATTTAAAGTAAACAAGTTAACAAATTTGATTTCTTTCCCCAGCAGAGATGAACCATTATTTGTATGCAAACTATAAAATTAATTTATAAATTGTTTTTTCATCTGCAACAACATTTAGGTTGTATTATTCAATGTTATTCTGAATATATAAATAGATTAATCACACTAGTTTGGTGCTCTTGGGCGCCCCCTGGTGGAGTGGAGGCCCTGAGCAGCCACTTAATTCGCATTTGCCTTTAAAAATGCACAATATTTGTCTGTTAGTCCTAGAAATTTTTTATTTTTCATTCAAATATGTTTGAATCAAAACAGATACATCGAAATAAGGAGCAGAGAGAGAAAGCAGACACTGAATTGCTCTGCTTGTTACCAGCCTTCCCTGATTCACTAAATCTAACAGTTTTCCTCCATTTTTTGGTTTTCCATCGATATTTCCACATCCGTTCCTGCAGACATGTCGACAAACTCTTCCACCTTCTCCAACACCTCGTCGCATCTCCCTCTCTTCTCCATGTTTGATTGGCTGCATTTCTGCTGGAGCACCAGCATCGGTACTGTAGACATCACCGTCCTCACCGTCTTCAACAACCTCTTCCTCCTCCCTCTCTGCCTGGCTGTTCTGTGCGTGGCTCTGAAGCGATGGCGGCGGCAGTCCAAAGGAATCCCGCTGAGCCACTCTGACGCCTTCACCTACCACATAGTCATCCTGGAGCTGATGAACGTCCTGGGATTCACCCTCTGCTGTCTGGGCATCCACACCAACAGCATTTTCATGGAGGGAATCGGCATCTACCTCTTCGCTAACGTCTTCTCTGGACAGATGATGTTTCACATCCTGACCTGCTTGGAGCGGTATCTGGCTGTCGTTCACCCCGTCACCTATCTCTCCCTGAAGAGCGCGAAAGGCATCAGGATGAGAAATTTCACCCTCGCTGGTGTTTGGGTGATGTGTCTCGCTGGGATGGGCTACCTGTCGCTACCAGATCAAAGGATTCTCAATATTCTCTCATTTTGTATGGTACCGACTGCACTGGCGATCATGTCCTTCTGCAGTATCTCGGTTCTTTGTGCTCTGATTCGTCCTGGACCCGGCAGAAGAGGTGTCAGCATGCAGCAGGTCAACCCGTCCAAACGGAGGGCCTTCCACACCATCATGGCTATACTGTCAGTGCTGCTGGTGCGATTTGGAGGTTACGTTTGTGTGAATGCGCTGTATGATTCACAGGATGGTAACAGCTGTAACGTCTGGCTGTCTGAGTTCTGGTTCAGCATGCCCAGCAGCTTCCTTCTGCCACTGCTGTTTCTCCACAGAGCAAGAAAAAACTTAGACCGAAAGTGAATACACACCAGAATCAAATCAGATTCTGTGCACCTAAAACCTGATTTGGTAATAAATAAACATTTCAGTGGATATGGGTTTGTGAAATGCGACACATCTGTAAATCAAACTGTAGATTTGACCCCAGCACTCACTGAAAAAAACACAATACCTTACCAAGTATTTTTGCTCTAGTTTTCAGTGTAAATATCTTATTATTTAAAATAAGACAACACTTACAAGTGACTTTTCAGCAAGATATAGAAGCTTGTTTTATGTCTGTCCTTTCTTATTATTGATTAAAAAGTATTAGTTCCACTGACAGATTATTTTACTTATTATAACAATTTCTTCCCATATTATGGCTGAATCAATCTGACAGTGGAACTAGAACTTTTTCATCAATATTAAGCAATTATTATTATAAAACAACCTTTTATTTCTTGCTGAAAAATTACTTGTAAGTTATTTCAAGTGTGGTTAGATATTTGCCCTGGAAACTAGACAAAAAAAAAAAAAAAGATTTTGTGTTTTGCAGAGAAAAAACAACAAAATGTCAATTTCCCATTGAGTTATAAACACCAGTTGTTACTTTTGAAGGAGTGCAAACATAAAAAACTGAAATCAGTTCAGCAATGACATTTGAGAGTTTGACTTTTCATATTTCATTTGTGTGCCTTATTATTCAAATCACTTATTAATCTTATCTGATTCCAAACCTCTACTTGCATATCAAATCTAGATTTCCCTTAAAAATTTATTATAATTTTTGAGTATCTTTATTTTTATCATGTAACCGTAATCTTGTTTTGTTTGTGTTTATGTTAGACAGGTAGCTATTCAGACAAATAAATCAATGAAAACAGACTGGTCATCTAAGCAGTACACAACTTTTAAGATTAAAACATTTTTTTAATGAAAATACTTCAGTCACCTCAGTTTTGTGTACACAGAACATTGTAGGACTTCTAAGATGTAAAATTTTAAAAATATTTTAGTAGTTCTGCATCAAACTTCAAACTTTTCTCTGACAAGCAATGAAAACCTAAATATCTGGTCAAAAAGAAACACGTGTGATATTTTTATGGATTTCTCTACTGCATCTTAGGATCTTCAATGTTTACAACAGAATCATTCACAATATAAATATCAGAAAATAAGTGAAGAGTCTGCAAATGTTATTTCAATATTAAATTTCTTCATTTTCTGTACGCCAAGATCTGAGCAAAAAGTGAATTTGGGAATCACAATGTTATTTTCAATGAAGTGTGTCAACACTAAATTAGACCTTTTTTCCATAGAAGTACCTTCTAGATATTTGATTAAGTACCCAAATGTGTAACTATAAATAATCGCATGATTTTTATTTCCAGAAGTCATTTTAATATCAGCTCGATTCACAAAATTAAAAATAAATCTTTTATAAAATGTCAGTGAAATAAGCAGAAATGATGTAAATAACAGGTTTGGACTGACGTCTTAGTTTTTAGAAGGATTGCTCAAGAGTAGATTATATGACTCAATAGGAAAATCATATTTTAGAGAGATCAATCAATCAATCTATGCAGAATACTGTATATTCAGCCATATTTACATGAGCCAAATATTGACCAAAGTATTTGCCAAGTGGCCTTGTGATGCTGACAGCAGGTTTATAAAGTGCTAATTGTGTCCATTAAAATAACAAATAAACGCAGGTGTTCTGGTGATTTACATGAGCATCTCCTCCATTTCACAGCTTATTTGAATCCAATAAAACATCCATCATATTTAGAAGAAAATGAGCAGGAAATGGACAGGACCCAGAAAAAATTGCTTCACAATTCAGGTGGAGGAGGAACAGCTCAGACGCAGAACAGTGAGTACAGTTATTATAGTAAAAACAATTATAATAATACTTATAATGACATAACATCGGTCACTTAACACAGGTAATAGTTTTGCATTTCATTTTTCACTATGATCAAACAAAAACGGAACATTAGGTGTAAACATGTAAGGTTTTTTTTAAAAGAAACATTTAATGCTGAAGTAAAACTGTTTTTATTGTCTGTTTTTTTGTTTTAACTTTTAACAGTTTCTCATTCATCCCTTTTCACATTTTTAAGTGATGCATCAATACTGCAGTGAAATTATTCGCATGAAAACATCTGCAATATTAAAATGTTGTAAACAAACTTGATTAAAATCAGTCTTACATGAATAAACAAGTTTTAGAATTAAATCCACTTTTGTTTGTATTATACACATATACTTAGCCATATTATCTATTTTATCAACAGATATGTATAACTAACCTTAGATATTCACTAACTTGGCTAGGGTTTCAGGAAAATGTAGACGGGCTCTGGTGAATTATTTTTAAAATATGAAAGTTTTGCTTGTTCATTTTCCTGTTGGTGTTATCTTTGTATGTTGACGTCATTGTGTGGCGCGGCGCGGCTCGCAGTCCCGTCCTGGCATATGACGTTCAGCTCAGCCGCATGCGTGTATCTGCATTACTGTGGCATGCTACGGGTAGTAATAATGTTCAAAAATGTTCTGCATCTCACCCTGAGAAACCTTCCACCAATATCTTCAAGCTTTCTTGTTAGTGATCCTGTTTAAAGCCACATATCCAGTATTATTTTTAAACAACATCCTTCGGTAAGCTAGCTGTGGCGTTGCACGTTGAGCTGACGTCACGGCAAATTAACGGTCGTTTACATGCAGTACCTCGCGGACCACTAGGGGGTGCCCGCGGACCACCACAGTTTGAGAAAGACTGCTATGGCTATTCTAACCTTTATGGCTAGAGTTAGTCCACTTTGACGTATACCTATATCGGCTTCGATAGTCCAACTTGCCTGAAGGATTTTCTCTAGCAGGTGCTTTTGTTCTGTAAATAGGGCCATTACCTTATCAGTACCCTGGTAATGGCCTCAACGCATCTCACAGTTGCACAATTGTTCCTTAGACTTCGACTTCGACTTCGACTGACTTTGTTGTCATTTTCAACAGTATAAAATATGAATATAAATCTAAATATAACATATAAAGTGCAGGACTGACAGTAAAATAGAAGTTATTTAGCTCTGTACATGTGCAAGGTATAAAGTGGAGACCAGTTTTTGAGTGCAGTCCAGTTAAGAGTTCAGCAGTCTGATGGCAAGTAGGAAAAAGCTGTTTCGGAACCAGGTGGGCCTGCACCGGATGCTGCAGAACCTCTTTCCAGAGGGCAGCAGGGAGAACAGTCCATGGTGGGGGTGTGAGGGGTCACTGATGATGTTTCGGCCTCAGGACACGCATCCTGCATCGATGGTTGACCTGACACTTCGCCCTTTTGCCTGAGCTGGGTGTGGAAGGTTGTTGCCGAAGCAGTTTCTCCTTGTGTGACTTCTTCTCACTCACATGAGAGTTACCGAACTCTTTTGCAAGCTCAACCAGGAAGTCCACCCGTTTCTCCTGCACCCCAATGCATGCCTGATAAAGCACATGTGCATTCAGTGCTGCCATGTCAATCATGTTTGCCAGGTTTGCTGACCAGCTGTCACATAGTGATGGAACCTTGGTCACCCCCCGCAAGATTATGACTGAAATAAATGCCATTAGTTCTTGTGAACTAAATAGGTGAAGCAGTCACCTATTTATCCTCCACAGCACAAAAGGCTGCATGCAAATTTGCATGTGCAAAGTCTCCCAGATTTCTTTTGCTTACACTTTTTGCATGATTTTTTTGAGGTGGATCAACACAATTAATTTGGTTAGTTTATTTCTAAACTGTCATGTTATACCCTCTTAGGTTTATTTCAAAGAGAAACATTACTAATTTCTTTTAGAAAAACCTTTGCATATTTTTTGAAACAGATTCTATGTTTTGCAAACTCTATGTACATTTGGCAAAATGACCTGGATAATGCAGCACAACATCATGGATCAGCTGCAAAAGGTCACATCTCTCCAAAAACACTTCATGTATGCTTCAAAACTAAACTGAAGAGCACTACCTACAGGAGACCTGATCTCCTGCTGGTATCATAGATACCCACCCCCAACATGGACTATTCACATTCCTACCTTCTGGCCTGACGGTCAACGACCACATTTACAATTGAAGAAGGGATGCTAATTTGAGCCATCAGAGTCGTCAGGGTGGACTCCGGCCTATTGGCCCTGCTGAGCCGATATGGGAAGGACTCGAAAACTGTATCATCCTAGTGTTAAAGTTGGTTTGTGATGTGCTAAAATTAAGCGTCTAAATACTTTATGAGAGCCAATATCATGGCATGTTTTTCACAAAGCCTCTTCTGTCTGTCTGTTGTTGTTTTCAGTAGAAATGTCGATCAACTGCTCTTCCTCCATCAACGCGTCTCTCACAGCCGACGACCAAGCCAGCTTGAATGTCGTCTGTCGGCTCTTCCGCTGCTTCAACTCCACGCTTGGTGCTTATTTCATCAACTCCTTCGTCTTCACCAACGTCTTTGTACTGCTGCCCCTCTGCGTCTTCATCCTCGGCACCTCTCTGAAAGAGTGGCTGCAGGGTTCCAGCAGGAAGACGAGCCACTCGGATCTCTTTACGTATCACATGGTCGCCATGGAGCTGATCAACGTCTTCGCGTTCATGGCCACATTTTGTGGCATTCATGCTAAGGTAGAACTGTTGACCATGGTGGGCATCGGCTTTATGCCCATCGACTTTTGCGGACAGCTCGTTTTTCACACCCTGACCTGCATCGAGCGTTACCTCGCCGTTGTTCACCCCATGACTTTTATGAGTCTGAAGAATAAGAGAAACGTCAGAGTCAGAAACGTCGCCCTCGCCTGTGTGTGGCTGCTCACCTTGTCTGTCATTCCTATGATTTCTGTGATGGGCAGCACCTTCGTCGTCATCGTCGCTTATTGTTTTGTTCCCATGGCCATAACCACCATGTCTTTCTGTAGTATTTCTATCCTCTGCACTCTCATTCATCCAAAGCCAGGGGAAAGAGGCAGAGACACACACAGGGTGGATCCAGTGAAGCTGAGGGCTCTCTGCACCATCATGGTCATTCTGGGTGTGCTGCTTTTCAGATTTGGAGGAAATATTTTAGCAACTACTCTCGACAGGGTTGTGGCTCTTGAAGAGAAAGAGAAATGTGGGATATTGATGTGCGATTTCTTCTTCTCCCTGCCCTGCAGCCTGACGCTACCTCTGCTGTTTCTGCACAAAAGAAAAGAGATAAAATGCTGTTAAAAGCAGCAGAAAATGAGAGAAAATACGTTACTTTTTAATTTTTGCTATGTTGGCTTAGTTTTGCATTAGTTTACGTTCAGAAAAAAAGATATTTAATCATCGACGAAGACTAAAAGACGGATTTTTATTTTAGGGAAGATACATAATTTCTAGCTGATAGGATGAAGTCTATTCTATATATTTTTACGCAATTTTAATTTTATGTGTAACTCTATCTTTTCCAGTTTAACAAAAAAGATAGAGAACAAAATAATCGCAAAACATAAAACAAACAAGCCTTTGCTCAAACTTTTAAAGGAGAAATGAAAATAATTTGTAAATGACACATACAGGAGTTAATGGTTGTAAAATAACATTTCTGTCTCAGCGAAGCTACATAAAAAGCCCGTCTTACTTAGAGAAAAGAAACAAAACATTTTAGAACATTTTTTATAGAAAGAAAGGCTCTAAAATCCTTCCAATGTATTCAGTGAAACTTTGGTAGAGAAGAAGAAACAAAAAAACTAAAAAACTACTAAGTTAAACAAGGCTAACAAGTCTTCCTAACACAGCTTACACAAATCATAAACTATATATTATTTTACTAACTCAGTAAGTGACAACCAGGTCTCTGTAAATTTTTCCTGACTTTATTTTGTTTTATTTTATACCGAGGATCATGGACAGCATATCTTTGATGCAAATACTTTAACTATTTAGGATGAACATCTTAAAATGATACCAGTGTCTGTTAATTCACATGCAGCTGCACAGTTTTAAGGTTTTATGCTGTTTCCAGGCTCCTTATTTTGTTTTGAGTGTTAAATTAAACTAAATTATTAATTTAAAGCAGAACTTCTTTTGGGGAAACATTTCGTTTTATTCATACTCAAATTTAAACCACAGTGTAATAAATACTTTACTTACCTGCACTGCTTTATTTTAAATCATGACACATATAATAACTGTAGTTACATTTTTTCATTGCTGTATAACCATTTGTACTTTGTAAATTTGCTGTGAGTGTTGAAATAAAGCTTCTAGTTTGCTGTTTTCTTTGTACTTTGATCTTTTTGTACAAAAGCACTGAGGATAAATAAATCAACAGGGAGAAGCTGCACAGGTGATTTGAATGCACAGCAGGATTTGTTGATATTTCCATTTGAACTCCTCCAGTTCAGAGAAAAATTTAAATAAATGATGTCTGATCAAATCAGCTTTTTCATTTGAATGTGCTTCTCTAGTTTCAGAGACAATAATAGTTTCTCTACAACCTAATGAAACTTTGCTTGTGAAGTTTCCAAAAAATCAGCTCAGGAATGTGACAATAATCCATATTTTGATGCAGAAAAATGAATAAATGTGAAGTTGCAGAGAAATATAAGATGGATGTTTACATATAGAAAGTACCACTGTTTTGGTTTAGAGCATCTTTGCAATATTTAAAAAATAAGACATAATACAAATAAGCAAACCAAGTGGCACTCCAGCCCCTTTGGTCAACTGGTTTTACCGCTGTATGCTTTGTACAATGGCTACTGGAAGTTTTGTTATTGACTTACCATCCAGAAACCACATGCTGCATTTTTGTTGATTGTGCAGGAGGCTCCACTTCTGGTTTTCAAAGATGTATGGCTGTATAATTGCACTTCTGTTTGCAGCCATTTTCAAGCTGATTTGGGGGGGCGCTCTTCGGATTTAAAGAGACAGTCGTCCCAAAAACAGCTCATTCTAACAGGAGTTCGATTACTGAGCAGACTGAAATCTCATCATCTAAAAATGATTTTGTGCAAAAATATAACAAACATTTTTTCTATGCCTTATAGACTCATGCTAGCCTGTTCAAAGAAACATAATGGATTACTTTTAAATAAAATTTACTTGTTGAACAGTAATCTTTATAATGTTTCCTCGATGTAGAACTCATGTAGTTGAAATAAAGTGTTATCATTTGTAAAATAAATGGTTTTTATTACGTTTTTCTTGTGTTTGACCTTTTTTTTGTTTGTTTATTTGCTTTTTTAATTTTCAGGAATAAAGATGATCAAAATTATTTGTATTTAAAGCTCTGCATTTGTACAAATCTGCATGAGGATTATAACATGGAAAAATCCTTAGTAAATTGTTCTTACATTTCCAGAGAAGTTTATTTTTTAAAATCTGCTGTTGTAGGCAGAAAAAAAAAAGAAATGTTGCTGAGAATAATATTTTAGATGAGTTTAAGAATATTTTGTACCATGGAAAAGTCTTGACCAAATAGATTATTCGCATTTAACTTTTAATGTCAAGATTTACTATTTAGTTTATGTACAACTAAATGCATTTAAAAAAAACACATTTAAAAACAAACTTGTTCAAGTTATTTTAGGATTGCAATACTTAAATCACACAATGTAATTTTACTTGTCTTTTATATGTTGTAGTAGTTGAGAAAATTGGTTTGTATAAATTTAAGTAAATACAATCTATTTTTCTGCTTAGCCAGCAATTTGCCAGTTAGTTCCCCAGTCTGAACTTGTGAACAGTGTCTTGATTCAGTCAAATCTTCTATCCTGTATCTCCTGAACTCTGATATTCTCCTACATCCACTCTGTGAATGTTTTGCTTGCTGGTCTTCATCATGCTTTGAATGCAGTATCTGGTTTCTCTTACTTTAACCCGCCCAACTTGCACCTCATGTTAGCCTTTTTGATACCCGCCCTGTGAGGCGGTGCTTCACAATACCCCTCCTGGTTGTTTCAGAAGATGAGAAGACATGGTGACTGAGTTTTAGACACCAGTAGCCAGCTCATGCAGCTTTTACTAGATGGCAGTCCTGAAAGTACATACCTTTAAAATATGAATAAATACATAATATTCCATAATTCTTTGATCCAGCAGTGATAGAAGTTTAGTAATAATGCAAATCTTTCATCACATTTGCCCCACATTCCCTCCTAATTCAGGGATTGTGGTTTCTTAATTTCAGTGTTTATGCTACTGGACGAGAAACAGAGTTAAAATTGTCTTTTGTTCCTCACAGCACCTGTGCAGATCGATCACTGTGCGGTTTGAAGAGTTGGGTAGGAACTGTGTTTGCAGCCCCGGCCCTCATAATGAAGAACGGCTCTAGGAGCCGGTTCCCGTGGTTCAATTCAAAGAACCGACTCTAACAGCCCAAACATTCGGGACCGACCCATCAGCTAGATTCAGCAACCTATCTGTTTTTATTACGGATACGATAGTTTATAAAAACAGACATAGTATAAAACATATTTACTGAGATTACATTATAGAGTTCCAATTATAGCAGCATATTTTATGTTTCAGGTCAGTGTTGCTTCATAGACTGTCAGCTCCATCAGTATCAACCTCCAGGTAAAACAGCCGGTGTTGTTGCACAGGTGAGAGATCTCCTGCTGCATGTTTCATTGGTAATCGTTCTGCACTGATTGCTGGAGAACTCAGACTTCAATCATAGTAGCAGGCAGAAATGAGGAACCTTTACTGGGGTCAACAAAATGGAAGACACGGCGTGTCTTATCTCTCAAATATCAAATATCTCTACAAAAGGAAGAAAGGAGACCAACAGATTATTCCACCAGTTTTAGCTCTGTAGAGCAAATAATAATAATAATAATACAAAAGACTTTGAGGCATTTTTTTAATCACATCACAGAAGAGAAAACTTTTGTCTAGATTAGTTCTGGAGAGCCGGTACCTCAGGCCAAACGGATCCAAAGAGAGACAGCAGACAGAAGCAGCACAAAACCAAGAGTAAAAAAAAAGACAAAAAGAAACAGATAATATTTCTGTGGGGACTTAATGGACCAAGAACTGATTGATGGATGTAAGCTCCCGCTGATCTCCATCATCGCTGAGTGTTTGTGCTGCCGAGCCTCTTGAGGGGTTTAAAGAAAGACCAACAGGAAAACATCTAAACGCGAAAATGAATGTACAGAATCACAGAGGAGGACAAAAAAGTCCCAATACAAACAGATAGCCAGCAGCGACGCTACATATTAAAACAAAGATTTAAAGGAGAGTATCATTTTTCTTTGCAATTTTCAGGTTTGTAAAAGTGTGAGTGTGTGAAAACTTTTGAAAGGTTTTATGTTTCATTGGACACAATGAAACAAATCTGGAAATCTAAATTCACACATTTTATGTAAATATTGCCAAAAAAAACGTCTCTCCATAAACTGCTTGTATAACAACAAAGACAGTGTAACCAACGGTAACACATTCCAAAGATGAAGGAAAACTCTGTGATGTCACAACTAGAGTCATGCTTGTGATGTCATCAGCTCTCTATCTATGTAACAAACTTCTACCTTCTTGTCATTGCTTGCTGCACAACTGAGGAGTTCAGACGCACGCAAAGCGCTTTTACAGTGAGATTGTTAGCCGACTGATTTGAACAAGTATAAATTTGTCAAAACATGGCACATCGAAGCCAAAATTGTTCCATCAGTGATTTAGCCAAAGGACGTCAGTATGGGTGGGTAGGGAACAGACCTCCTCCCTTTGATTTCCACATAGAGATACAACGACTTGCCTCTCTTTTAAAAATGGAGAAAGCAAAATTGTTTGACCAGAACCAAAAGCTGGACGACACCCAAACAAAGCTGGAAGAAACAAAAGCTGAGGTAGAGACGCAGAGAGCTCTTAAGGAGATTTTCATCGGCAGGAGCATCGAGTTGAAGAAACAACTACAGGCAATTGAAAAGCGCAACAATCCAGAGACTCTCAGCCCTGCAATTATCGATTCCGAGGTGGACAGCGAAACAAAACAGCAGCTGCAAGAGGACTTAGACCTAGCGAAGATAGATCATATTGCCACAGAGCGAGCGTTCATGTCAAGGATTGAGGAATTAAAAGACAAAAACAGTGCACTCCAACAAGAGCTGGACGACATGAAGGCTAAATACGAGGAGCTTCAGTCCAAATCTGAAGCAGACATTAGTGAGATCAAACGTCAGGCTGACATGCAGATGGTCAATAAAGACAAGATCATACAGGACCAAAATTTAATAGAGAAAATGTCAAAGGAGATCAGAAGCTTCAAGGTTACCGAGAAATGCCTGGTGAGAGAACTGGAACAGATTAATGGTTCATACGAAGAACTAAAGTCGAGGTATGAAGCAGATGTTTCTGTCTTTAAACAGCAAAACAAAGGTTATCAGCAAGAAATGACTCAAATGACAGAAGCTAATTTGGAAAAAACCAAGCATGAACTTATTGAGCTCATCAAGGATCTCAGAGCAGAGAAGGACAACCTCAATCAGAAAAATGCAGAAGATATCTCTTTCCTCCAAAGGCAATCAGCTAAGGTAATAAAACATCTGCAATCTGTTGTGGAATTCGCAACAGTTACTTACCAAGTACTAAAAGCCAGATATGAAGGAAATGTTTTGACTCTAATACAGCAGTTAGAAACATTTAAGCAGGATGCACATAACAAGATTAAAACTTATTCAGAGCAAAGGATGAGTGACCTGAAGATTATCACCGAGCTTAAAGCTGAGAAGGACAGTATCCTAAAACAACTGACTGCTTTTCAACAACTTCCCATGAAAACTGATCATCAACACAAACACGAATTAGGACCCAAGAGACAAAAAGAACCAAAGGAGAAAGACACTACCCTGGAAAACAAGGTTTCTGACACTGCGTCCATGGATCAGGACCGTCTGACAGAGGAAACCCTGTCAGAAAACATTGATGTTCCTGATGCCTCTCCCAACCAGGTAAATGACTTTATGGAAAACATGCCGGGTAACATGGAATCCATGGACGTGACGGACCGCTCTGTGGAAAATCTGTCACAGGAACCAGTGGGGGCAGTCGCCAAGGAAAAATCATTGTGGAAGAAAATACGACACTGTTTGGGGCTCAGAAAACCACAAATGTTCAAGAAAAAAAGCAAGAAACCCTCTGAGTCAAGCGACTAGGAAAAAATGTAATTTCTGAACCGTTTGAAACCCCAAAATATATTTCTTATTTTAGATCCCCCCCAAAAAAATGACCGTGGGTTTTTCTCCGGGTGCTCCGGTTTCCCACAGATTTCCAAAACCATATAAATTAGGGTTATTGACCAAAGTAAATTGTCCTCAAAAAAGGTAGTATTAATTTCTGGAAAATTTAATTTGCAAACGGTTCCGATTGGAGAAACATTTGTGGTGAGAAAAGCAAGAAAACCTCTAAAACAAGCAACTGGTTAAAGAGTCCAGGTCAGTCCTGAACCATTTTCAAAACCCCAAATTACATTTTACATTTTAGACTAAAAAACAAAAAAGGACAACACGGTGATGCAGTGGTTAGTGCTGCATCTTCACAGAAAAGCGTTCTTCATTCTCAACCAGGCGCCTCTTTCTGTGGGAGTTTGTCTGTTCTCCCCGTGTTAGTGTGGGGTTTTCTCCGGGTGCTCCGGTTCCCCCCAGGATTTCAAAAATTATTTAAATTCGGGTTATTGACTATAATGTACATTGTCCTCACAAAGGTAGTAATTTCTACAAAATTGAATTTGCAAATGGTTCAGATTAGAGAAACATAGTGAGAGTTGCTCTCCACAGGTTGCCCTCCACAGGTTGCTCTCCACAGGTTGCCCTCCACAGGTTGTTCTCCACAGGTTGCTCTCCACAGGTTGCCCTCCACAGGTTGCTCTCCACAGGTTGTTCTCCACAGGTTGCCCTCCACAGGTTGCTCTCCGCAGGTTGCTCTCAACAGGTTGCCCTCCACAGGTTGCTCTCCACAGGTTGCCCTTTCCCACCAGTTTCTAGATGCAGTCAAGGTTTTTTAATGGGATCCGTTTTAGTGGCCTTAGCATCTCGTCTCTGCTTTTTGCAGATGTGATGAGGTTCTATTGGCTTCATCAGCTGTGGGCAAATAATCTTTGTCGTAGGCCTAACAAGGCGAATGCCTGAACTGGAAAAGGAGGGGCCCTTGCTGTTGCTGTTGAGCCATGTTGCATTGCTTGATAGCTAGTTGTTGCCAGGAATAAACCCAGTCCTGTTTTTTTTCTTTGCAAAAGTTGTTCTCACTGTTGCTTTTGATATATTTTAAAGAAATGTTTATTGTCACAATAGAAGGAGCAAAGAGTCGGGGAGGAGACAACAGACCAGAGGCCAGCAGCAGGACCATGATGTAGGATCTTCTCTTACCTGAGAATAATTTGCTTAAGACGAGCAAATTATTACAGACACACAATTACTTATCTTAGAGATACGTAATAATTTGCTTATTAATAAGTAATAATTATTACTTATTACAGATAATAATAAGCAAATTATTACTTATCTGAGATACATAATAATTTGCATATTAATAATAATTATCTTAATTAATAAGATAATTATTACTTATCTTAGAGATATGTAATAATTTGCTTATTATCTTAGAGATAATTCACTTATCTCTAAGATAAGCAAATTATAACTTATCTTAAATATCAGTGATAATTTGCTTATGCCCTAATTTCCACACGACTCACACAAACACAACCCTAATGCGCTTCATGTAAGTGGAGCACAAAATCAACACGATGCTTATGAGCCACACAGATACAGGCCACAAGCACACAAATGTGGACACGTTGTGTGTCTGACCCACACAAACACAAACACGCACAATGCAACACAGGCACACACATATATTCCTACATAGCATATTTCTTACAAATGAAGTAAATCATGAAAATAGTAAAATAAACCCCAGCTAGTAGATATGAACGCTCCTCTTGCCGGTGCTCAGATTCTGTGTCTGTGACACCCAGAGGAGGTGAAATGATCCCATATGCCCCATTTATATTTTATTTGTAAATATTTCTGACAAACTGTTGTTGCACCAATTATTACAGTAGTTTAATTTTTAGCTTCACCGCACAGTCACATTTAGATATAGAAAAACCCATATTGGAATATTGGAATATTCCAATGTTAGCTATTGGAACAGTTAGCAGGCCATGACGGCAACACTGTCTTTAGAAGACTGCCTGATACTGGATATTACGACATTTAATTTCTATTTACATTGAACTGAATTGGTGATTTGCTGATGCATATTGGAGCATTAAATATTTGACCAATTCTGACATGTAGCAAGTGGTTACTGGACACTTTTGTTGTTCACACGTTGATTGATATGATTCCTTTGGAGCTGAACACAGTTCCCCGCCTGCTGCTGTTTACTCAGGATGATTTGCGTTCTCAGATCCTTTCTCAGGAATCATAAATGTTTATGCAGGAAATTACAACACCGTCTCTGTCCTGAATTTCAAATATAGAGGCAGAGGCGAAGGATGAGACAAAGTCAGTTTTGCTTCGTTCTTTTCATATTTTTTTTCAGTCACTTAAGGAACCGCAAAACTAATTTTGTGGTAAAATTCTGCAGAATTCATGTGGTTTGTTTCTAAGTCAGATCAGGATAAAAAATTCAAGCTTATGATTTTTTACCAAGTGTCCAGATGAAAAGCTAACTGGGACTTAATGGCCAACATGGTGGAATACTTCAATAGAGGCTAAAAAGACGTTAGATAAACTGAATGCAGTTGACATAAACTTCAACTCCATGATGATCAAAACATTTTTTTGTTTTTTTTACTGATAATAAAAGAATTTAAAAAGTATTTTATTGTGATGTGATCTTCTATAAAGATCTTATCAGAAATAGTTTCTTTACTTGATGTAGAAAGATCATATGATTGTTAGAGAATAAATTCTCAGAAGGATGAAAGTTAGTCTCAGTTTGAACACAATCACACTGAAAATGTTCATGTCAATGCAATATAATCCCGTGAGTCCACTATGAATAATTCAGCTCCTCCGGGGGAATCCCGAGGTGTTCCCAGCCGAGAGACATAGTCCCTCCAGCGTGTCCTGGGTCTTCCCCGGGGCCTCCTCCCGGTGGGACGTGCCCGGAACACCTCACCAGGGAGGCGTCCAGGAGGCATCCTGACCAGATGCCCGAGCCTCAACTGGCTCCTCTCGATGTGAAGGAGCAGTGGCTCTACTCTGAGTGACTCCCGGATGACTGAGCTTCTCACCCTATCTCTAAGGGAGAGCCCAGACACCCTACAGAGAAAACCCATTTCCGCAGCTGTATCCGCGATCTCGTTCTTTCGGTTATGACCCAAAGCTCATGACCGTAGATGAGGGTGGGAACGTAGATCGACCGGTAAATCGAGAGCTTTGCTTTTTGGCTCAGCTCTTTCTTCACCACGACGGACCGGTACAGCGCCCGCTTGATGGCAGACGCTGCACCAATCCGCCTGTCGGTCTCCCGCTCCCTTCTTCCCTCATTCATGAACAAGATCCCAAGATACTTGAACTCCTCCACTTGGAGCAGGACACCCCCCCTGACCCGGAGAAGGCACTCTACCCTTTTCCGGCTCAAGACCATGGCCTCGGATTTGGAGGCACTGATCCTCATCCCAGCCGCTTCACACTCGGCTGCGAACCGCTCCAGCGAGAGCTGCAGATCACGACCTGATGAAGCCAATAGGACCACATCATCCGCAAAAAGCAGAGATGAGATCCAAAGGCCACCAAAACGGATCCCCTTAACACCTTGGTAAAAGGAGATAGGTAAAAACAATTGTAGCTAGGTAGGGGGTGTCTCTCAGAACCCCAGAAGAACAGGACTAACAATTGATGCTGAGGAGACGAGTCAGAGGATGAGCAAAGAGAGGTGTGTTTCAAGCTGAATACAAAGACAGGAGAAAGAATTTGATGGGGGGAGAGGAAGCAGGTTGGGTTGACCACTCAAAGAGCAGAAGACAGCTGAGGTGGCAAGTCTGATTATCCCACCAAAGAGCAGGAGGAGAAAGGTGTCTTTCAGACCAAGTGCAAAGTATTGGGGGGAGAGGAAGTCTAGACCACTAAAGAACAGCAGCCTTTCAGACTCACCAACAGTACAGGGCTGTGATAAAGAATTACAATAAGCCAATAACATCCACTCTATCTCATGACATCAAGCACTACGACCCACAGCAGGAAGAGGTGTCACATTCATTAACATATAAACCCCTCCCCCTCCCCGTCATACTCCTAATTATTCATGTTCATATTCATAACCTGTCATATTGAAGTTTGATGGGAGGGTGTATCTATGGTCTCTTATATGTACCCTGACCATGTCTAATGTATCTTGGATCTACCCAGTTAAAGTTAAACAAACAAAATAACCAGGGTCACAGAAGAGTTAAGGTTATTGAAATTGTGAACTACATCTGAGGCTCTTGTGTGACTGACAATGACTAATAAAAGTATTTTTTTTGCTACGTGTCAGTGGGAGAACCCAGAAGCAGCTGCTGGAATGTATGGGATCCGGAGAAAAGAAACCATCACGCTTTGAAAGGTGAAAATCAATCAGAAAAATCTATAAATATCACATATTTACATGAGTTTTCCTCAAAAGTAAGATTCACTTTTTCATCTTTTAATGCTGAATTTTACATTTGGATGATCCTTCTCCTTAAAAGTAATAAAAACATTTGTATAGTAACTTAAAAAAGCAGATTTATAAAAGAAATTAAGTATTTTTGCTCAGCATTTCATATGATAGTGAAGAAAAAGTTGTTTTTTTTAAATCACTGAAACTAAAATCTTTGGTTTTTTGTTGAATGAACCAGAACCCACGGTCAGTCGGACTATGACCCCAGACAGTGTCGATCTTCTCCGGATCTTCTCACTGAAGTTTCCAAAGAGGTGACCTGACTTTAATCTTTATTATATCACAACCTTATAAGACAAAGAACAACCTTAGTAGTAATATGATAAAAAGTGAAAGAAATAAAAGACAGGCTACGTTCACACAGGAGGTCTTGATACTTAATTAATGTTTTTGTTTGGTCGTTCATGCTACTTATTAAATGCGACATGAATCCGACTTCTGTGCAGAAGGAGAATGTAGACATCACCAAGTATATTTGGTCTAGTTTCTAGTGGTTATATTTTAGCACACTTGAAATAACACAAAACTAACATATAAATAATAATAAAAAATAAATTATTTAATTTGCAGAATCCTGGTTATAAAACTTAAATTGTGAAATGAATGATTAGATTGCCTCTAGACACAAAAGAATCGATAATTAATAATCATACTATGGAAATGACTAACAAGATCTGAACAAACAAGAAACTTGACTACCTCAAGGGATTTCTGAAGTTGGAGAACGAACCGTCTGACTTTCTTTAGCTGATTAAATTTAATCTTACCAAAGTTTTGCCTTAGAGCGAACACGTACTGAGATTGAAGCGGATCAGATGCCTTCAGCCGTCTGCTAGAGCTGGACTCTGGCCTTCCTCACTGTAAAATAAAACATTCTGGTTAAAAAAAAAAAGTTCAAGTGAGCATCACTTAATTCTCATCAACTTGTTATTTGTACTCATCTTAAACAAGTGGCAGAAACCTTTGGATAAAGAAAACAAATATAGTAATTCTTTATAAGTTAATCTATTTAAATTGAGTCCATGCAACAACTAAAATAAAAATAAAAAGTGAATTATTTGAAAGTGGTGAGGATTTCGGGTGGTAAAAGTTTAACATTTTAACAAACCCAGACACTACGCCATTTCTGCTCAAGCAGACGGAAAATGAGACCATGAATCTTTAATGTATGTAGTACATTAAAGATTCTTGAGTTTCACTGTGTCTTTGAATGTCGGTCTATTTTTGTTAGTGGTATTAATAGTTTGTGATTAATATATGTTTTGTTTTGAATAGAAAGGATTTGTACTTGACTTGTCTCGATGTCAGAACATTGAACCTCCCATCAGGTTTTTGCATAAACATGACTTTAGATTTTTCATTTCACCCATCTGGATCAATGCTCTGTGAAATAATAAATATGGTGCAAAAATGTTGGGATAAATAAGCGATAAAAGACTCGTCTTAGCAACAACAGTGATTGCACAGAACAGGTGATCTTTGACATCAAAAGATGGGCAGTAAGAAAAGTTTTACTCCCTCTTTGTAAACTTGATGTATCACAAAATAAATTAATTGTTGTTGAATAATATGCAAAACTCATGACAAACACAAATGGTGAAAAACACACAGGTGTTCTGTGAAAGCTGCAGTGGAGAACCGTCCGGAGGGCCAGCAGGTTTGAACGCTCCGTCTTTTTACTTTCTTTATTTTACCTTAGCATTAAGACAAAGATTGTCAAATTGTTGTTTTATGTTATTTAAGCAAATATAAATGTTAGAAGTAAATATGAGGTTCAACTTTAATGCCAGAATTGTTTTATTGTTCCTTTATGTTTTTATTTCATTAAAAAGTAAAAAAAAAAAAAAAACAACTGACAGTTTTGGCTTCAGTATTTAAAGGTAGGATGTTTTGTATTAAAATGGTTTACTTAATATTAATACAAGTTAATATTCTTAATGTTTGATTTAAAAACGGTGATTTGACCTACAGTTGTCTGTAAAGTTTAACAATAACTCATTGTTTTTTCGAGATCACGAATATTTTTAAATGGCTGCTTATGCCAGAATGATGAAAATCCTTAACAAACTGTTGAAATGTAAATAAATATGCATTCAAGAACCTTTTAAAATTAGTTAATATTGAGCAAACTTTCATGTTAAGTCGCCTCTTCTGGATTTTGTGATTGTTTTTGTGATTTATATGAAATCAAAGTCACTGATTTTGTGGTGCTACTTAAAAAAATATGATGCTAAATGTGACTTTTTGTTACTTGCCAGAACGACTGTAACTTGATGTCAAGAAAATCTGAAGCAGACTGGCAGTAAAAGTCAGAAATACTTAGCATCACATAAAACCAATGTTTGCTTGTTTTGGGTTTTTGTTTTAACCATTTTTGTAGAAATTGTTAAAAAACTGGAGGAACCTATTGATGTAATTTGGTATCTGGAATCTTTATGGCCACATAGGAACCAATGGTGGACCGGATTTGGCCCCTGGGCCTCGAGTTTGACACACATGCTCTGAACAGTTCACAGTTTGTTCAGTTTAAATACATTTTAATGGGTTTTAAGCCTCTAAACCGGTTATGAAAAACCCTGTTTATTGATCAGTAGTAACTGGAACAACGATCAACAGATGATTTGACAAACTGTGATGTTTATTGCTGGTTTCATAGCTGATGATTTTATGCTGATGTTTTTATGATGCAAAGCATCATAATATGCTGCACAAATAAACTTGACAACTTGAATTGTATTAAATTGAAACCTGTTTTTCTCTTTTTGTTTTGTTTTGTTCTGCCTCTCCCTTCAGATATCCACTATCATGTCACTTAACTCTTCAAACGGCTCTCAGATTGTTCTGCCTTCCTCTGTTTTGGGCATCAATGAATTTATCTACGGCTGCTTACAGTCAACAGTTGGCATTTACAACATGACGGTCTACACTGTCATCTCCATCCTACTTCTCTGTATTTACATCCCGATTATTGACGTGGGACGTCGGCGTTGGCGGCGCTGCGGCACGCAGACGAGTCACTCCGATCTCATCACGTATCAAGTGGTGACCATTGAACTGGCTCATTTAATCGGCTGCATCTTGTGCTGCTGCGGCATCTTTGCTGACATCCCGGATCTGATCGTTGTTGGTTCCTACTTCTTCCCTTTCAAGCTCACAGCACAGATGTTGTTTCACATCTTGACCTGCATGGAGCGGTACCTGGCCGTCGTTCATCCGGTCACCTACCTGGGCCTGAAGACAGCGAACATGATCAGAGTCAGAAACGCTGTATTTGGTTTCACTTGGTTTCTTTCTGCTCTCTCAGTGGCTACTATGAATGTTGTAGATGAGCTGGCTCTCATAGCCACAGCCGGAAGTACTATTTTCGCCTGTTTACTCGTAATCTTTTTCTTCAGCATTTCTGTCCTTCGTGTGCTGATTCAGACGAAGCCAGGGGATCGGGTTGGCGACTGTCAGGCGGTCCACCAAACCAAGCTGAGAGCTTTCTACACCATCATAACCATTCTGGCTCTGCTGCTGCTGAAGTCTGGGAGCAATTTATTAACTTTACTGAGGCTTAATTCACTGAAAATGGGGGAGGACACAAAGTGTGGGATGTGGCTGTCCATCTTCTGGTTCTGCCTGCCCAGCAGTTTGGTTCTTCCTCTGTTGTTTCTACAGAGAGCAGGGAGATTAGCATGCTTCAGGAAAAACAGCAACTCAGCCCAGAGTTCAGACTAGGAAAGATTTGGATGTTTTTTCTGTACTTATGCTCCTTACAGGGATTTTACATAATGCTTACATTTCAAATAGAGTTTAAATCTGGTTGTGAACAGCAGAGTTGAGTTAAAACTAATTATATTTACTGTCAAAACTCTGGGTTTTTGGGTTTGGTTTTATGTACTGCTCTGTTTTTTTTTATTAATCTGTTTTGTTTTAGTTCACTCTTCCTGATTATTTATTACTAATTTTTTTCTCGTTCCCCTCATGGTGTTTCTGATTATATTTATTCTTATTTATTTTCTTTAGTGTCTTAGCTTACCGTTAGCTTATCAGCCCTGCTCCATTGCTCTCACCACCTCCCAGTACTTAAGCAAATTTTTCTTCACCACTGGCTGCCAGCCGTTTCTCGTTATTCTCCTCATGTTCCCCCAGGACTGCTTTGTGTTTTTGGATTTGTTTGGATTTATTTGTGCTCAACCGGATGTTTCATTTTGTGGTTGGATTATGGTTTTTGTTCATTAAATATTCATCACCATTCTACTTTTCTTTTTCTTTTTGCCTGCTGCTTTTGGTTTCACTTCAACAACACAAATCATGACATTTATGTGAGTAACCTTTTAGAACATTCTTTTTTCTTGAGTAATTTTATTATGAAGTATTTTTACTCTTATTTGAGTAAAATTTCTGCCCACTGAATGAAGATGATGCTTTAACCAACCACACAAACAAACCTACTGTTTTTGTTAAGGCTTCATAAGTTTTGTATTGAAAGAAATTGATTTGGTAAAAGTTTTGTCTGATTTTGTTTTGTAATTACATTATTTTATGAATTATTTTAATAATGGAAGTTAAAAAAAACTAATGTTTCACGTAACATTTGGTCTGTCTGATAATGTAGTTTTTAGATGTAAGGAAAAAAATGTGACATTTATTGTTAAACATCACATTATTTATTTTAAAGCACTGCTTGCTTCTGTGTAAAGTGGAAAATTTTGTTCCTTTATTTTGTAATTAAGGACTGGAAAGTCATAATTGTTGGATTTGAATAAAATGTCTAGCTCATTGCAAATAAAACAAAACAAAAAAATGTGTTTGGTAGCTCTGAAATATTCTTATAATAAAACAGGATCAAACAAAAAGGCAACTAGAGGGAAACGAAAGTGTATCACCATGACAACCAATTCATATTACCTTCACTGTTTCAAAATGTGTTATTTGAAACCAAAATAGTTGGGGGCAGTTCCTGTTCTGATGACCAAAATGGTCAAAATAAGATTTTTTTTTTTTAATCAACTCACAAGTGTAAATTTGTGTTTCTGTTAAACTAGGATGATCATAAAACATATGGCCAAATAAAAACAGAAGAGCAACTTGACTCAGTTTTCAACATCAGACCTAAATCTTAGAAAGAAAAAACAAAAACTGTCTTTAAAACATCAACTGCAAAAAAACTGTTAAAGAATTAATTCCCCACTGAACAAATTTCCTGGAGTTAAATATGGATTTTTCAGATTTATTTTATTATTATTATTATTATTTGTGTGTGTGTGTGTGTGTGTGTGTGTGTGTGTGTGTGTGTGTGTGTGTGTGTGTGAAAATATGTTGCGACAATCAACAGATAATCTATTTATTGGCTTCTTATTGATCCAAAATGACTGGATCTGGTCATGAAGGTAGAAAATGTGATTATTCATGATTCAACATTTGACTTGATTTGATGATAATTTATTTCAGACAGACATTTCCCCAACAAAACATAATAATAATAATAATAACAAAGACGTTCATGTTTCTAAGTGTAAATACAATAACTTACTATCTAATTTTCATATTCAAATAAATGTAAATACGTCACTTATTTGGTGACTGTGAGTCTGAAAAGAAGTATGAGGAAGTTTAACTTAAACCCCTTTTCCATTCATTAATTCATAGTTTTCCTGTTTCCAGTATCCTTTCCACAAAATAAACAAGTGACACTTGGTTACCATGGAAACTCAAAATAAAGTTGCAGACAGACATTATTCCTGCGTCTGAAGATAAACTTTCATCTCTGGTGTTTTCCAAACAAGAAAAACGTTTTTTTAATACCAAATATGTTTTACAAAATGAGGACTTTACTTGAGCACCTAGTGTGGCATTTAACAATATCCACGTTCTTTGCATCACAGCCAATTTCACTTTTGCACATTTAAAGCTGGTTAGCTGGAACTATTTCTGCTGCATGCCAGTTTTCCTGCTCTGTGCAGAAACAGGAGCGGTAACACCAGACTGCATGGGATGTTAAACCACGTGCAGCAGGTCATTATCACACAACCTTCAATTCCTACTGAAAAATACACAACTTCCCAAATAATGTTGAAAGAAAACCTGAGCAGCAGAACTCCCAGTATTATTACAATCACATTAAATGCTCTCTGCTTGGTTTGGTCCATCTTCTCTCTGTCTTTACTCGTTTCTCCTGGACCCGGATGAATCAAAACACGGAGAACGGAAACACTGCAGAAAGAAACCACCGCTAGAGACAAAACCAGGAGGCAGAAACTCACGACGAAGAAAACTTCTGACATCACCAGAGTCATTCCCACCAAACAAAACAACCAGACACATCCCACGCTTGCATTTCTGATTCGGACGCCGCTCTCATTTCTCCGGTTCCGGTAGCTGACGGGATGAACCGTCGCCAGGTAACGCTCCACGCACGTCAGGACATGGAAGAAAGTCTCTCCGAACCAGGCCAGAGCGAAGCTGAAGTTCCCGACCATCAGCAGGTTTGAGTCCAGCTCGTGGATTCCTGCAGAGCAGGCGCCGCACCCAAACAGACCGATCATCTCCATGGCGACCAGGTGAAAGGTGAAGCAGTCGGAGTGGCTCAGAGCCGCCGAGGAGGAAAACAAAACCTTCAGCTGCCTTCGCTGGTGGCCGCAGTGGAGAATGAAGGTACAGACAGGAAGCAGGATGCAGACGTTGGTGATCAGGAACGAAAAGTAGATCAGAGAACTTGATCCGGTGACGTAACAGTGTAAGTAGGAAGGGACAGAAGAGCCGTTGAGATGAACATGCGGAGCCAGAGCGGTGTCGTTGGAGGACGGGAAGATTAGCGACATTCTGGAAAGAAAAGAGATAAAAGAAGAAAAACATTCACCCAGTCGCACTCACATACCAATCCGCAGATCGGTAGGCAATTTGGGGTTAAGTGCCTTGCCCAGAGGCACATCAACATGTGGCAGGAGGAAGCTGGAATCGAACCTACAACCTTCCGATCGCAAGACGACTACTTTACCAAAGAGCCACAGTCGCCCCATTTGCTTGTTGTTTGATTTTAACTTATAATCTCGTGGAAAATGTGTTTTCAACATTAAATAAAATGTGATGCCTCAATTATTGACTCTTTTATGACTTTGTATTTTGGTGTTTTTATAATGTTCTGCACTTTGATCTGAAATGTGCTATAAACATAAACTTGCATGATTGATTTATTGATTTTTTTTGGTCTTTAAGAGTCGATGTTCCTTAGAAAAAGTAATTGTTGACGTCACAAAACGCACTACCAGATCCAGATTCCCTCTTTACTATTTTAGAAATATTTTAGTATCTAAGACACCAAGTGTTTTATATAATCAATGTTTATTTAGTCAAACTTTACATAAATGTAATACAATGCATGCTATAAAAAAGGTTGTTTTATTCTTCCACCATGCAGCAGAAATGCTGGATAAAAAGATACAAAGGTTATTTTTAGAGGAATAAAATCATTGAACTTAATTCCATCATGTGTTATAAATGTAACAAATGCAAGAGCTGAATTATTTTATTACATAGTATCATGAAAATGCAAATAATTGTGCATTTATGAATTGTTATGCTATGTTTCTAATATTATGTATTGTTCTTGTGATAAATGTTTTCTGTTTTATGATGAGCAGGGCAGCCATTGTTATAACAATGTGGATCCAAATAAATAAACAGTCGAGACAAATTGAGGTTCACAAGCTGAAAGTTTATAAGCCACATTATCCAGCGTGGACAAGTTAAAGACAACAATTCCCAAAAACACAAATATATTTTAGTTTAGTTTCTGATGTAAATGTCTTAGTAAACTCTAAATAAGACAAAACAAACTAACAAGTAATGTTTCAGCAAGATGTGGCTTGTTTTAGGTCAACAATTTTTGAATGTACATAAGACGTATTAGCTTCACTGGCAGCTTTTTCACTTCTAACTTGGAAAAATGTCTTGCTATAAGTGAAAACTGTTTTTCTTTCACAAATCTTTTTTATTCAATGCCTGAAGAGAGAAGATTTGAAAAACTTCAGTTTCTTAGAAACCCATCAGGTCTTACAATTCCTGAGTTAATATCTAAAATATCTAAATATCTAAAATCCCGTTTTTAAACTGGGTCTGTATTTAAGACCACATGTTTTTTTTCCAAATGTCTGAACTTTGAACTGCTTGTTTTAATTCCAATATAATCTGATTATAAAGTATTTTAATTTCTGACCTTATCAGTGTGTAGCTCTGTCCTTCCTCTCTATCTCTGCGCTGTGGATTATTATGCTACAGTTCAGTCCTTTATCCATCTGTCAACTTAAATTCAAATATTGTTTATTTGCATTAAGACAATGAGTGACGGCAGACAGATTACCATTTTAAATTTACAATATAAGCCCTAAACAAACACAATTCAGTGTATTCAGAGATATGTATTAAAAAAAAACATTATTATTGGCAGTTTTTTGTTTATGTATGTCCATTTGTTTTATTTTATTACAAACTTTCTTGCATATTGAACACCGAATGAGCACAGAACAAGAAACTAACTTTCTTTAACTGGAATAAATTGAGCATAAAAGTAAATTATTATTAATGTTTTGTGTAAAATTTAAATATACTACAGTCATAAATAAGCAATGCATTGTGTTTTATTGTGATAATTAATTAAAGCTGTTACATTTTACATACAGTTTGTGCTGTATTTCATGGTTTTTAACAAGTCTTTCTTTGCTAAACAGTGAATTATTAATATTATTATTATTATCTTCTGTCATTTTTCCAACATTTTCAGTCGCAGGTGTTCTTGAAATAACACGACTCACAGTTCATGACTTTTATTTGAATAAATGCAAAGTTTGATGTTATGAATTATAAATTTTATCTCTGTTGTCAATCTTACAGCGGTTATGGATTTGATTTTCTTGAGCATCGGCCGTCAACGTGTTTCAAAGTATCTCTGAGGTTTGGAGTTTGTGCCATAAATAAAAACGATAAGGCAACAAGCAATGGAAAAATATTCATATCAAATCTTTAATCTCACTGGAGCATCTAATGGCACCGATATAAACATTTGAGTTTGATTACTTAGGTTTTTTAGTTAAGCATGTTCAACATTATATCAATAAAACAATTTAATTATGATTAATTTAGATGTTGTACAGGGTTCAAAATCCAGATCAACTTCATTTTTTATACACAGTTATGATGTTTTCAAAGAAACAACTGACTTTGTTCGTACAATTTGTCCTAAAACTGCTTTTCTAACTTTGCAATTACAATTAATTACAACTATAGTGTCTCATCTTCCTTTTTTTCTGATTATTATTTTTCTTTTTCCTCTTGTTTTGTTGGCCTGAAGCTTAAGCAGCTCAGGCAGAAATTAAAATCGCACTAATGATATTTTTTCAACATAAAAATGGAATCAATAACAATGTTGCTGATCTTTACACGGCAGTTCAACAGAAACACAATAAATAACATTTCAACAGATCATTTACATTTGTACAAATCAATAAAAAGTTTTACAGAATTTTAAGAACATCTGTGTGAAAACAAGCCACCATCGTCCCAAAAGAACCAAACGTTTTCCGAACATTTTAGCACAAAACTGGAACCATCTCATTACACCTGGCAAAACAATCTGAGAGTCTGAGGAAAAAATGTGATTAAAGTGAGGAAAATATTTCTGGTGAGATATTTTCTGGTCGATGTCTCTGTTGTAGCATAAAGATGATTGTTTTTAGGATATGAAACGGCGCCGTTTGACTGTTGTCTGTTTACGGTTTAATGTTTGCCGCCGTTGCAGCACTTTAATTTCCCTGTTCTGTGCAGAAAAAGCAGAGGTAACACTAGAATGCAGGGCAGGTTAAACCAAAGGTCATATGTCATCAGAAAACAGTTTGACCTTCGGTGAGATAAGTATAACACTGCCCAAGACAAACACCATCCACACCTCACCACCAGTACTCCCAGTATGGACAGGATGGTGTAAAATGCCCTCAGCTTTGACCGACTGATCCTCTTCATCGTCTTCCTCTGCTCCCCCGGGCCCGGCTGAGTCAAAACACGGAGAACAGAAATGCTGCAGAAGAAGACGCAAACCAACTCTAAGGTTAGGACGCACAGATTCAAAAAGTTGAAGAACTCCTGCATCAACAAACCAAGCTCCACAAAACAAATCACCCAGATGCAGCAGACGGTCAGCGTCCTGATCGCTCTGTCACTTCTCAGCCTGAGGTAGGTGACAGGATGAACAACGGCCAGGTAGCGCTCAACACAGGTGAGAACATGGAAATAGAACTCCCCAAGCAAGGCAAATGAAAACATATAAAACGCCGCCAAAAATGTCTGATACTGATGACAGAAAATTCCAAAAATGCCAATAAAATGTCCTAAAACACCAATCAGCTCGACGACGGCCAAGTGGCAGGTGAAGTAGTCGGAGTGATTGGTTGTTGAGGAGGTGAAGGACTTCAGCCGCCATTGTTGGAGGAAATGG
Source organism: Xiphophorus maculatus (assembly GCF_002775205.1). Classification (NCBI taxonomy): domain Eukaryota; kingdom Metazoa; phylum Chordata; class Actinopteri; order Cyprinodontiformes; family Poeciliidae; genus Xiphophorus; species Xiphophorus maculatus. Next base: position 24,934,510 of record NC_036456.1, read on the forward strand.
TGGAGGATGGCGATGGAGAGAGGAAGGGCGAGGAGGATGCTGCTGATGAAGTAGGCGGTCACCATGAAGGAGCTCGGTTCGGAGATGAAACACTCGATGTCCAGCGGCAGGTTGGAAACGTGGAGAACGGAGTCATTGGAGGGAGACAAAACGCTCACAGACATATCTGGAGGAAAAACACAGAAAGCAAAAGGTTTTCTAGACATTTAACACTGATTTTAGTAAATGAACCTGCTTGAACGACTTTATTTTGCTGATATTTTCCCAAGTGAATTTCTGGGTAATTTTAATCAGACGGAAAAATGTTTCATCTGATTTCTGATCTACAAGGAACACTTGTTCATTTGTATCATTCATCTTCAAAAGTGAATATCTGTTATGAAAATTATGTCAAGAAAACTATGGACAGCCTGACCATCCTCTTCATGAGACTGCCTTGGGAAAACAGAGAGTCTTCAGTCAGAGGCTTCTTCAGATCCCCTGTAATACAGACTGCTACAGGAGATCCTTCCTGCCAACAGCCGTCATGACCGACAATAACTCTTTTAAGACTTTTAGTTAATGAGCTACAACATTTAATTTCCTTTTGGGATCAATAAAGTATTTTTAAGTTGAATTGAAAAAAAAATTACCTTCAGAAGTTAGAAAGACAGCGACCTTGAACACACGAACCCTGTGGCTGTGTGTGAGCGTCCTTTCTTTGGATATCTGCTCTATACTCCAAATATTTGGCAGCGATTCTATCTCCACCTCTCTGCATAGAGTCCAATTCAAATGGCAAGAAAAACAAAACAAGCAATGACAAATAAAGTGTGGATTCATCTACTGGTATGCAAAAGACATGCAGTCAGTTTCCACATTATTAATGACAGTTTTAGTCATTTATTAGATTCATTATGTTGCGGAAACAGATTTATGGAGAAAAAAAAAATGATTCAAATTATGTTCAATGTTTTCTGGGTAACCAAAAACAAACAGAGTCAACAACATGTGGCCCTGAATTTGATTAGGAAGAAATGAAATCAGGGGCCTCAAGTCGTCATATGAATGTTAGAAATATATGTAAACAATTTCAGTCGACAACAACAAACTAGAAAGCGTCAAAACTCACCTAAAGTCTCTGAAATATGACTTCATTCAGTGTTAATTAACTCTGGGAGCATCAAACCCATTTTTTTGTTGTCTTTCAATGTTGTTTAAACCTAAATTATGAAAATGAACAACATTTAGCATCAACACACATCAAAGAAACGACGGAAAATGTGAAAAGATAACCAAAAATTTCATCATTGGGTTCATGTGAAAATGACTTTTTGGAGCTTAAAATGATATAAATATGTCATTCGCTCATCAGTGACATTTATTAAGTTGTTTTCCATTTCTGTCTGATTTGGTGCCGAGTCGTTTTGTCCAAGCCGTGGCAGCCTCACCCTCATCCATAACACGTCAGGAAAAATTCAAATATGAATTGTTTGCATTACAAAAACTCTGTCGCAAAGCACAAGAAGTTTTTTGATTAACGATGCAACTGCAGGTCATAATGTTCACCATTTTTACCTCGATGTACGACTAACAGAAGATGTTTAGTTAAATTATTTACTCTCTTTCTCAATAACTTTTTTGTAATCTAGTTCATCATTTTTTTAAAAATCCATCAAATGTTCTTCAAACATCCTATTGACTTTAATTCTAGTTGGAGGGATATATTTGGATTTGAACACAACATCAATTTAGGTGCACAAATAAAGCCAAAGTAATCATTTAAACTGGTTGTTTTAAATAAGCGAGAAGTCGATGCAAATATGGCAGATTTGTTTTGCACATGGAGAATTAGAAGCTGCAAGCAGCAGCAACGTACAGCCAGTCCAACAAATCCGGTGACATATCTGAGACGTACAGCAGGTAAAAACTCAAAAAGGCTCCAATAAGGTTGGTCTGTTTGTTAATAAACCTGAAATGTTAAGATGATGCAGAGATTTGATGATTGTGACTTTTCCACGATTATGTTTCTGCCTATGATTATTTTCTGCAGTCTCTGATTGGAAACAATATAGTGTTTATATTTTTTTTACTATAATCAAGTTTATTTAATGTTGGCATCCTTTTGTTTTGTCTTTCAGATGTCTGTAAACTTCCTGTTGTCTCACCGAAACTCTTCATCCTCAAACTACACCTTCCCCGACTATGTCCAGTGTTCCTTCTCCTTCCCAGAGTATATCATCTTCAACACCTTCTTCACCTTCAAGATATTTGTCTTCCTCCCTCTCTGCATCTTTATCCTCCATCATGGTTTTCAACGGTGGCAGAAAAACTCCTCAGCAGTGAAACACTTCGACTTCTTCTCCTACCACTTGGCCGCCTTACAACTAATCGGCATCTTTGGATGTTTTTTCTGTTTCTGTGGGTTTTGTGGAGATTATCAACAAATAGTATCAGTTGGTTATATTTTGTACAGTACTTCCTGCTTTGGAGAAACCTACTTTCACGTGTTTTTGTGCTTGGAGCAGTACCTGGCCGTTGTTCATCCCATCACTTACATGAGTCTGAGGACAGAAAGAGGGATGCGAATCAGAAGCGTCGGTGTGAGCTGCGCCTGGGCGCTTACCGCTTTAGGAACAGGTTTGTCGAATGTCGACCACATGGCAGAAGTCGTCATTTTCACGCAGGAGTTTGCAGCAGCAGCAGTCATCTCCTTCTGCTGCCAGTCGGTTCTTTGTGTTTTGATTCATCCTGGCTCAACAATCCAGGCCAAGGACAAAGTGGACCAGTCAAAGCAACGGGCGTTTTACACCATAATCGTCATACTGGGCGTGCTAATGCTGAGGTTATCCTGTGGCGTTTTTTGGGTTTTGCTAGTTATGATTTACAATAAAACTAGTTGTCAAATGGTTATAGTCAATGCTTGGATCAATGTGCCCAGCAATTTGGTGATTCCTTTTCTGTTTCTACAAAGAGCCGGAAAATGTGTTTGTCTAATTAAAGAAGATAAACGATAAAAGAAGAAAACAGCAAAAATGCAAAATCTAGCCATGTGGTTTTGGTCTGATCTCCAGAGCAAAAAGACAAAACTAACTTAAAAATAACTTTTCAGCAATAAATAGGAGCTTGTTTTAAGTCGATAATGTCGTAATATTGATGAAAATCTATTTCTTCCCTCGGCAGATTATTTGACTTATAACAAAATGTTTTCCACATGTTTGTAGTGAAATAATCAGCCAGTGGAGCTGGTATCTTTTTCATCAATATTAAGGAATTATTGACTTAAAATAAGCTGCTACATCTGGTGAGAAGTTATGTGTAAGTTAGTTTTCTCTTGTTTTAAGTGTATTCAGATATTTGAAGTGGAAACTGCACCAAAAGATTTTGTGTTTTATCTAGTAATTGTGGAAAAGTTAGATGTTTAAATCTAGTTTAGATTACAATATTTATGAGAAGTCACACGCAGTGATTTGTATTGTTTTGCCTGAGCTTGTGTGAAGTATTTTTTGTATAATAATTTCCTCCTTTATCATTAAAATATGAACTTGTAGTTAATTAGCAGTTAATTAGCGTCTTTTTGTTTGTGTACATAGTTTGTGGTTCCACAAGAATGACGTAAAACATTGTAAGTAAATATTTAATAGGATATTTAAATCCCTAGTCTGTGGGAATATTGATTTAAATGAATATGAACTGTACCGTTGATAAATCCCAGTAATGACTCCATTTATATTTATTCCAAATGTCTTCAGTTTGTCATAAAAATCGACATAAAATGTTTATTTAATTAAGACTTCAGCAGTTTTGCTCAATCGTATATGGGCCAAGATGGATCAGTAAAGACATTATAACTGATGTTATACAGTAAACTTATTCTACGGTTTAAAAATAATATATATTATGCTATTATTTTTCAAACAATATAAATTTATGTTTTCAAAATATCTAATGTTTGCACTTAATAATAATCAAACCCTGATAGTTTTTCTTAAAATTTTTGAAAATATACATATTGATATTGTACAAATATGAAAAGTTAACTGTGAGAACCAGGAATTTTCACATTATGATGCGATAAAATTTGTTTTAATTATTTAGTTTGTTTTTTGCTGAGATCACAGCTTTAAGCTCTGGGATCAAGTTATGACGAAAGTTTCTGTTATTTTAATCCATGTAGTTTTATTATTCTGTGTGAAATTGTTTCTTACTAAAACATTTAGTTAATGGTGACTAAATCAAGCTTTTTATTTTAGTACAGTAGAGCTCTATGAAAACAATCAAACACATAAATGTAATTTTATTTTTGTAAATTTCTCCCAAATAAAACTAATTTGCATTTTACAAACTGATCCTTATTTTACATCACACTTAATTTCTGCACTTGTAAAAATCCGTCCCCTTTTTTTTTTAAAGATTTCTCAGGCGTTGAGTTTAAATTTTCTCTAATAATTAACAAATGAAGAAGCAATCACGACTGTTACAGTTCAGTTAATAAACAACATAATCTACGTAAAACATAAAAATTCTTTTAAAATCAGTTCAAGTTCTCAGTTTTTTTCCTCTGTATATGTCATCGGATTATGTAAGATGTCATTTGTAATTAGTTTTAATGCAAATAAAATACATTTGAATTTTCCTCACAAGGTTTGGGATTCAGTTTGATTTATGTTCAGCATTTCCATCTGCAAAGAGGAAGAAAACTAATAAGGTCTGTGTTTTATAAACACATCTGTTGTCATAAATCCACAATATATATTGAATTATTCATCATACAGTAAATGTTTAATTATCCTATTTCTAATCTTGCAACAAAATCTGAAAACATTTTTTAATTGTGAAAGAAAAAAGTTGGAAGTTATACACAGTAATACACATGATTCACTCACTGCTTTTATTTTTATTTATTTATTTTTTTACTAATTGTGTTTAATTTGAGTATACATGGAAAAAAAGGAAATGTAATTAATTTTGCATGAAATTCATTTAACTGAATTGTATTGAATTTAGTTTGACTTGATTAATTTAACATGAATTTATTTGGGTTAAATTAAATTCAGATTATTTTTGATCCTCAACCTGAATACTTTAGGAATTACTGATTCAGAAATCAAACTGAATTTCTGCATAAAAAGGTTCAAATTCACTGCAATTATTTAACCTGATATCAGACAGAATTTATGCAGAGAGTTTAACATGATTTAATCTGATTTGATTCAACTAGGACGATTTAATCTGGAACTAAAATCAAGGAGACACAAGATGTGACTTTGATTTTAACTGAATTAATTCACGAAAACATATTTATGGAAGACTTTTCACAACATTCAGGCAACACAAAGTAATTAGTCAAGGTTTAGAAAGGTAGGATCAATCAATCAATCAAATTTTATTTGTATAGCACATTTCAGCAGCAAGACATTTCAAAGTGCTTTACATCATTACAAACACAGAATCACAATGCAACATAGAATCAATCATTAAGTCAAGTTCCATCAATAAATTTGTAATTGATTACATTTCAAATACAATCCTAAACAGGTGGGTTTTCAGTTGAGATTTAAAAGAAGTCAGTGTTTCAGCTGTTTTACAATTTTCTGGAAGTTTGTTCCAGATTTCTGGTGCATAGATGCTGAAAGCTGCTTCTCCTTGTTTGGTTCTGGTTCTGGGGATGCAGAGCAGAACCAGAACCTGAGAGGTTCTGGAAGGTTGATACAACAACAGCAGATCTTTAATGTATTGTGGTGCTAAGCCGTTCAGTGATTTATAAACTAACAACAGTATTTTAAAGTCTATTCTTTGAGCTACAGGGAGCCAGTGGAGGGACTTTAAAACTGGTGCTATGTGCTCTATCTTCCTGGTTTTAGTGAGAACGCCAGCAGCAGCATTCTGGATCAGCTGCAGCTGTTTGATTGATTTGTTGGACAGACCTGTGAAGACGCTGTTGCAATAATCAATACGACTGAAGATGAACGCATGAATGAGTTTCTCTAGATCTGGCTGAGATATTAGTCCTTTAATCCTGGAAATGTTCTTCAGGTGATAGAAGGCCGACTTTGTGGATGTGCTGAAATCATTATGTTTCAGCACTAAAAGCACTTAAACTCAACTGTAATATGGAGATTAAAACTCATTCTCGCATCAATAGGTGCATTTCCATTACAAACGTGCGCAAAATGTTGTCAATATTCCGCTAATGTTTTTTCCATTAAATAACAAATACAGTTAAAGTCAAATGAATAAGTTTGTTCATGAGATAAGTCAATAAAAATGATGCAGCACCATTTCCTGTCGTCTTGTTGTTGATCACGTGACTGATGAGATGTGAAAAAACCACCTCAGCCAAAACCTTTTTATTGAAAAACGTGAGTTTTTACAAAAACGTTGTGTTTCCATGAAATTTGGTTTTGTAATTCCACTTTGTGTAATCATACGGTGAGTGGAAATGCAGCTCTGGACCACCTGCAATAAAGAAATAGTTTATAACTATTCTATTCACCACAGTCGCTGCAGCAGCCATGTTTTCAAGCAGTATTTAGTCAGTGTCAGCCTTGTGCTTCAAATGCAAATAAACTAGATTCAAATACTCTTGAACAGAGAAAAAATCAGACGCTTTGAGTTTCAGAGAGGAGACACCGAGTGACAAAAGTTCAGAAACAACATTTTAAGGTTGGTGTCGTTACAAGTTGCAATTTAAAGTGTTTAATTCCTTTAAAACTGGATTCCTTGTTCCTGAATGTGTCTGTGTTTGTTATTAGCCGTCAGACACACTTTTAAAACATCTTAAAACAATAAAATTACGTTTGTGTAAAGTAATCTCGATAATACAAGCTGAGTTTGAAATATTTTTCTAGAAAATGTATTTAATTCTTTTTCAGATTGATCGGTCAGACTTCACACCTTTTCTTTAACATAACATTATAGTGCAACATTTTCAGAGCTGTTCTTTCTTGGCTAATAATAAATTAACAGAATTAAATGATTTTCAAACCACTGGCAGGTTTTATCACATTTTTCTTAGATTTTTTTGTGTGTTTGTTTTGTTTTGCAGGGGCAAAGTAAAACGTCTGAATCACTGAAGAGTTTCTCATCTGATGGTATGTACAGTAATTTGTCCTCCATAAAGTCTTCATAAAGATTTTAACTTGTTATATTTATTACTCTTTCTGCTACGTTCAACGTGTTACCGTAAATGGCTCATCATCTTTGTAATAATCTTTTGTTTTTCAGATAATGATGAACGTTTCCCAGTCAAACCTGACCTCCATCTTGTCTGAAAGTGGACCTTTAGACTGCTACACACTCGGACCCAGCGCCGTCGTTTTCATGATTTTTAACCTGTCGTTCATCGTCCTCCTCGTTCCTCTCTGCTTCCTTGTTCTCTACGACGTTTTCCAAAAACTCAGACAAACAGGCTTCACGTCTTCAGCAGCAGCAGCAGTTTCCCACTGTGACTGTTTCACATACCACAACGTCGCCATGGAAATGTTTGGCATCTTGAGTTGTGTCCTCTTCCTTTCTGTCATATACATAAGGAAATATTACGTTTTTGCAATCGGGAGCTGTGTGTTTTGTATTACCTGGTATGGAGAACTTTTTGTCCACATGCTGACGTGTCTAGAGCGCTACCTGGCAGTTGTGCACCCCATCACATATATGGGCCTAAGAAATGAAAAGGGAATAAGAATCAGAAATGTCACAATGGCTTGTGGCTGGGTAATTACCTTTGCAGCAGCGTTGTGGGTTTCAGTAGAAAAGGTAGTGATGGTGGACGTCTGCCTCTTGGTTCCAGCGTTGGCAGTCATTTCCTTCTGCTGCATTTCTGTTCTCTGTGTTTTAGTTCGTCCAGGTCCAGGGGGGAAAGTTGAGGAAAGGAAAAAGGTTGACCAGTTAAAGCAGAGGGCATTCTTTACCATTTTGTACATTTTGGCAGCGCTGCTGGTGAGGTTGGTTTCCAGTTTGATTTTTGTACTGCTGTACGTCTGTGTAGGGAGTAACAACTGTATGCTAATGGCATCTATTATGTTTTTTAACCTTCCTAGCAGCATGACGCTGCCACTGCTGTACTTAAAGAAAGAAAGAAAAAAATAGTTTTTAATAAGATGATTGCTAAGTGAGAGTTATCTATCTATCTATCTATCTATCTATCTATCTATCTATCTATCTATCTATCTATCTATCTATCTATCTATCTATCTATCTATCTATCTATCTATCTATCTATCTATCTATCTATCTATCTATCTATCTATCTATCTATCTATCTATCTATCTATCTATCTATCTATCTATCTATCTATCTATCTATCTACAGTTAGCTACCTACCTAACTAGTTAGCTAGTTAGCTAGTTAGCTAGGTAGGTAGGTAGGTAGGTAGGTAGGTAGGTAGGTAGGTAGGTAGGTAGGTAGGTCTTCAAGCCTAGTTTCCTGCAACATTTCACTTTTTTAAGTCTGATTTTTCTTGTAACTGTTAGATTTTGATGTGAATCAAATTCCCCAGCTGTTCATGTTGCAAACTGAGGCGGTAATATGCTCTTGTGGAATAAAATAATTATTCCCAGTGTGTTTACTTTTATTAGAAGTTTATTTAATATTAATCTTACAATGTTTAATCAGTTTATTATGTCTCACTCAGTCTTACAGAGTCATTGTTTCTCTTTTTAGCCTCAGTGTGTCAGAAGCTTAGCAACAGGCGATAAGTAAATAGTTGTCATACCTTGCGAAGTGACAGACCAGACCAATGGCGGAGCGATTATTATTAGGCACAGAATATTCTGTCTGAAACCCATTTTTAACTGAAGGTTGCATTTTTCTCTGTGTGTGTATTAATCTGATTAGATCCTTGGGAATGTTGGTGGTGACACTCTGTCTGTGGGAGAAGGACGGTATACAGTATATGTAGAGAGGTGATTCCTTTGTCTAGTCAGATCTCTTCTGAGTTCTCCATCTGTGCAGATGTGAAATAAAGCTGTGTTTTGTTCTTTCTCTTTAACAAGGTTTGGACTTTGTTCATTTTTCTCGCTCCACACTCTATATTTCTGGATTCAGTACTACATAAGCATCTAAAAGTTGCAAAAAAACATAAAAAATTAACTCAATAATTTGGTTTTCAGGTAATTCCCAGCTTCACCACATCCATTTGTTTTGCCACTGACTGTACAAGGGTGATGTTACTAATTGGTTATTTGTTTTTTCTGATATTAAAAGTTCTTGTATGCAAAACTGCTGGATGAGTTGAGTTCTGCATTATTTGTTTTGAAAACTCTTTGTCAGCTTTTCGGGGCCTGACAGTCTCGCATGTTCAAACTGAAACTCATTGCTCTTGTACCAGTAATAAAACTGACAGTCCATCAGTCATATTTTACATGTTGTTTGAATGCAAATAAAACCTTTTTGAACCAAACAAGAATCACAAACACTCATTTGGCTCCTTTCCTTATTTTATACTACATATTGTAGAAGATAAAGTCAAAAAAATATTAGCGTAAAATAACAAGGTTTAGTATAAGGAGTATATACATGATTATAAAAACTGAGTATTTATCTGGGATTATTTACAGATAGGACAAAATATGACAGAAGGCAAATTAAACTATTTAAAAGCTTCTATATTGATCCATATAAATGATTTGTTTACCTTAGATCCATTAATTTCTTATTGCAAATAAACTATTTGAATAATTCATGCAAACAGGTGGAACAGGGAAGACTTCTGTATTTTCCAAGCAAATCCTGCAGCGAAGAAACCGTGAGGGACAAAGCTTTGATATAAACCGGTGAGGTTGGTGGGTTTTTTTAACACTTTAAGTGAATTATTTAAGAGGCATCATTAAATATGATCAACAGTTGAACTTTCAGGCCAGCTGATTGTTTTACCTTAAATGTAATTTAATAATTTATCACAGCAAATGCTAAGTAGAGTTGATGAATCACTAAAAGGTCAAAATCCTCATAAGTTGCTTGTAAAGTAATAATGTGAAATACGAACATTAGTCAATTAGAAAATGACAAGCAGGATGTGTAGTTAGTGACAGAATTACACTGAATTATTGGATTTCTATAATAGGAAAATGTACTTTGTTGCCTATTAAGATTAAATCTGACTCTCTTCATCAGATTATAAAACGAGATCATGCATTAAATCGCAATATTTAAAGTAATTTACTTTGAATTGAATGCGTATATCTCTAAATGTAAGCTTTATGTATATCAATTTGAAAAACAATATGAAGGAAGTAACATTTCAATGAGTTGGTGAAAGAAAAAAACATCCTTTCAGTTTTTACTTAAGAAATATTTCACTCCTGATATTTATCCTAATTTATTGAAACCTTCAACTGAAATAATGATTGTAGAGTTTATGATTAATGATTTTAGTTTCTGCATGGACTGAGGATATAATTTCAGGGTTTGTAGCTGGTTGGAATGAACATTTTTTTATTTTTATATTTCTTTTACCTGAATTGATCACCTGATTCACTTTGTTGCAGTTTAACTCAGAGAGATAAACATTTAAAAAATAAAAAGTCTGTACCAACGTCTTTTATTTAAGAAGAAAAACCTCAGCAAATGAGAAACTACTTTTAAAGTACGTTTGCAGGTGTAAAAACATCTCAACTTTAATTTGATATATTTTTATGCTTACGTCTATTTTAGTTTTCAGTCATTTTTTTTATTAAGTGCAATATGAGTAATTATTTATGGAGTTTTTAAGTGAGATGTTTTTATCTGGAGAATTTACGCCATTTTGTTGTTTCGTTGTTACAAACTGATTTAGTTTCTGTTCTTTTCTAAAACTGGTGACTCCTTTGAAGGTGCAGAAACATTAATTGTTCCTGTTCTCTTTCAGATTTCATGGCAAACTTTTCCTCCCCCACCGTTGACCTTCAGCTGAACTTGACCTCCGCCGTTTTCCCTTCTGGCTCTTTCTGCTTCTTCTTCGGACGGAGCTTCGTCGTCTGGTCCATTTTCGCCACCACATACGTTTTACTGCTCTTCCCTCTCTGCATCCTCATCCTCTGCCGAGGCCTCCAGAAACTGAGGCAACGCGCCGCCGTGAGCCACGCCGACTGCTTCACTTTCCACACCGTCGCCATGGAGATGATCGGCGTCCTCGGCTGCGTCCTCTGCTCTTGCGGCGTTTACAGGAAGACGTTTCATTTAGCTTCGGTCGGGATGGTCATTTTCTATGTCAAATGGTACGGAGAGGTTCTGTTTCACATTCTGACGTGTCTGGAGCGCTACCTGGCGGTCGTGCATCCCATCACCTACCTGAGCTTCAGAAGCGAAAGAGGAATCAGAATTAGGAACGCCGCCATCGCTTGTGTCTGGCTGCTCTGCCTGGTTTGGACGTGTCTGTGTGAGGCCACAGACCTGATGGTGTGGGATTTGTGCTTCTTGATTTTAGCTCTAGTACTTGTCTCTTTCTGCAGCGTTTCCGTCCTTTGCGTTTTGATTCGACCCAGCCCAGGAGGACAAGGAGAGGACAGGAGCAGAGTGGACCAGCTCAAGAGGAGAGCTTTCTTCACCATCGTGTCCATACTGGGAGTAGTGGTGCTCAGGGTGGTTTCTAATCTGGTGTGGGAAATGGTGAAGGTCTCCACAGGATCCATTCAATGTATAATAGTGGTGTCTGCTTTTTGGTTTAATATCCCCAGCAGTTTGGTGTTACCAGCTTTATTTTTACGCAGAGAGAGAAAAAAGGCTTACAGAAATGCCTAGTCGTCTGGAAACAGGTTGTTGGGAATAAAAGTTGATTTTTACTGCAAAAACACAAAATATTACCCAATATTTTTGGTCTTATTTCTTGAGTAAATATCTTATTACACTTGAAATAAGACCAGTAACTTTTCAACAAGATATAACAGCTTGTTTAAAGTCAACAATTTCTTAATATAGATTAACAACGTTTTAGTAACACTGGCAGATTATGTCACTACCCAGTGGCATAAGCGAACTCATACGTTTTTACCAATATTAAGACAACCTTCTTCATCTTGCTTATAAGTTACATTTAAGTTAGTCTTGTCTAATTTTAAGCGTATTAATATTGTTGCTTTAGAAACGAGACCAAAAATACTTGGTAATATTTTGTGATTTTGCAGTGAAATCCACAGTTTGGCTTCATGATAAATAAAACTCTTACATCTGCTTCAGATATGCTGATAAAACAATAACAGGTGATTTGATTGTGCTGTAAATCGGTTGTCATGAACGTAAAGTTCACAGGTTGTTAGTGATGGTTTAGTGACCCAGATGAAAAGCCACATGTTTTGTTTAAGCTGCACTACATTCATCCATCTTTCATTTTATTCTGTCACATCTGTGAGCATTTGCATTGTGAAACATAAACTTACTCTGCTTTGTATAACCTTTCACCCAGATTATTTGTTGGAAGGATATTTTTACAGAAAAGGAATATATCTTACCAGTTTGGCTTGAATATCACCCTGAAGTTTCAATAAACTGTCTGTCTTGTTCTCTGTCTGTTTCTAAATACATATTCTCAAAACTGCAATCAATTTCATGTCATATCCATCAGGATGAGTTCAGTTAAATAAACACAAAGACATACACATTATGTAAAACACGGTGCGAAAAATTATCTGGAGATTCAGCAAGTGGACCTATTTTTTATTTTATTTCTTTTGCATAAGCCAAGGTTTGAGCTGATTTATTCCTTCAGCTGAGAGTTTAATAAAGTGGAAACACGTTTTCAATGCAAATTAAGAAAACCTGAATAAAACTAGAGGGAATAAAACAGGTGGAGCAGAATTGCGATTTACCGATGGTTCAGAATAACTTCAGATGTAATTCTGATTCGTGAAAAAGAGACAAACTAACGAAGCTCGGAAAAAGAAGTGAGGTCGGTGCTGCTGTCATGTTTTCTTCTCATTTCATTTAAATGTATAATAGCAGAATTGATTTGGGGGTTTTATTTGGAAAAAGAGGCTTTGTGAAGATTTTATCACCTTTATGAATCAGATTAATAAGGCTTGACTGATGTTTTTAGTAACTGCATAAAACAGTGGTGTCCAAACTTTTTGTCATTAGGGACAAAAATGTCAAATTGAAAGTACTTCAGGCCCACAGAATGTTTGCACTTTTCCTGTTAATAATAATTGCAAAATATACACATATATATTTTTATTTTTAGCTACTCAAGACACTACGTTCACAATATTTTAAATAATTAACTATTATTGATTTCAAACATAAAATAAGGTTTCCCCACATTAAAAAACAAATCAGGCTGATCGTCTTTTTCTAGATTTTTTTGTGTCTTTTCAGTAACAAGAAGCTTATTGAATGGTTATGCCATTTAATAAACATTCAGTGCATATTAGTAAATGTCACGGCATGTTTTTTGTTTTTTGTCTCTTTTTACCAAAAGAAATTAAATTCAGAACAAAAACTTGGATGAATGTTTTGTGTTGTATTTTTCTACATGTCTGACAAACCAAAAATAAACCATTTGATTTGATTTATTCATTTGATTTATTTATTTCAAACTGGTTTTTAAAAACAAGAAACCAAGCAATCAGTAGGACAGAGAAAACATTTGCACTGTTGAATTGGGCCACAGAATATTACAAGGCTACACTTTGGAAGCGTGGCAGTAAATATGGCATTGCTTTATACACGTAACATTTTGTAAATTGTCTTTTTCCAGGCACGATGGCAGACTTCAATGATTCCTTTTCTCAGATTATCTCCACAAACTCCAGCTCTCCTTTAAGCACTCTGTGCTTCATCACCAGACCGGGCGACCTCATCTTCACTTCGTTCAACATAACTAACGTCATCGTCCTCCTTCCTCTGTCGCTCTTCATCCTGCATGTCGGCTTCCAGCAGTGGAGGCACGGCGGCCGCTCGGGGTCGTCCATGAGCCACTCCGACTGCTTCGCCTACCACTTAGCAGCCATGGAGCTGTTTGGTGTGTCTGGATGCATCCTCGACATCTGTGTTGCTTACAGTCGCCAGTCGTCCCTCACAGGAATCCGTACTTTGTCGTTTACATCTGTGGCAGAAATGTTCGTCCACACCCTGACGAGTTTGGATCGCTACTTGGCCGTCGTTCATCCGATCATCTACATGAGGCTAAAGAACAAAAGAGGAATCAGAAACATCAGCGTTGGTTGTGTCTGGATACTTTCTGTTGTGATGAATGGTTTATTGAGCATTGACGATATTCAAAAAGTTTTAAATTTTGCCATTTTGATCCCTACCTTCGGCACTGTTTTTCTCTGCACTGTATCTGTTCTTTGTGTTCTGATCCGTCCGGGCCCGGGAGGTCAGGGAAAGGCCAACAAGAGGATGGACCCAGTGAAGCAGAGAGCGTTTTACACCATACTGGCCATTCAGGCGCCTCTGGCTCTGCGGTTTATGTTCTCTTTGGCCTGGTCTGTAATGGTTGCTACAAAAAAAGACTATAACTGTGTTATGATGACGGTTGATGTTTGGATACGTTTCCCCAGCAGTCTGGTTTTACCGCTTCTGTTTTTACACAGGACAGGAAAATTTGTCTTTCAAAAGAAATAGACATAAATGCAGGTTGTGAGTTTTTGGCAACATGGAAATAGTTCAGTGAAAAGTAGAATCTGTTAAACATGGAGTTATTTTATTTTATTTGTCTAATACTGAACATAACATGCAACATTTAAGTTACAACCTTTGTCAGTTTCTCAGTAGTTCTGATGATTGTATTTATTTAGTGTCTACTTGAAATTAATGCATAATAAAATTAAAAGGTAATGTGAATTAAATGGTTTCTTATCAACAACCATTGAAGTTTTGTCTATCTGTGATTGTAATTACAATACCAAATATTCATTAATAAATCAATGTATTGCTTCACCAAATAAAAATTCAATAAAAACAATGTACTGCATTAAATTTACTATTCTGATTATTTACATGAAGCAAAAGTTTACTGATGCTTTTTATTTGATCAAATTCAAAGCAGTTTGTCAACAGAAGACAATATGTTGAATAAAAAATTAAAACAGGATTACTTGTTAATCCAATTGGCCACCATTGTTACATTGAAGTATCCAGGTGTACTGATCCAATCCATCCCTTGTCATACACTTTAACACTTTAACACTTTAACATGGTGACAATCTGTTTTCAATGCAAATCAAAGACATTTGAATAATCAGTGAAAGGACATGAGCAGGCGGAGGAAAGGTTGGTGCAGTAAAACCTGAGCATCAAACGAAGCTAAGAAGTAACCAGCTAAGGTTGGTACTAATGTTGTATTTTATTATTATTATTATTGTTACATTAAATACAAAACATTAGAATTCCAGGATTAACTTTGTATTTTCCGTTACTTTAGACAAAAGCTCTCGATTTTACAGTATGTCTTTATTATTATAAATGAGACTTTTATTGCTCTCTGTATAGAAGTGGACTGTAATCTGACACCAGTTAAGCCTGAGGAAGCTGTTTCGTACAAGTGAGAAAGTTTTTGACAGTTTTGGAGTAAAAAACTGCAAAAAACTCCCAGTTATGTGTCAGTGCAGAAACGTTTGGGGATTTGCTGATTTTGATTTCAAACTGGAGGGACTGAGTGATAGACTTTGGCAGTAAACAGATAAAAGCTGCATTGATTTGAGAACATAATGTTTAAGCACACTTAGTGTTTAGTCTAGAATTGTTTAGTGTTAGCGTTTAGCCGGATTTGGCCCACGGGCCTTGAGTTTGACATGCGTTCCAGACAAACAGATCAGAGTTTGATTAAAGCGGGTGTGAACGCGCCCTCAACCTTTTCCTGCTGTGTTTTCTGCAGGGACGATGGCAAACCTCCCACCACATCCCAATGTCTCCTTTGCTCAGACGTCCACCACCTTCTCACTCTTCATCTGCTTCTCTACCACACCAGGCGTTCTCATCTTCGCTCCATTTAACATCAGCAATATTTTCCTCCTCCTCCCACTTTGCTTGTTCATCCTTCACAGTGGAATCCAACAATGGTGGAAAAACAATCGCTCCACATCATCCATGAGCCACTCGGACTTCTTCACCTTCCACTTAGCGGTCATAGAGCTGATTGGTGTGTTTGGATGTGTTCTCGGTCTTTATGCTACGTACAGCAACCAGAATGTATTAGTCACAGCCATCAGCATTTTGTCCTTTTCGTCTTTTGGGGGAGTCTATTTTCACCTGGTAACATGTGTGGATCGCTACCTGGCTGTTCTTCATCCTCTTACCTATATGAGCCTGAAAAATATAAGAGCATTCAGAATAAGACCCGTTTGTGTTTGTTGTGTTTGGCTGCTTGGCATTTTACATACAGCTTTCATGACAGCTGGTCTTGTTTTTGAAGTTTTAGATTTCTCTGCTCTGATCCCGTCCTTAGCCGCTATTTTCTACTGCACCCTCTCTGTTCTTCGTGCTCTGATCAGTCCAGGTCCAGGAAAACAACATAAGGGCAAGAAGAAGGTTGACCAAATGAATCAGAGGGCGTTGTACACCATCCTGGCCATAACAGGAACGTTGGCAATGCGATTTTCCTTCGCTGTAGCTTGGGCTATAATGTTAGTGTTTAGTAAAAACCTGAACTGTGTGATGTTGACGATGGATGTTTGGTTAAATTTGCCAAGCAGTCTGGTGTTACCTGCCCTGTTTCTGCAAAAGGCAGGAAAATTTGCTTGCCTACAAACAAAATCCTAAATCCTAAGTACACATGTATTTTGTTTATCATAGAACAAGTTTTTAAAATCTGTCTGGAAGCTTATTACATTTGTATAAAACGTAAAGGAATAATAAATAAACAGCTTAAACCTGATTATTGTTTTGCCAAATGTCACAAATTTGTGACTTTAGACTTTAGCTTTTCAAATTTCAGGTGTAGAAAATGTAACAATGCTGCGGCTCTTAAACAAGCCTTTGAAATTAAATGACTCCATAGCTTTCTGTGAAATCCACTCTGTTCTCACAATATTTCAGAGATAGTTTGATTCTGTAAAATTACAATAAAATTCACTTCACTGTCTGATTGTTAGACGGCGGAAAATGTTTCCAGTTCGCTCCTTGGTGTGTGGAAAATAGGAGTATTTGGTATTTTCCAAACACCAAATTGGAAAACACCAGTTTGGTGTTTTTAATTTCCAATTGGTATTGGGATTACCGGTTTGGTATTTCCAATACCAAACTACAGCAGTTTGAGTCCATTTATTAACAATAATATTAAATTAATCAATTAAATCGCATAGGATTAATCAATCTAATGCAAAACTCTATGAGTCAGTGTGCAGTCAGTACCTTACTGTATGATTATACAAATATAGGAATATCAAAGACTCTGAACTCTAAAATTAACTGTTTTACCATCACTAATCACCAAAACTAACTTAATACGCCAAGTCCTAAAATCCCCATGATAAAAAATAACTTATTTTTAGTTAAATTTTATTGAGTTCTACATATTTTCATCCTTTGATTTAATTTTGGAATTTAAAAAATGATTACATTACCAGTTTACCAATTTTGTAACAAAACTGCTTTAAAACTGTTTAAATGTTCATGTTGGACAAATAAGTTTGTTTCTAAGTTATTTATGTCAGTGACATTAGCATAACTCTGTGTACAAAGACAAAATATTAAACAAGTTATTTAATTTGAAAATAAAGTCTTCAAAAAGTTAAAATTGCAAATGTATTTAAGTGGTTTTTAAGTTTCTGCATGTGAATCACCTTGATTTGTTCTGGTTTATATCAGTTCAGTTTAATTTAATTCTTTATCAATGAACTTCTTCGTATCGGTTCCATCCTGTTCTAAGTTATGAAGCCGTGGAGTTTAAAACAACAGGTGAGGCGGAAAACTCAGTGTTTTGATTGGACCATCAAATCTGCTGTGGTTTGAAAATGCCAAAGAAAAAGAAGAAAAGTTACACACACATTCCTTTCAGTATTAATTCACTTTTAAAATTAATTTCTGCCTTTTTTACACAGAACCTTCTCCAAGCAACAAGCAACAGGAAACACCTTTAGCATATTGTTAATCAAGTTCACATTTTCCGGTCAAATCAGTTTAATTAGGTTTATTTACCACCAGTTCACAAAAACCAGTTAAAATAAGTGTTGAACGACACAAACTGTCCAAGTAAATTTATTTCTAAAGGTGAAATTGACATGAAATTCTCTTCTAGATCTAGGAAACAACCCATCTAGTCGATAAATGCAAAATAAATCAAACCATAAATGTCCCATGACTTAAGTAAGATGTAATAAAATGTTATGACAAACTGCGCTTTATAAACAGACATGAACTGTTGACACCAACTCAAATCTAGCATAAATTAAAAACAGTAGTTGTACCACTTCGTGCAAATTGATATCAACTAGTGCAGCGCCAACCTTCCCATTAAAAATAAAATGCAGAATCTTTCACAATAAGGTCGACAAAAACCTCATCTAATGTAGAGGGAGAAAAAAATCAATTTAACATTTTTATTAAAACAGTATAACAATTTTCATGTGAAGGCATATACATATATAATCTTTTACTAATGAGGTAAACACTTTCTGTTTATTGTCACTACTAGAGAATGTCCGAACTCTTGTTTATCATAAAACTATAAACCTGACGCTTTTATTCACCAGTCAGTTGTGCTGCGTTTTGACTAATACAGGAATCAGCAGGTTATGTTATATTTGCAAAACGCTGTTGCACATAATCTATGCATTTACTTGTTAAAATGATAGACAAAGCAGTGAAATAAGTTTTGAGTGTCCCAGGTAAACATTCATGTACGTCTTACAGGATCTTCCTCTAACTGACGATTTTCTGCCTCAGTTAAACAGTTTTAAAGTTTTCATCGTGGTTTAATGTCAAAGACTTTCTTTCTCTTACGTGAAGACAAATCCTGGAAAAAAAAACTATTTTAACAGTCAAAACACGTGCTGCAAAATCTTAAACGTTTTAAAAGATGAAAAGTAAGGATAAAAATTAATTTTGTTTACTTTTTCATTTTATTGTAGGTGAGTTGATATTTCAATTTATATTTAAGATCCCAGTTTTCTGCTTCATAACCTGATAAAAGAGTCAGCTGCAACTGATTTACATGTAACTCAAGAAAAAAGTTTAAAACTTAAGTTAATCTTTAGAATTTATTTATGTTATTTTATGCAACATGCTAATTTTCCTGCTCTCTGTAGAAACAGCAAAGGTAAAACCAGACTGCTGGGAAGATTAAACCCTGTAGTGCAAACAGTTGTTAAACACCGAGCCGCATTTCTTGTCAGATCAAAACCAATCCAAACCAGTCCGAAGGATAACCTCAGCATCAGAACTCCCAGTATGACCACAATCGTATAGAAAGCTCTCTGCTTCGACCGGTTAGGCCTCTTCCTGCCCGGACCTGGACGGATCAGAACAAACAGAACAGAAACGCAGCAGAAGAAGATGATTGTTGTGGCTAAAACATTAAGGAAGGTATCCAGGATAATGTACTTTCCAGTCGTCACGTAACCTATCGATGCAAAGCAGAGCAGCCAGACCCAGACGACGGCCACATTTCTGATCCTGAGTCCTTTTTCGCTCTTCATGCCCATGAAAGTGACGGGATGTACAACGGCCAGGTAATGCTCCACACTGGTGAGCATGTGGAAGAATATTTCTCCATATCCAGAGAAAGAAAATATAACAAAACCAGAAATGAAGACGTTAATATCCTCCATGTAGTTTCCAGAAAAACTCAGGATGAACACGATCACACCAATCAGCTCCATGACAGCGATGTGGTATGTGAAGACGTCACAGTGACCTATCGCAGCAGAGGAGGCCGGGGTCTTCTTCTGTTGGAGGCCCAGGTAGAGGATGCAGAGGCAGAGAGGGAGGACGGTGAACACGTAAACAACATTAAAAACAGTGAAGATGATCTTTCCTGGGCCTGAGAAGAAGCAGATGAAAAGGTCATTGGTGAAAACGTGAGGTTGAAGAACGGAGTCGTTGGAGGCTGAAGACGTCTGAAAGAGAAAAGAACATTACTTTTTAACATTTTTAGATTTTAACCCAAAGAAAACACGTCAGTGGATTTTGGTGGGAGAAGAACCAACCAACAGAACAACATAAACGTGAAGCAAAATCAAAATGATACAGTTTCCTAAAATACTCCCTAAATAAACATCTGAGGCATAATATGTAGTTATATTCTGTTCTGTTATCTTCTGTTCTAATAATTCACAATGCAAACCTGTGTACAATTTTGACTTCAACGTTCTTTGAAGATCTTCAAGGTTTGTTAGAGAAATTATTATCACAAACATCCAGGAACACATCAGAAATGTCAAGGGAAATGTGTAAAGTTTTTAAAAAATGAAGTCAGGCTAAACAACCTTCTAGGCTGTGAGCGTTTTATGACGAACTATTCAGTCCAACATCCAGGGATGGAAAGAGTTTGGTACATTTACAAAAATACAGTGGCGCAAAAAGTGGGTATGCAGGGTATGCAACGCATAGGGGCGCTGCACTAGAGGGGGCGCCAAAACCCCGTCTCGAAAAATGTTTTTTTCTTGTTGGCATTTTCTATAATTAACAGAATGAAATGATCAATAACAGGGGAACAGCACTGATTAGGCGCCCCTCTGCTCCTTCACCTTCCCTTCCTGTTGCTCTCCCTTCCCATACAGGTGGCTGTGCACGCGCCCCTAAGAGTACGCAGGCGCGTTTTTTTAAATTTTTTTTTATTTTAGACTACCACTCGTAGTGCACTTGACAAAATGGAGCGGCAGAAAAAAAAGCTGTCCGGGGCGCAAAACAGAAAAAGTAAAAGGGAGAAGGATAAAGATGTTGGCGGGATGAAAAAAAGCCTTTCAATGTGGTTGAAAGATAGTAGGTAAGTACCGTCAGTGTATTAGCAGGACAGGAGGGTTGTAAATAATCAAGTTAGCTAAAGCTAGCAGCTAGCCTAATACGGAATCGTCCCATATTTGCTGTTAAAAGTTGCCTCCCCTATTAAACCATTAAGGGACGCGATTTGTTTTGTATTTCTATGAATATCTGATACATAAACCTGTCACAGACACATAACCGCGCACTAAGTAAGAATGACCGAAATAAAACTCAGGAAATATTAACACAGGAAAGCTAAAGCTGCTGTGGCGGCAGTGCCCAGCTATGGTCCAACACTTAGCCCTCCTGGGTGCATTTTTTCACTCATATATATTATGGATTCTTTAATTAAAGATGAGTTGTTCAAGTTCATGTGTGTATCAGACAAATTAGTCATCAGAGTCACTAAAGCCCTTAAACTCAAAAAGGTTGGTGACCTATTTTACCAACCTTTTTGGCAGGGGGACACTTGATTTTAAATGTTTTATTCAATACCACTACAGTGGTGTTGTGATGTATCTGATAAGTCAGATCAGATGTAATGTCCAATCAGTAACTGTTATCCAACAAGGAATGGCCTTTACCACACAAAATGGGGGACACATTTAGGCAGTACATGGTTGTAAATGGCCCACAGAAAGTTTCTGATGGTCCATATCCAAGATCAGAGAAGAATAAGAGGTGTTTTTCCAAAGCATACTGTTTTCGTTTACTGTCTAATGGAGAGAAAGTTGAACGAGATTGGTTACTGTATTCTAAAAATACTAACAGAGTCTATTGTTTTGCATGTAAGCTTTTTGGTGAAGCTAAAGGTCTTGACACATGCCTTGTGGAGGGGTATAATAACTGGCGATGTCTTTCAAAAACACGGAAGCACCATGAAACCAGTAGTTCTCACATAAATGCTTATCTGACGTGGAAAGAAATGGCATCTCACTTACGCCTCGGTAAAACTATTGATAGTGAACTGCAGAAAACCATGGCAGCTGAAAAAGCACACTGGAGAAGTGTGTTGACTAGAGTTATCGACTGCATACTTTTCCTTGCAGAGAGAAACTTGCCACTAAGGGGGAAAAATTCTCAGTTAGGAAATCCTAAAAATGGAAATTTTCTGGGAATCCTTGAGCTCATAGCGCGATATGATGTAACACTGGCAGAGCATCTTAGAAAGGCTGCCTCCAAACAAACCACTGGATATCTGACATGGTGCACTTAGAATGAATTTTTAGATTCAATATCAGAGTGTGTTTTGAGTAAAATATCTGCCAAGATCAAGTCCTCTAAGTACTTTGCAGTGGAACTGGACTGCACACCTGATATTTCAAAGCAAGAGCAGGCCTCAGTCATCATTCGATATATGGGGGGGCGCCGAAGATATGTTCGCATCCACCTCAAAAATATGGAGTTGCGCCCCTGCAAAAATACCACGACATGGTCACGACATGGTCATCCACCTGAACTGAGCACCGGACAAAAAACATCCCATGTAAGGCATAAATTAACTCACCGTTTTACAACAAACATGCTTTACACATGGTGACGGCAACACACAATCTTACTAAATATTTCTAGCACAAATATCTTAGTACAACTGTCTTAAAAGTAACTTATCAGCAAGTTATAGAGGCTGGTAATCTGCTAGTTCCACTGACAGATTATTACACTTATTGGGAAATTGTTTTGTTATAAGTAAATGTATCTGCCAATAAAACTAGAACTTTTTCTTCACTATTAAGAAATTATTTGCTTAAAACAAGCTCCTATATCTTGCTGAAAAGATACTTGTAAGTTAGTTTTGTCTTATTTCAAGTGTAATAAGATATATGCACTAGAAATTAAACAAAAAATACTCAGAAAGATTTGTTGTTTTTGCAGTGCATGCTGTTTATATCCAGTTTAACTGAGTTGGAGCTTTTTGTAATCATTAATGGGACAAAAAAATACTTCCTGGATGAGCAAAGCTGGAAGAGACATAAATCCCAAAGAATTGGAGTCATAATCGAAGCAAAAAGTGGTTCAACAAGGCGCTGAATAAAAGCACAAACTCAATTATCCAGATTTTTTACTTGTGAAAAAAGTCCTATTTTCTTCCACTTCATAACTCTGTATTTTGTTTTGGTCTCTTACAGACAATCACAATCAAATAAATTGACATTGATGACTATAACATAGCAAAATGCATACAAAAATATGTATAAAAATTCATAAAATGTTGCAAAATTATACACTTGTTGAATTTTGGGCTTTTTTATAAAGAAAAATCTCATCAAGAAAGAAATATTTTAAATGTATTTCATTGTTTTCAAACACTTTTAATTTCATTAATCATATAAAAAAATGACTTAATTTTCTCTCTGACAGTTAAATAAAAAGCACAGATGTTTTGTATGATTTCCCTGCAGAAAATACTTGGAACGTAGCTCAGAAATAATATTACAAAAAAAAAAATTTTCAGTATTTATACTGACCTTTTCAGCCATGCTTAAAGTTACCTGTGTCTACCTTAATGGGACCTAAATGAGAGAAAGAGGAGAGTTTGTTGAGAAAGTATTTTGCATCTATTTGTTTTTTCTGAACCTTAACCGGTCATTTCGTTAGCCTTCAAATGATGCAAATCATAGTTTAATGATTTTCCTTTCAAACTTTCCCTCATTATTTTAAATCAACCCATGTTTACGTGACTCGCATGTCAGAACGGATCATTAATCTGAACTTCTATGATCTGTTTATTGTAGTTTGGGCCAAGCTTGTTTAGAGATCATCAGTCATCAGTCGTGTTGTTTTAATGCAAATAAAGTGCAGATGAATTTAATGTGAAGAATGACTAAGAGAGCTTATGTAAGACGAAGATATTTAAACACGCGAAGTACTCTGAAGTGGAGAGATGATGAGGAAAGGCTCAAAGCAAACAGGTTAGCGCTCTCATTTTTTTACTTTATGCAAACTCTCATCCAACAAAAACATTTGTCGTGATCATTTGTGGGTTTTTGAGGAGCTCTGTATGTTATTTCCAAAAAAGCTGCTACTACAGAAATGAACTTTATCCATAATATAAAAGTATAAACTGTCTGCAGTGAGCCTTTACTATAATATTATTATAAACTGGAGATATTCCAACAGATCAAACTGTGTTTTTTTTTTTGTTCCAGAAATGTTGGTGAATTCATTCTCACCCTTCAACGACTCTCTTCTTTTCCCTCAATCCACGTTTTCAAAGTAATGCATTGCTTGACCTACAGAGAAAACCTTCACATTTTTTCCGTGTTTAACATCACCTACTTCTCCTCTCTGCATCCTCGTCCTCCGCCAGTTCAGTCTTTAACAGATAATTTAACAGATCACACCATTATGACGGGCCAAATGTTTTCCCACGCTATCAGACGTTTTCTTTTCTTTTGGATTGGGAGAAGGTATGAAGTTCCTCCTGTGTTTAATAAGCGCATTTTAAGCATAGTGACAGTACAATCATTGTTTATTGTACAATCATTGTTTATTGCTATAAATGTGTTTTGGTGAAGCTAAGCCTCTTTAAGGAGTCGTAGGATGTAAGTCCACATGTGAGTCCAATGTGTCCAAACTGACTAATTTTAACTACTAACGTGTCACAAAATTTATTAAATAAAAATGAAAAAATGTGTTTATTGTGATCTTTCTCTTTCTTTTGGTTTTTACTCAACAATGAATCTTTATCTATTAAAAGCTTTTATTTATAAAAACTATGTTACATGCCTGGCAGGCTGTTTGTTTCTTTTTCCCCTCCCCCTTTGTTTCTTCACAGGTACTAGGGAAAGCTGGTGTCAATCTCCCCTGATTGATCCTCATCAACTACGGGCCAATCAGCATGCAGGGAGGCCTTATTTAAGCAGCCCAGCTGGGGAGAGCGGCCCGGCTGGCTTTGTTACTTGACGCATGTCTTGTTGCTCTTTGTGGTGGGAGTTAGAGGGCGAGGTAAGTTTGGGGTACCCTGTACGTTTCATCACGTAGGTGTTTTTTCTGTTAGATACACTAGGTAAGGAGGTGGGTGCCACCCATGTAAAGTTTTGGTGGAAACCTTTGTTAGATTAGAAAAGCAGGGTTTTTGTTTTCTTTTGTTTCTTTAGCTCAGACGGTAGTTAGACCCTGTTTTGTTTTATTATTTTCTAAGATTTGGCACCCCCCTAACCGCCCCTTTCTCCCCCACAGTTTGTGTGAGCCTTCCGGGATTTTTGTTATCAATAAATCCCTCCTTTCTACAACATTCACCTGGACTCTGTCAAATGATTGTGACTGTCGTGTTACTCCCCTCCTCACAAAAGGGGGGGGGGCTGTATCAACTATATATATCATTAAAAAGCCAAAACTTAGATATGGCTCTGGATTGTTGCCTTTTTAGGAGAGAAATGGATTTGGTACTTTGTGTGTATTTTGGTGTTAATTGAGTCCCTGTGTTGTGCCCAGTTCTTGTTTGTTCCCAGCTGTGTCTCGTTCCTCTGATTAACCCCGTGTCTGTTTCCCCGTCGGATCCTCGTCATTTGTCGTACGTGGCGTCCTTGCAATCTATTCACTACCACCATGTCTACCTCAACAACAAAACCCCACAAATGGACAATTTTCAAATATTTGGGTTATGAATCGTTTTCTATTTTCTTTTTTTAGGGGCCAAATTTTTTACCATTCTTAACTTATGTATCAGGGGCTGAACAAATCATTTCAAGGGCCAAAAATGGGCCCCGAACCACACTTTGCACACCTCTGTGCTAATGCTACAAATGTGTTATGGTAAAGCCAAGCTTCTTTAAGGAGTGGTAGGACTGTATTAGCAGACTTTGGAAGTCAATGATACCCCACATACTACTCATAACATCTAAGCTAACCTTAGCATTTAAGCTAATTTTAGCTCATACTCTAATATATTCAGTTACTGATAGTCAACATGCTAATGTTAACCCACATGTTACTGACTACATCTTAGCTAACCTTAGCATTGTTGCTAATTATTAGCATCAGTACCCCCAGTTCGGGTCACATCAGAACTCTGGGTCCAGCCAACATGCACATTTTGGCAGGCCCCTTTTAAACGTCCTGTTACAATTAACATCTCCACCATCATCTATACTCACTTATAAACTGGTCATCACTTCATACACGCAGATTAACAATGAAGTATAAATTCATCTGTAAAACTATTTTTGGCAAAACTCATTGATCACTCATCAATATTTGAACTTTACTCTCTAATAAATTCATCACTGTGACGTTCCCAAGAGTTTGTAAATTATTTTCTTTTCCATTTTGCTGCTGGAAAGATTTAAAATTTTATTTATTTATTTACTTTTTTTTTGTGTGTCAAAATTACTTCTGACAAAAAAAAGACTTAGGCCATTATTTTAGAAATGTGACGATATCATAGTCTGTTTAGTCAATATGGCTCTATGTTTATTTGTTTGTTTGTTTATTATATTTTTCTGTATTTGTTTGTATGATGTTTACTTTTCTGAACCAGTTATTGTTGAAAATGAGAATTTGTTCTAAATCAGCTTATCTGCTTAGTTAGAGATTAAATGAATTTAAATAAATAGGAAACAACTACATGTTGAATAAGTACAATAAATATTTGAAATACGGACAAAGTTGTTTTGTGTTACAATGATCAATATCTAAGTCATTAATATAAGATATGTTTTTATCAATTGCTTAATTAGTGATGGAGTTACTGCAATAAATGAACATTTTAATTTATTGAGTATCATTGTGCATCACACCTGGATTACTTCCATACAAATTCTAGTTTACTAAAAGCAATAGGCCACAGTTGTACAAACTAAACATTTTATTTATCCACTGACAGATACAGCTCAGCACATACATGTTAATTTCTAAAATGCTCTTTTTCACCATTTCTCTTAATTTTTTTTCTAAAGCTGCTACAAGTAAAATCATTAAACCAGTCTTTAATTAGAGCACTTAAAATACACAAAAAAGTGACCTTGAACATGTTTTTTTTCTCAGATTTAGAGTCCACTACTACAGTCTGCATTAAGAGGTGCCTATAGTGTCAAAATAAAAACATGCAAAGTATTTTTTTAAAGACAAAGTAGAGATGGGTTGGACATGATGCCATTTATGTAAATAAATAAGTCTTTTTTTTCTCAGACAGCAGTTACAAAGAAAAAAACCAAAGACACACATTTAAAAAATACATCAAAACAACATAAAATGGTCATAGTGACTCAGTAACTCAGGTACCAGCGAGGCTAAAACGCTTGTTTAAAACAACCAATGTCTTAAGTTGCTTTTTAATCGCATCAACAGTGTTTAATGATGTCAAATAGTGAGAGGTCATCCCACAGTCTTGGTCCAGCAGCTTTGTAAAACAAACCCAACTGCACCAACCCACACAGCCACTGGCTCCGTTATCAACATGGCCGCCATTAAATTTTCCTCTTACACATTAAACTTCCTGTCCTGTGCAGAAAGAGCGTCTGTAGCACCAGACTGCATGGCAGGTCGAACCAACAGTCGATTGTCATTGTCACGCAGTCGTTCTGCCCCAAAGCAAACATTATAACCCAACAGAGACCAAAAGCTAATCTCAGCAGCAGCGCCGCCAGGATGGCCATGATGGTGTAAAACGCCCTTTTCTTTGACTGGTCCGCCCTCTCAGCCTGCTCCCCCAGCCTGGGACGAACCAAAACCTTCAAAACAGAAAAGTTACAAAAGGACACGACTGCTACAGATAACATCAGGGAGCTAAAGTTAACAAAGTAAAACAGCTTGGCGGTGACTAAGCTAACCAACAGAAGGGAAAGCAGCCAGACACAGCCGGTGATCATATTTCTGATTCTGATCCAGCTTCTCGCTCTCAAATTTAGATAAAAGATGGGATGAACGACAGCCAGGTAGCGCTCCAAACATGTCAGGAGGTGGAAGAACAGCTCTCCAAACCACGTGAAGGTGAGCATCAGGATCCCTACTTCTAATAGGTTACCGACTTCTCTGTTGTAAATACCACAAAACATAAGGACAACACCAATGACCCCAATCAGCTCCATGCTGGCCAGGTGGCAGGTGAAGCAGTCAAAGTGACTCAGGGCTGCGGCTGAGGAAGACGAGCGTTTATTCAGCCGTTGTAAGATCTTGTAAAGGATGAACAGAGAGAGGGGAAGGTGGAGAGACACTGTGATGATGATATACGAGATGTAGATGGAGGAGGTTGGTCCGGAGACGATGCAGATCATGAAGGAAGACAAAAAACTGTACACTGAGAAACCTTGAGGATCAAACTCAGTTTGATTGTAGGATGAAGACGATTCCATCACACCTGGAGGAGGAGAACATAAAGCAGTCCAAGTAAAGACAAGTAAATATATTAGATGTAATTTGCAGTCACACAGTATCATTTTACAGCATAATTAAGTAAGTAAAAGGCTGCATGCATCAAAAATTACCTTAAAAATTTACTTTGCAATTTGACAAATTGAAATTGGGCCTCTGTCTCTTTAAGAAGCTTCTACTCTTTCCAACATGCTGCCTTCAATATGTAATCACAAGAGTGTTCCTCCATTATGCCATTTACAGCCATTCTGTAAATGGTGTTGGACTGAGAAGAAGTTTGTATGAGTTCAGCAGACTCAGTTTCTTTGGATGTTTGCTAATTGCTGCTGCCGCTAGTCTGTAGGAGCTGAGTGCAGATGGGCGCTCTGTGTGTTGTGGGAATAGACAACACTTGGTGCAAGTCTCTTATACAGAATCACGTTGTGTTTGAGAGTTTTCACAGCCGTCTGAATGGCCATGTCAACGTTTAACAAATGTTTATGTCACTGATGTCACAATTAAGATCAAATTTAAAATATTTTGTTGATCCCAAAGGGAAATAAAATAAAATAAAGGACAGAACATGCGACCGCTTTTCTGCTTACAGCTTTTTTTCCAAGTTGGAATCAAAATCTCATAAAAAATGTAAAATACAACAGAAAAATTACTCAAAATGCAAAAATAACATAATAAAACTCAACCAAGAGACAAATGTGTTTCTATTATAGAGTCTTAAAATACAATAGATTTAAAATATTCTTCAGCTTTTTGGAAAGTTTCAAAGGAAAACAGATTCAAACCACAAAACCATTCAGATGCAGTTGACACCATTTCATCTTTATTCCAGACACATAGGAAGGTCCATAGTACAAAGATAAAAGATAATAAAAAAGATAAGAATAAACACAGCACATAATATTGTTCACTGAATAACAAATAAATGATGATAGTTGAACACTTTTCTAAATTAATAATTCTATTTATATTGTTGTTTGGTTTAGTTTCTTATAAATATGTAAACATTTTGTCTTTTTATTTTAAACATGAGAAAATTACTTGATTATGAAAGGGAACCTGTTCATATATAAATAAAAAAATCTGTAAATATTGTAATAATCTAAGTTTACTGTACAGATGTGAACTAAAATAGGAGAAATTCATAATAAAACAAACCTTCTTATTGTTCACAAGCTTCCTGTCTCTCTTTCCGTCTCCTGGATGAAATGGTGGAAATCTGCAGCTTCTCCCTTCACCTCTGTCTTCAGTATTTCATTCAAATATTCTTTATTTGCATTAACAAATTGTCACGTCAAGCGAATTCAAAGACAGCCGACCAACAACATGCATGTCATGGACAAACATGGATCACAGGAGTTATTTGTCACTATGCTGTGAACACTTATTAATATATTATAGCAAACACATTATACTGTTGTTTATGGAAAGCTTTATTTTATTTCATATCTCTCTCTTGCACAGAGAGAGATATAACACAGTGGTGTCCAAACTTTTTGGCATTAAGGCCAAAAATGTCAGGTGGAAAATATTGTAGGGCCACAAAAGTTTTGCATTTTTCTGTTTAATAGTAATTGCAAAATATATTTAAATATTTTTTTACCTTCTCAAGAAGACACTAAGCACATATTATTTTAATGAATTAATCATTGTAGATTTGAATCATAAAATGCTCTTGCAGGTTTCCCAGATTAAACAAAAAAAAAAAAGCTAAAGATACACAACCGTTTTCAGGTTGGTCATAATTTTCTAGCTTTTTTGTCTCTTTTCAGCAACAAGAACCAGATTTGGGTCACTCTTACTTTATTTTGCCAAGCATCCAATGCATTTTAATAAATGTTGTTGGATGTTTTGTTTTTACTGCTAAAAGAAATTAAATTCAAAACAAAAACCTGGAACCTGAACATTTTGTGTTGCATCTTGCATCTTGGCAAACCAAAGTTGAGGCATTTGATTTGATTTTTGATTCAATTTACTTAATTAAAGCAGGTTTTTAAAAACAAGAAAACAAGCAATCAGTAGGACAGAGGAAACATGAGCATTCCTGAATTATGACGAGCCGCCCAAAATCGTTCCAGGCGCCTCAAATGGACCCACAGTTTGGACCCCGCTGCGTTAGTATTTAATATCTTGTCCAGTTAGAATAAAAAATACCAAACAAATGTAGTTTGAGAGAAAAACAGAAGGTAAGACTGAGTAGTTTCAAGTTTTGCTCATTTATTCTCACTTCTGGGAACAAAAGACTTCAAAAACTACAAATCAAAAGAAAAAACAAGTCACACTTGCTTTTTTTAAAACTTTATTTTTGATATGTATTTTGCTTTGAGATTTTAATTCATTTCAGTTGTAATTTTATGACTATTCTTGTGATTTTGTTTCTTTTCCTCTCTTAGCTCAGACTGATGGGGAAACTTTTTTACAAAACAGAAATCTTCCCTTTCTGTGCACAAACAGCAGGGGCAACACCAGACTGCTTGGCAGATTAAACCAAACATCAATGGTCATCATGACACAGTCGGAATCCCCCGCTGACAAATACACAATAGTCCAAAAGAGACCCCAAGCAAACCTCAACACCAGTGTTCCCAGTATAGCCAGAATGGTGTAGAACGCCCTCTGCTTTGACTGGTCCACCCTCTCCCTGCCCCCACCCTGCTCACCTGGACCTGGACGGATCAACGCACCCAAAACGGAAAGATTACAAAAGGAAACAACCACCAGAGACAATATAACAAGGCATAAATTTGTGAGCACAAATAATCTGATTGAAATCAAAATGACCCATAAGAAGCCAAACACCCAAACGACGGCGGCGACGACGTTTCTGGTTCTGATCCAGCTTCTGTTTCTCAGCTTCAGATACACGATGGGGCGAACCACAGCCAGGTAGCGCTCCGTACATGTGAACATGTGGAAGAACATTTCTCCAAACCATGAGAAGGAGTAAAGCAAGGTCCCACTTCGCAAAATCTTCTGAGAGTTTTCCATGTGGATGGCAAAAGAGGTGAGGATGTAACCGGTGATCCCGATGAGCTCCATGCCGGCCAGGTGGTAGGTGAAGCAGTCACAGTGACTGACGGGCCACGATGACGAGGAGGAGCAGGAGGAAGAGTGCTTTTTCCAGTCCCGGAGGCCATGATGGAGGATGAACACAGAGAGCGGGAGGTGAAGACAGACGTAGATGATGACGAACAGAAGAAACACGGTGGAGGTCGGTCTGGAGCTCAGACAATTCAGGTATTCAGACAAGTACAGGTAGGAGAGAGGAGGAGCGGATTCATTCTGGGTTGAAGAAAAATTCATCAACATCTAGAAGAAAAACACGTAAAACATCCATTAAAACACAATAACATATCTCACATGTAGCTTAAACTATTAAAATTAACTTTCATCAATGAGTAAAATGCACATTTTAGTGCTAATATCGATGCTAAAATTGAACCACATTGTGATTTTTACATCTATTTTCTGAATGGTATTAATAACAGACAAAAATAAAAACATGGATTCATGTTCAATCACTACAGCAGTTTTCTTCTTTATTTCTTAATTATTTTTGATATCAGTAATTTATTGCACTGCTGAGTTTCTGTGTGATAAATTCACTCTAAGCTGAACAACAGATGTGTTTCTTTAAAACCCAGAGGAAATGCAAAATGTCACAAATCTGATTATTTTTGCTTTTTTGATCCTAAAATCTTCTCACCTTATCATAGCTGTTTTCTTAACCACAATAAACTCAAGAGGAATTTATTCCAAAATTGCATTTAAAGAAAAAATACAGCATGCAAAAGTCTAAATAATAGTAATAAACATATATGATTTTTAAATACAGACCTTTTATAACAATAAAGTGATGAGTAAAGTAAAGTAATGAGTAAAACTTTAGTAAATTATTATTATACTGGTATCTTCTCAATTGTGACCTTTATTTGTTACAATAAACCTACATATTTCCATATCAGTTAATAGACTCATCAAGATTTCCGTTTTATATTTAGACTGAATAAGTTTTTGTAGCTATACTTTTAGTTCCATTAATTAAAATATATTCTGCTGTCGTCTTTTTACTTTTTACTGACTATATTTGAAGACATATGAGTCAGATTATGTTGCTTTTCTAATCTCTGATAACTACCAACAGACCGACCTTTCTGGTGTTTCAAAGCTCCTGGACGAACGGCTGATCTGGATGAAACCGGCAGCTCAGCCTCCTCTCTGTTTCTTAATGTCCAATTCAAATCCAGCTCATTTGCATTAACAAAAACATTCCATATCGATCATAAGGAAAATGACAAACTACACTCAGGTGATGAAGGCGCATGAATCCACTGATAGATTTGCTCTCTTCCCCAGTGAACGAGGCCTTTAAATCTGAATTAAGTGCATTACATCCTGCTTCAAAATGTTTCCTCCAGTAGGGGGCGCTTTGACATTAGATTATGCTAAAAGGAACACATTGTGTCTTTCCTTTATTGTTTTCAAACTATTTCAGTTTTGAAGTTAGAAATTCTTCTAAAACTAAACAGTTAAACTATAATTACAAATTCAGATGATCTTTAAATGTAGCTTCTGCTGTTTAAGTCATTTTATTCATTGGAAGAGGTGTTGCCTGGCCTCTCAATGTTGTCAGTATTAAATTTGCTTTATCACTTCTCATGGACCTTACCAAGCTCCGGCCACAACAGATCTAGAAAATCCCACGTGGCCGCAAGTCTCACAAACAAAGCCTCGCGGCGCGTTGTTTCTATGCAAACATGGCGTCTTCCACTTCCACTGATTCTCTGCAGTGTATTTCTGACTCTATTAGTGCATCATTTCTACTGGATTTTCACAATATATCAGCTACTACAGTGGACAGAGGAACTAACAAGTTCATGTCATCTTTTTTTGGATGAGATCAAGGTGTTTGAGCCACTCGATGCCTCCAACATTTTGCACGTCCCAGCAAAATGCTTTCGCTCGATGAGGAAAATGGCAGATTAACACACCCTCTACATGAATATAGCTGTGGACAAGATCACTGATGCCTGTTGTTCTTGCAAGGCTGGGTAAGACCGGCATTCATCGTTTTGTAGGTTACTTTTGAAATCAGTGGGTGATTTCTGTGGTTTGTTGGCAAATGTTTGAGTGTGCCTAGGCCTGATACGCTGTACTTGGTTTAGTCCAAAGCCTTTTCTGCTAAAATAAAATCTTTAGTGTATGTCAGATACAGACACATTGCATATTGGTCTGTTTAGCTAACTGTGTAGCAGACAGGCTTCAAGGTGTAGAAGTTGTATCAGTTCTGCCATTATGCTGTTCTTAGCTAACAGGAAGCTAAGTGTGTTTGTGAGACGGCCACGTAGAATGGGCATCAGCCAATGAAAAGCGGCCCCTCTGGTAAAGTCCATTATGTTGCTGCTTCTCACCAAACCTGTTAAGTAAAGATTCGCAGACATGAAAATTTGGGCCGATAACCGATATTTACCAATATCACTTTGATTTTAAATATTTCCTTACACTTTCAACACTGTGAATAAACATCTACACTGCCTTCAATCTTTGCTTTCAGTCAAATAAAACCTCTGCTGTATTACACTTCTACTTTAAAAGAAAAACATTTAAAGGATGTTGTATGTTTGGCAGAAAGACCTTGGGAAACGTGGAGCAGGGATTTTAAAGGGAAGTTTGCTGTTTGCCTGGGCAACCAAATATACATTTATACTGATCTGTCCAAACACGCCGCCTGCAGTTCAACAAAGTAGAGCTTGGGATCATAGAACTAGATTTTTATAAGTAATTTTATACTTTTCTCACATTGTGGACACGAATAAAATGATTAAATTCATCCTATACCATCACATAAATAGTCAGGAACGTTTCTGTTAATTTATATGAAGATGTTGAATTGAGAACAATTTCCAGAGCGCAACGGTTCAAAAACATAGGCAAGAAATAGACATAGAAATCCAAGAAAACAGGAGCAAATAAAGCACATGTGCAAAACATAATGGCTTCCTGCATTTACTTCCTACAAAGTTTTTCTGCAAAACTACAGAGTAATGATAAAACACAAATAAAATATAAGAATAAACTTAAGAAAAGTGCTAAACACACAATAAGTGAAGTACTGACTTTATTAGTATTTTTCTTGAGCTGGTAAAACCAGAACAGGACAGCTGTACTGTATGTTCATATATCTTTTTTCACTTTGAACACAGTATTTAAAATATGTGTGCTTTTTTCATTTGAATTGATAATACAGATTATTTATGCACAAATGGTGAATACATTTAAAACACAAACATATACAGGCAGCAGTTGATTATGCAAGACTGACCTACACTGCAAAAACACTCAATTTTACCAAGAGTTTTTGTTTAGTTTCTAGCACAAATGTCTTAGTACACTTTAATTAAGACATAACCAATATAAAATTAACTTATCAGCAAGAAAAGGAGCTTGTTTCAAGTAATGCCTTTATATTGATGAAAAAGTTTTAGTTCTTTGGGCAGATTATTTCACTTGGGTCGTGTTATGAGTAAAATTATCTACAAATAGAACGAGTAGTTTTTTGTCAATATTAAGGAGTTATTTACTTAACACTGTACATTATGGTAAAATACTGGCAGCTGTAGAATTTTACCATATAAATACAGATTTTACCATATTTATACGGATTTTACTGGATTTAGACAGTGAAATTCTGGCAGCCACATAATTTTGTCACATAAATACGTGTTTTACCGTATTGATATGTTAAAAAAAATCTTAATCATCAACGTCTTTCTTCCAACATGCTAATTTTCCTGCTCTCTGCAGAAAAAGCAAAGGTAACACCAAAGTACTTGGCAGGTTAAACAAAACCTCACAGGTCATTACAATACAATTAGTATTTGCTCGTATAAGATTAAAAATCCAAATTACACTCCAAGCTAACCTCAAGATTAACACACCCAGTATGGCTACCACAGTGTAAAACGCCCTCTGCTTTGACTGGTCCACTCTCTCCCTCCATGTTCCTTGATGATTCAAAACCCAAAGAACAGAAAGGCAGCAGTAAGGAGTGACAGTCACGGACAGTATTATGATGCAGGAATCCATGATGATGTAATTATCCTTTACAGCCAAACCCAACCCTACGAAGCAGAGCAGCCAAACGCAGCCAATGGTGACGGTCCGGATCCGGATCCCGTCTTTGTTTCTCAGCCTCAGGTAAGCGATGGGGTAGACGACAGCCAGGAAGTGCTCCACGCAGGTGAGGTTCTGGAAGAATCCCTCTCCATACCAGGTGAAAGAAAACAGAACCGTCCCCACTTTGACTGCGTTTATCTCTCCACCGTAGAGTCCTCCGAAGGAGATCACGCACCCGGTGACACCAACGATCTCCATGACGACCATGTGGTAGGTGAAGCAGTCCGAGTTGCTCACAGCCGATGCTGAGGACCTGGAGCGATTCCTCCACCATTTTTTAAAGCCGTAGCAGAGAATGAAGATGAACAGAGGGAGGAAGAGAACAACATTGATGCCAATAAATGCGCAGTAAATGAAGGAGCTCGGCTTGGTGAAGAGGCACTGGCTGTAGGACATGACAGGAAGTTGTGGACCAGGATGGGAATCATTGGAAGAGGAAGAGTTTGCCAACATTTCTTCTCTTTCAGCGGTCCTAAAATATAATACCGCTGCTGTCCATCCAGATCCTGGCAGCAAAAGTTCAGTTTATCCTGTCAAATGCAAAGTGAACGCATTAGTGTGTATAATGGCTTTAAATAAGTTTAATAGTTGTGTGACGTTCACAAACGATTTGATTCTTTTATACATTTCTTTATCATGAATGATCGGACTCGAGTCTAAATAACAACAGCTCTGTTTTTTACAACTTTGCTACCTTACAATGCTCCAAAGACTCAACCTATGCAGGTGAATGATACTTCATCAACGCAGGCAGAGCATGTGAATATATTATGATATAAAACAACATTTTTATTTGGTTAGTTCTGTCATTGGAGGAGTTAAGAACTCATGTTGGCTTTGTACTTTCAGTATTTTCTCATTTTAATTAGATCAAGTTTGGCCATCTTTAGTTTTTGTTCTTTAAGTATTTTAAGGGTTTAGTTTCTGATTCGTTCTCTAGTTTTTAGTGTTTCTAACATCTAGTTCCTGTTTTGTCTTTAGCAATCTATCATGTCTTGAGCTCTCTGATCGTTTCACTTCCTCTTTTGTCATTCCTGTTTGTTGAGTACAGTGAACCATTATTTTTCACGGGGGTTACTTTCCAAAAAGAACCCGTGATAGGCGAAATCCGTTAAGAAGTAACCTTTATTTTATTTTATTTTTTTACAATTATTATACAATCAAATTCTCAATTATACATTGAAACCAAAGAACAAAACCTTTTTACAGGCCCAAGCATTTGTTTAACAAATAAAAGTACTGTATAAACGTTTTTTTTAACAAATAACTACTGTACTGTAAAATAATAATTTTAATCATCAATACGAACTGAAGGCTTCAAATTGTGGAGATCAGCACCGCGACCTGAGTCATTGGATTAGAAGGGGGGAAAAAATTATTATGAAAAACAAAACAAAGTACAGTAGGACAAATAGTGACTCGCGTGTATTTCACTGCTCTTTTGACTGAGCCGCTGCATCCTGACTCCGCTCTGTAGCTGTTGTTTTTCTTCTACAGTCCGCGGTGCAGGTGTGTTTTTTCGAGAGAAGAACATAGTTATCAGTAGCTGTTGTCGCTCTTTTTTCTTCTGGGCAAAAAGATTCTTATAAACCGACATGCCACCATCGATTATGTTAAATTTGGCAAACTGTTTTACGTATGTGTACATATTAAACCGCAACGTTGTTGACACACAGGTAGAGAAGAAGCGGAGAGACTGTTTAGCCAATCAGAATGCAGAACACAATGCACGATGCAAATCCGTGAAGCAGCGAGACCGTGAAAGGTGAAGCGCGAAATAGCGACGGTTCACTGTATCTTTATTTTATTTAGCCTCATGTTGAGTTGTTTTGTAAGACACTGCAGTTTTCTGAGTTCTTTAGAGCCTCGTTTACTCTCTATTTATCATTCGTTTTAATTACTCTTTCCTTCAGTCTCTCAGCTTCACTCTCCTCACCAGTGTTGTATAGTAACGAAGTAAAAATACTTCACTACTTTACTTAAGTATATTTTGGAGTACTTCATACTTTCCTCGAGTATGAAAATTTTTGATGACTTTCACTTTTACTTCACTATATTTCCGAACTTAATTGCGTACTTTTACTTTGATACATTTTCAATGTGTGGTTTAGTTACTCGTTACAAAAAAGCGAGAGAGAGAAACAAAGTGTTTTGACCCCACCTACTGATTAGCAAGTAGCAAGCAGGCTACCGAACAAAGTCCGTAGCCTGCTTGCCTGGGCTTGTTCATCACCACCAATAGGATACACCTGTTTCGCTTCTCCCATTAAACACAAAGCAAGTCTCGCAATCAGCAGCAGCCACATGGAGGAGGAGACGGAGACCACAACGACTGCAACTACGTCGGACACGGCTCCAGGGGAACCACCAGCTGGTGATAGGGTGACCAGACGTCCTCTTTTTCCCGGACATGTCCTACTTTTCAGACCTAAAAAGATGTCCGGGGGGAATTTAAAAATTGTCCGGGATTTTGGTCAATTGCCTCAAAACACATTACATAGCTTACAGTGCATTGTAGGGCACTGCGCACGGCGCTGCGTGTCATGTAATCCCTGAGCCGCGTCAGTGCGGGCAGCGCACCCGCCCCCCGCTCCAAAGTTTTCTGTTTTTTTTTTCTTTTGCATAATGACCAGTTGTGTGCACCACCTACTGACTGTAGCATTGACTGATTCACTGATTTGTGAAGTAGAGTAATCATAACAGCTCTTTTTCTTTATGTTGGCCGCATTTTCTGTACTATTTATTTTTCTCATTTTCAGCACTGACCTTACTTGAAGGGAAAACTTAAGGCTTACAAAAACTTTGTATTTTCTGTCCTGGAGGGTTTACTAAGAAGCTGGTTCAGTTGTAAAGCAGGTTAAGTTAACCTTGTGCTATAGGTAAAGCACCTAATTTTCTTAACTAAATGATGCCTGCAGGTATATCTATTAGCAGGTTTAATTTTGCCTGCACTTGGTTGGGTACATTATTTTAAGTGTATTTGACAAGTTTACCAAAATATAAAAAATGTCATTCAAACTGCATTTGCTTTGTTTTACTTTTTACTTGTACTTTTCATTACATTACTTGAGTACATCCATTTTTACAGTAATTTCCATACTTAAGTACAAGAAGTTTCAGATACTTTAAGACTTTAACTCAAGTAACATTTCAGTCAGTGACTTGGACTTTTACCAAAGTCATATTTTGGAGAGGTACTTGTACTTTTACTTGACTCTGAGATTTCAGTACTTTATACAACACTGCTCCTCACAGCTGAGGTTCATTGTGATGATTAACTCACCTGTTATCATACCTGTCTGGTATTTTGGCAACATCATTGGCTGTCATTACCGATGGTTTCTGATTCCTGTTTTTCCCTCCTTACGACAGTTTCTGGTTTTGTTACTTTTGTTTTTGGGTTTTTTTTTAAATGTTTTTAAATCTTCTTTGCCAAATATTTGTATTTAAGACCTCTAAATCACATTATCTGTCTATAACGGGCTTAACTATCGTTACAAGCCAAATTCAGTTGGATTGTTGTACTGTACAAGGAAATGCTGACAAATGATTCATCAATATTAGACTCCTTATCTTACAGCAAAATCTCATATTTTTGTCAATCTGGACACAGGAGTCAGGAAAAACTTATTTTTAACACAAGTGATTATAGAAAAGTACTGACCATTTGGAGTCAAAATTATGACAAAATATTTTGAGTTTGATAAAGAATGTTTACCCTTAATTATAAAAAATACTTTTGAAATAGTACAAAGTAATCCAGGAGTTAAAGTGCCTTTAAATAATTTCCCAGAATTTCTTCTTGCATTTCCTCTCTCCATAATGTGTTAAATTAACTTGTAGATGTTATTAAATATGAAGTTTTTACCTTTTTTCCTGAGTTGATTCTTTTTCAGGAGAAAACCAAACAGAAAAAAAAAAACGTTTTTTGAACTTTGAAAAACCTCAAACATAAATTCCTAAGAAGCAGCAGAAAGAGTTTTCTTTCTAACTGAAGTTTCTGCTCTGCACTCAATGCTAAATTAAGACATAGCTTTGTGATTGGCTAAAGTTAACCATTCAACTTTCAGCAGAAGAAGTGGCAGCAAGAATACAGAGTGAAAAAAACAATTCCTGTTTTTCAGAACCACTCTTAAAAATGTGCTGGAAGGTTGAAGTTATGTTTAAACTCAAGCACAGTGTGTTAACCCCGTGTGAAGTTTTAGATGTGGTCAAAAATAAAACAGAAACTTTGAAACGGTCAAGTAAAAACACAAATTTCAAACTGTGACCAGTAAAAACACAAATTTCAAACTGTGACCAGTAAAAACACAAATTTCAAAAACACAAATTTCAAACTGTGACCAGTAAAAACACAAGTTTCAAACTGTGACCAGTAAAAACACAAGTTTCAAACTGTAACCAGTAAAAACACAAATTTCAAACTGTGACCAGTAAAAACACAAATTTCAAACTGTAACCACATGGTTTCCATTTAAAACTTGATCTGCAGTTTCCACATAAAACATAGTTTAGCCTTTTCCTGTTGTGCATCTGTCAGGAACAAGATACTGTAGGTGCTAATGACGTGGTACAATGAGACGGTTTTTCTCACCTAGCAGCGGAAACATACAAATATTTAAAAAGTTATGAAACATCAATCCAAAGGTCTTGAAAGACACCAGAAAGATTTCACAGAGCAGCAACAACAATTGTCAGACAGACTACTGTAAAGAATCTGCATATAGAGCTAAAGCTTAGGGTGATGGCAAAGAGGCCTTCCAACATGAAAAACATGGAGCTCTTCACCAAATTTAAAAATCAAAATAAAAGCGTAAACGTGTAAAAACTGGGTGAGCAATTTTACCAAAGGGTTTGATTGGAGTAATGTCAATACATTGCCATTTATTTTTGAGGAGGTATTTTGACAAATACCTTAAAATATAAATCTGTCATTGGCATGAATACTTTTGAGTGCATATGTGTGTTTATGTGTGTGTAGAGAGTGACAAGCAGATAAAGGTCTGTGCAAGTTTGCTTCATAGACTATCACTGTGGATCTGATGAAGGGAATAAAGCAGGAGTGTGTTCAAAGTCAAATCGTGAAAATGTTTTACCATCAGGTTGGAACATTTTTATCTGTTTCTTGAGATAAAAGACTCTAGAAAAGAAGCATCACATTACGTTTATATTTGTTCTCAGTGAACAGTAGACACCATTTTTATTTTTTTTAGTTCTACATATGACTGAAGTATTTCTGAACATATTTCATTCAAGCATTAAAGTCAGAATAACATCTGTTTCAAATATATGATGACGTGCTATGACCCGCTAAGAAAATATGAAAAATACAATTATGAGAATAATTATATTACAAAGAATAAACTTGTATTAGAATAAAGTCAAAATATTTTGAGAATAAACAGACCAAAGCTAATAGCTAATAGCTCTAAAAACTATTATAACTCACAATTTTTTCAGTTCAACAACCAAATATTCCTAAATATGCATTTATTTTCACAGTGGAAAAGTCTTAGGAGTAACACATCAGTATCTTTGGATTTCAGCCAATCAGCACCAAGAAAAAATAAACGTCGCCGCGTATGGCCATGAGGTGCAAACCGCTTCAACAAATTCAAAAACACAACAACATTAACGGAGCACAATTGCAAATTCAAAAGTACAACATTAACAAAACGGAAGAGGTGAAGACCTGAGCAATCCCTGATTGGACGACGGTGCTTTTGAACCGGAAGTTTTGAACCAATGATTAATTGGCGCAGTTGCAAAGGGTTAATAGACAAAAGATTATCATAGATGTAAATTTATGCTAATGCACACAGGAGACTGTGTTGTATTTGGATAAATGGCTTAGTAGAAACACCGTACAACAAGAATAAAACACCTCTGGGTTTATTCATTGGGATGTTTGATGTTTTCTAGATGCTAAACCTTTCTAACTTTTTGACTTAATTTCATCTTTAACTCTAATTGATTATTTAAAATGTAACTCTAGTCATCAATAACGTTTTTCTCCCAACAAACCAATTTTCCTGCTCTTTGCAGAAAAAGCAGAGGTAACACCAAACTGCACGGCAGATTAAACAGAGCTTCACACGTCATCATGATGCAGTTTGTACTGAACTCTTCTAAATCACAAACAATAAAAATAACATTCCAAAACAACCTCAGGGTCAATGCTCCCAGTATAGTAACGATAGTGTAGAAAGCCCTCTGCTTTGACTGGTCCGCTCTGTCCCTGCCCGGCTGACCCGGGCCTGCCTGGGTCAAAACGC
Organism: Xiphophorus maculatus; assembly: GCF_002775205.1. Lineage (NCBI taxonomy): Eukaryota > Metazoa > Chordata > Actinopteri > Cyprinodontiformes > Poeciliidae > Xiphophorus > Xiphophorus maculatus. The sequence goes on from NC_036456.1 coordinate 24,976,084, forward strand.
GGAGAGCTGAGATGCTGCAGTAGGGCACAATGGTTACGGTCAATATCACAACGCAGGTATCTATGACGACGTAGTAGTCCTTCACTGCCAAACTCAGTCCTACTAAACAAAGCAGCCACACACAGGCGAGCACTACATTCCTGATTTTTATTCCTCTTTTGTTCTTCAGGCCGAGATAGTCGATGGGATGAACGACGGCCAAGTAGTGCTCCACACACGTCAAGATGAGGAAGAGTCCTTCTCCGAGCCAGGTGAAGGAGAACAGAACGGTCCCCACCTTCACCACCGTTATTTTCTCGCTGTAGATACCGCCAAAGGAGATGACGCACCCGCACACGCCGATCAGCTCCATGACGACCAAGTGGAAGGTGAAGCAGTCCGAGTGGCCCACGGTGGAGGAGCAGTTCTTCCACCGCTGCTGGACTCCGTGGTAGAGAATCGAGACGAAGAGCGGGAATAAGAGGACGACGTTGACGGCGATGAAGGAGGTGTAGATGGAGATGCTGGGACTGGTCATCAGGCAGTCGCTGTAGGACATTTTGGAGTTGTTGGGAGAAGAGTTTTCCACCATATCTGGAAGAGAACAAGACGTCAGATTGTCTTAAAGGTGCAGTATGTAACTTTTATAAAAAATGTTTTTTCTATATTTGTTTGTTAAAACCAGGCCGTGACAGTTTAATATGAGACCGATAATCTGTGAAAAGATCGATCTCCTCCACCTTCTCCCTGAGCTCATTCTAATTTTAATTCTATAAAAATGTTAATCTCATTAAATTTTAATAGAACCTAATTCTATTAAAATTATATTCTCATTGAAATTCTAAATTTAATAGAATTTAATACTGTTGCATTTCTCTAAACGTTTTATAGCAATTTCCATTCTATAAATTTAATAGAAATTTAAATTAAATTCTTTAATATTGCCGTATCAAAAAATGCACCGACAAAAACAACCAATCAGAGTCGGGGGGAAGGTCTTAGCGCCGACAGTCATTCTCATACATACGCTGCTAAATGTCCCAATTGTGGAGAAACACCAGAAAAACCATGTAACTATCATCATCGGCGGCTACGCTAACTAACCTGAGCATTAACAACAGGCTATGCTGGATGCATCGTGGCAAAGGGTGGGGAATGAGCAGCACCACAGGAATGGTGATTGACAATGCTAAGACCCGCCTCCTCTCTCTGATTGGTTGGTTCTAGTTAGTACTGGGAGAAGGCAGAGGAGCTTCATTTTTATTTTATTTTTTTACAGATTGTCTGTCTCGCACCATGCTGTCACAACATAGTGAACATTTAGACAAATATGTAAAATACATTCTAAAAGTTGCAAACTGCACTTTTAATTATTATTGAAAAGTCAATTTATGTTTATATTTCATCTTAGATTTTGAAAATGTTGTATTTTCTAGATTTATTGCACACAGTGGGATATATTTCAAGCTTGTTTCTTTCCACTTTTATCCTAAACTATCTGAGTTACTGCAAATTTGACTAAGGCTCCTTAATAAAACAGCATTTCTATTAAATTCTTTAACATTTTTAAGATTGTGGTTGTTTTTGGGATGCATAAATATGGACTGCTCATAACATTTAAATAGAAATTCACTTCCAAAATTCTGAACTGGCTCTTTTATCTGTATTTTTATATGTAATTAAATAAAAAGTTGATGAAATGTTTTCAGAGGAAGACTAACAAGCATGATGTCCTTACCTTTAATCTGACTGGATTAGTTTTTTAGATTCAGGCCAAAGATGAAGAATGAATTCTTCTTTATGTTAGTAGGTCAAAATTCAGAGACCAAAGATGACCCCGCTTGTACCTTCCTTCTTGCTTGCATGTCTTTTAATATGAAACCAGCTGAAGGAGGGGTTTACTCACACTGCTGCACACGACACCGAATGCATGATTGGTTTCAAAATGACATGACTGATTGTCTGAAGTCATTTATATGAATAATATTTACATTCCTCACCAGGGTTGGTTTGTGATGCTGAAAAAAGGGATGTCGCTCTGCATGCGCATTAAAAGTAAGACGAAACATTTCCTCCTCCTCTCAAAGCCTCTGCAGATTATCTCAAAGAGGTTACCAATAACTGTTACAACACAAATAACTCACAAAAAAACAACTCTAACTCTGGGCTAAGCTACAGTACAAATTTAAAAGGATTAAAAAGGCAATGTTTCCTCTTGTCCAAATTACGGCACTGCAAACAAAACAAACTGATTTTACAAAGTATTTTTAGTCTTGTTTCTAGTGCATTATTACACTTTAAGTAAGACAAAACTAACCTACAAGTATCTTTTCAGCAAGATATATGGGCTTGCTTTTAGTATATAATTCCTTAATATTCATTAAAAAGTACTAATACTAATTGGCAGATAAATAATAACAAGACAATTAATCGACCAATAGAACTAAAACCTTTTCATCAATACTAAGGAATTATTTTGTTAAATCAACCTCCTATATCTTGCTGAAAAGTTACTTTTAAGTCACTTGTGTCTTAATTTAAGTGTACTAACGTATCTGTGCGACACACTAGACAAAAAATACTTGGTAAGATTGTGTGTTTTTGCCTTGTGGATGCATGTTGTACATCCAGTGACTCCTGAATGAAGGATGGTTTTGTTTTCTGTTGTAAGCGTTTTCATTTGCAGCGACTCATTGCTCCAGAAAGCAGGCGACATGCAGTACTTCCTTTATGGTGAAAAGTTGCAGCCTCGGTGAAAAATGTTAAATTTTTATGTTTCGTCATGTATTCTAAAATAGATACAGCTTTTAAGTCAGCATCAGTCATTGTTATGTATTCTGTCCAAAACAAAATAGAAAAAGAAAACCATAGGCTGGGTTTTAACAACCAACCTTGTAACTACAACACCAACATACTGCTCTAGTCGGCCACTCCTGTCTGCAGGACAAGTCCCTGAGCGTTGATGGGTGCAATAAGGGTTTGTGAAGTGAAAGGATGGAGCAGAGAGATGAGGAAGCAGATAAAGTAGCTGCCGGAAACCTTATAAATCATCTGTCAGAGCTGCATGACTTCTGAAGTGCTGCTGGCAGTCTAAGTGAATGACTTCCTTTTTACACCTTTAAAAATAGAGGAGGCATTATTGAACAAAATAAAAATAGATGCAGGGCAAAGAAACCAATGTTTTAATAATGCACAAACTAATATGCACAATAATTTAGATCATTTTGCTTGTGGAAAACCAGAGCAGATATTTTACAAAATTATCAAAATATTTTAATACAAAAATGAAACCAAATTAGAATGCATTTATTTAGAGGCAGACAACTTAAATCTTTAACTTAAGAAACCTGAATATGACATAAAGCAGAATTACTTTTCTAAAATAAAGACTTTAGTCACACAGGAGAACAGGAAGGGACGTCCATATATGGATGATTATAAATTCACCTGTTTATTTTTTATATGTATCTGGTCTGTCTACTCAAATCTCCAGTCGGTTGTAGCAGATGGCCACTTACATTGGTTCTGGTTCTGGTTCTGGTTCTGATGGAGGTTTCTTCCAGTTAAAGGAAAGTTTTTCCTCTCCACTGTCGCTTCATTCATGCTAATTATGAGGGATTGCTGTAAAGTCAATGACAACTTTAGCAAACGTTGCAGGAGGTGCTAATGCTGCAAATCAGCAGGAGGTCAAGTACAAAACATAACTAAATAAATCATTTCTGAGGTAAATCATCTGTTCTCACACAGAGTGAACCTATTGTTTATATAAATATAGGTTTATATAGCAGTCTAGTTTTCACACTTATTACTCACAAGGATCCTTGAGCAAAGATTCGTCTCTGTAATCGTCTGTGTTTGGAGAAAGAGCATCAATATAAAATGTGTGGCATTTTTTATGATACTTTGTTGCCATCTGGTGTTTGTTTTGAAACTGGATCCTTCATACACAGACATGGATTTTAAACAACTGAGTCGCACCAGTTAGTAAATACTAAAAAAGATTTTTGTTTAATGGTTTTTAATGTTATCAGTTATTCTTCTGCATAGTTTGAAGCCTAAAATGTTCAACAATATTTAAAACGCGGTGGAAAATAAAAACAATGTAGCAGCTTCTAAGTGTAGTTTTTCTTTTCAGCTTTGAGTTATGTCTTTTTTTTTGTTTTTTTCCCTAATTTATTACTCTTTTACCATGCACCATCGTATGTAGAATCAATCTGTGAACTTTGACCTTTTCTCCAAAAAGGAAAAGTATTGAGCTAATATCTGTAAATATCTGTTGTTGTTGTTTCATTGTGTTTATATGAAGACACATTGAGCTGCACTGGACTCTCTGAGACAAAATACATCATCCTGAAGGTTAATCATTTAATTTCATTTTAATTGAATAATCCATAACTAATCAGTGTGAGATCCGATGCTGAATGTTCATTATCCTGCTTTATCTTCTGTTTTCTTCCCTTCCCACCATGTTGTTGTTGTAAACAAGAATTTATCCTCACTAAGTCATCTGACTAAATAAAGGTTAAATAAATTAAAATAAAAATAAGGTCAAGCTTCTCAAAGAGAAACAGCTTTTATGCAGTGAATTGATAAATTACGCTTTTCTAGATCATTTTGCCCTCAGTTCAAAAGAATAAAACTTGTTTAGAGTCATGAATGTTACATCCCATGATAAAAAATCTTATTGATATGAGTTACCAATAATGTTAATTTCCCTTTGGGATCAATACAGTAGAAAATCGTGTATTGTTTACAAACTGTTGTAAAGATAAACAAAGCTAACATATATTACTGCTACTGTGATTATGTTGTAGGAATTTAATGCAATAATCCCATGAAAAAAAATATAAACTTCTAACACTCACACTTAACTTTACAGAAGAAGAACTCTTGCTGATCATTTAAACTCCCACGATGCCGTTTGATTTGTGAAAACCTCTAAGATTGTTAACGTTATTGGCAGTAAAGCCATTTAAAGTCACTACGACATTAATGTGACATGCAGATCTTTTAACTGGAGGAGTATCTGGAGGAAACTCCCACATTCACAGGGAGAACAGGCAAACAGAAAGACTCAGGCTGGAGCCCAACCCGGGACATTCAGGATGCTCAGAACCGCTCCACATGTTCCACCGCGCCACTAATGATCACTTATCAAATGCATAATAATGGAAAAGACAATCTAAAAACCTCAAATATGTACAAAATGCAACTAAAAATAAGGGCTTGTCAGTCACTAACTGGAATAAAATGCATAAATGTTCTATAAGTGTATAAATGCTTCATATAAAAAATTTAAATGACAAAATTAACATAAATTTACAATTCACCTTGCCTAATAGAAATTCATTATTGGAGCCTGAGCAGAAGTGATAAGTAAACATGTCAGGTTGAGGCAGTTTTAACCATAAACTGTACAGTAATGCTGGTGTAAACCTATTAGCTGGTTTGATTCATTACATTATTTAAGTCTGTTTATAGCTGATTATTCCTCATACATGGTGGAATATGAGAAATAGAAATGAAATATAAGATGTTTTTCTGTTTCTAGGTGCCATGAACCTGAGAGTGAGGCGCTCTAAGCTTCTTTTCATGTCCCTCAGTGTATAAAAATCTAATTTTAATTTCCCATCCCACGTTTTTCCCAACAGATGCCAACCCAAAAAGACTCTTCCAGGCTTCAGCTCCGGCAGCGAAACATGAAACTCAGTGAATATACTTTTTTATTTCTGGCTCCAAGACATTTGGATGGGAGTAAACCTGAGCGTCTCTTTCTGTGCTGGCGCGTTTCAGCCACTTATCTCTCCGCTCTTATCAGCTCAGCCTTTTCTCTCCGTTTCATCAGTTTGTGCCCTCTGTCTCTGCAGAAGTGAACATTTTCAGCAGATGGAAATAATCCTCCTCCCCACCGCTGTGATCAAACGCCATTCGATCTCACAGATGGATAAAATAGACTCAGGTAGGCAGCAGCAGGATAAGACGTTAATCTGGGAAAAAGCTCAGGCGAAAGAAGCAGCTAACAGAGATAGAAGTGTCTTATTTTCTCTTTTTTTATTTCACTCTGCTGAAATCCTTCATCTTTAGTTACACTTTTTGAATCCTTTCTAAACTAAATCTTTAAAATGATCACTTGTTTTAAATCTGACAGCTTCAGAGGAGCACAGCTCTATTTGTTTTCCTCTAATAAAAATCAGATTAATAGAGTTTTAAACCTCAATTTCAAATTACAATGGTTGAAGTAAATTGATCTAATTTAAAACTGTTGCAGGAAGCCCTCCGCGCCATCACCCTAATCTTTGGTTCTCTGCTTAGACTGCTGAGGTTTAAGGCAGAAATCATTGGTAAAATAAAACGATGATTCAAACTTTAAATTTGTTAGTGTTATAAATAATTTTAAGTTTAAGTGTACACATAAGCAGCTGATTACTGAAGCCAAACAATTTTACTCAATATTTTTATTTTGCTAACCATTTGTGATTAAAATAAATAAATGTTAATATAAATGTTAATTATTACATAAGAGAAATTATAATTGAACTTATCTTTGTTGGTTTGATCTGCACACTGGATTTTTTTCTTGAAACATTTGTAGAAATCTGCAAATCACCTGTTTAAAATCCTTATTAACTCTGTAGCAGGGAAAGATGCAGATTGATGAGAAGTTTAGAGATTTCAGCATTTATGGGAGGAAAACGCAAAAATTAAAGCTTGAAATAAAGCAAAAAAGTGTTGCAGAAAAGCCGAAGTGGCAGAGTCTGGCTCTTTGCAGAGCATCAGCAGCAGCATGTGATTTATCAAACTCATTTCAGGTTTTCTAATTTGATTCTGTATTATTGTGTTCATGTTGCAACAATGTGAAAGACAAACTGATTCAATTTACAATCCGATTTCTTTCATGAGATGTAATTTTATCCTTCAATAAAAAAGAAAAATCAACTTTTGCTGCAACACAAAATGACCAATTTGTCTGCAAACTGGAGGTGAAGTTGTGTGTGTTTGTATCCTTTGGAGTGAATCTGTGCTGCTGTGACACTGAATCAGATGTAAGAGAGCCGTCAGTCAGACACCGACTTCAAATCAGATCAATCTTGTCACCATCCGATCGATTGGTGCATCTCCACCATGTCGCTTGCTGTTTGGCAGGAAACATTTCCATCCGTCTCTGTCTCTTCAGTATTTTGTTTGATCAATTCAATGCTATAATGAGTTACATTTGGGAAATTATGTTTTGCTGGCTGAGCATTGACTTTTCTTAAACACAAACTTATATAAAAACACCATATTTATTAAAGTACAACTGTGTTGCTTCAACAATTAAAGAGTGATTTCTGCTTTATTTGTCAAAAGTTTGGAACTTACTTATCATTAGCTGAGATGTTTTGATTTATTTTAGAGCTTTTCTAAAGCAGAATCCACTGCAGTTGTCAAAGTTTATTTTTATAGCACATTTATAACAACCTCAGCTGAGCAACAATCACAACATCACGGATAGATCAAACAAACAAATAAAATATATAAAATTTACAGAAAGTACCAAAAACTAATATTAATATAAACCCACACAGCTATGCTTCAACCTGCAGACTTATATTTGTTATCTTTTAATTTTCCTAAATTAAAACATATATTTTATGAATAGAGTACTGAAATACTCATGTGGAGCCAGTAGGTGGCACTATTGTCAACACCTTAATATACAAAGAAAGAACATTAGCAGCGTTTCTGAGCATATTCACCTGATTTTTTTTCATATCATTAATTAGGATTTAACAAGAGTCCAAATAAAGTATATAATTTATATTAACTTAATTTTGTGTCAACTGTTTTTAAGACTACTTTTGAAATTTGATGTGACATTCTGAATAAATAGGAATCATCTTTATTTTTAAAACCACCGGAAATCTGTTCATTAGGACCTTTATAGGGCTTCAGTTATGCAGTAGAGATGAATATTAATTATATTTATTGTTTTTATTATGTTATGTGTTTTATCTTGATTTTCTGTATTAAAAACAAAGTGGGAAAATTTTGAAAGAACCGTTTGGTTTCAACCTCCCAGTGACAAAAGACAAAAAATACATTTTAGAAAAGATTTTTTTATTACAAGAATAATATAATGAAATTATGTGATTAAAGTCATAACATTACTACTTTATTCTTGAAATAGTATGACTTTATTCTAGTGATATTATTACTTCATTCTCGTCATTTTTTTTTTCATGTTTTCTTAGTGGGGCCCTAATACTCAGTCATAGAGAAAAGATGTGTATGTAAATTATTTAGGTGGCTTAAGTTGACTGTAATTCCCTTTATTTAACATGTTTACAGAAAATAGGTGACTTCTAATTGTTTTGGTTACATTAAGTGAGACTAAAATGCTTCTTGTAATCAAGTCATTAGAGAAAATCGACACCTGAAGACATTTTGTCCTCTTAAATTATTGTCAAATTTTGCTGAAGAACCTTCAAACCGATTGGCAATAAATCCAAAAGTGTCGCACTGAAAAACAACAAACTTGATATTAAAACAATAAACTGCCAGAAGGGGCATCTTGTCCAAACAAAACTAAACTTTAATCTATCAGACACGTTTCCCACTACAGTCCAACCATTTTAATTCTCTGAACTCTGCAGGATTTTTTGCATCCAATGTGAATCTTTGTGCGAATACTGAAGTGTGAGGATTCATGCAGATAAATGTTTCATATTCTCGTGTGTGTGAGGAGCCAACAGAGCTGGAACAGATAAAGATCAGCATGCGCGCACGCTTTTATTACCTCGTTCATTGTTAAAATGCAGGCTGTCGTCTTTGCTTCTGGTTATATGGGAGCATATCTCAAATATTTGCAGTGAGTGTGTCAGTAGATGCTGGATAAGCCTAAAATAATCTATTCCTCACATACACACACTAAACAAGGCACTGTTCTGGAAAATGTCACACACTCATCCAGATGAACAACGCTCCCGCCCTCCTCTGTTCTTCCTCTCCACTCCCATCCCTCTCTCTTCATTTCCTGTCACTCCCTGTTGCTTATTCACTTCTACTCAGGCAACCTCCTCTCCTCTCCTTTGCATTTCCCTTTTCTACGTGTTGAACTCCTCCTCCTTTCCCTGCGCTTCGTTTCTCCCTTCATGATGTTCCAGTAATTGAATTAGGCGTCCCATGGATACAGACTCCCACACACTGGGCAGAACAAAACGCAGCACAGGCGCACGCTGCGTCCAGACCACGGCAGAAGCTGCAACTCAGGCTCCAGGTGTCTCTTATGATGTACCGTATCTGTTCCCACAGACTCAGCAATGCACACACACACACACACACACACACATCAGCCAACGTTTACACTAACGTTATGTTCAGTCCGATAAGATCGGAACAGCGGCGATGCATTTGCAAAAGGTTTTGTGCAGCAATGGCTGGTTTCTGCACACAGCTTTGTTCTGGTTTTATGCTCCTCTACTCTGGATCAAACTTCAAGAAAACTGCAAAACTGCTGAAAAACTGAGGTCCTTTAAATTGAGGCAAAAAATAGGAATAGAGACATAAACATCCTTTATTTTAAAGGGAAAATTCAGCGGCATAAGATGTAGGTTCACACAAAAAGACGTAAAGTGTTCAAACTAAGATTAACAATAACAACGATAATACTAGTAATAATATACTGTAGAAGACTAACAGAAAATCCTGGGCAGTTATTAAAAATAAAGATTTTGAACACATGTTCAGCGTTGGCTTTGATTCATAATCTCCCACTAAAATAAATTTGAGTGTCTGTGGTGGCAATTTGTTATGAATTGGATACAAAAAATGATGCATTAGTTCACTTCAGATGGTGTTTATTGTCATCTTCAGGTGACAAAAGGTGGAGACGTTGTCCAGGCAGTTTTAAAAACAGACCAAGAGAACAACAACTTCTAATTTTCAAAGTTAGGAGCTGTATCTTCATAGCAGCTCAAAAGGTTCAGTTTGACCTGTTGGGAGTCTAAACTCAGACTGACCCCCTGCGGTGCACAAAAAGACAAAACAAAGAACAAAAAAAAACACTAAGCAATTAATTCTAACTCAAGTAAACTCTTATCAAAATATACAAATAATCATAACACTGAAAAAAATTAATCTGTGACCAAAAATAGGAAATACTCGGTTCTGATGATGTCATCATGTGACTCTCTCCCGGCGCGCTCCAATCAGAAAACAGCTTTGTTTGAATATCTGAACCACTAGGGTGGATATAGCAGCTGAGACAAGAACACGGCGACCAACCGGGTCAGTTTGTACTGAAACCAAACAGTGAGTTATGTCGGCTGTGCGTATGTTTGTCTGCTCGCATGTTTTTACTGTAGATCTACGTCTTCCTCAGATCCTCTTCCAATATTAACCTTTTACTTTTCATGAACATCGGAGGTTTTCCTGCATCATCTCACCTGTTTATTTTTGTGTATCCCCTCTTGAAATTTTATTTTTTGTGCTGTAGTTTCTCAAATCTACCATAAATGTCAAAGTGTAATATCTTGGTCTTTCTTTGTGTAGAAAACAATCCACTCAAATTTTTGTTTATATCTTTAGTTTTAAAAGAGTAATTCAAAAGAAAAGCCGCAAAAACACCTAAAAAAGGTCAGAACTTTTAATAAAAAATCCAGATACATTTCTGACCAGTTTTTCTTGACTGGAAATACAACACAGTTGGTTTGAGCTTGTAATTTATCAGATCTCAGTCTTGCTATTGAAGCTGAGCGCAGGGAGAACCAATCTAAAAGCAATCCCAGTGATCCCACTGTGTGACTGTTGAGCAAATCCATGGTAACAAACCCACCTGGTCGACAGGGACGGTGGAGGGTAACAGATTACATGTACAGGATTAAAGTCATTTGATTTTATGATGTGGCGAATAGAACAGGAAGTGTCAGGTTAGCAGGAGCCCCAGGAGTCTGTAATGACCATTATTTCTGAGTGGATTACCTTCTGCAGGATGGAAATTTTAGGCCATCTGTGATTTGGATGAGTCTAGACATCCTGAGGGGATGTTAGATTGTTAGCTGTTAAAAATAAATAATAAATAAATGATGGTACCACTGGTTATAGGATGGCAAATCAGGCAGCGAGATTCTGTTAAACAGTGTCACTGCTTTTAAATTGTTTTCCACTGTTTTACACTTGTGCATATGTATTAATTAGTTTTATTTTGTAACCAGGTTGCTGTGTATTGCAGATTTCTGCCCAGGTCCCCTTTGAAAATGAGATCCAGATCTCAATGGGGTTTACCTGGTTAAATAAAGGAAATAAACAGTGACGTGCGGTCAGGGGAGGCAGGTGAGGCAGTGCCTCACCAGCCATCATGGAAAGAAAGAAAATATATAATCATAAAGTAATTTAAATTGTTATATTCATCCCGTGGTTTGTACTAAAAAATATTTATTTTTCATGTAGCTTCACCAATTTCGATTTTTATTTGTTCAAAATCGCTGAATTGTCTTATTTTCCCATTCAAATGCTTGGAAGCGATGCCGGTGAGGCAGCAGCGAGCTCTGCCTCACCTTGGATTGCGCAACCCCTGGCTCTGCGCTGGCTGCTAAGCGGAGAGAGCATGTTGCTGTACGGCGTCAATAAAATGGTTTAAACAAATTTAATATGTGAACTTATTTCCAATAATTTAGCTTATGTATATAATGTACAGTGCGTTTTGTCACCAACTGTGTTTGTGTAACGTGTTTCGTGTAATGAGCGATTATAAACGGCAGAGAACAGGTTCGAGGTGAGGCAGGCAGTTCTCTTGCCTCATGGCAGGGGGCGCTCAAGATCCCAGACGTTCGTCTTGTTCACTCCTCAACTGCCGAGTAAGTGACAGCGAGCTAGGCTAAACGATTCGGGAAGCAAGTCAAGTGCAGCGATAGATTATAATAGAGATAGTGATTTTTTTCCTCTCGCTTATCCCGACTTTCGACATGGATGACTACATTACAACACTAAAAAAGTTTTCTCAAGTGGACTTTCAATCGAAGCAGGTAAGACAGTAATAACATTTATTTTGTTTTGTTTTTTAAGGAAATGTGTGTTTTGTGAGCTACAGTTTGTATGTGTAAGGATGCAGAAGTGAAACATAACCTGTAAACTGCTGTCAATCTATGCATCTATTTGCAAATCTGATTCTGATGACGTCAGTGCCTCACCAGCTATGAACCTCACCGCACGTCACTGGAAATAAAAAATAAAAATCTGGACAGACTGATAGTCTCACTCTGCCTGACAGATAGGATGTAGAATAGAATATACCTTATTTATCCCCAAGAGGAAATTGCTCATTTGTTGGAAAAGTTGCTAACGTTGAAATTAAACTGGTTTGCTATAAGTTAAAACGTCTCAGACAGGAACATAATAAAACAGTGATGACTCAAACCAAAGATATTTCAGAGACTTGGCATGTCAGACGGAAACTGGTTGCTGTTTTTGTCACACTTTCTGATCTCTCTAGACAACTGAACAAAGTGACAGATTTGCTTTTGACAAGTTTACTTTCTAAAATGTCATGACAAAACATTTTTTCTAGTGAAATACTGTTTGACCAGTGGCTGTAAATACAGGTCTTGCATGTACGTAATAAATCTCTTCTCATGCCGAGATGTCAGGAAAAGAAATTCACAAACGTATGATTGTACCTAAGAATTTCAAACACTGCCAACTTCCCTTCCTTCTTGTTGTTCTATTAGAAATATCCGACTCCAGCCAAAACAAAATGTTTCAGACTGATCGAAAAAGCAGCAGGTGTAACATCACAGTTTTGGTTCCCCATTAGCCTATTGAAGTTGTGCCGCTTTATCTGGCACCAAGATGTCGGCAGCAGATCCTTTGAATCCTGCAAGTTACCAGGAGAGGCCTCCATAAATGTGTCTTCTTTGTTCAGAGTTTTCAGGTTATGTTCAGTTCCAAAGAGTTATTGGAGTCAGCAGTTTCTTTTGTTGCTCTTCAAAACATTCCTCAACATTTTTTTCTGCTCAAAGAGGCCACAGCCACCAAGAAATAACATCCCTGTGAAAAGATGCAGATGGACTGCAGCTTTGCTGACGAAGTAAACGCCGAAGTAATGGCAGGACACAAACACTTCACCAACGGCTTGTCTTGTATTGTAAGTTTATCCTGGTGCCATGTATCTCCAATTAAGTGAGGAATATAAACCAGGCCATCCATAGGATGTAAAACAAAACAAAATTCATCAAACCAAGGCGCCTTCTTCCAATGTTGTAGTGCTTATGTGCTCAATGTTATCACTTTTGAAGCTAGATAGTGGTCAACATAGGTATCTTGATATGTCTACTGCCATGCAGATCCAATGCGCAACAAACTGAGCTTCTATCAGATCCAGTATTAACTTATACTATAATATAAAGATATTACAGTATAATAATACTGTAATACAGTATTCCAATCAATTAGAACAGTATTCCAATTGATTGGAATACTGTTCCAATCAATTGGCTCCACTAATTGATTGGAACAAACCAGGCCAAATCAATATGTCACAGGTTGACTAATGTTCCTTCCTTGTATTATGTTACAAAGATGTTTCAGAAACCCCATACTAGATCAAGTTTTGAAAATGCTCAAACTTAAATGGGACATCAGTCCAAAATTTACATTTTACACCTTTTTGTATTTGAGTCTCTGCTGCTTCTAAAAACAGCCCAACCATTTAGGAAAGAAAAAACAAATTGGCAATAAGTTAATGTTTTTTGGTGTCTAGAAAACAAGTTGTTTTAAAAGCCTTGAGAATGTTAAGGCACTGCCTCTCACCTAGCAACCCAAACCCGTTACCTAGCAACCCGAGGGGAGTTCCACCCATCACCCAGCAACCCAAGCTGAGCACCAGCACTTGGTCAGCTGGTTTTATATGTGCTTTATAGTAGGTGCTGGAAAAGACAAGTGTTTTAAGGTCAACTTACCATCCAGAAACGACTTTCTGTATTCTTTTTGGTTGAGCAGGAGGCTCCACTAATGATTTTCAAACCCGACCAATAGGAAACTTCAACTAGAAAAAAAGTCTACATAGTATATCAACAAGATTACATGGACCTGTCAAGGCAAAATGTATATTGGCCTTATCTTTTCTTTTTTCAAAACTAATTTATGACTTATAAAAGAGCCAATATTTTCTTGCTTATCAAACAAGGTGGTGAAACAGGACAAGAGACCATTTTAACTGGAGTAGCCGGAAAGCTTAAATGTTACCAGTGATTTTTTATTTCTTGAGTGAGCTGAGAGAGAGAGAGAGAGAGAGGGAAGGTGCATGAAGTGATGTCTTTCCTAAACCAGAGTCAGTTACAGATGCCACTCTGTGGAGCCGGAACCAAAGCCAACACTCTGGTTTTTATTCTTTATTTCGCAAACAGCCAATGATCCGTCACCTGTAGCTCTGGGGTTGGGATTCATTTGGGATTTATCCCACATTTCCATCATTTTCCTCCCGCCACTGGCTTCGCGATGGGTCGCGCGGAGGATACGCATCAGCAGCGCGAGCAGACGCGACTCCAGCCGCTCCGACTCGGTTCGACAGGCTCGAGGAGGACGAGCTGATTCTGCGGAGTTAAAGGAGAAGAAGAAGGAGGAGAGGAAGACGGAGGCGGAAATCCCGCGAGAGAAACAAAAAAGAGAGAAAGAGAGAGAGAGGTGGTGGAGGGGGGAAAGAAACGCGGACAGATACGCATTCAGAGCAGAAGCGCCGCACGTGAGGCGCGCGAGCGGAGAGGGGAGTAATCATTAATTTTGGAGGAGCTCCGCGGTGAATTTCTGCTGTTTTTCCAGCTCACAGACGGAGAAAAAGGGAGTCTTCCGAACAGGTAAGGACCACCTAACAGCTCCCGCTAAACCTTTTCCTGCCGCACACGGAGAGAATTAAACACCTGTAAGCATCTTCAGCCTGATTGACTCAATTAACAGCAGCTGCTGTCTTCATGGTGCCACATTTAAACGACGGCCATCGTTTGAAATCGTGTGTCTTCAATAGTGACATGGGTTTAATGAAAGATTAACGTTAGTTTATTTCACTTTCTTTAGTATGTTTGCTCGTTGACCATTTTATTTTTTTGAGCAAATGTGGTGCTTTTGTTCCGTTTGGCTGTGTGTTATGCTCAAGCTTGGGTTGAGCAGCTTCTCCGTACGCAGATGAAGCCCTGAAACATGGTGCATACCTGGATCCATGTTTATTTTCATCACAGAGCTCCAGTGTTTGGGTCTGATCTGGTTTTCAAAGTGATGATGGTGTTGCTGTTGAGGTGTCGCTGAAGGTTGAGAGGGGAGAGATAGAGAGCGAAAGAGAGATGCTTTGGGTGACTGGTGGGTGGTTTATGTATCCTGAATGTATTGACTAATGCTGAGGAGAAAAAAAGAGGGGGTGTAGCTGAAGTGCGTGCGCGTCAGTTTGTGTGTGAGGGCCGCAGAGTTTGTGTGGGTCTCCATGGACTCCGCTTTGCGCGTTGGTGCGTTTTGGGTGCGCATGACGAGGCTTTGTGCGGTTAGAAACAGAGAAAGAGAGGGAGGATGGTGCAGCTTTCTGCTGTATTTGCAGAGTGGGTGTGTGTGCGCGTGCTCCTTTGTGCACGTTGTATGAAGATAGAGACAGAAATGGATAAAGCTGCAAAATGTTTGAGCTCCCCCATGGTTTTGGAAGCGCATAACGCGCAGTCATAAAGCCTAGGGGTTTTCCCCGCAAATTAGACCCTCCGTCTGCTTTTTTTTATTTTCCCTCGGTCTGTCCACCTGCAGGGAAACACAATCCTCTTTAAAATGTAAGGAAGACCTAACTGCAGGCGCAGCCACCCACAAACAATAACATCTGGGAAATGAACATCCTGCAGCAAACTGAATAATAACAACAACCAGAAAAATTATCTTGGCTATTTCATCTACAGGAGAGATGATGAGGGGGGAGGGGGGGAATCAATACAGACCGTTGATGATTTTATTTTATAACAGTAAAAGTTGCTGAATTGTGCATTTATTTTTTGGACAGTATTCTGAAGCCACTGCAGTCGTGTGGTGCAAAAATTACAGCTAAAGCAGCAAAGAAATGTCATTTAACAAATTGTAGGTAGCGAGTTTGGAAACTTTAAGTAGAAATATCTTAAAACCTGATTTGTTCGTGGCAATTCTTCCTACTGCTAATATAGAAATAAATTAACGTTCTAATGCTTTTATTTTGGTCTACGTTCCCTATTTATATACTGGATGTTTTTATTTTTGGAAGTGCTTGAACAGTCACGCCAAAATACACCGAGTTTGAAAAACAAGTTTAATCCGTGGACTCCAGACACGCTAGCAGTCAATCTGCCGCCAAGAACTAAACATGTCTATATCTGGAACATAGGTATGTGATGACGTTTACTTTGTGTTGACCAGAACCCTGGAAAAGAGATGCTGCGCAGTGATAACGGTGATTTCACTGATCGGGCCAAGATTTCCTCATAATTTGGTTGTGCTGAAGTTTGTAATAAAACCTGCTGTTCAACCAAACCACCTCATGCACAGTCTTATTCCTGAAGACAACACAATGCCTGCCTGTTCTTACTGCTTTTATTGGTAACTTATTTGTTTTTAAATGTATTGTTTTAGTTTTTCCCTCCTTGTAAATGTTCAGCACTTTGAAAGCACTTTATAAATTAAGCTAGTATTGTTATTGCTAGGTATTTGCATTTTGACATGCAGAATAAATAAAAAATAGAGAACAATTGAAGATATTTTCAAATATTCAAATGAATCCTTTTCCGGGAAAAGAGTATAAACATCTTACAGCTGACGGGCACGATGTAGCAACAGGTGGGGAAGGGGCTGCACTGCGTTACTTAATGCGCTTTAGTATCAGAAAAGAAGAAAACTCCTGCACTTTCTCTGGCTTCTTCTTAAAGTCATTTGGGAGGAGTTTTACAGAAAATGTTAGAGGTGTTGAAATTATAACTTTTAAAAAGTCACTGGGGTTTTATTTGAGTTTATATTTCTTCCTATCCCATTTTCTGTTTCTTTTACTTGTTTGTTTTCCAAGCATGTTCAAATTAAGATAAATTAAGCCCTCTGTGTGGTTTAGTGTAACTGTGTGCAGATGTCACCATTAAGCAATTTTATTTTCATACTTTCAAATCAAAAAAACTTATTGAAGACCTGTTTCAGTGTAATAAATTAAAAACGTGTGAATAACTTTGCTCACGTGTTTAAAAAAATGGCAACAATGGGCATAAACAGTTGCATGAGATTATATTCACAATTCAGCCATAGTGCTAGCACGACAAGCCCCGCCTACTTTTAAGCAGCTACGTATGCAGCATTTTGAGTGAATTACGCAGAAGAGCAATGGATTCAACACGTTGGAATGACACACAGCTTTGGTGGAGTCATCTGCACATTGTCAGGAAAACAAAAAACATCATCCTCCTACCACTTCCTGTCGTCTTCTTTGTGGTTTTTGCCAGGAGTAACAGCCGGCTGTCGATCACATGCATGACTCGTGTGATACAAAAAATGTTTGGGGTTTTGCAAAATACAGTCGAAAAACCTCATCCTAACACAAAAACCTTTTAGCGAAAAATGTTTGTTTCTAAATGACAGTATATTCATTAAGCAGATTTATTTTTATAATTTCAATTTGCACAATTATATGGCTAATGGAAGCCCAACTAATGTCTATTTTGTTGTTTTTTGCTATTCACTGTGTGTTTAAACAAGGACCAGTTTTACAAACCCTAAAACTACTCTTTTTTCCATTTAAAATATTAGAAAACTTCATTAAATGCAGAATGAACACGCTGTAACTTTCGTATCAATCAATCAATCAAATTTTATTTGGATATCACATTTCAGCAGCAGAGCATTTCAAGGCATTTTGTTTCATAAACGCAAAAACACAAAGTGATGCAATGTAGAATCAACAATCAAAACATTACATTAAATCAAGTGCCATCATGAAATTCGTAATTGATTATGTTTCAAATATAACAGTAAACAGGTGGGTTTTGTAGTTGAGATTTAAGGGAAGTCAGTGTTTCAGCTGATTTGCAGTTTTCTGAAAGTTTGTTCCAGATTTGTGGTGCATAGATGCGGAATTTTGCTTCTCCATGTTTGGTTCTGGTTCTGGGGATGCAGAGCAGACCAGAACCAGAAGACCTGAGAGGTCTGGAAGGTTGATACAAAAGGAGATCTTTAATGTATTGTGGTGCTAAGTCGTTCAGTGATTCACTTAAAAAATTGTCATTTTTAAGTGGCTGTATAACATATTCTGCTCTTTAAAAAAAGTTTAATCCAGCTTTTAGCACATAAAGAATACTATGATGGTACTTTCTCTGGCATTGCACAAAGAAATATCCTTGAAACAATGGAAATTCAATATAACCTAAAAAAAAAACATAACTTCTTAAGTCCAAAAAAGCTCAATGTTCTCTCTTAAATCATAATATTGACCACTCCTTAGTTCCACATAATGATTTTTTATGTTTTGTGACCAGAAATATTTCCAAATATTCATATTCGTTTTTCTTGTAAGCAAATCGAAAGTATAGGAACATTATTTCCAGCCAGCTGACCTACAGTGAGCAGTAACAGGTGGAGGAGGGACATCACAGCCAAACAGCAGGAATAAACTTTGGTCACTGAAAAACGTTTATGTAACCTTTCTCGTCCGTCGCGGCACCAGTGTAGCCTTCCTCGCTTGGTTGTTTGTCACCTTCTAGAATGAAACGCTCGTCACAATGTGGCTTCTGACGGCATGCAAGTGGCCCAACAGCTCCACCAGCATTCCTCAGGGTTCTGGTGGGGAAGCCGTGAGAGCCGAGAGATGCTGTTTCTCATCGCACCACTAGGTGGCTCTAAACATATGTATCGATTAAAAATCTCATAAATACTTACTATTATTATTATTATTTTGGGTAAAATTCACATACACATACATACACATGTTTCTCTCTGTTACATTTACAGTTTTTAAATCCTATCTGTTAAAATTCTAGTTTGTCAGTGAAATCACAAAATTTGTTGAAGTTTGCTGCATAAACTGCATATCTTTCCATATTTTTTTGGGCTGATATTTTCACTAAAAACCACCGAAACTTAAACAGTTTTGCACATTTCACATAAAAAAGGTCCAAGTCAAACCTGAAACCAGATGGGAAGCTTTTATTTTCTTAACTTGTTTCCTCATCATGTGTTTTCTCAGCATCTACAGAAATTTAGCACACAAATCGCCCCATTCTGTTAGGAACCATGTTTGTTCTCCTCCTCTTCCCCACCATGAGCTAAATAATTCAAAATCTAAACACTATCAAGCATATTCTCACTTTTGAGCGCTTGACTAGTTTTTGTAAGGGTTGGAACAAAAGACAGGAGAAACAGTGTGGCAGGGAAAGAAATAATAAATGATGAAAAAGAGCAAAGGCGGATAAAAAAAAAATCTCTTTGAGAAAAGACGCTGACATGAATGTTTGTTTAAATAAGGGATTTAAAAGAAAGCTGTGGCTTAGCGCCGCAGAGTGCAGCGAGAAGCAAGAATTTCACACTAAGAATGATGTTTGACTGCAGGGGGAAACGGATCATATTTGAGTCTTGTCTCAGGATAATAGATTCAAAACTGTCAGCTGGAAAGTAGAAAATGCTCCAGACTAGTTCTCGGCGTTCAGGCCTATTTTCACCGCTTTGGACGGGATCTGTCAGTTCTGAGAGCGATGCTTCTGCAGCTGCCTGCATCTTGACTTCATCTGAGCTGCTGAACGCTAACAGCAGATGGCTGCTGCTTCACTCTTCATCTGAAATACAGGGATGTGGGATAGCAGCACCTGGAGCCCGGCGAGTTTGGTAGACTGCAAATAACGAGCACATAAGCTGCCCAGATTAATCCTTTCTCATCTCCCATCTGGTTATTTTAAATAGCTATGAGTAAATAGCTCATAGCTGCATGAGTTTTGTTTACGTCCGGAAATTTTGCGCATGCGCACAACGCTGGAGAGTAAACTGGATGATTCTTGTACCTGCCGTCCGCTGCCGCGACAGGACAACACGGTTAACTATAGAGATATAGATATTATTAATTCACTGCAGTGCGTCACGACAAAATAAAAAATAGCGAGGAAAACCCGTTGAACTCAAAACCACTTTTTTCTCGCTTTCTGTTGTCGGTGACGCTACACGCAGGCTCGTTGCCACAGCAACTGACAACAACACCAACATAACTATCAGGATTTAACACCACAAGACACCAGAGGTGTGACCAAGTCACTGTGTTGCAAGTCTCAAGTAAGTCTCAAGTCTCTGTCCTCAAGTCCGAGTCAAGTCTCAAGTAAAGACAGGCAAAAGTCGAGTCAAGTCTCAAGTCAGGAACCTTTAATTTCAAGTCATTTCGAGTCGTTTTTATTTTATATTTTTTTTATAATTTGCAATTATACATAAAATTCCAATAATAGACCATTTGTTTGTTTTAAAATATGTATTTATCTCAAATGATAGAACATGTGTAGCTGAACACAAAGTATAAAAAACATTTTTAAATTGGACCACTTTATTGCCCAGTTCTGTTAAACTTGATATTCAATAAAAAAAGACGAAAATGCTGACATTTCCACAGCACAATACAAAGAACCATAACAGCAGTTTTTTCCTCTTTTCTCTCACCTGTCAAAACAATATATTGTCAATATAATTTCCCAACGTAGATGTCTTCAAATACACCAACCATCCTTAGATGACACTAGACCCGGCTCATCATCATGATGGGACAGAGAGACTCTGTTCCCTGTGTTCAGGTCCAGAATCTGCTTTCTGTTCCGGAGCCCCGCTCACTATCCACCGGCTTCCTGAGCTAACACGGTGCACATTATTTGTGGAGGCATTTGAAGGACCGGATTTATGGTAAATCATCACCAATTTAACCCGGAGTACACATGCTAACACGAAGTTAGCTAAAGTCAACTATCTTACAGCAAAAGAAAAGCGCCACCTACCGATCTTTGTGAAGCTTCAAATGCCGGACAAAGTTGGACGTCGTGGCATCTCCATCCGATATTCTCTTCTTGCATGTTTTACAAGTTGCAGTTCGTTTTTTAGTCGAAAGTTCATAACCTACGTAGCCAAAAGAAATTACTCGCGGAAGGATATTCGAGCGGTTATTTCGTATTTCGTTCCCTGAGCTCTGTAGCTTTGCCGCGTTTTTTTAAACGTCCAAATCCTGTTAATTTGATTGGTTGTGCTGCAGCTACGTACACATACATACATAAGGAGAGAGGAAAACCATAGTGACGGTCTGCGCATATTGATACGGAATGAGTGACATTAATTAATGACGCCACTTTATAAATAATGTGTTTTAAATTTTAAGACTTTGAGTAAAAAATATCAAGTCTTTTCAAGTAAACAGCTTCAAGTCGAGTCAAGTCCCAAGTCAATGGCATGAAAGTCAAAGTCAAGTCCGAGTCTTTGAGCATTTTTTCAAGTCAAGTCTCAAGTCGTGATTTTAACGACTCGAGTCTGACTCGAGTCCAAGTCATGTGACTCGAGTCCCCACCTCTGCAAGACACTCAAACATTTCCCACAAAAAGAACAGAGCATCCAGTCCGTTACAGTTTCATGTTTTCAGGGTGGATGTTTATTTTGCTATCATTAATAAGTGATCGCTGTGGCAGATTAGCGCACCACTGCTTTTAGCTAAGCTAACACCGCTAATTTAAACACCCGGTCTAGTGATGATCTGTCAGAGTTAATGTTTAGGTTGGATTTTTTATTTTTTGAACTGAACCGAAGCACAACAAATTCAACATCACATCTACAAAATCAAGCAAGGATATCTCACTTCCCTCTATTTTTTTCTTAAAACCTTTTTCTGAATTATCTAGTTGTCTTTGTGTTGACAATTAGTAGCAAAGAATTGTCCCTTTTTCTTTTAAATATCATACCAGGCATGCATTTAAGAAATTGGCGTAACAGCTAAAATCAATGCTTGTTGTCGTCAGCCAGCAGCTTTTTGCCCTCTAGCAGGGAGATGGAGGAACGTGACGTCATGCTGAAGGGCCATATATTATCTAAGCTTTTTTCTCATTTGAATTGTGGATTTAAAGGAGTGGTGTGTGGTCAGTTTGGTCCAAATATGATGCAATGTGGTGAAACCATCTGCTCCTGCATTGAGAGATATACCTCATCTTTTATATACCACTCTAATCTTGGCAAGTTTCCTTGAGACAAAATAAAAAGACACCAATTACACCCTGGTGGACGGTTTTAAAGGCAGACCATTTCCTCCACTTTAAAATAAAAATCCTGGTGTCCGAAAATAATAGAATATTAAAAAATACTGGTTTATTTCTACTGCTAATAAACCAGCAGGAGGCACAGTCTACATTAATACATGACAAATTTGAAAAAGATAACTTCAGAAATGTTTTTCTTTGACATTGTTTAATGTTATTTTTTTAAATGAATAAAGCTGGACATTAAAGCTGTGCTGATACAGCTTCAATACTGTGTGAACACATGCTGACTAATTGACTATTTGACTAATTCACCAAATTTCTTATTTTTTCATCCCTCAAAACAATATCTGATTTGTGCTAGTTCCACATGTTGGACTAAATCAGATGTAGTTGAAATCAAAACATCTGAATATTAAAAAGTTAAACTTCAGAGTAAAACAGATAAACGTAGCTTTCCCATCTCCCATTAAGGGCTATTTCTACTTTCCTAGGGAGCTTTCACACCTGGTAAGCTGTTAGGAAACCAAAATTGCAACATATGTTGCATTTTCAGCTGCTGTGTTTCACTTTCACACTGAACTGTGTCAAATAAACCAAAAGAACTGAAACATCTGTTCACCTCCTCGCCTGTGGGGGGCGCTGCACCATAAAAACCTCTGAAGAAGATAATGAGCACAACTTCCTTCTTCACAAAAAATGGAGTAGCGGCAGATTTTAACGATTGTAGGATTTCTTTTTGTCTTTGTTAAAAGACGAAGAACCATTTCTCCTGCTAGCACTAGATTAGCATTTTTGTTTTGGTTGTATTTACCCAGAATGCTGTGCGTTGAGAGATCCTTGGTCTGCTTGCATTCAGACTGCACCAGAGTTCACTTCAACCAAACGGGGCGTACTTGTTGAAAAGTCACTACATTGGTATATTGGAGGTTATTTCCGATTATTTTTGGGGTTCGCAGGAATACTTTGATTCTACCAGCATTTCTGTTCTTTGTGGTAATTTTATGCTGAAATTTAAAGCATTTAGGCAAATTGGCTCTGATAGGCGTCACATAAGTGTGACAGATTGACCTGCTTTTGACCCGCTGCTGCACCGTTTGACTGACACTCGACAGGAAACCTCAGCTCAGAGTCTCCTCTGGTTTTCTCTCGGCTGTCGTCTGTCTTGTAGATCTCAGTTTGGCCAAACTCAATCAGTTTCAAAACCTCCATACTCTTGGTTATAAAGTGAGGTCCTGCCTCATCTGGAGAGAATTCCCAGTTTTTCCTGAACAGTTAATGTGGAGGAGATTCACTAATTTTTTTTGAGATAAAGATCAGAATAAATTGCACTGGAGAAACACAAAATCTTTTCATTCTAGTTTCTGGTGAAAATATTTCAGTACATTTGAAATGAGACAAAACTAACTCGCAAATAACTTTTCAGTAAGATGTAGGAGCTTGTTTTAAGTAAATAATTCCCAAATATTGGCAGATAACGTCACTCATGACATGGGAAAAATGTCTTATGAGTGGCACTAATACTTTTTAAGTTTTAAGTTGATAATTTCTTAATATTAATTTCTTAAAAGTTCTAGTTCGAAAGTAGAGCAAGATATTTTTATGTGACATTATCTACCAGTGTAACTAGAACTTTTTTATCAATATTTAGGAGTTATTAACTTAAAACAAGCTCATATATCCTGCTGAAAAGTTACTTTTAAATTAGTTTTGTCTTATTTGAAATGCATTGCTATGTTTTCACTAGAAACTAGACAAAAATAGTTGGTTGGATGTTTTGCAGTGTAATTTATTGTGATTTGTGTCTCTAAGAAAACATCCCATGTCCTCCACTTTTGGCCATATAAATTTGTAAGTTATAAAGCAAAATGTCCGGATCTCACACCTTCAGATCCTTTAATCTGTGCTGCTTGAGCATTCGATCTGGTTTAGGCCTGAAAAGGAGAGAGAAACGGTCCAGAATCCTCTTTTGGATTTGTGAAATTGTTCCTCTGTGACCTGAGTGGGTGAGATTTTTTTAGTTCAGTGTTTCTCTCTCTCTCTCTAGCAGCCGTCCCTTCCCTCCTTGTCTTCCTCTTCCACTCACTCTGTCGTTCTCAGATAGATGGATAGATGAAGGTGCTAGAGGTGTGATTGTTTTGTGCAGCAGAATGAAACACAGGTGATGCACTTCATCCCACTGCAGACTCTATTTCACTCCTTCTTTCTCTTTTTTTCTTTCTCATAAGTCACTGATTTTTTTTATTTTTATCTCTGTCCATAGCTTTGTTATTTCACGCATTGTTCCATTTTGCTTCTGTAAAGTCCTGCTGTTTCTCCACTTGCTTTATTTTTTTAGTCAAATGTTTTCTCTTTTTTCACTCTTAGATTTTTTTTAATCTTTTTGTCATTTTATCTTGTTCCTTAGCTGATCTGTATTTTGCTTATAAATGTGAGCATGTATGGAAATATTAGCAGATTTATACACAGATTTTATAGAAAAATCACAAGTCATTTTGTTAATCACAAAATTAACAGCTGGAACTGTAGATGCAAACATCACAGCTAAATAACTTTTGATTTTTAATAAATAAAACATGATATTTATGCACTGCAAGAACTACCAACTCCACAGAGGAAACTGCAGCGTAGTTTTTTCCTTTTGTTTCTCGCATTTAATTGTTAAAATGACAACGTTTACACAGATTAAGATTACTGGCTTGTAATATGTGCTCCAGGATAAATCTTGAGTTTCTATGGAATATGAAGATATCAGGTTTGAAGTAAAGAATATTTCAGAATCACCTTTCTGGTTTATTCTCCATCTTGTCTTTTCTGTGCATTTGCTTAGTTTACTAAATTCTAAACTCATTTTACAAACTTTCTTTTTCTTTCTAAAGTTTCTATTTATTTTTCTATTAAAGGTTTTTACTACTCTCCATTTTAACTGGTCTTGTTTTAATAAAACAATTAATAAAAAACTCAACACATTTTAACATCTCCAATTAAAATAATAATATGCTGCTTATAATAAGCAAAAAATGCAGAAAAGCATCTGTTTTTTTCTTTTCTTCTTCATTTTCATCTCTAAACTTTGATGATTTGATGTGCTTGAAGTTCTTTCTGTAAAAACGAATCCTATCCTGTCGATGGAAAACATAAATCCTCCAGCAGCTTTCAGCGTCCAGCTGCATTTATTATTCTGTGAAAATAGCTGCTGTATGGGTCGCTTAATTAATCATTTCAATCCGACGATGAAATGAATATTCACTAATGCAGATTGTGAGCAGTTATCATTTATGGATGTTTCATGGTTTAGTGGTTTTCATTGCCGAGAATGGAGCTAATGGATCTTTGAATTAAGCAGAGTTTTCTATTATTGCTGATGATTTCAACATGCAGGAGGAATTTGAATTTTCCTTCTGTTTTTATCAAACTATAAATTCTACGTAAACAAACTACAGATGAATTAAAAGGATAAAAGATGTGGGATAATACCAAAAACCAGTAATTAGTTACATTTACTCAATTTGATTTACTTTAGTAACTTTTTTGAGGAAATATACTTTTATTAGTATTTTTAGCACTCTGTACTTTTTACTTCTACTTGAGTAAAATTTCTGAATTTTCTACCCACTCAATGAAAAACGAACGTGTGTTAACCGAAAATTCACCAGACACAAACCTGGAGTTGTGTTAAAGTTTAACAAGTTTTTCATTGAAATAAACTGATTTGGAAACATTTTCTTTTGCTTAACTTTGTTATATTTTGTTACTTGTATGAAATATTGTCATTTTTGTTCTTAAAATACCAAAATTTCCACTTTATATTTTGGTCCATCTGATGATGTAAGTTTTAAATATTAAATGATTAATATTTTGATCAGTACTTGAGTAAAATTTGACCAAATACTTTTTTACTCTTACTCGAGTACAGTTTTTGGCTACTCTTCCCACCTCTGCCTTTTCAGTTAAGCTTCATTAAGGAGATTTTCTATCAATGCACAATCTATATTCTTATTGCATGTATATAAAATCCAAATGATGCAGGATTCCAGTATTGTTATCTGAACAGAGAACTGAATGTTAGAAATGTCTCCTTTCCTCTAAACAACATAAATGTGGACAAAGACTCGGATGAATCCGTGAAGCAGGTCACCTTGGAGATTTCTCGTTTTGCACTTCAGCGCCAGCGAACCGAATTGACTGACATGTGAGAATTATTGGCAGCTTCGTCTTTTTTAAGAGCTCTCGCTCTGATCGTCCTCATTCTCCTCATGTCTCCAAAGCACGTGTCTGCATGCTTTTCTAATTTTAGAGTAAATTCACGTGTGCATCTGTGCTTCTTTTCTCCCCAAGAGTGTTTGCGTGTTTACCACACTCTGGGTGTTTGATTGGAAACTCGTTCTTATTGACGGATGCTCCTCTGGGTAAACGTGGGTTGTGTTTAGACCACTCCAGATTTCTGGAGGTAATTCACTGTTGTGGCATTCGGAAACTTAATGATGCACGTCTTTCATGTGTTTTGTCTTATTGTTGATGGGATGTTTTGCTTTAAATTATTAATGTCGGCACAGAACAGAATTAGAACTTCCAGAGATTTTTCATCAGAAATTTGAAATTTGAAGTTTGAGTCAGAAAATGGACCGAAGCGTTCCTGTAGAACCTCATTTCACAGCAATCATGGGGCTCAAGAAAAGAAACTAAATCATCTGAATGTTTTCTTTTGGTTCAGATCGTAGATGAGTATCAGCTCAGGTTGATCTGTTGGACTCTCTCCTTACCGTCGTCTCATTCAGCAAATGTTTGCTGTGGGAAATATTGTGTCCACATCCTCCCAGTGCAGAAACCTCGTCTGACTCCAGCCAGCATGTTTAAATACAAACCCATCCTCCATCAGCTGACAAAGCAGCAGCAACAGCACAATCAGCGCCTCTTTGTTGAAATGATTTGCAATTTATTTTAGCTTTAATGTGCGGGAACAGCAGTCCTCCATAATTTGGCGAACAATGAGAACAGGCCCATTACAAAAACACAGCAATTACTCGTCCAGATAATGGGATGAATTCACTTTTTTTATTTTTGTTATTGCCAGGAGGAGAGATGCATACCTGTCTGCAGCTTTCTCTTGATTGTGTTTATGACAGCGCTGATGTTCTGTAGAAATGTCATCAAAAATGAGTCACGATTATGTTCTGTGTTTTTGTGTTTGTCATTGAAGCATGGGAGAAGCATTAGAATAAAATCATCCCCTCGTTTTGACGTGCCATCAAGCTCAGAAAGGCTGGAAGAGAAAAAGATTTGACAATGTGTCTAAACACAGAGGGAATAAAATACTTTCTAATGTAGAAACAGAAACTGTCAAGATCTTTCTTAGCTTATTGGGTAAAAAATAAAATCTTATTTTTATTTCCTGCTTAGGCGCATCAGCCTTCAACCCACCTGCTTAGGATTGTATTAGAAACGTAATCAATTACAAATTTATTGATGGAACTTGACTTAATGTCGTGTTTTGATTGTTGATTCTATGTTGCATTGTGTTTCTGTGTTTGTTATGATGTAAAGCACTTTGAAATGCCTTGCTGCTGAAATGTGCTATACAATTAAAATGTGATTGATTGATTGAACCCACAACTTTTATTTTAGAAAGAAGAGTTGTATTTTAGCATCCTTTCTTTACTGCATCTGCAACATATGGCTGCTATATTTTCTTTTTTTTTCACTAAAAGTACGTAACCAACATTTTTATTTAGATCTATTTTTCTTATTAGGATGGAAACTATGTAAAAATATCAGCGTCCCATATGAGAAAATCATCTTTTTCGAAACGTTTTGTGTTTTTATTCATAGGAAAACCTAAAAATATAAATAGAGGTTTCAATTTAAAAATTAGATTAACAGATTTCATGCAGTAGATATTTATCAAAAATGTCTGTTTTTCAGAAGGTCAGGTGATATTTGTGACTAAATTGATTTATTTAAATGAATTGAGGGCAAAAATAACTTTTTTTGCATTGTACAAATTGCACAACTTTACTCTAATCAGTATATATCAGCCTTAGGATCCAACATGAGTCATGAAAAAAACAAATCCAGAGGTAAATAAATATTTTAAAGCGATGTATGAATGCCATTGGCATACATTTTCATTTTATAATCATATAGAGTTTCATTATTTTTCAGTTTTATTCCTGTCTTTCTCTTACTGGGCTACCATTTCAGATTTGCTCCTCTCGATTAGTTTTTAAAGCAGAATAAAGAAAAAAAAGAGAAAGCCTGGGAGAGATGTTTGAAAATCTACAATCAAATATCAAACAAAGAGAAGAAAAACTTCCCCAGAGTGTTTTTGAGAAAAGAGACCAAAGCAGCAGAAAATGAAAGAGTGAAGTAATCGTACAGGGGAGACGACCCGAATCAAACGGAGACAGGTTGGAAATGAAAATGAAAGGAGCACCTGGAGGGGATCTATGCAGAGTGAGAGGAAGTGTGAATGGGTCAGAAATACAAATCAGTTCAAATATGGAGTTAAAGGAATATAAGTGGGGCGCGGCCGCCCCTTTGGCTTCTGTCTCCTTCTGTGAAGTATTTTATCCTGCAGCTCCGAGGCAGACTGAGCGACCGGCTAATGCTGCAGCTTCTTCTTAAAATCTCACTTCACAATGTTGTCTGGTTTTAGAAAACAAACAATTTGTTATGGCTGAAACGATTAATCGTGATTAATCAATTATTTAAATAAATCGTCAACTAATTTAGTAGTTAATTAATCGCTAACTGGTGTGTACCTACTCAAAAATATCAGTTTAGTCCAGATTAATCATGATTATTAAATTTTTGAAAGAATCATCAATTCATTTAGTGGTTGATTAATCATTAATCAGAATATGGAGACTCAAAAATGGACATTTGGTCCAGATTAATCTTAATTAATTATTTTATATAATCGTCAACTAGTAGTCAATTAGTCCCTAACTGCAGTATACAGACTCACCCTATAATTCTGTGTTAAAATACTTAAGTGGATAAATAAAAAATAGAATGTGCCTTTTTTTTATCCAATTAATTGTCAGAATAAACGATTAATTAGTTACGAAAACCTTATTGTTTGTTGCGGCCCTACCATTTTATATTTCTGATCATTTCTCTAAAGGTCAATCCAATCACAGCTTCTTCTTCTGTTAAATCTCCATCTTAATTAAGTTGTTTTTGGAATTTTTGTTCCATTTTCTGATGATAAACAACAGAAAGGAATTTAAAACCAGGATGCGATCCAGCTCAGTATCCACTGAGGTTTTATCTTGGAAACAATCTAAATCTGTGTTGAGAGGTTTTCCTGCAGCGTCTGAAGAGATTTACAGTAAAAATCTGTCACCAGAAGAGATTTCTCACTGAGAAAAAGATTTAAAAACAGAAATTCTGCTGCACAAAAAGACACAAATCTACTGAATGTCTTCTTTTCTCCAACTGCTTGATTAAAAAGGTTTCTCTCTGTCTTTCTTCCTCCTGTCCTTATCTGCTGTTGGGGTCAAACTGACAAACCAATATCTTTACAACCATGTTTTATCCTTTGGAAGAAGCTCAGACTTTAAAGCTATTCCTAGAAATGATCCTGATTATTAGCATCTTTTTTATTCTTGACCACACTGATGATTATTTAGCACTTTAATGGGTTGAGCTGAAAAATGTGGATATATTTATTTAATGTCACATTGTTCTTTTATGTCCCTAACCTGAATGAAGAGGGTCATTAAACCAACTCCTCATTTATTCCTTATCCAGACTGCATAATTACATTTATAAACAAAGTATTTTTCTCAAAAACTGCAAATATTTTGAGGCAGATTCCATTTTAATTGAACTTTTCAGTTCAAAATAAACAATGGTGGTCTTGCTTTCACAGACGGTGGAAACTTCGTCCAACTTTTAACGTCACTTGGAAAGGAAGCTTAAAGAAAGGTGAGCTCTGTGGACGTGATATTAGCAAAGCTAGCTGTACAGAGACACGTGTTGCATCTGCGATGAACAAAAGTTGTCACTCATGCGCTGAATTATTGTGTGGAGGTGTTGACTGAGGTGTCCCATATATGGGACAACGTTGTGACCACAGTTTGCTATATAGTGATATAACATCCATGAACGATCCAATTCTTCTGGACGGATCTTTACTAAGTCCTATAGGACTACAGCCTCCCTGAGAGCCGTTCTTTGTTCTTGTGATGCTCTGCATACACTGCAGTCGCTATTATTATGTTATTTAATTAAAAAAACCCATTTATTTAATTGGTGAAAAAACAAAAAAAGAACGTAAGAATGCAGAGCATGCTCATTGCTCTTTGATTGTTTTCTTCACCTGTCATGGTGGCAGACAGGGTGAGAACAGCCACGGTCCTTCTGCTTGGTTACTACTTGCTTGTTCCGACTTGGACATTGTTCATAGTTGAGCGTTGTTTACCGTTAATGCATTGCTTTAAATGCTAAGTTTAATGGTGCAAACAGTTGTGGTTTCTGACATTGGCGATGTGGGCAACCGCCCAGGGCGTTATCTGTTTAGGGATGGCAGGAGACCTCTGCGGATTGTGGCATAGAGATGGAAACAAAGCAGAATGAAGAAGAGTTTGAATTGATAATGATGCTGGTTAAAATTATTTCAGCTCTAAGTATTTAATATGTAGGTGTTTCATGGGAATGTGGATTTTTCAGATCAATTTGAGAAGCAATTTTGATAGGTGCACTTAATTTTATTGTGTCTTGTAGCGCGGGGCGCTGGTCTTGGTCTTGACCTGGTCTCTCGGGTTAGGTGGTCTTGACTACAACTCTGCTACATGGCTCCTTGGTTGCATGTCCTCCCCCACCCACCTTCTTTCCATCACCTTTCTGTTGGATTTCTTTCAAAATAAATGCCAGTAGTGGCAAAACAAGTGAAGTTCATGCTATGTTAGGACAGGAGACGAGATGTTTCCATCCCTGAAATTATGATGCATAGAATCACATATCTAAGTTTAAGCTATGTTACAGAGAATAAACACAATAAAAACATGCTTTATCTGTGGCATTGTTCATTAAAATGGCAAATTTCTAATGTATTAAAATTAAATACGATAGGTACACTTAATGACATTGCATTAGGTAATGCATTCAGCAAGTACTTTTAATTGCAATACTGAAGTATATTTAAAAGCAAGTACTTTTTTACTTTTACTCAAGTAAAAATGTTAATGTGGTACTTTTACTTTTACTAGAGTACATTTTTGTCTGTGTATTTGTACTAAGTAATTTTTTTGAGTACTTTCTCCACCACTGAAAATCAAACTTATGTTTCACATTATGCACTTAGACCTTTATCTGAATGTCAACACCTGCAACAACCTACTGACCCTTTGCGCGTGACGTCACGCTCCCCAGAACTCCGCCCACTCCGCCATGACGGACATCAAAACAACCAATGCGCTCCTTTAAAGCTAGCCTAAAAACAGACACCTGTGACCTAAGATCCTTTTCTTGAGTTGATTCCGCTGTAAAAATGGTCACAGGTTGCAAAGCGGTAGGCTGCACAAACAGAAAAGGGCGCAGACCAAACTTGTCAGTTTATTTTATAACTTTTAATGAGGAAAGATACAGCGGTGATGGATGTCAATCATAACGACTGGCAGCTGTCGGTGATTTACAGCGAACACTTTTTACAAGGTAAGAAGATTAACGTTCATGTACTTTATAAGTATGATTAGAAAGATATAAAATATTGCATTATGGAGAAGGTAGGTGTCTAAGCATTGGTAACCATGGAAACAGTGCCGCACCGTCATGTAGCCTAGCATGTATGGAAAAAGAACTGGGTAGCATCTCGTCTCCTGCGTGTTTTTAAAGCTGCTTTGGTTTAAAGGGAAACACCGTTTATGACTTTGTGATATAAATCATGTGGTGTGAATTCAGGCAACGTCAGTAATTTGATCAAGACGTCAGGAGGGAGGAGGTACGGGCCGGTTTCTAAGCTAGCTGGTTCAAACTTTTGTAAACGCCGCCGTCTATGAGCCCCAACCAGGTGTGTTACGTTCAGAGACAAATTAGCTCGACTGGAGCCAGAAGAAGCCACGAATAAACTGGCAAAACCAACGTATAAAAACAATGTAAGTTTCTCTATTCAACACTCCCGTCCCTCGTTCCCGACGTCCATCATGGCGCCTCCAATGATTTAGTGACGTAGTTGCAAAAGATCAATATCTAGTATTGAAAAGAGAAAGTGCTCACAGGTTTTCAGGTTTCAGTGCCTCAGATCACCTAGCTTTATTCTTCCTCCTCCATTATGGTCTAACAACCTCACTTTCACCCTGCTGCTGCGTTCCCTGCCAAACTAGCAACCCAAGAAAACAACTCTCACAGTGAGGGGAATTAGTGATTGAAGTGTTAAGCAACAGGCGATCTCGGCCAGGCAGCCATGGAACTGGAGTAGTCTTTTTTTTTCTGTTATTTTCCTGCAGCTTCGTAAAGAGAAAGCTGAGCGCTGCAGGGATCCTGACAGATAAAACACCCGCTAGGTTCCACTTTACCTTCCGAGTCGCTTCGCTGACAGAAAAATTCATTGAAGTTTCATCAGGAGGCCTTGATCAACGGCAGAAAACTCCAAAACGTCATCCGGTCCTAAAATATGAATCCACAAGGCTTGTTTGCATGTTCAAACGGTTTTAAAGGCTCCGTACAAAGCATTCTTAGAGGAAAGTCTTTTTAATTTTATTGCTAGTTGGCCATATTTCTGAATTTTTGACATATTTTGCTACTTAGTTGGACTCCGACTGCCCTTCGTAATCTAACCTGATCTATATTTTCTGTGTGTGAGATACTAAATGTCTTGTAAAAAAGTGGAAATTTTTAACAGAAAACAAAGAAGAGATTGAAAAGTCATCTGTTATAATTCAAAATGTCCAAAAGTTAAGAAATCAAGTAATTGTAAAGGTTTTTAATCAAAGACAACAATGACTTACAAAATTAATAAATTATTAACTTTGTGAATAAGTCTAAAACATGAGTCTTGTTCGGGTAATGATCTGCTTTTGATCAGCTGAATTTAGTTTTTCATGCACATCTTTCATTTTCACTTAATCGTTGTTTCATAAATAATAGGTAAGGATTACTTTTTTATGTTTTCAGACTCTTGAAGTTTGATTTTAATCCTTTTAAAGCTGTTAAAAACCTGGTTATGTCAGACATAAAACCCAAGATTTAAAAGGTATAAAAATAACAAAAATCTCAGTATTGATGTTGAATCTGTATCCGTGTTCTCCCTGCATGCTTTCAGAGCAAAAAGCAGAGATGTTTTCAGATTTCAAAGTGGTATTTACAGCTGAATCTGTGTCAAATTCCCGACGTGTGAGCTCTTCAGATACTCTGATGTGCCTCATTGTGCTGCAAGTATGGAGCTGATGCTCTCATACGGCTCGGTTCACGGTGAATGAGCCGGCAGCGGCGCAGGTTGTTATTCAAGGACGCTTGACAGTCAGGCTTTTTAAAAAGAAAGAGCTTCTTCAGCTGCAGAAAAGTCTCATTTAACCACTTCAGCGAAGATAAAATTGCTCTTTTTTTTCTCTAGTTATTATTCTTTAACTGGTTGTGCAGCATCCAGTCAAGAAAAGGAGACTGAAAATGATCAATGAAGCTTCTACACAGAGTAAAATCAAATCTGGGTTTATTTTATGCTGCTACAAAATGCCTGAAGTGACATTGTAGGTTCAAACAGTCATCATCTCCCTGCAGTGTTTTATATGAAACTTTTAAATTAATTAACTTTTAAAAACTTCTTTAAATCATTCACAAGTGAGCAATAGTTCAAAATAGTTTCATAGATGTTATGACTGAAGCTGAGTCAATTTAAATACGTTTAAATTTGTGAATCTGTTAAAAATTTATGTGAAACTTGAGGCTTTCTCATCGTCAACATATATAATATGTGTCAAACAGATGACATAATGAAAGTGGGCTAATTAAAAATGAGTGAAATCGATGACGACTGTAATTAAAAGGCCACAAATCAGCCGTTCAGCTTAATGAGCTTTTTAAATGTTAAAATCTTTGTCACCGAGTTTCCATTCATCTCTCTGAAAAGCTCTTTATTAAAACCTAAACACAACCGGCTGCTTTTCTCATTTGATGAATTACGTCTCGTCAGGGTTTTTCTTTCATGTTTTTGGATAAAAAAAAAAAGAGATTTATTTTTAAATGTTCATTACATCTAAACACTATAAGTATAGTTTCTTTTATTTTGTAGGTTTTAAGTAATTCTGCTCATTTATGTTAAAAGTGTTTTCAAATCAAAATGAATAGCTCTACGACAAAAAGTGAATGGTACACTGAAAAAATAAAATTGACTTAATTTGCTGTATGTAATCGAACTAAGTTTGTCAGACTTACTTTGTTTACATTTGCTTAACATGACAACTTAACACACTTAATACATTTACTGAAATCTACTTAATTATATTATTTGTGACAAATCTGACTTTTGCACTGTAAAACATTTGAAGGTGGTTTAATTTGAAAATGAAAGTCCACCTGCTGCCTTGAAAATGCAATTTGTTTTGGTTTTAACTCAGAAATTAAAGTTCATAAAGTTGATTTAATAACAAGAGACAAGTTGTCTAAACATTGTTTTTTTTTTAAAGTTACTCTTGAATTGTGAGTTTTTACTTAATGGTGCAATTTAAACCAAATAATTATTTCACAATATGCAAGAAAAAAAATTCCCTCACCTAATTAAAGAGCCACATTTCTTTCACTCACATTATCAAATTATGATAACTATTTATTTTACTTTAGAACAATTTAAATCCTTGTTTCAAATTGCATGAATAAAATTTCTGATCTGATAATGAATTTTATTAAACTTCACGATAAATTCAGCTGAAAAACATTTAGTGTGAACAGGACATCATCGTCAAGTTTTAAAATAAAGAGTCAGATCAATGTAACGCACTTCCATCTCAGGATACAAAAACATGCCGCTAAGCATTCTGGGAAGTAGTTCCTTCTCCTGTCTTTTTCTTCTTTCAGTTTTTTTATTGCTAACCTAAAAACTCTAGTTTATTCAACTCTGACAACATTAGTAAAAAGTTAACACAACTTACTACATTAAGTTTATCTTTCACAAACTCTCACATTTAGGTACAAAATCTAAAACTCACTAAATTTATGACTTAAAGAGCAGAAAATAGCAGACACAACTAAATGCGTCTCATGTTTTACAGTGTGCAGGTGAAATGTGTTCATTTCCTCCTGCAGATGAATCATATCGATATTTCACCCCACAGATTGAGACTTCTGGGCTGTAAACAACAGAGCAAGCGTTTGTGGTTTTAAAGCCCAAAATGACTCAGAGTTTTAGCTGCCATCTATTGATCTGGACACCAACATCCAAAGACACACAATCAGGGATAAATGATTTTAATCAGGACCAGCAGCACAAGAGACCCATAATTTGCAGCAGTTAAGTGTTGCATGTGGACCCTCTGTTGTTTACCACTGTAAAAATGTCCAACAGTAAGAGATTTATAAGAAATATCACCGTCCTCCTTGCAACATAGTAATTAACGTGCCAGTGGGAAAAAAATCAGTAAGTTGAAGGAAAAAACAAGTTATTTCAATGGAGGGGGAAAAAAAAAAGAAATCCCAAGTTCAAAAGATTTTATGTAATATTTTTAGATTTTTAATTTGTTCATTTCTGGATGGGAAAATAGTGATCTGATTATGTAAATAAAATTAACCAGCAGTATGAATATTTAACTGCAGTTCTTAACTGCAACAACAGAAAGTAAACAAAGTACTTTTTGTCTACTTTCTAGTGAAAAATCTCAGTACACTTGAAATGAGACAAAACTAACTTATAAGTAACTATTCAGCAAAAAAAGAGGTTGTTTTAAGACTATAATTCTTTAATATCGATGAAAAGTACTAATTAAGTGAAATAATCTGGCAGTGGTACTGGTAATTTTTCAGAATCAGAATTTTTACTAATCATCATTTCGAGTATTCAGTAAGGCTCAGACTATTTTTGAACAATTTTGAGAAAGAACTTCAGTAAAATCAAAAAATATTGGAATCTGTTGATTTTTGTGTGAATTTTGCAGATTTGTGAAAAACTGGAGGGACGTATTGATGCATTTTGGACGGCCACATTAAAAACTATGGTGAGCCAGATTTGGCCCCCGGACCTTGAGTTTGGCACACGTGCTCTAGATCGTCCTCTTTAGGTTACAAAGGTCTAAATAACGAACAATAAATGATACGATTATAGATCCAAAGACGATGCAAAGGAAGGTGTGTGTTGTTTCCCCTCAGAGGGGATCCATGTTGTATCCGGTGTGTGTGTGTGCGTGTGTGTGTGTGTGTGTGTGTGTGATGGACGGCCGCTGTACATTACCTCTGATTGGATCATGTGACCTGCGCAGACGGACTCTCCTCTGCTGTTGTAATATTAAAGACTCTGTGTATTTATTGCGATAGATCAAAGATGGACTCACACAGAGGAGGTGACATTTGCGAGTGCTGCTTGTGGACAAAAAAACACACAGCTTGTGTTTTTTTTTTTTTTTTTTTTGTAAACGTGTGTGTCTATCAAAATGTAAATGAGTTAAAATTTTGGAAAGCGTTTGTTTTAGTTAGTCTCCGTTTTTGACTTTCTGTGTTACTGACCGCAGAAACGTGTGTGGAAATGTTTCTGTTTAACGTGTGTGTGTGTGTGTGTGTGTGTGTGTGTGTGTGTGTGTGTGTGTGTGTGTGTGTTTTCTATGTGTCATGCCCAGACAGATTGTCCCCAGACGGCACAGAGATGCATGACACACACCACGCTTGTTGTCAGGACAGCAAAATGTTGATTGTTGCACTTTAATTTTTCATGCTGGTTGCCATGACGGCGTCAGTCGTTCGGGAACGGCGGCGGTGACTGATGACCCTCGGGACACGCAGCGCTGTCGCGTCGCTCTTCTGTCATTTTTATCGTTTCCCATTTTGACACGATTGATTTTCACACTTTTCGTTTACATTTGGTCATAAACAAATCTTTAATCCATCTGTAAAAAGATTTATGAATGATACAGTCCATTATTGGTGATATGATTTGATTGTAGCATTACTTTAAAGCTCATCGTGAAAAATGCTGGATTGTTAAATCTAGTTAGGATCAGCTCCAAGATGACCGTAGACTCATCAGTATTCATTTGGAAAAAGACAAAATGTCATATTTCCATATTCATATGAATATTATGAAGGATATTTGTAACCACTTCAACTCGTGATCTGAAACAGATGCAGTTTACTTTAATCTGCCAAATTTACCTGATTGCTGTTGCTTTTTAAGAAATGTAATTAGTAGCATCTAATATTGTTTCTGATCTTCCAAACATGAGTAGTTATTAATCATTTATATTAGGAGCAGAGGAAACAATCCTGCCCTGTTTAGAGGATTTTCACATATTTTGAAGCAAAGACAAAATGAATATAGTGTTATTTTTGACTGTAGCATGATTAACATTGCTAAAAACATCCAAATCTATATGCATCTACTCAAAAATTCCCGGATAGCTAAAGAGCAACAAATAAATTATATTACACAGCCAGAATTTAAAAACTAACTCATAACAAGACGAGGAAATCTACAGTTAATAATATTAATAATGACAATGACAAATTTTAAATAACATATGAGTGAAATAATCTGTCAATGAACTAGTACTTTTCTATGAATATTTAGAAGTTATTGAGTTAAAACAAACTCGTATATCTTTCTGAAAGGTTAATTTTGTCTTATTTCAAGTGAACTAATATATCTGCACCAAAAACTAAACCAAAATACTTGGTAAGATTTAGTTTTTGCAGTGTAAAAAGCATCTTAAATCTCTTATCCCTCTTCTGATGTGATTTCAGGACCACTTTACTGGAGTTTACCAAGTCATCAACACGACTTTGGAGGCCATGTCTCGCTAATATGGAAACCTTCTTACTTCAGTAACAACTTCCACACTAAAGAATGTTGTCAAACTTCCCATTTAAGCTGAAAAGTTGTCCAGCTTCATCCTGCTGCTGTTATATTGTTGGTTTTTCTTTATGTAGTTGTGACTCATGTCCACTTGTTCCTGTTTTCTTGTTTCTGACAGCATATAGCGCTAGCTCCCACGTAGCATTTAGTTTTCTCTTTTACCTTGTTGGTGTGGCCATGACTTTGAAAGACAATCCCACATTAGTCTCCCACTTCTGTCCTTTTCCTCATTTCCTTTTGTCATTTCTCTTCCCGCGTTTCCATTTCCTCCAGATTTTTTTTATTTTATTTTATGGCATTAATCTTAAAAGTTCCATTAAACTCGTACTAAACCTTTTTTCCCCAGCCTATCAGTTTTCTACACTTGACCATTTCTGGGCAGTAGAGGAAAATAAATTCAGTGAGAGAAGTTAAGCGACTTTGTGACTCACTGTCTGCTCCTCTGGTGACAGTCAGATGGTTGTCTGGCAGTTTTACCTGACTCATGAATATTTACACGTTCTTCTTTTTTTGCCCTCCTGTCCGTTTTGCTGAAGGAAAAATGTGGATACATTTTCATCCTCGGATGGATCGGTTCTCGTTGGAGAAGTGTTTCTCAGTTCCTCTGGTCATTCTTTCTGTCTTTCCTCTTCTTTATGTTGATTGTTGCACTTTAATTTTTCAGAATTTCACATACCGCCTGGAATAAACTTCCAGAAAACTGCAAAACAGCCAAAACACTGAATTAATTTTTATAAAGGCTAAAAACTCACCTGAAAAGCATTGCTTTTGATTAATTAAAAACTGGAATATTGATCAATATATTTGATCTATATTTGCTTGACGATTTCAATGACGGCATTTGACAAAATTATATGTTTATTGCTGTTTTATAATTGATTGCTATATTATAAAGCACTTTACAAATCAACTTGACTCATTTCTTATTTTCAAAGCTATAGTTTCATTTCTGGCCAATGTGCCACTCAGTAGTTTCATGTAAAAGTACAAAATTAAACTTGAAGAGGATTTATAGACTTTAAAGGAATGTCTAACTTTGTTCTGCTCCTGTTTTTCTTTCTGTCCTCATTTTCTCTGAAGAAGGATTTCATGTTTTTGTCCTTTGCCTGCCAGCTGAGTCTGTAATGACTTCCAGAGGGCTAATAGCGACTTAATGGACAGAGAAAACCACATCACTTTATGTCTCGTAGGGAGGAAGGGAGAGAGTCGGGGTTTAATTTCAAAACGACTTCATTAAAAGTTACTTAAGCTGATACGGATCAAAGTTTGAAAAATAACCTGTGCGGAGCATTTATTATGGAGCCGTTCTGCTGGAATGCTGATGATGTATGTAAAGTTTTACACACTACAGGGCAGAAGGGGATTGTACAACGGCATATCAGGACAGAAATAAGATAAAAGTAACTTGAACATAAAAATAAATAAAAATGTTGAGATTATCAGAAACTTTCTTCAAAAAACAAGTAAATTTATCAGTTTGAAGTCGCAAATTTGCTAGAAAAAACTCAAATTTTTCACATAATTAAAAATTTTAGACTTAGAAATTTGTTTTAGAAGAAAATTGTAAAATTCCAGGATTAATATAAAAATTTCAGAATTCTTTTTCTAACATATTTTTGACGACTTAGTTTTTTTTTCTAGAAAAAAAACCACATTTAATTTCAAAAACCTTCATGAAAAAACAAGTAAATTTCTAAGCCTTAAATTTTAGAAAAATTTAAAAAAGTGGAATTTGAATTTTTCTAAAACATTTCTGAGATTAATTTAAAAATGTCAGAATTTTTTGTTTTAATTTACTCTTTTGTTTATCTAAAATAGCCCTAATACACCGTCTCATGTTTGAATGTTACAGTTGATCAAGTAAGAAGCTGATCCAATGGATATTAATAAAGCAGAATAACATTTTGGTCCTCTGGCATGTCATGTAATCAGAATATGCAAAAAAAACAAAAAACCTGATTGTGTTATTGTGTATTGTTAAACTTTGAAAATATATTTTTTTTGTTTTTGCCAATTAGTCACAGACAGAATAAAGAATGAATCAAACCAAGCTACCAGATTGAAAACAAATACATCCGTTTTCAATAGATAATACATCAGGGTATTGATGATGAAACCTTTACAAACAAATGTAATTCTCATATTTACAAAACAGCAATTAAAATTTACAAAAGGTGACTAGTTAGCAAAGGTGTTGCAACTAAAATATGACAAAGAAAGGAAGAGCAAACAAGAATTTCATGATGCATAACTTGAAGTACAAAAATGCCCAAACACATAAAGATGCTAATAATTAACAATGTATAAAACTGAGCAACAAGCATTAGATTTAAGGCAAGATGAGTGAAAAAAGTAAACAAATGAGACTGAGTGCAGACCGTGACCTTGTTTTATTTTCTAACGTTCCTTCATTTATCTTTTTTTACTCTCTCCATCCTTTTTGTTCACTCCTTTCATGTTTTCTCCGCTTATCTCCCCTCATTTATTTCACTTAAACTCTGCAGCACAAAGTGCCCTTCAAGGCGACCCGCTGTACTGTAACGCTTTTTCTTTTTTATCAGCTCTTACATCAGGGCTTCAGCGTAGCTGCTTGATCCATAATTAGAAAACTTTGCTGCAGAAACAGAACCTGAATCTTTTAATATACTCTGTGTGTGTGTGTGTGTGTGTGTGTGTGTGTGTGTGTGTGTGTGTGTGTGTGTGTGTGTGTGTGTGTGTGTGTGTTTGGGGCAGATGTCACCGGGCGGTCAGCCATTGTCCTCGCCGCTCACAAGGTGTGTGTGTTTTCGTGTCCAAGTGAGTCACTAGGAAGTGCTTAACAGTGTCAGATCAAAGGAAGCCGACTTGCGTCTGCCTGCTGTCTTCCTGACTAATTAATCCAATACACACACACACACACACACACACGCCACACACCCCAACACACACAGGTTGCGTAAAGGAGACTAATGAGCTCATGGCCTGTTTTCATCAGCTTTCTAGTTTGCCTAAATGTGTCTCACTGTAAAGAATTAGAAAACACTTTTAGCACGTTTAAGGTCAACCTCTTGGATGTTAATACGTATAAATGATACGGAAAAGGATTAAAACAACTGAAAAGCACAAAAAGATTTGACTTTTTTCCCCAAACTTTTGAATTTGGACTTTAAGGTCAGACCCTTGTGCATTGGTTGTGAATATGTAAAAATAATACAGAAAAGGATTGAAGATAGTTAAAAGTTGTTAAAAACAAGCAAAAAGTTCTTTTAAAATTTTTTCCCAGAATTCTGACTTTTTTTTCTTGGCCCTTTTTAAGCTCAACCTTTTGTACATTGGTCGTTAATATGTACTAATAATATGGAAAAAGATTTGAGCCACTGGTAAACATAAAATTAAAAGAAAATGCACATTTTAGTTTTTCCTCAAAAGTCTGGGATATTTCCTCACAATATTTTTTTCTCACAGTCTTTACTTTTCTAAGGTCAGCCTCTTGTTCATTGGATGTTAATGTATCTTAATAATAAGAAAGGATTAGAGCTAGTGCTAAAAACAATAAAACAAATTTACTTTTTTCCCCAGAATTCAAATTATTCCTCAGAAAATTAAAGTCAGAATTATTTTTTTCCCAATGACCCTAATCCTGTTTCATGTAATAACAATCAAATCCAATCATGTTTTTTAGAGAAGCAACCAGAACAAACTGGAGTTTGGTTGAAGTGGGCTAAGCAGGACTGGTGTGAATGAATCCTTAAATTTGACCAAATCGCTAAC
The DNA here is from genome assembly GCF_002775205.1 of Xiphophorus maculatus. Lineage (NCBI taxonomy): Eukaryota > Metazoa > Chordata > Actinopteri > Cyprinodontiformes > Poeciliidae > Xiphophorus > Xiphophorus maculatus. Next base: position 25,018,009 of record NC_036456.1, read on the forward strand.
GTTTGCTACGAAGCTAACTGTAAACGGCCGTCTCCCACTGGAAGAGAAAAATGCCAAAACAAACAAAATCTTTTTCAGCAATAAAATCTGTTATTCGTCTTCGTTCGACTTTAAATTGCTCAATATATGAAAGGCAACATGAACCGAATGGCTTCGTTTACCTCCTGTTCATTTCGTACACAGACTACGAAGAGCGCAGAAAATCAACATCCTCGTTCACAACTTCTCCTTCTGTTCGCTGATTGGCCAGGAGGAAATACTGCCTGAGAAATTGAGGTCAATGGGAGAAAACACAGACAGAACACTGAAGGAAATGAGAATCAAGTAAAATAGCCACGCAATAATAATTCAGATTTGCCTTCCGTTGTTATCATCCAGACAAAATTTTTTCAAACATTTATATTAGGAAACAACATGATTTCACAGGGCTAGGGGTTTATAGTGTGTTTGTTTCACATTACATCTGCCTGTAATGGGAAATAATGAATGATTTAATCATAGTACAGTGAACAGTTCATCAGTGATGATGCATGTGAACAGTTCATCAGTGATGATGCATGTGAACAGTTCATCAGTGATGATGCATGTGAACAGTTCATCAGTGATGATGCATGTGAACAGTTCATCAGTGATGAACTCATCGTCATGGTTGGACATCTTCTCGGTTTAAAACGTAGCTGGATGTTTTTTCCTGATGTGATTATTGCATACACAGAGTGAAAGCTTATTTTTTCATTATTTTAGAAGATGTATCTTCATTGCTATTATTTGTGTGAAAGTTTCAGTGTCATGTTTGGGTGAATATATTTTGTTGTTTTCACCATCAGCTTTTGTTCATGCTGACATTTCTCTTCAAACTCCTGCAGAAATCCACAGAAATGCTCATTTATTGTGACATAAGAACTGATTTAAACTAAATGACAAACTTTACTCCTCCATTGTGTTTCCTGTAATGATTACCTGCAACATCTTGTCATTTTTTTCCACATAATCTTATCCAGATGTATAAGGGATCCCTGCTTGGAAGCTTTTGAACTGTGGATGAACCGTCTGCCTTCTGTCTGATTTATTCTGCAGCTTTTCTGTTTAACGCGCCGCGCTTACGAGGCTCGTAATATGTTTTATGGCAAAAAGACGAGCTATGAAAACCCGTTTTTCTTTATAAGGACTTGAAGTGTTTTGTGAGCTCCTGGATTTTCTCAGGTGACAAAAAGATGTAAATATTTAGACGTCATCTGGCGCAGTGGGACGTTACGTATTTCTGTAGCTGATCAAAGGCGGTTCAATCTGGAGTCCAACACTGATTAATAATAATGTCGCCTACTTAAAGTCCTCTGTTTTCAGCAACCCTTACATGAGAGTCGGGTAGTAACTACTTACGTTTACTCAATTACATTAAGTAACTTTTTTGAAACGATGTACGTTTAGGAGTATTTTTACTCTGACTTAAGTAACATTTCTGGATTTTTTTCTGCTCACTGAATGAAAAACAAACATGTTTTAACCAAAAATTCACCAGACACAGACACACACCTGCTGTTTCTGTTGAAGTTTTATAAGTTTTTTATTGAAAGAAACTGATTTGGAAACATTTTATTTAACCTGATTTTGTTTTTTTGTTATTTATATGAATTATTGTCATTTTCAACCCTTAAATACCAAAATTTCCACTTAACTTTACATTTTGGTTCGTCTGATGATGTCATTTTGAAATATTAAATGATCGATGAGTAGAGCAGTTAGTACTTGAGTAGACTTTTTACCAAATACAAAGTTAAAGTAAAAATAATATCAGTGCTGTCAATTGATTTAATAAGATTAATCATTCTTATTCATAATCTGTATGTTTAACTTTGTAAGTGTGAAATGTTTTCAAAAATGTACATTTGACATGTTTATAATCGTGCATATTCAGGACGGTTTAAAAGAAGTAATTTTGTTTCAAACGTTAATTTAGAAATATTAACTACAAACTTTTTGTAGTTGACAACTTTGGTTGAAGGATAATTCATTGTTGCAATTTATTTGGATTATCTTAGTTTTATACAAACTTAAATCTGATTGTCTTTTTCTTTTAAGCGAAATTCTAGACTGATCAAACAAGTTTGACACATTTTGGTGTATAAATGCATATTATGTTGGTCAAAACTGTCAAGAAATGAAAGAAGTTTTGAAAAATATTAAGTCTTAATATTAAGATGTCAGAGTATGTGTTTATTGGGAATGAGGCTGCAGTTTTCTGCTGCATCAGAACAGTTTACATTTCTGTTACCGTGTCACCACCTCTTTTTATTATTTATCTGTTTTTCTATACTTTGTGATTTGGAGGTGAAAAATCAATTCTGTTTGTACAGTTTATGAGAACCTCCAGGTGGTGGAATGAATATTAGGTGAATAAATCTGATTTTACGTCCGACTGTCATCAGTTGAAGCAGCTTCAAGCATTTAAACACTCCAGAGAGTAAATCTCTGTAGAGAGAGGATTTGCTTACAATGGGTAATATTATTGAGTTATTGCTGCAACATTTCAGTATCAGCTGCTATAATTTCATTGAAGGGATGCATTTATGCAGCTTATCTGGTGATCAAAGTGTGCTTAAATGGAAAGGTGATGCTTAAATCTTAAACCTTCCAACACAACTAAAGTTTAAATCAAGCAAAAGATCTTACAGTGACAGAACAGAAATAAGACAAGCTACTTACTTACTCTGTTTTAAATGAAATATAACATAAGTGACACAATGAGTAACTAATTCAGTAATTAACATTTTTATGCACCAAAAATCTGGAACAAACTGCTATAAAACTAAAAAGCAGCTGAAACACTGAATTTAAATCAATGGTAAAAACCCATGTTAGAGTTTTCTTTGATTAAATACAACTGGAGCATTGACTAATATATTTAATGTAGATTTGATGATTTTACAGAGTGTAATTTTTGTTGCTCATTTCATATTTTGTAATGTTTTTATCATCTGAAGCACTTTGACCTGCCTGTTCAAATGAACTTAACTTTATATCCAACACTTTAGTTTAATTATATTTATTTGGAACAAATTTTGACATTTTATTTTTTTTTTTACATTTAACAAAAAGAACATTGAGGAAAAAGTCCCCAAACCTCCTGTTAAATATAGTTAAATCAACCATTGTTCAATGTTTTCATGTTTTCAGCTAATCTATAAATGTAGTTTAAGACATTTTAACTCCTAATCTACACAGTCTGCATGCAAATTGGCATGCAGAATTTACACAGCTTTAATATATTTGTACTCAAATAAAAAGCTGCCCAAAAAATACTCAAGTACTTAAAACTGATCAGAACATCTGGTTTAATATTTAAAAGTTATGGAATCAGAAAATACAATGATATGTAAACTCTGGTATTTCTAAAGACAAAAATGAAAGAAATTCAAGCAGAAGAAACACTACTTTAAATATATATATTTTTTCTGTATGAAATGTATAAAAACCAAAAAACAGTAGAAAAATGATCAAAAACATAAATAACATTTGTGTCTCTGTTTTGGTTAAAAACCGTTTGCTCTTTACTGAATGAATAAAACAGTTTTCCAAAAGTTTACACAAATAAGAATAAAAATACTTTCTAACAATAATATTACTCCATGTTTAAGTAAAAAGTAGATTCCAGTGAAAATACTCCTGAAAGTATATTTTTTTCCAAGAAGTTACTGAAGTAAATGTAGTTACTAGTAAACTAGTTACTACCCACCTCTGTGACCAATAAGTTCATTATAAATGAGTGATTTAAAATATAAATCATGTAAGTTTTTAGTTTTTGTTTTAGAATGTCCACCTAAGAAGGTAAACTCACTGTTTGCAAATCTTTTCATATCTAAAAGGTAATTAAAATCACTTTTATGCAAAATACCTAGAAGAGAAAAGAAAGAGTGAATGTCTAATGGAGCATTTTTACATATTTTGTAAGGTTTTACTTATATTCTTCTGGAAGATCTCAGGCTTATTTCAGCTGGTTTTTCCGTCTTCTTGTTGGAAAGGATTACATAACAGCTAAAAATCAATAATCTCAGGAGGCCTGTGTTGTTTTATCATTGCGAACTTAAAAAGATTTATTTTTTTTAACGCAAAGTGATCTGGTGACCTCCAATCAGATAATGATTGGAAAACTCACAGCCTCTGTGTCTAACCTCTGAAGTGCTGCTGCAGCAAACGCAGCTGCTTTCTTCTGAGTGGCCGAGTGCAGGCATTGTTTCCATGGCGATGCCTCTGCTTCAGTCTGTCATGACGGAGCACCAGAAGCGGCGTAGGGGGTTTACGCTTCCACTCCGTCTCTGGTTCACACGTGCAAACACTCGTGAACGTGTGGAGAGTCGTCGCATTGTTGCAGCTTCAGTTACACACACAGATGAGCAGCAACACACACCGATGATTCACACATGCAGGATAGTGGCTCAGTTTATCGCCGTTTAGGAAAAAAATCCCCCTGTGCTTCTGTGTGTGATTGTCACACTCCTTTAATACGGAGTTTAACGATGCACTGATTAAAACAGTCACACACACACACCTGCTTCTACTACCTGTACTTAGATATCAACCTTCACACACACACACACACACACAGGTCAGGACAATTAACCAGACCAATGTTGCGCAACAAATTTCACTGTGTAATTATGTGTGAATAAATTGAAGGGAAGGTGATGGTGGACAATCTTTAAGTACTTTTATTTAATAAACTGCGGTATAGGGATATATTTTACTTTATATATATTTGAGTATATTTTATTTTATTAAATATGTTTATTTAATTTAAATGTACTAATGTGTGCTTATAAAAACAGACTTAACAGCATCTCACTGAGAACTACCTCGTATAATGAGCTCAGCTGTTGTTCCACCAGGTGTTTGCTAATTGCTTCTGGCTAGTTTGAAGGAGCAAAGTGGAAAGGATTTCTCAAACATGCATGAAAGAATCAAGACAACACTCCTGTTTTGTTTTTAATGAGAGAAAAACATAATAACATAATGGAAAGCTGACATTTCTTTACATAGTACTGCCCCTTAAGCCAATCAGCAACAAGGAAAATAAATGTTGCTGTTTTAAAGGGAGAAATCTGACATTTTTCATTTTAGGGGTTGCTAGCTCATTCCCTTAACAATCGGGAGGTTTTTGAATCGCCTCATTTTCCAGAGAGAGAAGCAGTAGAGACCAAAATGGAAGTGCAAAAACAGGCAAAATGCTGATTTTGCAGGAAAGTTTAACTGGTAGTGTGTATGAGACGTGCATCAAACTGAATTACTCCAGTAACATGAGCAGCATGTTGCGTCTGAGACTCAGGGCTAACGGGGGGATTTCTTAATTAACACGGCCTGCTGCGGAAGGAAATGTTAATCGTTCATGTTAACATGTTGAGTTGTTTATTAAAACGCTGACACGGCTGCAAGCTGCATTCAGGTCGAACGCAGCACCGTGACCTGTTGGCGAGAGTGTCAGCCCGCAGCGTGACATGTGCAAAAAAGGCAGAAGAAGAAGAGCGCAGACGGGAATACTGATTACTTCGAGGGGAGAAGAAACGAAGGAAAAACGAAATGTAGAAGTGATGGATGTCTGACGAGGGTTTAAAGGTGGAGTGAATAATTGTCAGTGATGATAAATGAAAAAAAGAGGGATGAGGGACCAGAAAATAGATGGATGATTAATATGAATGAATGAATAAAGGGGAAGAGGTGACAGGAAGTGATGGATGGAGAGAAAACCAAGAAGTTCAAAAGAACTGATGGACAGGATGTGTTCCTCTGAAGGACTTCAGGGAAAGAAAGAGATTACAAAAAGGCACCAGGGAAGAAAAGAGGAGGAGATTTAACAAAAAAGAGAAGTTGGATTAGAGGAGAAAGGACTGAAGGAGAAGTGAAGGAGGATGAAATGAGGAGCCCAGGCGGGAGCCGGGAGGGTTGAGGGATGGATGAGGAGGAAGAGAGGGAGGAGGATTATGGAGGAAGGATTCTCCAGGATTTTAGGAGCGAGTCCGGCTCAGCTGGCGGTCTCCTCCTCCCAAACGCAGAATACCTTTCAGCTCTATATTTAGGCTGTTACACAACAAAGCATTGCATCATCGGCCAACATTTTATTTGCTTTATTGGCTGGAATGTTCTGCAGCTCAGGACGCCTCATAAAGAACTGTGGATATAAATAAAAATGTGTAATTAATCACCCTGTAAAAGGAAAAGTTGAATGACTTATTATCCTTTAAGCCATTGTTTCTTGTTAGTGATGGTTTGGCCTTGATGTATCAAGTTGGCTGCACATTTGTTGAGGTCTGATCTGCATTTAGTTCTCAACCCAAAACAAAACTACTGCTAAAACGTTACCTTAAAGGTTTTAAAATGTGTACAAAATACAATAAATTAAAAATATTTGTCAAATTTCAGTGCTTTATTTACTGGCACTGGGTTTGGACTTGTTTCCAATTCTGCAATTTGACCAAATAAAGGTTTTCCTACATACATCTTGTATGCATTTCTGGAAAAGTTCATCCATATGTTGAACATTTGAGTAAATTACAGTAAAGTGTTTCCATGGAAGAAATGCTGTTAGCACAAATCTGGTAGTTATTTTGTTTTTGCTTAAACTCTGAATCTTTGTTGTTGTTCTGATTCAGTGCATGGAGTAGTTTCACTTTTAGAAATGTGCAAATTGGAATCATGAAAATAAATTTGCTTAATGGAAATCTGCCAGTTTTCTAAATTTTGGAAGATGAAGAGGTTTTTTCAGCTGGATCAATTATTGTATTTAGCAAAACTGCAACGGAAGCAGTTTATTTTTGTCACACGAATCACATGATCAACAGCTGGACGTTTCTACTGACGGAGACGACGAAGAAGATGACAGGAAGTGGTAGGAGGATGATGGCGCGTCTTATTTTTAAACAATTCATCACATGAACAAACTTATAAATCTGGGATTTTCTTATTTAATGGAAACAGTAATGTTTTTTGACGTTACCACAATATCCAACGTTTTGCACACATTTGTAAAAGAAATGCATCTATTGTTAGAAATATTGAAATATATATTTTTCTCTATTATTTATCTTTTTATTACCTTGTCAAAAAGAAGCACACCAGTCTTGAGTTTCTTAGTTTTTATTGGACAGCATTGTTAACCAACGCATCAAATCAAATATTTTATATATGGGATCTTAATTGCGGCACATAAATTTGAATTTATAGACAGAAGTTATGAGTGTTGTGCGCAAAAGGTGTTGAATTATAAATTGCTGTAAAACTTTATGTTCTGTGAAAATGTAGAGGAATTGGACAATTTTATTCTTAATGAATTGCTCTTTTACTTCCAGAGTATGAAAATACAAATACTTATTGTCTGTCACTTTCCAGCTGATTAAAACCATTTTTAAGGACAGGTGTTTTAATAAAACTCATTAAAGTCTCTGCTTTTGTAACTGAAATTAAACTAAAAGCCTTTTACAGACATTACAGACAGTCGATCAATCAGGCAGTAAAAGTCTCATCCATGCTGATTTTATTCCTTTTAATACGCGTTGACTCCAGAAGAACAAACAGAATTTATTGGCTACAAATTGCGGTGAATTACCTGAATCTATCATTCCTGATGTCTTCAGATCGCTTCACCTGCAGCTCTTTGATGCTTCGGCAACTCAGATTGTTGCTCCAAGCAGAAATTACCCGCCATCTTTGATGTGCGCCTGCAATCATCTCAAATCTTCCGATGAATCTTAGTGATTCATTGGCTAAGATGTGATTCATCGGTCTCTATGGCTTTTCATCCTAATCGCCATAGAGACCATATCTGATGCATTTAGTGAGGATGTTGTTGGTTCTGTTTAGACAAACCTGTGTGAGAGCATTGGAAGGGTTTTTAGCTCTGTTTGTTTTGTTTTTTTTAAACCTTTTATTGAATAGTTGCTTGATGATTTGGTTTATTTATTTCAAACAGGATTTTAAAATCAAGAAAACAATCAGTAGGACAGAGAAAACATGTGCATACATAACCAAGAACAAAACAATTTACTTTTCTGTTTGAAAAGGAGTAGGAAGAAGGGATCACTTATTAAACCTTATCGCAGTTTAAATTTATTACTTACCAACACAAATATTTTATAATTTTTTTAATTTATTCTGATGATATGTAAAAATGAAGAGTGACAACTTAGCTGTGCAAAATTTTCTAAACCGAAAGACAAAAATGAACAAAGACATATGAAAGTGAGATAAAAGCTTCAAAGAGGGGATAAATATTTGTTTTAAATGTTATTGCTTTACGCATTTAAAATGCTTTTTTAATAGAAAAATTCCCCAGAGGAAGAAATATCATAAAAATGTAATTACTGTGCCCCTTCTGGCCCTGTGCTTCCTTTAATTGTCCAAATGGATTCTTCATGTTCTCCTGGTAATGATGTAACTCCAAACTATTTTATGTCCTGACTCATTAAACATCTCCATCGTCCATCTGCAGCTCAAACCTTCATCAAATCCCGACTCTGCAGCTCCAGAACCAACAGAAACTCTTTCAGTTGTTCTGGTTTTGATCTCTGAACCGATCAGAACCATTTAGTCCAGAATCAGAAGATTCGACAATCTGGACCAACTCATGGTTTTTGTTTTGATGCTTCTTCTCTTCTTACCTTTCTCTCAGTTTGAAGTTAACTCTCGCCTGATAGGAATTTGGAGCTCTCTCATTAACGAGCTTTTCCTGCCACTTCCTCTGAATAAATCAGCTTATATCGCTTTTGGAGCAGAATCAGTGAGTGTGTCTCTGCAAAAGATTCAATTTCTTGGATTTAATTTTTAAAAAGTCCAAAAATGCAACATCTATTTCTCCCCTGAGTCTTTAACATACCTTCAAAACCACTTCAAAAGATTAAACTTTGGTTATTCTTTCCTGTCATTTATATATTAATTTCTTAAAATGTGGCTTTTTTTCTGAGCATAAAATGAAGATGGTAAGATGTACGAAGTGAAACTAAGGCAGAGATGAACTGAGGTAGTTGGAAGGAAAACTACCAGAGGGGACTGAGTGATGGAGTGGAGGCAGAGGAGCTGAGATTAACAAACTACGGGGTGAAAAAGGAAGAAAAAAAACGCCTCAAAAGACGAGGAGTGAAAGTCATGAAGAAGGAAGTGATGATCCGTCTTCCATCTTTTTAAAACAGCTACAGGCTGCAGGAGGATTTAAACCCAAAACTGATGCATGATTACAGTAAGAGGAAAATTACCAAAAATCTACAGGGATCCTTCGGTTTTTCTTTTTTGTTTGTTTCTCTCTTTTTTTTTTTTTTTTTAAGATTTTTTAGTTTGTTCATGAACTAAAAATGTTTGAACATAGGTGACGTTTTTATAACTAACTGGTCATACAATGATGGAGCAGCAAAACCTGCAAGATAAAATATATTTTTCTCCTGTTTTTCTGTTCAAATGGACATTAAAGTTTTTCGCATATTTTTGTTCTGCTTGTAAAAACTCAAAATCTAACCAAGTAATTTTGGTCTCATTTCTAATGCAAATATCTTGGAGCACTTGAAATAAGACAAAACTTAGTTACAAGTAACTTTACAGCAAGAAATATGAGTTTATTTTAAGTCCTTCATATGGATAATAAGTGCTGGTTCCAGTTCAATTACAACATGGGAAAAATTTCTTTTTATAGGTGAAATAATCTGCCAAAAGAACTAGAACTTTTCCATTATTATTATTCCAGTGTACTAAGATATTTTCATTAGAAACTCGACCAAAAATACTTGGTAAGATTTCGTGTTTTTGCATCGACGTTTGCATTTTCCCTCAAGTTTACAAAAATCATAACGGATTCATGGATTTCCTTTCTGCTTGGAGTCTGAAGGACAGCAGAGCTGAGATCATTTTTTATTTTGTCGCTTGTTGTTAAGCAAAACTTTCACTTTTAACTTTCAAAAGAATCATAACTCTACAAAAAATGTATTTGGCCACAAACATTTCCGAAAGCATTAGATGTGTGCTTTCTGAAAGCCAGTAGCCAGTTTTCTAGTCCTGGATACTTTGCAGCACCTGATATTTAATTTAATTCCTCTGAGAACTGCTGCTTAGTTTTAGGAAGAAATCGATTTCTAGCTCATGCATTTTTGTTTAAGTTGAATGAGCGACTGCACGAGTTAATAAACAGAGAAGGCAGGAGGACAAAGATGGAGGAGAAGGAGCGTGGAGGACGGCGCAGGATTAAAATGTTAAAGGATGAGTGATGAGACGAGAGAACCTCCTACATGAAATAAAAAGCAGCAGCTTTTAAACTTCTGCTCTTTGTCTCATTACGCTGCAGCTTTTATTTCGACGCTTCCCGCTTCTGTTCAGCTTTTACATTTTCATTTAACAGCTTTTAATGATGCACATATTCAATTAAAAATGAGTTTTAGATCACTTTAATGAACTAGATGAGACTAACTCAGAACGTTTTCAGCCTCTTTGATCAAATGTAGAACAAACGTTAAAATCAAGCTGTTGGCATAAAGTAAAATGTATAAGGTGAGGTTTTCCTCCAGCTTCACTCTGGACTCTGCTGGTTTGCTTTGCGCAGAGCAGCAGGAAGGAGCTTGGCAGGAAGTCAGCTCATCCAACTTGTGGTTAACACACTCGGGGCCGAGTCTATCAAATCTTTACCAGCTGCTACAAGTATCGTTAAACCTCCTGCGGGATCGAGCGCCGACCGGCTGAGCGGTTTTACAGCAGCTCCTGTTGTTGGTCTACCTGTGAGCTTCACCTCGTGGATTTCATTTGGCTGGAGGAATGTGTTGCTGCAGTCGCATTTAAACACTGCGGATTCCTCCCAGGACACGTTGCTGTGGTTCTGAACTACAGACATGGAGAAATTCACTGTTTCTAATGGTAAACTTGTATAAAAATCTTTTAAACAAGTTAATCTTTTCATGCGGAGTCAATAACCTCACTGTAAAATTTTTTTTAAAAGTCCAGTCTTTGATTACAAAGTTACATTTATTATTTAAATTGTTAGCCAATGTCAAGACTATTGAATTGTTCTGCCTCTGTAGCTACATTTCTGCAAGTTTTTTTGAAAATTGGTGTGTTTCCATTATGTGAATTATTTTCATAATTCCAATTTGTGCAATTATATGTTCAATGTTAGCAGTGAAGAAACTTTTACATGAGCTGTGTTTCCATTAGAAACGTGCACAAAACTGTCAATAATAGGCTAATGCTGAAAAAATACAGTTTGGTGTAATTGCAACGAAACACAAATAAAATCTCTTGTAAATATGTTTGTCCACATACGTCATTAAACATGCAGTGACATCATTCTTTTACCACTTCCTGTTGTCGTCTTTATCGTTTCCAGCAGCAGTAACATCCGGTTGTTGATCACATGATTTGTGTGATGTAAAAAAAGTGTTTCCATTGCAGTTTTGAGAAATACACAAAAATACACGACTAAAAAAGTCACCTCTTCCTAACTCAAAAACTTTTAATAGATGTAAATTTTTCTACCTATAATTTTGGCAATTAATCAATAGATCTGATTTTAAAAAGTGGCACATTATGCAGTTTTCATTTAACCACTTAAGCCATTTTTATGCACGATAAGAAATGCATTAAAAGATGCATTACCTTTAGTTAAAAGAAGTAAACACAAATTTTACAGCCTAAAACAGAACAACAGCATTCCTTTACTGATCATTTGTTGCAAAGAGCAACGTTGGTGCAAATTTATTTTCATGATTCCAATTTGCACCAACGTTGCCCTTTGCAACAAATGATCACTAAAGGAATGCTGTTGTTCTGTTTTAGGATGTAAAATTTGTACTTTTGTTTTTTAAATAACTGCCTCTTCTCGTGTATTTCTAATATGATTTAAAAAAGGTTTAGGTGGGCGTGCCACTGTGGGATAGCGCCGCCCATATTTACAATAGAAGCCTTGAGTCCTCGACGCAGACATCGCGGGTTCAACTCCCAGACCCGGCGGTCTTTGCCACATGTCTTCCCCCCTCTTCTTTCCCCTTTCCTGTCAGCCTACTGTCATAAGGGACACTAGAGCCCACAAAAAGACCCCCTGGAAAAAAAAAAGATATATATATGTATAAAAAAAAAAGGTTTAGGTGGTTTAAGAAAAAAATCTGCAGCATAGGGTTATTTTTTATTTGATTCGTCGATTAGTTGCCAGATTAACAAAGAATACTTTATCGTTGACTGCAGCCCTAATTCGCACATAAAGTGTTTGGAAAATAAAAAGTGACAGGCAGGTTTGAATCTGTTGGAAGTCAGAACGCTCTATGATGTCCTGATAAATAAAACTTTGCCCTTGAAAGAGTGTTTGCTTTCTGCTGTAGTTTGTATTTACCATTTTCCTCTGGTAACAGAATATCTGAAAACCTGAGCTGCATCGTCTCTGAGGGAATTAAAAACGAAACGTCTCGCTGCGTTTCTGCTTTAGAGTAAATCCTCTCTGCGTCTCTGGAATGCCGTCTGGATTTGGTGAAACTCTCCCGCCTGCTGCGGCTCTTACTTCCTGTTTGTGTGCCACTCCGGCGAGCGGCGCTGGGCTCTGCTGAGTAAGTGGCTGCAGGTCGCCGTTGCCGCTGGCAGCGCCGACTCCCATCAACACCTCAGAGCAGGAACAAGTGTCAGCATGTTGTTGTCAGCAGATATCCGTCTCCTCCACCTTCACCTTGTGTAGCTGCAGCAAACTGCTCCACTTGTCACTGACCTGCTGCATTTATTTATCAGCTGCATGTCATGTCGCTGCCTGTCACACACCGGGGTTTCTTCTTATTTTAGTTATTCTGTTCATGCTGCGTTCTCAGCTTGTTTGGGGTAAAAGTGCTTAGAAACATTGTAGCTGCGTTTCCATACAAATGTGTGGAGAACTTTGTCAATATTCCCACTGATGTTGATAAAAGACAATTTAGCAGTTGTTCTATTATTCAAGAAAAGCAATTAAAATAACGCATAAATAAGTTTGTTCACGTGATAAGGCTCTAAAAAGCATGCTGCACTCTCATCATCCAACCACTTCCTGTTGCCGTCTTTGTTGTTTCTGCCTGTAGTAACATGCAGTTGCTGCTCACATGAGTCATGTGAAGCGAAAAACGTGCTTCCACTTCAAGTTTTGCTAATGTTTTAACCGCCTCATTCTCGTGTGAAAATGTATTAAAAAGACTTGAGGTTTTCCCGATATTGACGTGTATGTGTCACGCACATTTATTTTTGCAGTTTTATGGATAATGGAAACACAGCCCGTGTTTTCGGTTCGTGTTGCACTCTCAGATAGTTTGGAGTAAATGTGGGGTTTTTTTCTGCGTTGTAATATCATAGCTATGTTTCCATTACAAATGTACGGAAATCTTTTTTGATATTCCCGCTAATGTTGAAAAAACAAAATTTTGCAGTTGATTTGTTTCCATTAAATTAGAAACAGAATTCAAATCTTATGTGAATGAGCTTGTTCATGTGATAACTTGCTAAAAAATATCTAGCTCCATCATCATTATCCAACTTTCTGTCGTCTTTTTCATCATTTCCGCCAGTAGTAACATCCGATTGTTGATCACACGGTGCTAAAAAAGTGCCTCTATTGCAGTTTTACAAAATACTTTTATGTCAATGTAGTCAAAAAAAAACACCTCATCCTCCCACAAACACTTTATATCCAGAAAAAACTTTTAGTTTTCTTTTTCAAAATTGGAGTTTTTCCATTAAGGAAATTTATTTTCATATTTCTAATTTGTGCAAATGAACGGAAATGCAGCTCCTAGTCATTTTGTTACATAAATTATTTGGTTAGAGAAAGCTTAAATAAATAAACTACGCGACATATTTCTTTGCAGTTTTACTTGAAAATGAAGTAATTACCACACCTGGCCCACAGATGTCGCTAGACATGACTCTTTTCCAGACTGCCTTCATAAACTAATTGATGTTAAAAGTGTTTATGTCACTTTCCTGGTATTGTAAATATCAGAAGCATAATTACTGAAATGCCTCTTTGTGACTCTAGTGACCTGCTGTGGCGAAGTGAGCGTTCTTCCTCCCAGTCGAGGTTCAAAGCCGCCAGAATAACGTTGAGCAAAAACTCTGCTGTAAACACAACTCACAGACAGCAGAGTAGTTTGCATATCGCTGTTACATCATTCCAACAGGCGCACATTCATGTGCACACGATGGGGAGGTCTCTGCCTGACCTACTTACACTGAAGGAGTTGGGAAATACGACAGTGTTGGATCTTTGCTGCGAGGAGTTTTTGAAATGCAAAATCGGAGGCAGATTCTGACGGGAAAATATTGTTTACTAATTAAAACAGCCGGTTTGAGACGGGAAAGTTGTTGCTCTGAAAGACTTTTGTGTCCTGGCATTTGCATTTTGGCAAAAATAAATCTAAGTGGAGTAAACTCTGCTTTCACTCATGGATTTTTCTAAGATAAACAATGAAACTCTTTATTTTTTTAGAGAAGTATACTATCAGCATGCTAAATTAAAATGAGCTTGATAATTTCCATTCTGATTATTAATATTTTTTGAAGAGCAACTTGTGTACAATATCCATTTAATTTATTGTTTCAGTTGCTTGTGCTTTTTTATTTCCATTTTATTTGCTCTTTTTGAACATTTTCTTTGTTTATTTTGTTGTTGTTTTTTAAATATATCTTCCAGTCCTAATGTTAAGTGTTTTTTTTTTACAAAAGTAAAGTTTATTGTTCTTTGTTAGGAAGTACTGGCATATATACTTGAAAATCGTCTCAAAACAACAATATTATTGCTTACTGCAATAATTACTGGAAAAAATTTATCATGACATACCTAATTATAATATAATTTAATAATATCGCTATGTTTTTCTCACTGTATTTAAATATGCAGTACATTTCCAGTAAAACTTTAAATTAACTTCTTGTGTTTCAAGAATACCTCTCCGGTTTATAAGAATTTCTTAATGCAAAAGAAATTCAAATATAAAATGACAAATATTTTCTCTTTATATTTAATTTTTCACACTACCTCATCTAATATGTTCAACAAATAAACTGTAGAGAACCATTAAGAAATGGCTCCGCTGAGTGAAAATATACTCTTCGTAATGTAGAAGGTGGAAGGAAACAGTCGGTGGAGAATCAGAGATTTGATTTTATTGCGAGGCGCGAACAGAATCGATGAGCTGAATCACAGTGGATGTGACTTTTACGGAGAGTTGAGGTCAAGATGGAGAGTTTTTATACGCCAGGAACAGAAATGACATTCAGAAATTAGAGCAGAAAATCTGAAGGAAGTACTGAGCGAAAATGTTCTGGCTAGAAAGTGATATCTGAGTGAGGAAGATAAGAAGAAGAAGAGGGACTGTAGAGTTTTTTTTATTATTATTGTTGTTGTTGTAAAAAGCAGGTGGAAGTCGGGTAAGTGGTTCAGGAAACGGCCCAATTAGATCAACATGGAGGGCAATAAAAAAGGAAAGCCAAGGATGGATGGAAAGTAATGAGAGCAGCTGTCCAGACTGCTAAAATAACTTCTGCAAGTCCAAATAGAAAAGGAAAAGTGTGGAGAAAGAGAGAAACGATGGAATAAAGATAAGGCAGGACTTTATCTGCAATGCTGTAGCACGGTCTGTGGAGCATTTTAAAGCAGTCAGCATAAAATCTGCCTCACTTTGCAGATTCTCACCTCATCTGCATTCCAGCAGCTCCTCGTCCGACACACTGCAGAATTAATGGCATCCGTTCACCCAAATCTCACCCACATAATGTAAACATTAACAAACCATCAGCAGCACAGGCTGCAGGCGGGACAGATCGCCACTTCTCTCCCCTTTCTAAAGAGCCCTGCAGGATACAGGAGGAAATATTATATATATATATATATATACAGTATATATACTGTATATATACTGTATGTATACAGTATATATACTGTATATATACAGTACAGACCAAACGTTTGGACACACCTTCTCATTGAATTCAATGAGAAGGTGTGTCCAAACTTTTGATCTGAACTGAGTACAGACCAAAAGTTTGGACACACAGTCGTGTCCAAACTTTTGGTCTGTACTGTACATATACATATATATATATATATATATATATATATATATATATATATATATATATATATATATATATACACAGTATATGACATACTCAAAATCAGTACTTTAATTTCAAAAACAACCAAAGTCTATGTAAACATAAAAATTAAAAATCAATGAAAAAAAAATCACCTTTCAAAGAATAATAATCACTGGTCTCAGAGAAAACAGGCGGAACAATGGAAGAAAAAAAGCAACTGACGTTAAATTCAGATTTCTTAATTTTCATTAGATGCATCCAGAAATTTGACTTTAACAATTTTTTGGACAATTTTTTCTTTCAAACATAAATGATATTTGTATTTGTGAGAAGAAAAACATGTTATAATATTCATAAAACTAAAAAGAAATCACATTGTTCAGTTTTTTTTATTGACATTGTATGAAAAGCAACAAGATGCAGAATTTTTTATGGTTAATTATGATAAAACAGTACAATACTTGGGCAATAATCCAATGACAGGATGTTGATATCATATTTAAATCTTCTGCAGGGTCAGAATGACCCAGAGGCCTCACACATGAACTGCGGCAGCTATTCCAGCCGGGCTCGACCGGCCGCAGCGATAACAGGGAACACCAGCAGGTCAAGTGGCTCTCAGAGCGAGCCGGGTCCATTTAGCGAATGTCGCTGTGTTTTATCCACTTCACTTCATTCTGCCGCAGCCCAAGGTCATCCTGGCCGGGAGGCAAATCGGTACAAATGACTCAAAAGCAGGAACGGCAGGTTAGCGCTCACAAACACAACGTGTTTTCTGCTTCCTGTGTGTCAAATCCAAACCAGATGTTACCAAGCGTATCTATGCCTGGGCCCCCAACCAGCGCTAACATCTGGCCAGGGGCCACCTTTACAAATCCACAGATAATTCTACAAAATATGTCAAGAAACATCAACTTTTATTATGTTTTTTATTCACTTTTTAATAATTAATACATTCATTTTGCATAAATTCTGCCTTGTTTTACTTCTGTGGTGGAACATTTTTATATCAGATAATACAGTATAACTTTACCACCACCAGATAACATTTTTCATTATGACCCACCATTTTCACTAAAATTTGTAATATTTACTTTAATCTCATCCAATGTTATTTTATTCCCACAGTTTTTTTGTTGTTTTTTTTGTCTTGTCAGAAACTTTCATTTCTTGCTGGCTTGATGAGCTAAGATGAATTTGACTGGCAGTAAATCAGAAAATGAGCATCAGAAATAACATTTTATTTATTAGTGTAACTTTCATTTTATTAAAAAATGAAAAATTATGATTTTTTAAAATTTATTTTGCATCGTTTTCCTCATCTTCCCTCCAACTTCCTGCAGCCCACAGCAACACTTAGTGGCCCCCAGGAGCCTGCGACCCCCACTTTGATAACCACTGATCTAAACAACCTACTTGTTTAAAAAAAGTGATCTTAAAGTGTTGGAACCGTCGGTGTTTTGCAGCTCCTGCCTCTGAGTAATCACTGGAAACACTTCTACTCCAAAGCTGCCTTCAGCAGTCAGCGAGTCAGTCATTTTTAGTGCACTTGACATCGGTGGTATCTGGAGGCAATAATTTGTCTGTCAGCCGCTGATAAAGGCGGAGCTGACAGCGGAGACGTTCTCTTTCTTCTTTCTACAAACTTGATCCTCTGATGAATAGATCTTTGATTTGCAACGACTCGAGGCGGCGAGCAGATAACCTGACAGCTGGTCATTCAGGGGAGTTCTCCCGGCTCCGATTGGGATTCAGGGGACGTGTGTGTGAGTGTGAGAGTGTGTGTGTGACTCCCCGGCAGTGATTTGTCACTCTTCTTCAAAGAGGCAAACTGTGCTTGAACTTGACAGGATGAAGAGCTACAAGTGTCTGGAGCCGCAGTGGGTGTGAGTTTGTAGCCTCTGCAGGGTGGAAATGTTTGGGGTCTTCATGAGGGCAGGAAGACGGTTCAGATTTTTTTATGCATTAATTTGATTTGCTAATGATCGAAACTCTGTAAGGTTACTGCAGCCTGAAGTGGCCCAAATCAAACTTTTTGTGAAATACATTTTTTGTTTTCACACTTCCGAATATGTGATCTCCTGTGTGAACTGCAAGTGAGCGGAAAGTGTCCCGCATGCGCAGTAGAGGGCGCAATAACGTCACACATAGAGAGCGTTCTCAGTGTTAAAAAGAAATGTTTGTGGAAGTAAACATGGATGCTAACGGTGGAGCATAGCTCACGATTTTAAAGTTGTTTGAAATTGTTAAATTAATGCATAAAAACGTCTGAACCGGAGCAGCACATTAACGACTTAAACCTCACTGTCGTCCGCCATGATGGTTGTTTTTCTTCCCGCTTGCGCAGAATAGTGACATTTGTCGAGTATCAATGACGTTCAGTCCAGTGTAGATTTAAAAAGATCAGAACAAGTCAGAGTAAAAAAAATCTGAATTCTGAGATTATTTTTTTCAGGGTCTCTAGTATAGTTTTTATAGCAAATTTTCTTCAAAATTGGTCAAATACTGGGTTTAAGTTATGCTAACTCCCGCCTGCAGGTGGCAGTATATTTTACTTCTACTAAACTGCCTGCTCAGTCTTACTTGATCTAAAGTTGTAGTCCGTGATCGATATGGAAAGTAACAAAAAGTCACATTTACTGTCTTACGTAAGTGCAAATATTGCAAAATTCTTTGCAAATATTCCTACATTAACACAAAATCTGTCATTTATATTATAGAAAATTTTAAAAAACAAATGTGTAATCCTGGAGGGATTGATCAGTGTGAAAAGATGTTCAATATTATTTAATTTTAAGAACTTATTGATATGTTAAATCTCAGTTAATGGGTTTTTCGTTACATTCTTGGCCCTCTCAGGCCTTTCATGGCTCAAACTGAAAATGAGTTTGACTCTCCGCTCTAACCGAACTCAATGTTTGGGACTTTCACATCTCAGTTCAACAACTGATCTTTTAAAACAGACGACGTCATGACAAAGAAGTGAAAGGAAGCGCTTTTCATTCACCAGTCGGCTACATTCCCGCTGTATCGCCTGGATTAAAGAATGAGATTGCGAACAGAAGCGGCTAAAATGAGCTTTCACCGCAGGGAGGCTCAGTTCAATCCGAGACGCAGCGCTGGGAAAAGAAATTAGCCCCCCTGACGGATTTCTTCAGTTTAAAAAATGTTTTTTTGACTCACTTGCATGTTTCAGAACATCAGACGAACTTTAATATCAAAGATAACCTGAGTAAAT
Source organism: Xiphophorus maculatus (assembly GCF_002775205.1). Lineage (NCBI taxonomy): Eukaryota > Metazoa > Chordata > Actinopteri > Cyprinodontiformes > Poeciliidae > Xiphophorus > Xiphophorus maculatus. The sequence continues at coordinate 25,037,306 of NC_036456.1, forward strand.
ACAAAAGGCAGGTTTTATAATTTTGTTTCCAAACTAACCTGAGAAGATAATCCCTCCCTAAACTTTTTACATCTCTATGAGGAATATTTTTACCCAATGGTATTTTTTTCAGCTGAGCCAACAAGGCAAATACTTTAGTACACATGAAATAAGACAAAACTAAATTACAAGTAACTTTTTTAGCAAGATATAAGAGCTTATTATGAGTAAGTAATTACTAAAAAGTACTACTACTTCCACTGGCAGATTCTTTTCTCTCGGTGTAAGTGAAATAATCTTCAAGTGGGACCAGTACTTTTTATGAGTATTAGTTAAAATAAGCACATGTTTCTTGTTTAAAAAATAACTTGTAAATTAATTTTGTCTTGTTTAAAGTGTACTGAGATATTTTATTTAGAAATTAGACCAAGAATACTTGGTAAGATTTAGTTTTTGCAGTGAAACTAGAGGGTATACGCCACCTTATAAAAAACTTTTCAGCAAAATATTGGAGCTTCTTATAAGTTAATTACTTAATATTAAAAGTGTTAGTTACACTGGCAGACTATTTCACTTATGTCAAGATAATTTTACAATGTTATAATAGAATTTCTTAAATGTTTCCTTAATAAGCAGCAGTTTTTGAAAACAGGTGAAACATCAAAACAAGCATCTTAAAGCTGCATCATTTTGAACGAACTGAACCGTCGTGGTTTTTCACTTTCGTTTTCCCTCAACTGATTTGTAAATTTGCCGCTCATGTAGCGTACCATCCCAAAAATCATAAAGAATCAAAAGAGTCTCTTTCCGTTCCTCATGTCTAACCAGCAGAGTCTCTGAAGAATAACTCTGCTGCCTCCAGATCTGTGTCGGAACAGATAAAATTTTCTCCAGCGGTCCGAGGCCCTGACTCAGATCTGTGGCGTTAACATTTCTGTCATCTTTGAGATTCTGTTCATGATGAGCCTGCAGTCTGGCCACCATCTGCAACGCTGCTGCTCTCACAACAGCTCAAACGTTAGGAGCTGTAACTGCAGTAGAAATTCATAACTAGATCTGCAGTTTAGATACCCGTTTAAATGGCCTCAACTGGTTTTAAAAGAAGTTTGGACCATTTATCAGAGCTAAAGGCCAGTCGTACCGTGGCCTAGAAAAAGTACTGAAAACCTGCTGTGTATTTAATGCAAAGGAAGAGAAAATCTGGAAATTTTTATAGATATTTCACAATTTTTATACAGTGAAATCGGATCCACGTGAGGTGGTTCTGATGTCTTAATTGATCCAGATGTCAAATGAAGCTGCTTAGACGTCCAAAAAGTTCATGTTTTTTTAGTATCTGGGAAAGGCCACGCCCCTTAGCACATGAAAATGGCTGCAAACAGATGCGCTATTATACAACTGTACGTCTTTGAACAGCAGAAGTGGAGCCTCCTCCACAACCAACAAGAATGCAGCCAGTGGTTTCTCGGTAGTGAGTCAACAACAAAACACTTTTTTTTTTGTCTTTTCCAGCAGCCATTGTACAGCACATGCAGCGGTAAAACCACCTGAACAAACGTGCTCAGACTCTGCTCGGGTTGCTAGGTGACCGGCTGGGTTTGGCTGGGGTTGCTAGGTAAAGGCGCAGTGTGACTCAACAATTGGAAGGTTTTTGAAATGGCTCACCGAAAAACATTAACTTATTACTAAAAATGTTTCGGTGGTTCTTTTAAGCACTTGGGTTGCTTTTAGAAGCAGTGAGGAACCAAATGGAAGTACAAAAAAATGCACAAAATGTAAATGTTGCATGATACGCCCCTTTAACTATTTAACAGAAAACAGCAAAGTTAACACCTCTCTTGGTTAACCTGGATTGTTTCTTGTTGGTTGACTATTAAAAAACTTAAACTATTATTAAGAACAGCCAAAGAAAACATCTTCCGTTCAGATTATGACTTTGATGATCAAAGTGTGCTTCGGTTGCCAGCTGGCACAAGATAAACTTCCAAGAATGATTACTGCAGCTGCTACGAGACGGTCGATAAAGATGAGCAGGAGTGAGAGGCAATAGAAGGGTTTATAAAAATGTGCTCATATAATCCCAGGGAATAACTTGTGACTTTCGTTCCCGTCCTCTGCTGAGAGAACAGCTGGAATCGAACACCTGCGCAGACTGCAGTTTGCTTAATGACGTTTAGATGTAAAACAAGCTCAAAGCTCTTCTTTTGAGATTAACAGTTTTTTTCCCTAGGCTTTCGGAACAACAGCATACTTTAATTAGGCCCTCTCTCACCCCAGCACACACATGCATATTGCTTCATTGTGTTCTTTTCTTCATCAGCATTCAGTTCGACTGCCTCCCACTGATGTAAAATTAATGCCGCTCTGCGCTGGAGAGTGTAGAAAGTGCACCGTCTGCCTTGTATGCGGCTTCACAAAATAAACAAATACGGGGTAATTATGGCGCAGCAAGTTAATGTGTGTAAAGTCTTGAACAAATAAAGGCACACACACACACATGTGCAAACCAGAGGAGCTGCGCGGCCTGCGTTTGGCTGCGGTTTATGGGGATTACATGTAATAACTGGAGACGGTGTCAGTGTGGGAGGAGACATATCTGCTCTCTGTAGGCCGACTGTTGATTTCACTCAACGTACAGGCAGACATTTGCTTCCTGTCAGCTTTTGACGAGATTATACATAATACAGACGGAAGCAGTGGCATGTTCAACATGTTCAAATACCTCCGTCACATTAACGTTCAGAAAATGACTGAAAACCTGCAGTTTTTGATTTATGTTTGCTGCAATTTGCAACAGTTTGAATCGTTTCTAATTGTAAATAGAATGCATTGCAAATAGACATTCATGTTTTGGTTTTGATTAAACCAATTTAACACATTCCTCTGGACCAGGGGTGGGCAATCCTGGTCCTCGAGGGCCGGTGTCCTGCAACTCTTAGACGTCTCCCTGGTCCAACACACTTGAATCCAACAGCTGAATCACCTCCTAAGTGCAGTCAGGTTCTCCAGAGTCCTGCTAATGACCTCATTATTTGACTCAGGTGTGTTGAAGTAGAGATGCATCTAAAAGTTGCAGGAGACCGGCCCTCGAGGCCTGGAGTTGCCCACCCCTGCTCTGGACTGAAGTACACTGTGTTTTATGTTGAAATGTTGCCCTTACATTACTTTTATTCTTTATTCTGTCCTTATTTGGGATATATTCTGTCTTTGCGTGAATCTCCTTGGTTTGATTTCCTGTCAACTTACAAAGATTTCCACATTTTGGGACAATAAATAATATTTACGTACTATTTTGCACATACAGCTCTGGAAAAAATGAAAAGCCTACTGCACTGAACCCCATTGAAAAGCTCCTGGTTATTCCACCAAATATTGATTTCTGAACTCATCCTGAGTTAAAACATTAGTATTGTTGTTTCTAAATGAAAATAAACTTGTTTTCTTTGCATTATTTCAGGTCTGAAAGCTCTGAATCTTTTTCATTATTTTGACCGTTTCTCATTTTCTGTAAAATATTTGCTTGGAATTTCAGAGACATGTTGTCAGTAGTTTGTAGAATAAAAGAACAATGTTCATTTTACTCAGACATACTTTACACACACACACGTGTGTGTGTAAAGTCTTGACAATATCCAAATTGCGACCAAAGTATTTTTTAAAAAGGCAAGCAGGGATTAAATAACATTTTATTAAATGTTCCTATGACATATGAATAGATTTTTTTAAATTCCCGCCCTTGTTCCACTGCCGCCCTGGGCAGCCGCCCACATCAACATGCTCTCCTTTCTGGGTTTTAAGTATTAACTGTTTATTTATATTTCCCTCCTTCTTTTTCTCCAGACTGTCCAGATGAATCCAATGACACAGCTGTACTACAAAAAGGTGAGTTTAAAACACCGGCAACAATAACAACCAAACAGAAACATTTTGTTTTAAAATAATTATATCGATCTCATTTTAATTTATCATCCAATTAACTGATTGTTGTTTAAGGCAGTGAAAACTTCCACTCAAAATCTTGAAGTTAAATTTATAATGAGGATAGCTAGCAATTAGTTTCAGAGTACATCCAGAGCAAAAGCAATGTTACTATGTATGCTAGCTACAAACAACTCAGGACAATTAAAATGCACAGAAGTGGGAGAATGTCACAGATTAAGTGATGCTTCTACAGGTAAACAGACATGGATTAAGTTCAATCGAGAAAATGGCAACAGTGCAAACAACTGCACAATGCAAAGCTAAAAAGGTGAGAAAAAAAACTTCATCTGGCATTTTTTTAATTTTAGTCTTAAAATGTTGGAAATTTCTCATAATTTCTAACTTGACTTAAAAAAAAAAACTGAAAAAAATTGTCCAAAATTCTCCAAGTTGAGATTTCTGTCCTTGCTGTCAATTGTAGGTAAGGTACTGACTACTCATGACTATTCCGCACAAACCTAATTTAAGCTAATTTAAGAATGTGAGAAAGAAAATTGAATTTTGAGGAAGGTTTACCAGTTTTTTAAAATGATTTTAGTTCCCTCATCTCTTAATCACAACAGTTTGTTTTTTATCCCTCCCTCTTCATCTTTAGGCGACCTATTCGCCGTACCGCGACCGCATCCCGCTTCAGATCGTCCGAGCTGAAGTGGAGCTGTCAGCTGAGGAGCGGGCCTACCTCACCGCTGTGGAGAAAGGTAAAACACGCAGGGAGAAGCTCCTGCAGCCGAATGCTTATCAGTTTGTTCCCTGCACACCTGCGCTGTGGACGTCCAGTCACCCGTGAAACGATGCTGATGGCCGAGCAGCCGGTCGCTCAGGCTGTCAGCCGCTCTGCAGCACCATCCTCAGCAAACCATCTGCATGTCCTTCACCGCCGCTGTTCGCCTCTTTCAGAGCAAAAACAAATTGATCAGATCTGCCATAAATCTTTCTAATAAAACTGGCTGATAGTAAGAGATTGAAGGCAACATTTTACCCGTTTTTCTTCTAAGATTTAAATAAGATGGTTGGATAACTGCACTGCAAAAACACCAAATATTTCCAAGTATTTTTAGTCTCATTTGTAGTGAAAATATCTAAATAAACTTGAATTAAGACAAAACCTAAAAGTAACTTTTCAGCAAGATATAGGAACTTGTTTTAATTCCTAATAATAATTATTATTATAATTGTAATTCCAATAATTTCTTGATATTGATGAAAACGTTCTGGTTCCTTTGGCAGATTATTTTCCTTATGACATGGAGAACCTATCATGTTATACGTTAATGTATCTGCCAACAGAACAAATTTTCATCAACATCAAGGAATTATTTACTTAAATTCTTATATCTTGTGGAGTACTTGAGAGAAACGCTGCAAAATCACAAAACCTTACCAAGTATTTTTTGTTTATTCTTAAATATCTTAGTACATTTGGAATAAGACAAAACTAACTTACAAGTAACTTGTAATAATCAAAAGTACTATCTCCACTGGCAGCTATTTTCACTTGCAATGTGGAAAAATGTCTTGCTATAAGTGAAATAATTTTCCAGTGAAACTAATACTTTAAAAGAACAAAGTAAACATAAAGGAATCGTTGACTTTAAGGCTCTTATGTCTTGTTGAAAAGTTACTTGTAAGAATCTTGTGCAGAAATACTTGGTAATATTTTGTGTTTTTGCAGTGAACATCCACTCACCAGGCTTCAGCTTCCTGTCTGCGTTCCCTCCTCAGGTGACTATGCCGGGGTCAAACACGCCCTGCGCGAGGCCGAGGTTTACTACAACATGGACGTGAACTGTCTGGACCCGCTGGGCCGCAGCGCGCTGCTCATCGCCATCGAGAACGAGAACCTGGAGATCATGGAGCTCCTGCTGGACCACGGCATCCACACGGGCGACGCCCTGCTGTACGCCATCAGGAAGGAGGTGGTGGGCGCCGTGGAGCTGCTGCTGTCGCACAGGAGGCCGAGCGGCGAGAAGCAGGTGAGCTCAGAACCAACGGCGGAAACATCTGCTGCATCCAGTTAGAACGACGGCGTAATAGGGACCCGGTAGATTCAGAGAAAAGTAAAAAGATAACAGAAAAAAAACCCTGAAATTCTGAGATTGACCTCATACATTTTCTAGAAAAAAAACACAGAAAATTCTGAGTTTGAAAAGCTGAAAATATCCAAGTAAAAACTGAAGTTTTCTAGAAACACATGCCTTGCCAAGACCATAGAATTGCACAAAAATCTGTGAGGGACGGCGGAGTCCCAGCTCAAAATTCAGTGAAAGAGATGTACGGAGCCTGGTGCCGGAAGCCCGTTGAAAGGCTGTTTACATCGTTTTAAACTGTGTGATTGTGAGTGGGATAAAAATACCAATAAGTATTTCGTTCCACATAACACAGTAGGAGTGTAACCAGTAAACCTTTTATGGATGCAAAAGCAAGAAGCCCCCACTTGATGACTTTGTGTTTCTGTGTTTGATATGATGTAAAGCACTTTGAAATGCCTTGTCAAAACTTTGCAAGGAAAAAAAAGCTCAGAAATGTTGAGAATAATCTCTGAAATTTTTTAAAACAACAAGCATAGAAATTTCTGAATTTGAAAACAAAAATAAAAAAACATAAGAAACATAAAAGTTAAAAATTTACTAGAAAAAAACTTCTGAAATTTTCTGGTAAATGTAAAAAAATGTTCAAGAAAAAAACCCGCAGAATATTCTGAGTTTGAAAAGTCAAAAATATCCAAGAAAAAACCTGAGAAATTCTGAGATTAAGCTCAGAAAACTTCTAGAAAAAATGATAAAACTTCTGAATTTGAAATGTAAAAAATGTGTCCAAAAATTAATTAATTTAAAATTTTATTAATTAATTAAAAAAATTTTCTGAAGTCCAACATTTCCAAGAAAAACTCAAAAATGAATCTGAAATTTTGTGTAAAAAAACTTGAAAAGTCCAAAATTTGCCGGAAAAACCATCAAGACAAAAAAACGAACATTTTTTCTCTCCTGTTGTTCCCACCGCCAGTTTGCTAATGCGCCGTCGTACATCACTCATCACTCGTTACTCATCTGTGGATGTGCTTCACGTTTTTTGTTTTTCCATCCGAATGCGTGTGAGGGAGAGATAATGAGCTGCACATTCATTCGTTGTAAAGCTCCGTGCCGCGTTTTGCTGAGACGAGGAAAATTAAAGAGCTCTTTAGTAGACAAACTGTGAAATAGGATTTGCAGACAGAGAGGATGTTTGTCTGCCTGATGCATTTTTGTTTCTGTATTTTCTCAGAGAAAAAAACCAGCATCCTCTGTTTTAGTGAAGTGCAGCTGTTCAGGGACTTGAGGGGGAAACATCAGTTCATTGAGAGACAGGAAATCAGAGCGAGACAAGGAATAATGAAGGAGTGAAAAGAGAAGAAGAAGAAGAAGGAAAACACAAATGAATATTTTTCTCCTCTAAACAGAACGAGAGTTTTTCTGATAGTTCATGTTTCAGGAATCTGTATCACCATGACTACAAACCTCTCCCTGAAGCAGAGGATTGTGGGAATATTTCTCACTTTTGTGTCTTTTTGTATTTTTTCTCTGATTTTTTTCCTCTTTTCTGCCATTTTTCTTTGTTTTTTTTATTTTTTAAAGCATTGCAAAAATGCAATTGCATAGAGCGTTGTGTAAACAAAATTCAGATTTATTCTGTTTTGCTTTTCTTTCACATTTGACTCCTTCAGATCATCGAACGAACAGCAACAAAAAATTTATAAAAAGACAAAACAAATTAAATTAAATTTAAATGTTAATAAAAAATAAATTAATTAATAATATAATTTTAATGTTAATTAAAAAGCAAAATAAAAAAATTATAATAAAAACAGATTTTATTTCTAAATGTTTTTGAATTTTTTAAAATAATATTAAAATGTACACATTTAAAATAGATATGCCATTAATTAAAATTAAAACTAACAAAAATTAAAAATTATATTAAGAAAACAATAAATATTTAATTTCAAAAGCTTTATAAAATTCTTTATTATAATTAAATTTAAAAAAAATTAAAGTACCGTAGAAATTTATTTTAAAATAAATGTAAAACATTTTAATTGCATTAAAGTAAAATTTTTGACCAGGAAAATTCAGAAACTTTCATTTTGTGGTTTTGCTTTTCTTTGCATCGCTGTCCTTTAAACTGGATCTTAAGGTCATGAACTCATGAACCTCTTAAAGTTTTCATCTACATTTCCTTTTTAATGTGTTTACTATTATTTATATCGTAGCAGCTTGTTTTTTAAATTAAAATTAATCCTTAAATTGATGAATTAGCAGAACTTTCATGTTTTACATCCTGATTTTTACATTTCGATATTTAAATGGCATGTTATCCGGTTTACGGATCTGTAAATGATTTAATTTGCAACAAGCTCACCAGTCACTGCGTTTTCATTAAGAATAGAAATAAAAGTTAAAATAAAAAAGGAACTGTGTAGTTTTAAGAGATGGAGAAAAAGATGGAGGGAAGGAAATGAAGTCAAGAAGGGAGAGGAAGAGTGAGGATGAGGAAATGACTTTCGCTTTGATGTCTGAATATTTTCAGTGCAAACTGGAGTCCAAAGTAAATTTTTGTCTAAGTTTGCCGTCTGTACTTGCTGACAGCCACTTCACTTCACTTTTATTTACTTTAAACCGGAGCTCATGAGCCAAAATATTCTCCAACTGGGTCAGCAGAAAGCAGAATTTGCTGCGCTCGCTTTCTGCAGATTTGCTCTTAATTGACTTTTTGGGCTCCAGCTGCAGTTTATCAGCTTTTCTTTCTGCTGTAATGGATTCAGACCAGTGTTGTATAAAGTACTGAAATCTCAGAGTCAAGTAAAAGTATTGGTACCTCTCCAAAATATGACTTTGGTAAAAGTCCAAGTCACTGACTGAAATGTTACTTGAGTTAAAGTCTTAAAGTATCTGAAACTTCTTGTACTTAAGTATGGAAATTACTGTAAAAATGGATGTACTCAAGTAATGTAATGAAAAGTACAAGTAAAAAGTAAAACAAAGCAAATGCAGTTTGAATGACATTTTTTATATTTTGGTAAACTTGTCAAATACACTTAAAATAATGTACACAACCAAGTGCAGGCAAAATTAAACCTGCTAATAGATATACCTGCAGGCATCATTTAGTTAAGAAAATTAGGTGCTTTACCTATAGCACAAGGTTAACTTAACCTGCTTTACAACTGAACCAGCTTCTTAGTAAACCCTCCAGGACAGAAAATACAAAGTTTTTGTAAGCCTTAAGTTTTCCCTTCAAGTAAGGTCAGTGCTGAAAATGAGAAAAATAAATAGTACAGATAATGCGGCCAACATGAAGAAAAAGATCTGTTACGATTACTCTACTTCACAAATCAGTGAATCAGTCAATGCTACAGTCAGTAGGTGGTGCACACAACTGGTCATTATGCAAAAGAAAAAAAGAATTGGGAGGGAAATGCAGCTTATTGGCATCTGAAGAGGGAGACCTTTTTTGTAAATCTGGTTTTGGACTTGCATGCCTTTCCTATATTCGTTAAATTCAGTCTAAATTGCTATCGCTATGGCTTCTGTCCCCCTTGAACAGAGGAGTCTAGGTAGCCTGCTACAGTCAACATTAGGCCTAAGCTAAATACACCACGTGTGGAACTGAAACAATGCCAAACAAAGTTCATTTATGCTCAAGATTTCACAATACAGTAGTGTCTAGTGACCAAGCTATAGTTACTGAAACAGGAGGATTATAACCATTTCATAAGAAGTTACCTCGATGTGTTTCTTCAAGTTGGACGGGGAGTTTTTGTAAGACAGAATTTCCACATCTTCGGGCAGGAATAACATAAACTTCATGCGGTACGACGAATCTTTAACACCCACGAAAGAGTATATTGTGTTTAAATAAGGCCATGGGCTCTCATCACCAGCTGGTGGTTCCCCTGGAGCCGTGTCTGACGTAGTTGCAGTCGTTGTGGTCTCCGTCTCCTCCTCCATGTGACTGCTGCTGATTGCGAGACTTGCTTTGTGTTTAATGGGAGAAGCGAAACAGGTGTATCCTATTGGAGGTGATGAACAAGACCAGGCAAGCAGGCTACCGACTTTGTTCAGTAGCCTACTTGCTACTTGCTAATCAGTAGGTGGGATCAAAACACTTTGTTTCTCTCTCTCGCTTTTTTGTAACGAGTAACTAAACCACACATTGAAAATGTATCGGAGTAAAAGTAAGCAATTAAGTTCGGAAATATAGTGAAGTAAAAGTGAAAGTCATCAAAAATTTTCATACTCGAGGAAAGTATGAAGTACTCCAAAATATACTTAAGTAAAGTAGTGAAGTATTTTTACTTCGTTACTATACAACACTGATTCAGACGTCGCTCAGGTCAGAGAAACGACACGACTGGACGCTAGAAAGTTTCCAGATTCGGTTTTAACCTGAAACAAAACTGACAGGTTCTTCCTAAAATAATGTTTTTAGTGAAATTCTGGCCAATCCGGTTCCCAACAAGGCAACGTGGAGCTTGTTTTCAGAGAATTACATCAATGACTTCAGTGTTTTTGTTTATGTTTCTAAGATATTTTACAATAACAAACGTTTCTGCGATTCAACAGAACTAGCTGAGGCTCTACTTTCACTCTTATGTCTCTGGATAGAGAAATATTACATGAAAAATATCAAATCTATATAAAACTGTGAAAATATAAGTGCACTTAGTGAGACAATTCTGAAAAATATGGCTAAACGTATCAGCAGCAAATATCCAAACATTGATCACTGCAAAAACACAAAATCTTCACATTTTTTTGTGCAAATTTCTTAGAACACTTTAAATAAGACAAAACAAACTTAAAAGTAACTTTTCAGTTTCTGCTAAGTTAATAATTTATTAATATACATTTCATGTTACAAGTGAAGTAATCTGCCAGTGTAACTCGTATTTTTCATCAAAATTAAGGAATTATTGACTTAAAACAAGCTAATATTTCTTGCTGAAAAGTTACTTGTAGTTTGGTTTTGTCTTATTTCCAGTGAACTGAGAGATTTGCACCAGAAACTAGACGAAAATAGTTTTGTGTTTTTACAGTGTAACGTTGCTATGAGACTGCAGATACAACAGCATGCTGCTAATATTAATTTTTAGCAAATTAACAAGCCTGCTTCTTAATGGGTTTTTTTTTTAATCATAAACACATTCCTACACACAACCAGACATTTCTTTAACTCTTTCATTGCATCTTCTTCCAGTGTTTTGCTTAAATTTGCGTTTATTTCCATCTCTGTGTGTTTAATCTGAGCCGGTCTCGTAGCAGCTGCTTTCACACGTCTTCTCGCCGCAGGAGAAGGAGGGAGCAGGGGAGAGAACGAACAGATGAGTAAAAGGTTTTGGCAGCGGAGAGGCAGGCGGGGCAGAGAGGTACGACGAGACGGGGCAGATGGGAAACGGAGGCGACAGCGGGTGAGAGGGAGCGAGGGATGGGGATGAAGCAGCAGGGAAGGAAAAGGAAGAACGGATGAGAGGGGAAAGCAGTAGGTGTGATGAGACGACGAGAGAGATGAAGAGAAGGCCTCTTCCTCATCCTCCCTCTGAGATGAAAGACTTCACACGTGTTCAGTCCTCTTCCTCTTCCTCATCCCCTTGTCTTTCTCAAGAACCTTCAGAGTGTCTGTCTGACTTTTCAGGTTCAAAATAGTCTCACTTCTGTGTTTATGCAATGTTTGCCTTTTTTAAAGTGGCAGTCCTGCCATTCAAAGTGAAACCTGTGATAAAGAAACTGAAGTTTTAACAATAAATATGATAAGAAATCCAAATATCATATATTTTTTGCTGTTTTTCATTAAATATTTCATTAAATTTTCACAAAGAAAATGACACCACACTGCAAAAACACAAAATCTTTCCAAGTATTTTTGGTTTAGTTTCTACAGTAAATATCTTAGAACATTTGAAAACAGACAAAAGTAACTTAGAAGCAACTTTTCAGCAAATACAAGAGCTTATTGTAAGTCCAGGGGAGTGGATTCACTAAAATAGAAAAGCAAATCTTATTGTCATCAATGTTACTAAATGAAAACATTTCAGTCAGAAAAATATTTTTCATTTATAACGATACATTTTTAGCCTGCAGAGTTTTTTGGTAACTAGTTACATTTACTCAATTACATTCACTTGAGTAACTTTTTTTAAATAATGTACTTTTATTAATATAATTTTATTATGAAGTATTTCTACTCTTGAGTAAATTTCTGGATTTTCTACCCATTGAATGAAGAACAAACATGTTTTAACCTAAATTCACCAGATACAGACACACACCTGCCGTTTTTGTTAAAGTTTCATATTTTATTGAAAGAAGCTGAACTGAAACTAAACAAAAAGTAATTGTAGACAGTGTACAGCATTTTAAATAATAATACAAAGTTTAATGGTGGCAATGCTGGTTAAAAACTCAACAAATTTCGAGCTTCTTTCCATCCGTATATCTTTGGAGCTGCTCTTTTTTTAGCATCCAGAATATTTTCTCAATGCAGGACCAGATTCCTATCTTTGAAACATTCTTCCAGGATTCTTTCCATTTACAGGCTAGTCGTTAGCATTGCTGCGAAGCAGAAACTTCAGACACTGTAGAAATGTGGACTCTGCCACTTATAATACCTCCCACATAGTTAGCGCATTCCTTTCGTGGTTCGCATTAATGCTAGCTTTCTTTGCAGCTTTGTTTGGGTAAGCTAGGACAACGCTGTCCACCTCTGGCCCTCCAACATAACTCAGAAAGCTTTATTACGGCTTCAGGTTGTGTCTGTTTTTATCTCATGACCAGAGGAGACGGATGAAGCACAAAAAACCAGTAAACTGAGAGTTTTGCTCTAGGATTCAGGTCTTTCTGCACCACAACAGACCTGAGAAACGTTCATTATCATTCCAGTTTTTCCAGGTTGTGATCAGTAAACAGTTTCTTGAAGTAGTTTAGGAGAAAATTGGTCTTGAAACAAACTACGGTATAAAGTTATACTTTTGAAAGAGCAGTCAAATGCATTAATGTGTTGTCCAACTTGTCTGTAGTTGCGCTTGTTTCCTGTTTATCATCTGTTGTTGTCCTTCTGTTGAGATAAATTGCTTTGGTTTCCCCTCAGGTTCCCTCCCTGATGATGGACAGCCAGTTCTCAGAGTTCACCCCCGACATAACTCCCATCATGCTCGCTGCTCACACCAACAACTACGAGATCATCAAGCTGCTTGTCCAGCGCAAGGTAATGACTCTGTAACACAAGAACCACCGAGTTACAGTACAAGTAGATCAATTAAAGCATGTTACTGTTTACATCCAGAAATTTAGCGCATACGCACAACACTGAAGGGCAAAAAGACGATTCTTGTACATGCCGACCGTCTAAATGAAACCTTGAGACGTTTGTATTGTTGATTTAGTGCAGTGTGCCACAGGAAAGGCAAAAAATAGCGTAAAAAAACCCTTGGAGAGCAACTTAAAATCACTTTTATTCACTTTCTGTTGTCGGCTACGCTACACGCAGAGGTGTTGCCACAGCAACTGACAACATAAACCCACTATATGTTTCAGGGTTCAACACCAAAAACACTCAAACATTTCCTACATAAAGAGCAGAACATTAAATCCGTTACAGTTTTGTGTTTTTATGCTCGATGTTTATTTTGCGATTATTAATAAGTGATCGCTGCGGTAGATTAGGTACCGCTGCTGTTGACTAAGCTAACACAACTAATTTAAATGCCTGCTCTGCTGATGATCTGTCAGAGTTAGCATTCACATCGCCTTCTTTTATGTTTTAAACTGAACCTAAACACACCAAATTCCACATCACATCTACATGTTTGTTTGTCAAAGTCAAGCTAGCATAGTTGACCTACTTTCCTTTCCCCTGCTATTTTTTCTCTTAATTAAAACTTTTTCCTGACTTTGTTATCTTGTTGTCATAGTATGAAAGCACTGCGTCCCTTTTTCTTATATATCTCAGGCGTACATTTAAGATTTAGCACATTATGTTGATAACTAAACCGCTAAAATCAATGCTAGTTATTGTTAGCAAGCAGCTTTTAGCCATCCAGCAGGAAGCTGGGGGTGTGACGTCACGATGCAGGGGTCCATAGCTGTATGCGACCCATCTCTGTTGTTTTATTTCCTGTTCTGATTTTCTGTTCGTCTTTTCTTAGGTCACCATCCCAAGGCCACACCAGATACGATGCGACTGCGTTGAGTGTGTTTCCAGTTCAGAAGTGAGTCGATGTTTCCCCACTTGAAAGCCACTGCTTGGTTTCTGATTTGGGGACAATGAATTTACTAAATAATATAAATTTCACTCTTAATTCTGTCTCTTTAAAACATAAAATAAAAGAAGTATTGTTCACTGTTAAGAAAGTTATCAGTTGTATCCAAGACAGTAGACAGTCTACAGTACAGTGTGGCAATGATCAATTAAAATTATGATGAATTTTGATGAATATTTTCCAAAGGCCAATGATTTCATAATCTATTTTATTTATGGCTCCTGTTGTGTGTTGTTTTATTTTTTGTTTATTGGTTTTTTTGGTTCCTGTGTTTTATTTTGGATATTTAAAATATCTTCCAGTTCCAGTGTTGAGTATTCTTTACAAAACTTGTATTATTAATTCATGGCAGGTCGACAGCCTTCGACATTCCCGGTCTCGACTCAACATCTACAAGGCGCTGGCGTCACCGTCTCTGATCGCGCTGTCCAGTGAGGATCCCATCCTCACTGCCTTCAGACTGGGCTGGGAACTCAAAGAGCTGAGCAAGGTATGGAAATCAACTCCCATTACTACTCAATACATGAGTCTAACTAACCCCACTGTGAAGGAATAACTCCGCCCCCAGACAGCCTTTTATCTGGGGGCGGAGTTATGCTAATGACATTTCAGTCTGGTCAGTTCTGCCTCTTTCTGAGCTCCTTTCAGAATGAGCCTCTGTCACTTTAAATCCAAATAAGTTCATCTTAAGTTCAACATTCATGTGAAAATGGCTGCAATTATACAAATGTGAACTTTGAAAAGCAGAAGTGGAGCCTCCTGAACAACAAAACAGGAAAGCAGCAAGTGATTTCTGGATAGTTAGTCAACAACAAAAACACTTGTCTTTTCCAGCAGCCGTTGTAGCTGACCAAACAGCATGTTTGGTCCAGCTGACCAAACATGCTGCAGCTCTGCTTTGGTTGCTAGGTGACAGACTGGAATTTGCTGGGGTTGCTAGGTAACAGTCAGGTTAATTTTTCAGGCACCAAAAAAATGGTTGGGTGTTTTTCAGGGGTGGGAAACTTATTTTCTTTTTGGTTCAAATCATGATCACGAATGCTCTTAAAGGGCCGGTTGTGCCAGAATGTATAAAACCTGTTCACAAACTGTTAAAATATCAATAAATTCTTCAAATTAAATAATATTATGAAACATCTTTTCAGTCCTTCCAGAATTTCCTGATACTTCTTGTGATTTTTTTGTATTAAAAGTCAAAGTGTTTGTGTCACTAATTTGGAAATATTTACTATATTTGTGCTTGTTTCTGACAATAAATGCCACTTTTTGTTACTCGCTGAATAGATCATGGACTATAATCTGACATCAATAAAGGCTGAGGCAGCTGTTTGGGACAAGAAAGGTTTTGACAATTTTGAGAAAATCTGCGATAAACTCTCAATTATGTATTTGTGAACCACATTTCAGCAACAAGGCAGTTCAAAGTGCTTTAACACAAAAATACAAATTCATAAAGTCATTTTGCAAAGTGCCGTCATTAGACATCAAAATGTTCAGTACAGTTTTATTGATTAGGGTTAAGCAGGAGGGTTTTAGTCTAGATTTAACTCAGTCTTTCGGCTGTTTTCCAGTTTTCCAGGAGTTTGTTCCAGATTTGTGGTGCATAGAAGCTGAATGCTGCTCCTCCATGTTTTTATCACTAAAAAGGACAACACTTTGCAGTCAGCATCAAACCCCCAAAGCAGAATATGATGGATGGCTTCAACCCCAGTGCTCGTATAACAGGAAGTGTCCCACGTTCCAGGTGGAGAACGAGTTTCGCCAGGAGTACGAGGAGCTTTCCCAGCAGTGCAAACGATTCGCCAAGGACCTCCTAGATCAGGCCAGAAGTTCCCGCGAGCTGGAGACCATCCTGAACCACAGAGACAACGACCAGAGCGAGGAGCTGGACCCCAGGCAGTGCCACGACTTGGCCAAGCTCAAGCTCGCCATCAAGTACCACCAGAAGGAGGTAGGGACCCATCCGAGCTGAAGTGGTTTGTGTTTTCATGTCTGAAGGGTTTCTGCTGCACCGCTAAGCTTGATCTTTTGCCTGTTTTGTTGTTAAATACTGTTGCGGAGTAATGGACGGAGCTAGCGGTTGTGCATTTGCATAATTAGCCTTCACTTTCAAGGCTGGACATTAAATGTCAGTGAATATGTTCTTCTCTTATATGGTGACCCTGATGGCTGTGCTGCCGGTTTTATGGCCCCACAGTGCAATTTTCCATTGAGTAGCTTTAATAAACTAAATGTTACATTTCTCATCTAATTTACTCCAACTGGATAGCAAATTGTTTTTAAATGTCAGTTCAGTGACTATATTGTAAGATCAAAGTAAGTGAGCTGTTATCCACCCGGCGTCTGACCTTCTCACTTTATTCACTGAAGATAAATAAAGACATCAGACAAGATGAATGCGGTTTATATGATGCAAACTAGTTTTAGCTAATCAATAATAAACATTTAAACTGGAAAGTGCAGCTTTGTAGCAGTCAATGTAAATGCAGAACACATTTTGGAGTCCTAAATGTAAAATGTTCTCTTTTTTTTTTTTGCAATAAAAAAAAAACACCTTTTCTCTGGTTTTTAAAGGGATGCTATATCACAGGAAAATACACATCTGGTATTTTGGGATTGGTTTTGTGTTTTATGCTGCTGTCTTGGTCAGGTCACTCTTAGAAAAGATGTTTTTAATCTCACTGAGTGAATTTTCTGGTTAAATAAAGGACACACACATATTTGGAATAAGTTTTCTATTTTTTTCATGGATACAATCAGTGCATGAGAGCAATAGTTCTGCCTCATTCTGAGCAGAACCCAGAGAGAGTTCACTCACTGTGAAGGCTCAAAAATGTCCTGAAACACTGACCTTTGGAGTAATTTATTAAAACAGGCAGAGGTGGACAGCACTCATCAAGAAGTTATTTCTGTTAACTCTAAGGCCCTATCATATTAGCATAAGCTAATGCTAAGGCGCTATACCAGCATGGTATTTAGCAGAAGCTAATGCTAAGGCGCTATACCAGCATGGTATTTAGCAGAAGCAGCCCAGGCGGGCATTAGCCAATATTATGTGTTTTCCAGACACATTAAGCCATTTTCTTTCACAATCACATTGTTATAAAAATGCTATAAGTATGACTTTGCATTTTATCACCTTTGAATTGGGTCTCTGTCTCTTTAAGAAGATAGATCAATATACCATCAGTATTACATTGACAATCATCCTTAGGACTGTTGAACTGATTAGTAGTTTGCATGATGATCTCAGCAGAGAAGTAGCTTCACCAGGTGTTTGCTAATGGCTGCTGCCGGTAGTCTGGAGGAGCTGGGCAGAGGAAGGTTGTTAGAGGATTCTTCAAACATGCATGAAGGAATCAAAACACTTCAGAACAACCTTAAAACATGACGTAAAGCTTAAAAAAGTTTATTCAACATAAAACAGCCCCTTTGTTTAATTGTTGGATTTGAAACTAACTTCATTGTGATGATTTTTTTTTTTTAACAGAGACGATAAAACCCAAATAGGTGTGTATATTTCTTTAATGGAAAATTTATGAAAATGTGAGTTTGGAAAAGCAGAAGTTGGATTACATAAAGGTAATTCTGCTAACGTCTTTCATGACTAGTAATGAACTACAGGATTCATCCTATAAAATACAAATGTTGTAGGTGACCTGCATTGTTTTATGTTTACAGTAGCAAATGTTGATTTCTAACTTGCTCTGGATGCGGTCTGAATGTTCTGTGATTGCAGCAGACTGCAGGTAATCTGCAGCGAGAAGGTTTCAGCAGTCTGTGATTTAATTTAATCAGAGCCGTGCTTCTATGAAGTCCAGTTCACAGAAACTCGGAGGGAGTCGATGAGCAGTCTGCCTTCCTGCTGCTTCTGTTCGGCAGACGAACACGCCTCGCTGCAAGGCAGAATTAGCTGCACATCCTGGCTCTTTGCGCAAGAAGCTTTCAGACGGCTGAGAGTCTGATTTCTTTAAAAACCTTCAGCGGTATCCTCGATTCAAAGCTGTAAATAAGAAATGCTTTCAGATTCTGTGGAGGGGAAAGGTGGGAGATGCAGAGGACGGGAGGGCGGCTGTCAGCGGTTTATAAGGCATGAGAGGACGGAGAGAGCAGGCAGCAGCCGCTGATGAAACTACTGTGAAATATTTGAGAGAGAAAGAGCTGATAAGTGTTGGGGGTTCATATCTAACACTGTCTGAAAATGTCAGTTTCTTTTTACTCATTGTGAGTCAAACTCCTGAAATGTTTCTTAACGAGCACAAAACTGTGACAGACGAAATGTTTCTAATCAATTAAAGGAAATCAGCGACAGCAGTCAGCAAAAATCTCCCAAGTAGGAGACGGATGACGAATTTTAGGAGAAGTTGCAGAGAAGAGATGAATGTCACGGAGGAAATGAGTCTGGGGAACATAACGTTGTGTTATTAACTATCCCATTACTGTTCTGCTGCTCTCTGTTGTTTTCTAATTGAGGGAATAAAACGGTTCAATAAAACGGTTCCCAGCAAAAGTTTTCAGACGTCCAGAACTTTAATGATGAACGGTTTCCCGTCCTTTTTACAAATAAAAATCTAAAGTCTGGGGTGTGTTTGTAGCCAAACTAAAAAACTTTTCCTCAACGTCTAACCAGTGGATATGCATCTCTTTAATTAGTTTTTAGAAAAGCTAATTAAACACAGCATAATGCAGCCACTGCAGTCAAATGTTAGCTTTCTTCCGCTCACAGCAAAGAGAGTTACATTTTAAGTGAGAGCTAATATTCATACAACCCAATTTTGGGTTTCAATGTTGTCCAAGGAAGTAAAATCTGCTCAAGAGACCATTTCAGAATGAATTATTGAATTTATGAGGAAGAGTCAGCACCGTAAATATGGACACGTTCCTTAAATGTGATGCATTTGCTAATTTAGTAAAAGCCTAGTAAAATCTTTGGAGTGCTTTTAGGTTATTTATTGGTAAGGATAAAAAAAAGTCCAAACATTTCTTCACATTGGTGTCCTGAAAGTTGAACTCTAAAAGGTTTGGGCATCCGAATGCGACCGAAATCCGATTTATCTCACGGCAGTCTGAACGGCCCAGTTCTGATGTTTTCAACCCCATAAAAAAATCCGATCTGTGCCACGTCCACATGTGGAGCTAATAATCAGATACGTATCCAAAAGTTTTCAAAGTGTCGCATTTTCTCCGACTTTAACATAAATTACGTAAGACAGGCATTGAAATTCTGCATCAAAAATCAGTAAATCAGGACATAAACAATGATTATGAATTTATGAAAGAAATCTGAGTCGGTGAACTGAATGACATCACAACCCCACCTCTCAGCTCCAACGTCTTTACAAAGTTTCAGCCACAAAAGGCCTTTTCCATTAGTAGAGTTTTCTTTCATCTTATACTGTTATCAGTAACTCTAAAATCGATCCATAAACAATAATATTACTTCTGTAAGCAGAGTGCTGTTGAGTGACGTCAACGCTCTTCTTCTGCGGAACTAGTTTGGAGTTGGAAACTCTTCACACTGAAGTCTGATGCTGTCGCATTAATTAGCAGCCTGAAGAAGCACCAAAAAAAAAAAAAATCATATTTCAGGAAATAAAATCGCAACTGAGCATCAAAATCTTCTGTGTGGATGATAAGAGTCTTTCCAGTGTTTCCCAGTAAAACCAGCCAGGTGTAAAACTCCACACACTGTAAAACATTTGAGCTGCATTTAGTTGTGTCTTCTGTCTTCTACTCTTACAGTCAAATAAATTTAACAAGTTTTAGATTTTCAACCTAAATGTGAGAGTTTGTGAAAGATAAACTTACAGCAGTTAGTTGTGTTAACTTTTTATTAATTTTGTTGAATAAACTGGAGTTTTTAGGTTAGCACTTAATAAAACGGAAAGAAAAAGACAAGAGTGGGAACTATTTCCCAGAATGCTTAGCACCATGTTTTTGTATCCTGAGATGGATACAAAAACATTGATCTGAATCTTGTTTTGTTTATTTTATTGCACATTAATGAGGATAATGTCCTGTTCTCACTAAATATTTTTGAGCAAATTTCATTGTAATATTTAATAAAATTAATTAGCAAATCAGAAATTTTTATTTATGCCACTTAAAACAAGAATTTAAATTATTCAAAAGGGAACTAAGTAGTTATAACTTGATGTTGTGAGTGAAGCTAATAGAGAAATGTTTCCTCTTTAACTTTCTTTCTTGCATATTGTGAAATAATTATTTGGTTTAAATTGCAGCATTAAGGTAAAACTCACAATTCAAAATTAATGAACTTAAAAAACAATGTTTAGACAACTTGTCTCTTGTTGTTAAATCAACTTCATGAACTTTTCTTGTTGACTTTAATTTCATTTTTAAGGCAGCAGGTGGATTTTCATTTTCAAGTTAAATCACCTCCAAATGTTTTAGCAGATAAATGTAAAAACACAACAGTGTGTGAGGAAAACGTAACAGGAACTCAATTCTCACATGTTGGTTTATTTGTTTATTTGCAGGTCAACATTAGTCTCAATTAGTAGAGATTATTCTTCCAAACATTACAGCAAAAATCCTTTTCAAACATTTAAAAAAAAGACACAAAACGCAAACAAAACTAAACTCAACATTCACATCAAAACCCAAACAAACTGTTTCTACACTGTTGAGTGAAACCAGCTGATGGTTTCACATGTTTCAGCTTCACATCATCAGTACACGCAGTCAGCACATTTATATGATTATCCCTTAAAGCCTGGCATTGTTAATGTGACACAAACAATGAGAACACACACACACACACACACACACACACGCACACACACACGGCAGAACGCTGAGCTAAAAGGACGACAGGAGAGCAACATGAAACAGAAACAGGGAGCGACGGGGAGCTGAAGATGGAGAGGAGAATGAGGTTTTTCCATGTGAAGGGCTTATGTAAGCGTTCTGACGGCGTTCGTCTCCCGAGACCGCCGCAGATCCTCCATTTGCATACAAACACAAATTATCCAGACAAAGGACACACACTGAAACCAGCGTCTGCCCGATCGCACCGAACAAACGCACAGCGACGGCGGATGTGGCGAAAAGTCAAACGTGGAGTTAATGCTGTTGGAGCAGGTTTCCATCAAACAATCCATCTGAATTAGTTTTTACAGAGATTTTTAGTCAAAGCTGCATTAAAATGGTCAATAATTGGTATTAAATGATCTCTGAAGAAATTATTCTTGCAGGAAAGCATTTTATTGTCTTGCTTTTAGCTATAAATTTGAGTTAAATCAGTAGAAAAATGTTTGTCGAAACTAGTTTTCTGTTTCGTCTCACACTTTTTCAACTTGCATGCATTCATTTGCCAAACATGAACAGATTTTTTTGCTGCAGACGAACACAAAGTGGTGCATAACTGTGAGCTGGAAGGAAAATAATACATAATTTAAATTATTTATTTGCAAATTAAAGTCTGACAAACAGCTCCTTTTACTCTGATAACCCTAAATAAAACCAGATGTTGCCTAATTAGCAAACACAACACTCGTGTGATTAGAGCTGCAGCTAATGATTACTTTAGTAATCAATTATCCTATTGATTATTTGGCCAATTAATCAAATAAAACATTTGGCAATTTCTGCAGATTATTTAACCACTAGAATATCAGAATTACATTAAAAGACCCTCCATAAGTAAGTAAGATAAACATTTTAATGCCTAAAAGAATCCAATAAAATAACATTCCTTTAGTTTAGTCTTTCTCAATTGTACATTGATTAATTTATGTGTTAATCGATTATTAATTTGATAAAAGATGCTACACAGGAGATTTTTTTTCTTAAATCTGAAAGCTTTTTTAAAAAAACGTCCTTCCATCAAACCTGATAGGTTCAGTAATTAACCAATTAATTCAGTCCTGCTAATTACACACCAACAAATACATTTAAATTAAAAACTCTGTTTACATTCCTGCTTGTATTTATTTGAAGATCTGTTTTATTTTCATAAATAGCAAAGAGTTTGTTGTTTTTAAATGCATTTTTATTTCTTTTAATCGTCCAACTCAGTGGCCAATTCCTTGGATTATGTAACGGAAATCCAAATCAGTGACGAAGCTTTAAAATGAAACCTGTCCAGACGCTGAACGGTGATGGATTCAGAACCGAAAGCAGCGTTTTCTCCGTCCGGGTCCGTCTGAGTCCGGCAGTTCGGTCGTAGATCTGAGTGTTTTTGTGCTGCAGTGTGAGACCGATCAGCATTCTCCAGAGGGATCAATGCAAATTACATCTTCAATAAACTATCCATGACTCTCTGCGATCAATACATGCATCTCCACACACACACACCCACACACACCCTCAGACACCCTCACACACACACACACACAGAGCTCTGCATTCCAGACGCCGCCTCTTCTCTAAATTATTTCCTCTTTCTTTGCTTTTCTTCCATCTTTACCTCTTTTTGCCTCTTTTCTCTCTTTCTCTCACTAAAGTTTGGGCTTCGACTCAGCAGTTTCCAGAGTTTGGTAGTAACTAGTTACATTTAAAAATTTACTTATATGAAAATTATTGTCATTTTTGTCCTGAAAATACCACAATTTCCACTTAACTTTATATTTTGGTGCATGTGATGTAATTTTTATGTTAAACGCTTGATAACTCAGTACTTGAGTTTTTTACCAAATACTTTTTTACTCTTAGTTGATTCATTTCTTGAACGGCTACAGTTTTACTTTTACTTGAATAAAAATATGCAGAATTAGCGCTACTCTTGAGTACTTGAGGACTATTTTTGGGTACTCTGGCCACCTGAACCATTTTCTACCTAATGTTTAAATCGCTTCACACATGCCGCAGCTTACCCATAATGCCGAGGGCCTTTTGATGGTGAATAAAACCTCTGATTGGCTGTTTGACTCACAGGAAGTAATGAAGTACATCCAGCTGGCAGGAAGGTGTAGGAAAGAGGCCGATACTCTTCGCAACACCTCTGCAGAGCCTTCTGGGCCGCTCCGGATTAATGGGAAGATAAGTGTGAAAAAGAGAAGAAGAACAGGGGAGCGCTGGAGTGTGTGTGTGTGTGTGTGTGTGGGTGTGTGCGTGTGTGTGTGTGTGTGTGCTGTTTATGAGGATTGTTTGGTTTGCTCAAAGAAAAGCTTTTTGTTCAGTCTGAGTAAAGATCGGTCCTAAAAAAGATACAAAAACAGAAAAATACTAAATCTACCTGCAGAATCTCTCAGTTCTTTGATTTTACATATGAGGACAATAAAAATGACCATAAAAATAAAATTAAATATGTTCCTTGCTGTCTGTCTAAGAAAACTGTGTGGGAAAAACAAGTAGACCTGCAACTAACAATTACTTTAATGAAAAGATATTCCGATGATTAATTGATTAATTGGATAAAAGATCAATTACACTCTGCAGATTTATCATTTTTACCACTTTAACCTTTTTTAAACAATATTTAAAAATACATTAAAATGTGCAAATAAACAAATAATTCATCTTTTAAGTGAGAAAGTAAAGATTTTATTACCTAAAATCTCATAACAGCATTTTTTAGTGATAATTTCAAAGTCGTTCCACAGATTCTCAGTTGGATTTATGTCTGAACTTTGACTACACCATTCAAGCATATAAATATGTGATGCTGTGCTTTTTAGGGCTGCAACTAACAATTATTCCAGTAATTGATTATTCGATCGATTATGCTGCTGATTTATTAATTAATCATGTAAGAAAATTGCCACATTGTGCAGATTATTTATTTCACCACTTAAGCCTTTTTTTATACAATGTTAAAAACACATTAAAAGATGCAAAGAAAGGATAAATTCCTTTTTTAAATGAGAAAATAAACATTTTATTGCCTAAAACTTAGTAGCAGTATTCCTTTATCATTTCCAAATCATTCCACAGATTCTCAGCTGGATTTTGAACTTTGACTACGCCATTCAAGCATATAAATATGCTTTGGTGGGCTCTTCAGTCCTGCAATGAGCAATTATTTTGGTGAACAATTATTCTGTCTATTATAGAATAATAGATAGATCCATTATCTATTATTCTTTAATAGACAGAATAATTATTGATTGTCAATCAATCAATTAATCGGGGTTAAATTGGCATGTTTCGTAGATTTGTCATTTAAACCTTTTCTACAATATCAGAAATACTTTAAAATATGCAAATAAATATTTCAATTCATTTTGTAAATAAGAAAATAAACTTATTATTACCTAAAATGTAACATCTTCTTAGTGAACATTAGATCATTCGTAGCAAAAGATGCATCTGCAGCGCAAAAAACTCAGACCCACCGGCTGGTGTGTTGATTAGTTTTTGGATTAAATGATTAATAATTGGAAAGCTAAGCATAATTAATAGCTTTTTATAGAATTTGAATCAGATGAAGCTAAAACTATGAGAATATTTGGTTGTCACGTATTCACAGATACATTTTTATTATTTATGTATTCTTTACAGTTTTGGCTCAATTACTGCTCTAAATATGTTGATTTTTTTAGAAATTAGTTTTTTTCTGAGTCTGAACATTCTAGTTAGTGATTAATCGATTACTAAATTAGTTGATTAATCTCGATTAAGCCAATTAATCTTATACAACAAACTTTTTCTCAATTTAATTTCTCTTAATCATTCTTCTATATAGACTCACATTTAAACAGTGGTAGCTCAGCAAATTGGAGAAAAAGCCAGAGAAATGGGATGAAATCATTGTTGATAAACCAATACATCAAACACCGCTTAGTGTGTGGTTTTGTTGTTAATAGTTTGGTGTGTGTGTGTGTGTGTGTGTGCGCGTGTGTGTGTGCGCGTGTGTGTGTGTGTGTGTGTGTGTGCGCGTGTGCGTGTGTGTGTGTGTGTGTGCGTGTTAATCCATTTTAGAAGAAAGAGAAGAAAACTTGGCGTTTCTCCAAAGCAGCCCAGATGCATCTACTTTCCTCCTCTGTTGCAGCAGAAAAACAATACAAAACCTAATGCTAATGATAATGCTAATGCTATTGCTAATGCTGGTGCAGGGAAACATGAGCAGATCAGCACAGCAAAGGCAGCACTGTGTTTTACTGTAAATATGGGACGTTACATTATTAACAAATGTGGAAGCTAATGTTTATTAACACTAACTAAAATAGTAAGTTTTAGCTCGTTACAGATCGCTAAATTTAAACAATCTGTTGTTCAGCAGCTGTTGCTTTCTTTTTCTATTGTTGTCTGATACTTAAACGCTGAAAAAAGTAAAAGGTTTGCGCCAACATGATGTCATCAGACTTACAGGATGTCTGAAAACCGTCTCAACGAATTCAGGAATTCAGGAAGGACTTCTTTAAAAACACTGACGGCCTTTCAGTCAAAACACTCGGGCATTTTGTGGATCCGGCTGCTCATCTCTTTACACTGACTGCTGCAGGAAAAGGATGTGATGTAAAGAAACCTGCCGGGGAAAGCAAAGAGCAATTTTCACGTGTTTGTCGGTTCCCCCAGTGTCGTTTTTGGAGACAAAAAACGGAGAAAAATGAAGAAGCAAAATGTCAGCAATACCTGAAATGAAGATACGAAGAAGCAACGGGGCGAAAACAGGGCAACAGAAGAGCTGAAGTTTGTTTGACGGTTTGACAAATGACAGCAATCAAAAAGAGATGGGGGAAGAAATTAATCACAGACTGGAACTAGATGGAGGTTTTATTAAGAAGCAGCAGACATGAGATGGAGAGGGGAAACACCCAAACCAGAAACAGAAGGGATCAAAGTTTAAGACAGTTTTTTAAAGTAATAAAAATAATTAGAGATTTAATATGTTTCTATGGTTTTAGAGAATTTCAGACAGACGTTTTAGTAATAAATGATGGGCACAGATATATAGATACGTAATTATTAATAAGACTTTATGTAAATTTGTAATTAAGTCAGTTTCAGGGTCTGTATTTAATTAGTCGCATTTTAATCCAATGTTATGAACAAAATAAGTAACATTTTCTATTCAAAAGCCTTTTTACTGCTAAATTATTGAATAAATAAAACTGTGAGCTTAATAACCAAGATATTTATTATTTTATATTTTATTTTTATGTTTATTTAACCATCAATGCCAAATCCAACTGTTTCAGGAACTCCTGATCTTTGATGAAATTTCTTTGAAAAGATATTTCTGTCTGTGCTGCTGCTACATGTTTAGCATTGAGATGCTATTTTAGTCTTGAAAAGCTTCGCTAACCGTTGTATCCGTTTAGCACTTGGATACAACAATAGTCTTTTCCAGCGTTTATCAGATTGTGTTTTAATTCATCCCCATTGGGCCAATAGAAGCAGCTTTATCATAAATTGCTATTGTTAGCGGATGTAGGTTGTGCATCGAGTTTACAGGCGTACCAGAAACGCACTACAAAGGTTCCGGCTTGGGACATTTGTAAAAAAAAACAAAAACGATTTATTGTGTTAAAATCCATTAAAGTAATTGAAAGTCCCAGCTCTAATAATTAAAGATGAAGCAAAAGCAGTGGTGTATTTTATAAGAAACGCCTAAAACAAAACAAAGTCTAATATTTCTCCCTAAACAGATGTTTAGAAGGAGTTTGTAAAAAAACTAATTCCGTAGATTGACGAGACAAACGTGGACGTTTTTTAGACGTATCTGTCCTCTTGCATTTGACATTAAACCAACACATCATTTAAAAAAAACCACATCATAGTCAAACAGTCAAACACGGTGGTGGAAGTGTGATGCTCTGGGACTGCTTTTCTGCTTCAGGACCTGGACGACTTTCTGTGTTTGATGGAACCGCAAATTCTTCTCTCTACCAGAAAACCCTGAAGCAGAATATCCAGACATCGGTTCATGACTTTACGTTAAAGCTCGCCCTGTTTAGTCCACTTCTTAGTGGCTTAAACTAACAAAATAAAGTTTGGAGTGGCCTAGTCAAAGTCTGGACTTGTATTCAGTTGAGATTACCTTAAATAGGCCTGAAATATTTTCCATATGGCTCAAATTAAAACATTTCTGCAAAGACAAGCTGGTCAGAAAGGTCAAAAGCAGATTTCCTGCTATAGCTAACAGCTAGCAGTAGCTGCTCAGTCAGTTATTAGGTTTTAATAAACCGGCCTGGTTCTGTGCCCACATGGTGGTCCAGCCCATTTCTATGTGTGTCTCTGTGTGGATATTGAATCATTTAAAAGTCTTTTTCTGTCCTTGGGGCCGGAGTTACCTGCAGTCTCGCTAAATTATACATTTAGAGCAGTCTCAATAATAAATAGATTGCGGGTTGTTATCTCTCTGGGGTCTGTTTTAGTATAAATACAGGCTTTATTGCGACCGGTAACGCTGTTTGGATCCCGGCCCGGTCCTAATGAGGCAGAAGGAATCGTCCGAAACAAAAGCAAGTCGATGCGGTGTCCTAATAAGGTCGGCAGCAGCTGAATAATATATCCACCTGCATTTTTTGTTGTTAGTTTTATTCATTGCTTTCTGAATTATTGCTCTAATTAATCATTCAACACATGTTATCACTCTCTGATATTTACACACAAACCTCTACATGAGGACATTCTGATTTCCCTTCGCTACTCCTCAAAGATCTCATCTAAAACTCAGACCTTTGACCCTAAATATAAATTTTAACCTTTAGAAACTCTTTGAAGTGACAGGAAAGCTTTTAGACGAGGCAGACTGTCCTCGTTTTTATGTTCTTCACCTCGGCCTGATCCTCACAGGCATCACTCAGCAGCTGCACACACACATTAGCTTTAGCTCTGTTTGGAAACAGCTTTTTGCGAATTGTTTCATGAAGCTGCTGCAAATTGCACACATGACCAAATCCACAGAAAGTGTCACTAATCTGATCAGCAGCCAAACAGGAGAAAGTGGGACACCGAAAGCTGCTGCCGGATTTTTTTCAACCTGTCTCTTCGCTTTCTGCATGCGGTTACGCAACGCGCTTTTCTTTCTGTGTATAACCTCGTAGTGTCCGCTTCTGCTTTCTATTTCTGAGCAACGTTGATGTATTTCAAGCGTTTTTCTTTTTGTGCTAGAATGGTTGTAAACCTCTGTGAAAAGTTAAAATACAACTTCACGCTGATATAACCCAGTTATACTTTTTTTCTTACTTTCCTTTTCTGTTTGTCATTTCCAAACGGTGATGAGTTGATTCTTTTGCAGGTTTCTGAAAGGCTATTTTCAGCGCAGTGCGGTTTTAATCGTTTAAACTTCATGCCAGTGTGCTCCGTTGCTGCTTGAAATGAACCGAGCTGAGTAGGGGGAGTGGGTGTATGAAAAAGAACTGGCACCAGACAGATGAATAAAAGTTATGCAAAGAGGCGAATACAATAAGAGAGAGAACAAAACTGTAAAAATGTGAAGCAGGAAAACTGAGCACTGTTCATGAGAAGCTGCAAAAAATATATAAAAAACTAAAATTGGCAAAAGGAAACTCTGAATACCAACCTGAACAAACCATCCCCAGGTTTAAGACATGGTAGTGGTAGCGTCATGCTCTGGGGGTTCGTTTCTCCAGCAGGAACAGAGAAGCTGGCCTGATTTGATGGAAACATGGAACCAAGAAGCTGCAGACGATTTAAGACCAAAACATGCAGCCAGAGCTGGTTTAGATGAAAAGATGTTCATGTGTTAGAATGGCCCAGTCAAAGTCCAAACCTTTATCTAATAGAAAATTGCAGTTTCCTTCCAATCTGACATGAGCTTCAGGTAATTCTGTGAAGTAGAAACAGCAAAAGTTTCAGTGTCTAGATGTGCAAAGATCCCCACGGTTTTCACATTAAAATTTGAA
This sequence comes from Xiphophorus maculatus, assembly GCF_002775205.1. Taxonomy (NCBI): domain Eukaryota; kingdom Metazoa; phylum Chordata; class Actinopteri; order Cyprinodontiformes; family Poeciliidae; genus Xiphophorus; species Xiphophorus maculatus. Next base: position 25,066,334 of record NC_036456.1, read on the forward strand.
ATAAATGTTTGAAACTGTCATTTTTAATACACACACACAAGTATTCATTACTCCTTTTTTTGCTTTTTAAAGACAACAGAGTCCTTTATTTTTTCTGCTCTAATGCGAACAACTAAAAGCAGCATAAATACTTCTATAAAACCCTGTAAATATGTGAATAAGAGGACAGAAACCTCAAGTGTGAGCCCAGAAAGTGAATTAGCGTTAGCGTGACTTTGGGTAAGCCGATTGCCTTTTTTTTAACATTGAGGGCAGATTACATCATGCTGTAGAGAAATTAAATTACCCAGCACTGCTGAGTGTATTTCTGAGATCACAGCAGAAATTGGCCTATTAATTGAATTAGCTGGGAAGCGGCTTTTTGGTAACGCAGTCAGAGAGACTGAGGTTCAGGGTCTTACAGCAGGTTAGCTCTGCTTCCCTTCCTGCGATTTGCTCCTTATTTTGAGCCTAGACGTTTTCGGTGATGGTCGCAGCAGGAGAAACGGGGCGACGCAAAACATGTTCATTACTTTTTTGCACAAAATCATTTTTACATAATGAGATTTCGGCTGTTTTAGGGCATCTTGTCACTTCAAATCCAAGTAAGCTGCTTTTGGCCAGCTCAGCGTTTACGCTCTCATGTGAAAATGGCTGCAAACAGAAGCGCATCTTTCATTAGTATTTTCATTGGCATTAGTTTTTGCTGCAAGTAGTTTCTGGATGGTAAGTGAACAAGAAAACATTTCTCTCGAGTTCTGCTTTGGTTGCTAGGTGACGGCCTGGGCTGGCTGGGGTTGCTAGGTAACGGCGCAGTTTGACTCAACACTAAGGAGAATTTTGAAACGGTTAATTTTCCAGACAGCAAAAACACATGAACTTATTCCCAGAATACGGCTGGGTGTTTGCTCTTTTAGGCGCTTGTGCTGTTTTTAGAAGCAGCAGGAACACAAGCAGAAGTACAGAAATATGAAAATATGTGTTTTGCATAATAAGTTCCTGGTAGCAGAACATGCAAGCAGCTCAGAGCTGACTTTCCTACTTACAACATTAACTGAAACATCATTTTCTATGTTTTCATCATGGAAACAACTTTGAATTGTTTCTAACACAAAAGTTTTACCTTAGTTGCCACAAAGCAGCCCGGATTACAAATCATCATATATGAACATTATTATTTCCTCTCTTATAACCTTTTAAATAATATTTAGCTTTTAAAACTTGGATAAAAAACATTTGTTGTACATTAAAGGACAATGCTGCAGTTGTTTAAATCTTTCTTATTATCTCTACTGCCTAAATACAGCAGGTATCACTGGAAAGCATGCTATAAATGTTTTAGTAGAACAATCTTTGGTACAAAACTTTCAGCAAATGGGTTTTAAAAAACGCCAGCGGCCATCTTAGACAAAGTCCAAAATGATCCTCATATATTTCTAGGTGATTGTGCTGCAAGTGGCTCCTAAATAGCTGCTGTTTTCCAGTTTCTAGCCTCCAGTTTGCCCAGATTAGATGGAGCAGAAGCGAAGCTCTTTAATTTTACAGCCATTACAGTCATTTACAACACATGGCTGCCTCTTCACTAAATGTGCAACGCTTGGCAAACTTTTAAAGCTGGCAGCAGTTTGAATATTTAAAGCGCCTGGACTGAGACCTCAACAGTCGACAGAGTTAGCTGGATGTGAGAGCTTTGAGTGAGAGTCTGACGTTTGGGCTCATAACTCAGATCTGTTCTGCAGACAAACGGAGAGCAAATGTTTGGGTTTGTGTTTTATCCCCTCTGGTAACTGTGTTTACATTCTTGTATTCTCTGTGTGGTGGTGGCAGCGGTTCTTATTGTTTTATTAATGAAAACGGGACAATTCCCTGCAGTCTGCAGATCCATGTTGCCTCATTCAAAATGAAAGAGTGTGTGTGTGTGTGTGTTTTGTTGGGTCTAGAAATGGCTTGGCTTTGTGTTTAACTGACTGGAAGATGGCTATTTTTAACCTTAAAGGTACTTCCTCTAACCTTTTATGGGCTTTACAAAACATTACATTTTTTGCACAAAATCCTGCTTACATCAGGAAATTTCAGTCTGCTCAGTCCTGGCTACTTTGAAAAGCAGATGTAGAGCCTTCTGCACAACCATCAATAATGTAGCAAGCAGTTTCTGGATGGTTAGTCAACAGCTAAGCTTGTTGCAATAAACAATAAATCAATTAATCGCATGATAAATTAACACTACCTCACTAATTTCCATTTGCATGAATTTTGTCGTTTTTCTCTTTCCACAAAAACTGAATAACAACGTCTTGAGTCTGGCTCTTTGGTTTCAAATAGACAATTTAGTTTACTTCATAGCTCATTTTATTTGTTTCTTCTGTTGTTTTCTTTATTTATTTTGGATTTCTAAAATGTATTCCAGTTCCAATGTTAAATGGAACTGGAATACATTTTCCACTGCTGCTGCGGCATTTCACAATAATAAAAAGCAATAAACTTAAAATGCAGCATTAGCATTTTAAGTTTATAGAGTTTTGAGAATGTGTTCTTGCATTATTATACCATTGAAAATGGCTTCAAAACAACAATGCTTTTGTTTATCGCAATAACTTCTGAGACAATTTATCGTTTATTAAAGTTTGTGACTGACAGGCTACAAAAGAACAAAACACAGCAGTCAGCGTAGCGCTAGCGCGGTAAAACCAGCTGACCAAGCATGCTTGAGTTCCGCTTTGGTTGCTAGGTAACGGACTGGGCTCGGCTGGTAACATTTGTTCGAAATGTGATTCAACAATTTTTGAGGTTTTTTTTGAAACGGATCATTTTCCAGACATCAAAAAAACATGAACTTGTTGCCAGAAAAATTGCTGGATGTTTTCGTTTTTATTATCATTTTTAAGCGTTTGTGTTGTTTTTGTAAGCAGTAGAAACAAAGTACAAACACATGCAGAATTTGAACTTTTTGCATAACAGGTTTCCTGTAAAGTGAAGCAAAACTAGAATACAAACAGCTACTCATATTTTTGTGTTTTATTACCTTGCGGTTTATATCGGTGAAGCGGTTCCTGCATTCTTCTGAACATCCTTAACTTTCCCTTCACTTTTTAAAGCCTCTTTCCGTTCCTCCTTCTTTGTGTTGCTACGTTCGACCCTGTCCAGTGTAAACAGTCTTGTGTTGGTGTTGCAGCAGCTCTTGGGTCAACAGCCTCTACCTGTCCGTGGGCGAAAGCAGAGCTGCAGTCCTTGTGTAACGCCTGTCCTGCCCGGTGTCACGTAACCTGCAGAAGTTGCAGCAGCAGCGGAAATGCAAATTATGTAAAACCCCCATTCGTGCTGCTGCGCTGAGCACGGCTGCTTCACTCCAGCAGGTTATCATGAGTCATCAGGGCTCCGCCGGCCCAGCTGTGAGCAGCTCAATAAACTGCAATTTAGGACCAACTTTTCCAGTTGGATAGTTTCCCAGTGTACGCCTCGCCTCGAGGATCCACAGGATAACTGTTTGCATTCATTAATGATTAGGAAGAGAAGTACTTTTTTTTTTTTTGTGCCTTTGCTGCTGCAGTTTGTAGAAGAAAAGATAAAATAAGAAGAATATATTAATAAGAATGATGTTTAGCATCAAAACTGTTTTATTTTTGTGGTCATTCCTGGATGGTGTCCACTGATTTTATCACTTGAGAGTCTGTAGGCTGTCAGCAGGGCACATTTCATGGAGTGTTTTGTTCCGGCTGTTGTTGTGTGGATTTGGTGCATGTGTGGGTGTTTTTTGTTTTAGCTGTCTGCAATTTAAATGTTTTTTTTCTGCTTTCTTTTTTAAAACACTTTCAAATCAGTCTAAAAGACGTGCAACACATATTTCCAAATAATTTCTCATGTTTTTTACTTACTTAGTTATACTTATTGTATATTTATACGTTGGGCCCAAAACTGTCCCTCTCACAAGAGAGATAAAAACATTTCCATTTGTTTTCTCTTAAAAGTATAAAATCCTTTCAGCTGCTTCAACCATAACATGGATAGAAAGGTATTTTACTACATAGTCCTTACTTAAAATAATTTTTTCTTTGCTGTTTTGTAACAAAAGTTTCTTTTTCTAATGGGAATTACTCAAAACAGCCTACTTGTTGTAAATTTGACATGTTTGAACCCAAAAATGCAGAAAAATATGCAGCCGTCTTTTTCACACAGTTAAACTAGTCCAAACAAGAATCACCAACGTGATAAACAGAAATAGTGAAATGTAAAATGTTCAGAAAATAAATACATTTAGATTAAATTATATGAAATTTGAGTATTCATAAGAATGTTCCAGTTTCTATATTTATTTTCATTTTGGTGAAATTTTGTATTATAATTATTCTACAAAACACTTTGATTTATTTTTGTAAATAAAATGTAGTCAGATTGATGTGATGTTTTAAATCAACCAAATGCAAAAAATAAAAAATATTATAAATACAATAAACCACTCTCCACTTGCGGTTCAGTATTTTTGACTCTTTCTGTAAAATTATTTTCAAAAAATCCTAAAATGTTATGTTAAATTATTGACTGGCGTTTGAAAAGCAGCCAATCCAGGAACAGTATTTGCTTTCCTGGACTCTGATTGGCTGAACCTCCAAGAGCATAAATGAGGAACACTGTAAATATTAGCTTCTGGGGTGTAACTCCACTGTGTGTATTAATGCATATTACGGTCTATTTGGTGGTTGTAGTATGACATTTTGGGAGGGAATCTCAATATTTATGGCAGTTTTGGTTCCTAACCCCGTACAAATATCTTTGTTTTCCCTTACGTTGAAGGTTTTTCAATTAATGTGCTACCAATGGTATATTTTTTTACTTTTTTGATATTTTAGGTGACTAAAAGTGATGTTAAAGAAGATAAATTATCAATTATCAATAATTATTGCAATCAGGTAACAAATGTGCACACATTTGTTACCTGCATACAAACAAAAGTCAGACTAGCATAGCTTAATTTTATGCTCGATGCAATCTTTCAAAAGTTTGAACCTTGTTTACTTTGATATTTGGTCAAACTATAATTTACAATAATTTAGATTTTAAGAGTTGAATAAAAATTTTATTTGATGGTGAAGTGTAATTTTCTGTCACTTTCATTACTTTTCTTTACTGAAAACATTCTTGTCTACATCCATTTAAGCCATTTCCAGCCGGCGGTAAAAGCAGGGTGTGTTATATAAAGCTGCTATTGGGCTAGCATGAAAGCGTATGGTTTTCTGTGCTGCAGGCACTCTGAGATTAAGTTTGAGACTTTATCCTGTCCCATATTCACACCAGTGCGCTGGCCGGCTGGGAGAGAGAGGCAGCAGAGGAGACGGAGCGCAGTAATCAATTTAAGATGGACCGGAAATTTATCATCTAGTTGAACAGTGCTTCCCCAGTTTTCAGGAGTAAAATGACATGAAGTAAAAGAAAACTATTAATGGAGGGAAGCATAGTTGGGTGAACAAATCACCCAAAGCATCAGTGATGGCCGTATAACTGCTAATCTATGCTAAACTAGGCAATATATTGACATTAATATCTGTATTATCTCAGGATTTTGAGTGTTTTTCCAGATCAGGACTTTTGCAAGTCACATTTTATGCACCAATTATTTGTTTTTGGTTTAATAAGAAAACTTTATATATTTATAATTAATATTTTCTTCCAAAATTGAATGTGATTATTACCATTTGGCACTATTCCTCAGTCTTCACCATCATTTCCATTATTCACATTGGAGGCATGACAATGCTCAGATGGCTGAGCTAATCATTAAAAATATGGTCAAGACCTTCAACATGGATAAAGATGCTTTAAAACCTAGGAATTGTTTTTTTAAAGATTTATTGAAGAACAATAAATCTTTGTTTATTGATTTATTGTTGAAATTGGTCACTGTGACCTTTCAAATTGAATTTTAAAAAAGGATGATGATGAGTTACAACATCGCCTTTCAGGGGGAAAAGTGAAGACTGACCCAAACTTTGTTTGAACTGGGTTTTATTTAAACTAAAAGGCAGACAGACTGATGAAATTAGATATTTAGGATCCCCACAGACAGTTTTAAAAGGGGTGACCAGGTCTGACTGATGTTTTTATGGAGACCTGTGAAGAAACCAGCTGCATTTCTATTGACTATATTTCTGCATTTCTATTGACTATAGTCAATAGAAATGCAGCTGGACAAATTGGAATTATGTACTTAAATTCACTTAATGGAAACATGGCCATTTTGAAAAAAAGTCATGTTTCCGTTAAACTTCTTGTGGTGAAATGAATTGGGGTTTTGGCTGTATTGAAATTGGTGTATTTCGCAAAATTGCAATGGAGAAACTTTTTTGTTATCTGATCAACAAACAGAAGTTACTACTGGTGAAAACGACAAAGAAGATGACAGGAAGTGTCAGAAGCATGATTTTGTGTTCTGACTTATTCAGGTATGATTTTAGTTGTGTTTCTGAGCCGAATAACAACAAAGCTTTGCACACATTTGTCATGGAAATTAATGTGACTAAAGATAAACATTTCTTTAGTCCTTTAATCCTGGAAATGTTCTTCAGGTGACAGAAGGCCAACTTTATAACTGTCTTTATGTGGCTCTCCATCACTACACCCAGATTTTGGTCCCAAAAATTCTGGCTAATTCTACCCAGAGTTGGGTAGTAACTAGTTACATTTACTCACTTACATTTACTTGAGTAACTTTTGTGGAAAAAAAATTACTTTTAGAAGTGCTTGTACTCTTAAGTAAATGTATTAAAGTATCTCTGCTCTTACTTGAGTGAAATTTCTGGATTCTACACTAACTGAATAAACAACGATTTTTTTTTTTTTTTTTTTACCAAAAATTCACCAGACACAGACACACACCTGCAGTTTCTGTTAAAGTTTCAGACTTTTTTTATTGAAAGTAACTGATGTGGAAACATTTTCTTTTTGCCCTTAAAATACCAAAATTTCCACTTAACCTTATATTTTGATCCGTCTGGCGATGTTATTTTTAAAAGTTACATCATCAAACAGACCAAGATATAAAGTTAGGTGGAAATTTTGGCATTTTAAGAATGAAAATGACAATAGTTCATATAAGTAACAACTTCAACTGTATTAAACAAAAACTGCAGGTTTGTGTTTGGTGAACTTTTGGTTCGTTTTTCATTCCGTGGGTAGAAAATCCAGAAATGTTACTCAAGTAAGACTAGAAATACTTCATAATAAAATTACTCAAGTAAAAGGTACAGCATAGTAAAAATACTCCTAAAAGTATTTTATTTCATAAAAGTTACTCAAGTAAATGTGACTAGTTCCTTTGATAACACTTTATTAGACGGGGTGTCCATAAGACTGGCATGACACTGTCATAAACATGAAGGAGTCTTTATGAATGACTGACTGCTGTCATGAAGTGTCATTAAGCAAGTAATGACACTTTTAATGAAAAGTTACTCTAAATGTTGCATTGAAATGCCATTAAAAGTGCAAACTTTGCATTATTTTGTAAATAATGACACTTTAATGCAAAGTTTAGATAGATAGATAGATAGCATTTATTGTCATTGAACAGAATTCAACGAAATTTCCATTGCAGCTCCCGTGCAAAAGGTCAAATATATACAGTATAAATAAGCAAACACACAATAATAATAATAACAATATATACAACTAAATTAACTAAAGGCACTCAACCACACCAAAGAAGTAGCAGCAGGTCCAATTATGGCAAAGTACAGATAATGTGACAGTGCAAAGTGCAGAACAGTGTGGCTGTGTGGGGGTGGGGGATATGTATGTGTGACTGCGAGGTTATGATATGTGTGGGAGGGGGGGGCGGCAGGGAGGCGGCAGTTTGCACTTCTAATGAAATTTCAAGGTAATTGCTAGAGCAACTTTTCATTAAAAGTGTAATTACTTACTGAATGACACTTCATGACAGCAGTCATAGTCATTCATAAAGACTCCTTCATGTTTATGACAGTGTCATGCCAGTCTTATGGACACCCCGTCTAGTGAAGTGTTACTGTTCCTACCAAACTCTGATGAGTCATTTCTTGGTCGGCTACTTTTTACTTCTTCTAGAGGAAAACCTTGTTAAAGTATCACTACTCTTACTAGAGAAAAATCTTTGGATATTTTACCCTCCTCTGGTAACACCTGCACCACATTATTGCCCCTGGAGCCCAACTTTGGAGCAACCTGATCGCCCACCACTCACTGATTCAGCGATTCCTCCTGGACTTTGTGTTTATGTTGATCATCCTGCGGCTCCCGGCTGATTTCCACTGACCAGCGATGATGAACACACCACCCACCGTCCTCCATCGCGTTATGCAAGTGGAGCTGATCCGTAGGTTGGGTTTAAGGTGCACTGGTGGTTTCTAATGCGCCTCATGGCACCAGAACACACCACTTCCTGTCAGAGGCGTCCATTTTTTATTTTCTGTCAGACCTGATTTTAGAAGCTGTTTTGAATGAAGTCAAACTCAAACAGGTTTGGTAAATTATGACACAGATGTTTTCCAGCTGAAACACAGAGATAGAGAGAGAGAGAGAGAGAGAGAGAGAGAGAGAGAGAGAGAGACTCTGCTGTAGCTCAGATCCTTCATTAGCATACCGCTGCCATAGGAACAAGAAACGAAGCTGGAGACGAGCGAGAGAGAAAAGAGAACAGGGAGAGGAGAGAATAAGGAAAACAGACAAGAGGAAGGAGGGATGAAGAGGAAAAGGGATGGAGGAGGGTGAAAAGCAGTGAGAAATGTATTAAATATTAAGGAAAGATGGAGTGGAGGAGGATGAGGATTTCTGATTACTGGTGGAGAGAAAAGAAGAGACGAGTTAAGAAGGAAAGAAACACCAAAGATGAAAGGAAAAGAAGAAAATCAGACTAAATATAGGTCAAGAAAAGAAAGGAGGAGGTGGAGGAGAAGAAATGGAAAGGAAGGACTTTGGAGATAGACAGAAAGAAAGAGAGAAAAATAGATTAAAAGAGAGACAGAAGAGAGGGAGAGAGAAAGAAAAAAGAATGAGATAAAAAGGGAGGGAGAGAGAAGAGATATAAAGAAGGAAAGAGAGAAAATGATGGAAGAAACACAAAGAGAAAGGAGACAGGAAAAATGAGAAAAAGAAAGGAAGAAAAAGGATAAAAAGGAGAGAGAGAGAAAAAGGCAAAAAAGAGAGAGGAAATAAAGAAAAAGAAGAAAGAGACATGAGAGGAAGAAAAAAGAAGAGAGGGAGAAATGGGAAAAAATAAAAAGTGAAAAAGAAAGGAAAGAGAGAAAACAAAACAAAGATAGAGGCAATGAGAGAAAGGAAGAAAAGGGAAAGAAAGGCAGATAAAACAGAAAAGGAAGAGAAATTAATAAAGGAACAGAGAAAAAAGAAGTAAACAAAGGAACAATAAGATTTTGAGGAGAGAGTGAAGAAAGCAAAGTGGGATGTGAAGGAGAAATGGTGAAAAGGCAGAAGAAGAGGATGAAGAAGAGGATTAGAGGAAGGGATGAGAGAGGAGGCGATGGAGGGATGAGGAGGAGGTGAAGCTGCAGCAGGCTCCTTGGTTTGACTTCTAACACATCTCCTGCTTCCTCCCGTTTATCCTCTTCCTCTGCTTCTATCGTGTCATCTGTATAATTAAATACATGCATTATCCAATTTTCTCGCTCACATTCTGGCAGCGCGCGTTACCCGGCGAGGTTCAACAAACCGCTTCTGTTCAGCGCTAAGGTCACAACCCCCATCGCTCCCCGAGTCTGAAAGACGAGGAAAAACTCAAACCCAGAGCAGAAACTCCACAACAAAGTTCTCATATTTAGAGGTTTTTATTAGAGACAACTCCTCCACAAAATTCTCCAAAGACGGACAATTGTTTTCATTTTTCTGCTTTTACATGTTAGACAGATGGAAGATCAACACTTTTACACTCAACGCCCAAAGAGTGAAAATATCCCAGGAAATTAACCCTCAATATCTTCATTGATTAAAGTTTTACCTGTGAAAACTCTTCTAATAGTAAATAAAAGAATCTAATCATTTAAATCTGCTTTTTTATATATAAACATCACTGCAAAAAAATCTTGCCAAGTATTTTTGGTTTAGTTTCTTGCACAACCATCTTAGTTGTGCAAGAAACAACTAAGATGTTAGTTGTTACTTGTTAGTTAGTTAGACAAAACTAACTAACAAGTAACTTTTCAGCAACATATAGAGGCTTGTTTTACTTAAATAATTCCTTAATATTGCTGATAAAGTTAGAGTACCACTGGAGCCGTTACCTAGCAACCCCAGCCAAGCCCAGCCCATCACCTAGCAACCCAGTTCCAGTTCCACTGGGACGTTTCACTTTTTCACATATAAGTTAAATAATTTGCCAAAGAACTACAGCTTTTAAATCAATATTAAGCAATTATTCACTTTAAACAAACTCCTATTTCTTGCTGAAAAGTTACATTATAAGTTTTGTTTTATTTCAAGTGTACAAAAAAATCTGCACTAAAATTAAGTATTTTTGAAGTGAATCACCTCGGTGAATTTTGCAGTGTTTGAAAGAAGCTGCACAAAACACAAAATCTTATCAAGTATTGTTGGTCTAATTTCTAGTGCAAATATCTTATTGTCCTTGAAATAAGACCAAACTAACTTATAAGGAAGTTTTCAGAAAAATATAAGAGCTTGTTTGACTAAATAATTTTTTAAAATTGATAAAAAAGTTCTACTTCCATTGGCAAAATATTTCACTTATAACAATATATTTTTCTCATGTGATAAGTCAAATAATATACCAATGGAACTCGGGAATATTAGGGAATTATTTACTGAAAACAAGTTCACTTGTCTTGCTGAAAAGTTACTTTATAAGTTATTTCTGAAGTACTGCAGAAAACACACAAAATCTTATTCTCTTTTGTCTAGTTCCTAATGCAAAGACCTTACTCAACTTAAAATAAGACAAAACTAAACCAGAAGTAACTTTTCAGCAAGATGTAGGAGCTTTTAAGTTAATAACCACTAAATAAACAGAAATTTGTTCCACTGGCAGAAATTTTGATTTGTAATATGAAAAAAATATTTTATAGTAAGTGATATAATCTTCCAGTGGAACTAATACTACTACTTATTAAGAAATCATTAACTTTAAACAATCTCCTATATTTTGAGATATTTAGTGGTTTTGCAGTGTATTTTATATTTTTATCATGTGAAGCACTTTGAATTTTGTTCCTGAAGTCAAGGGACTTGAGAGAGATTCATTTGACTCTCTGAAGTCAAAAGAAAGAGAGAAAAGAAAATGCCTTGTAAACATCTCCACGTCCATCTTTCCCTCTTGGCACAAAACAAAGTGCTGCGGCACTCAACGCCGTCCTGGTGAAACTGTAGTGATTCAGTCTAACACTAGCAGATGAGGACGTTCCAGATAAAATGTGCCAGGATCAACTGTTTATGAAACGGGCCCACTCCGATAAGAAATGTTCAAAAGAAAACAAGGACGTGTGGAAATGTACAGCCGTCGCCAAATGTTCCTCCGTCAAAACGTAGCCGAGGATCACGCATGATTGACAGCCGCAGGCGCTGACTCCATCATCTTTTGGCAGCCTGCCTCCTTTAGCTTTTAGCTAAATGTTTGCTTGATAACAGTTGTGTGTGTCCTTGTGTGAAGGCGGGATGTGCAGCACTGATGTTTATTCAGTCCATTTATTTAATAGGATGTTTGTTTGAGAGGAAAACACACTTTTTGCATTATCTTATCCACACACACACAGCTTAAAGTGATAGATAACCTTCTGTAGCTGCAGCCCTTTTAGAGTGAGACGCTAATTTATAGTGTTTGGATTTTTATCCCAGACCAAACTAATCACTCTAAAGCAGACATGGGACGGCAAAGACCAAAACAAGCAGGGAAGAAACTACAATGGAAACATAGGAGTGAAATGGAAACCTGACAGAAGCACTTGGCTGGTCTTTAGGGACATAAAGGGACATTTATTAATGTCCGGCAGGGACAAAAGGGTTTGGTTTAATGCCAGAACTGTCAATGGAGGAATTTAATGAGATGTAAATGAAAGCGACCACAACAACAGGGCGACTACAATTTTGTGACAGCAAAAAATAAAAAACAAAGTGTTGTACTCATCTAAATCTCAAGACGTTTTGGAGTACAGAAATAAAATCTGTAGTGTTGCATCACCGGAGCGTTGTCCAGCTCAGTTGAAATGTGTTCAAGTCCATAATGTTTAGGAAGCCGAGTCGATAAAACCATTTGACATAAAAAAATGTGTTTTTTCCAACCACTGGGAAAAGCTTATTTGAGGCGTCGGTTGTTTAAAACGGCATGAACATGACCAGTTGTTTGTACAAATCTACAACTCACTTTTATAAATTGTGGTGCGCTCATTGTATTAGAGCAACATTTAGCTTCACATTAGAGTAAAACCTACAGAAACTCCTATTAGTTTATTACTTAGCGATCCAGAACAAGAATCAAACATGGAGAACAAACCAACATTTAGCTTTATACTTTTTAGTTTATTACTTTAGTAAGTAATAAAGTTTCTATGTCTGGTTCCAGTTTGTAGCGCAGCCAAACTGCCAGCAGCTGCTAGCCACTCTTTGGTACGACGGTTTCCCGGGCTGGAGGAGACGACACTGGGCCGTCAAACTGGTGACCTGCTTCATCATCGGACTGCTGTTCCCAGTCTTCTCACTGGTAAGAGTGAAACTGAAACGCTAAGTATCACTCATAAATTTTATCTTCGTAATAAAAGCAAGGAGACAGAAGACAGAATAAGCTCCAAATCATCTGGGTCTAATGCCACATTTTCTTATGTAGTCATTGTTTTTTTTTAAACGTCTTTTTTCATATTAACTAAGATATTCATATTAACTACTTCAAAACAAGAAGCCGGTATTTTGACATTTTCTCATAATTTCTTATGCAGATTGTACGGGCACTCGGACATAAACATGCAGACATGCATAGGAGCAAACCAATCTGGTTTCAGTTGAGTTAATTTCGTTCTGGCTGTGATGTTGATAAGAGTAATTAATGTAGTTAAAGTGTTTAAATTCATGTAATCATCCTCCATGTGAATGCACATCAGTGTTTTGACAAATCATGTAAACATCCTCTGGTTCCTCAAGCTGCTTATTGTTTCAGTTTCCATTTAAACCCTCTCTAGCACGACCAGTCTGCAGCTACATGTAAACCAAATTCTGTCCAATCGATTTAATCCCTGTTGCTTAATTTATGCTTAATACAAACTACTTAACATGCATAATTTGCAAAACCTTGTAAGCTTGTAATTTCTTAAATGTTAGAGACACAAAATGGGATTTCAGCACTTATTAAAAAGGTTGATTGAGTTTTTCAACCAATTTCTCAACTCTCAATAACTTTTCTAATTGCTAAAAATGTTTGAAAATATATATTTTTCTGTTATGAGATGAAAAAAATGATATGAAGAGATATTTATTTATCTTATTAATAAAATGTTGCGATGTCATTTAATGTCTTTCTATAAAGGCTTTTTGCTGATTTCTGAATATTATAATGACTCCAGTTGAATATGAAGTAAATGTGAAAAATAAAAAATGTAAATGTTTTAGCCTCATAAAGGCTGTATGTATATATTTTTTTCTCATCTTAGCTGATTGCAGATGTTTATTTCTACATCTCTAACTTGACCTAGGTGTGTAAAGAAAATTAAAATGAAATTTGGTCATATTCATTCAGTGGGTAAAGGATCCAGAAATTTTACCTGTATACGAGTTCATATTCAAATTACTCATCTGAAAGTAAAAGGTTAAAATAAAACTAAAAGTCAAAGTTAAAAAAAAAAAGTTACTCAAGCACATGTAATTGAGTAAATGTAACTACTTACCACCAAACTGTTCATATCGATGGTGTGAGGGATCCCTGCACTGCAAACACACAAAATCTTACCAAGTATTTTTGGTTTAGTTTGTAGTGCAAATATCATAGTGATCATAAAATGAGACAAACTAACTTAACTCTTCAGCCAGATATAGATATTCTATATTTTCATCAATATTTTTTCATATTGATGAAAAAAATACTCGTTTTTTTGGCGGATTATTTCACATATTATAGGGGGAAAATGGCTTGTTATAAGTGAAATAATCTGCCAGTGGAACTAGAGCTTGGTTGCTAGGTGACCGCCTGGGCTTGGCTGGGGTTGCTAAGTAACAGCACCAGTGGAATTTCATCAAGAAATGATTGACTTAAAACAAGCGTTTTGGAGTGTAACTTTGGGACTCCAATAGCCTTCTGAGCTCCCCTCACTATCCTCTGCAGGGCTCGGGGGTTTTTTTTTGGGGAGGAGGGGGTTGTTTTTTTTTGTTTGCCATGTTCTTCGCCATCCAACCAGCTTGTGTTTCTTTCCCGCCTCCTCAGATCTACCTGTTGGCCCCAAAGAGCGCTCTGGGGCGCTTCATCAAGAAACCCTTCATCAAGTTCATCTGCCACACCGCGTCCTACCTGACCTTCCTCTTCCTCCTGCTGCTGGCGTCGCAGCACATCGCCCGCACCAACCTGCACATGCAGGGACCCCCACCCACCATTGTGGAGTGGATGATCCTTCCCTGGGTGCTGGGTGAGTTCAGAATATTAATATTGCTCCGGAGTTAATTCAGAACAAACGATTTGTCCCTGTGGTACATTTTATTTCTAATATGTTCGAGCTACAAAAGGGCAAAGTCTTAAATACACACTCATTATCTTTTATACTTCTCAACTCTCAGACTTTCTTCTAAGTTTTTAAGGTTGTCTTGGTCAACATTTCTTTAAATTTTTCACTGATGTCTGACATTTTTCACAGCAGCCATGTTTAGTCCACTTTAACTGAACTCTATTTGTGTAGAAAGTCCCGCTTGTTTGTGGAAGTGTGAATGTGTAATCAAACTCTGTAGTCAAAAATGTTTTGTTGATCATTTGCTGCATGTCTGGTTATCAATAATTAAACTATAATTTTCTTAATAAAAACTCTGTTTGTCACTTGTCAGGAATTGTGTTTGTGTGACACAATAAGTGAACTCTGGCCTGTTTAAAAACCTAGATCTTGATTCAGTTGAAGTGAATTCTGATGCGGTCCAAAGGCTTATGTGAATGCCAAGCAGAGTGGAAAAAGAAGCAGAAACAGTGCAAAGCATTCTGGGTGAATACAACCAAAACAAACGTTCGTTTGTAGCACTAGCTGGAGAAATTGCTCGTTGTCTTTTACCAAAGACAAAACAGAAATCCTACAACTGCTAAAATCTGATGGCGCTCTATTTTTGTTTACATTTTGTGAAGCAGGAAGTTGCACATAAGTCTTCTTCAGAGGTTTTTATGTTGTTTCCTTCAGTGATCCGTAGTGCAGGGCCTCCACAGACGAGGAGGGGAACAGGTTGCTCAAAGTGTTTGATTCCAGCTGAAAATGTAGCAAATGTTGCAATTGTCTTCCCAATCAAACCAAATCTACTGGACTATCAGGCCTGAAATCGCCCCAAAAGTCACTCAGACATAACAAGGTTCTGAAAATGAAGGTATGACTTTATGTTGCTTCGACATAGAAAATAAAACCTAGAGACTAACCAATTTGAAACATGAATATTTTTTTGAACAGACATCTCGAACAAAACGTAGCAAAAAAGTAAGAGAAAACATGTTAATCTGCTCTAAAGATGGTTGTTAAGGTTGTTGAAATGAGCTAGTTTGGCCTGACTTTCAAAGTCTTTTTTTAGTTTTATGGGAACTATGGACAGAAAAGGCGGAGTTTTAAATATAGGGTTATAGGTTCTTTGCATTAACTGTCTGTCATGTAAACATAATTCCTTTAAATGTCTTCAGTTGCATCTTGCAATAATGGAGATAACCCAGTTTGACAGATACGTTTGATTAAGAAAACTGTAATTTAATTATTAGAAACTGGATATGCAGCAGATGATCAGCTGAATTATTTTTGTCGTGCTTTTTAAAGACTTTCTGACTCTTGTTCTTTTTGTCCTCAACTTGTTAATGTTTCACAATTTTGTTTAAAACCTCGTTTTTAGTCGAGTGTAAGGACTCAAATGAAAGAAAAAAAAACTTTGAAAGACCTTAAAAAAACTGGAGAACCTTTTCTAAAAACTTTGTCTTTAATACTCAAACCAAAACAATTATCAGCATCATTTTTGTTTGTACATAGAAGAACGTAGCCACAAATTGTTAAATCCTTATATTCAACTGTAATCAAATCCAAATCCTAACAAATCCAAATTTTGTCAAACCTAAATCTTATCAGATCTAAATCTTGTCAAAGCAGGTATCAACAGTCTTTATATTTTATTGGTCAGTAAGAACATTTTGTTGGGACCCAACAAAAGAGTGGATAATAATGTAATCAAACAAAAAAGAAGCGTATAGTTCTTCCTTAATTTAATCTGACAACACCTTAAAATAAACTAACAAAATAAATAATACGACAGCACTTAAATAAATGTTTCAAAGTCTTTGTAATAAAAATAGATCTTACAGATAAATTTGAACAATTCACACCCAAACAAACAGCCAAACTGTCTTCCCTCCATAAAACAAATGAATCAAAAACATCCTAGGTTACTTTTTGTGGCTGATTGCTAATCATTCAGAGATAGATATCTGTGGGCTTAAGTGCTCCGGATGTGTGTGGTCGGAGCGCGTGGGGGAGGTGGTGAGTGGGTGCGAGTGGGTAGGTGTGAAAAATGAATGATTACATCTTCGTCTTCTTTCTCTCAAAGCGCTGACACCAATCATTTCCAAATCCTGATTGTAATCATTCTGAAAAATATAAAACCATCTGCTACTCTGCGTCACTTCATGCAATTCCTTCTACTTTAGAAACTGACTAAAAGGGAAATATGTTCAGTTATTGAGAAACTCATAAAAAATAAAAGCTGATGTTCCATCTGTAGTTTGTTTGATAGATGAATTCATAAAACACCATAAAATGAGTTTGATATGGCAGCAAACATTATAATTTGTGGGGGGAAATGGCAAAATCACTTTAAAATATGAAAATGTTGCATTTTAATTTATTGTTTGCACTTGAAGAAAGCATAACAATCATAAAATCAACTACTACCATTTTTACACCATTAGGCCTGAGAAGACTTTGTCACATTTAAAATTTTTTCTATAAATCCAAGTTTATTCAAAGTTCCAGATACATTCTTGCTAAAGTATCCATGATTGTTTCCATCATTGCAGCCAACAGTGAATAAAACTAAATTAGTTTGACATTTTTGTATTGATGTTGCAGTAATTGAAAATATAGGACTTGACTAATTATTCTGGATATTTTCTAACCAAAGATATTTCCTTTGATTTATATGCATACTTTACCAGTACGCGATAACAAGGAAAAGTGCTAGCTCTATTGGCAGATAAATTAACTTATAACAAAGCAAAAATATCTTTCTATTAGTGAAATAATCTGCCTATGAAACTAGTACTTTTTTCAACCATATTAAGAATTTATTTACTTAGAACAAAACTATATTTTGCAGAAAAGTTACATATAAGTTAGTTTGCCTTATTTCAAGTGTGCTCAGATATTTGCACTAGAAGCTAGACCAAAAATACTTGGTAAGATTTTGTGTTTTTGCAGTGCAACCTCTTGGTTTGGCATAACAGCAGCTGCTGAAATATTTAGATTTGCACGTCAAGCCAGCCTGAAAATTCGGGACACTGAAAAGCCACTGAGCTGATGTGTCACAGAACCAAACTCACCGGAGAGATTGATATCAGACTTAAGGGTTAAACCAAGCTAACCAAGGTCATTTCTCTTATCATAGCCTTAAAATCTTGTTTATTCCAGCAAGGAAATGTCTTCTGAATAATTTAGAATAAAGCTTGACTTGATGTAAAGTCAGTCATACAGAACAAAAATGCTAGCTCCCTGCTTAATGACCTGTGTCTGCTGAAAGAGGAACACATTGATGTATGAACAACCAGCGATGTTGGGATGTGTCTGCTTGTGTGTTTCAGGTTTTATCTGGGCAGAGATCAAGGAGATGTGGGATGGGGGATTCACAGAGTACATCCATGACTGGTGGAACCTAATGGACTTTGCCATGAACTCCCTCTACCTGGCCACCATTTCTCTGAAGATAGTGGCTTACGTCAAGGTAAAGACATCTGGCACCGTGATAGACGAGAAAATCACGAGGCTATTAATGTTTGAAGATCTGGCAGTGCAATAAAACTGAGCGATTGTGGCAATACTGTGTAATCAGGCAGTGATGGAACAACAGGCAGCTGGCAAATATAAATGTTTGCAATTGGTTTGTTTGCTCAGTAAAGGGGAGATGAAATATTTCTCCATAACCCGAACAATAGAACCGTGTTTATCTGTTGGTAAAGCAAATTATAAGACAACAATGACATGAGACGTGAGAAAATAACACTGATAGCTCGCAGACTCACTTTAAGTTGTAAAAACTATTGCATACAAAGTAAGTAGGACACTCATAATTGGTTATAAAAACTGTGTACAGGTTTTCAAGTATAAATTATAAGATAAGATTTATTTGTCATTGCCATCAACAGATTACAACGAGATTGAGATTTGCTCGACTCGAGAATTATGCTAAATAAATAGTTTTTAAATAGCACCCAATAAAAACACAGCAATTTGGACACTGTTCATTTGACAAAATAAAGATAATATAACAAATTTTCTTGTATAAAGCTGACAAGAAGTAAAAAATCACAGTTACCTGTTAGCTTGACTCCTTTAATCTCAAAAACTATCAGATTTTGAGATTAACTTATTTTAGGAGATTAAGATAATTATAAACTTACTCCATCTTCCTGTCACTGAGTAGCTATCAAAATACTCATAAAGAGCCAAGCTTCCATCTGTTAGCAGTTAGCTTGATTTAAAGTAGCTTTTCATCTGTAAGTGTTAGCTGTTAGCTTGATTTCTACGATTATTTAATCTTTTATGTTGACTAGTTAGCTGTAAATCTGACTGTTAGTAGCTGTCAACTTGGCAATACGTAGCTACTAGCTGTAACCAAGCTAATAGTAGCTGACTGTTATGGTTTGGTTCTGTTAGCTTGACCATAATTTGCTGTTACAGGTTGATAGTAGCTAGCTGTTACCTTGAGTCATTTAGATGTAACCTAGTTGATAATAGCTAAGAGTTAGCTGTTGGCTTGACCATAAAGTTAGCTGAATAGTAAGTAGCTGTTACCGTGACTCCTTAGTTGTACCCACACTAGTAAAAACTGACTATTAGCTGCTGTCTTCGTTCAGTTAGCTTGACCATAGTTACCTGTTAGCTTGACTCCTTTAGCTGTAACCAAGTTAGTAATAGATGTTAACTTGATCCTGTTGGCTTGACCATAATTATCTGTTACAGCTTGATGGTAAGTAGCTATTAGCTTGACTCCTTTAGCTGTAACCAAGTTAGTAATAGCTTGGTTGCAGCTAACAAGACCATTTTGTTGGCTTGGCTCTGTTAGCTTGACCATAACTAGCTGTTAGCTTGATAAGATATTGAGACCTTTATAATTTCTTCATTTGTTTACCAAAGTATTTGTTTGTATGCCAAGCTACTCCTAAAGAAAGCAACAACCCTACATTTTAAAGTCTAAACATGGATTAAGTAAGTAACAATCCTGAGTGCAACCGAATACCTCTCCTTTATGTAGCTGTTTGTTAGACTCTGAGTTAGCTTTAGGAGATTCTCCAAATATTTCCTGAGATCACTCAGACTGGAGTGTACTGCAGGTAAGGTGCTGACTATTCATAAATATTTCTGACAGCCCCACTTGAAAGAGCTGAACAGCTTCTTTAATCAAGAGAAAATGATGTAATTAAAAAACACACACAGACATTCACACAAACACCAGACGGCTGGGCCATCTGCAACAGCTGTGAGTCACTGATGGTGGCGGGTGGCCCACCTACATAGGTCTGCATTATAATTGCATGCATACAGATATATTTAAAACACACATACCTCCTTTGACATGTGCACAAAGGAGCAGCAGCTGGAAACTTTTTTTTCCATTTGTATTTTTAATTCTTCTTTAAAATATTCAGCAGCACTAAAAATCACCCGGAGATGTTGAGAGATTTTGCTCCGTCATCCGACTTGATGCAGCCGAGAAAAGGTGCAGTTATTTAATGACAGTGCATCTGTGTTCGTTCTTTCTGTTTCCGGTTGTGCACCCATGTGTGTTTTAAAAGGACGGGGAGCATTAATGGAGGAAGAGGTAACGAGATTCCAGTTCTGTGGAGGGTTCATAGCTGAATTTAGAATTAGGAGGGAAGCAAAGCATGAGAAAATGCGGTGAGGCGAGGAGGAAAACGGCGGGAACGGAAAAGGAAGGAAAAAAGACAGTTTTTAATGTTTTACAGACAAATCTTCACCAATTTAAGCTTGTTTTATAGATAAAAGTAAGGATCTTCCAGTTAATACAATAGCTGAACATTTTAAAAAGTATCATAGTATAAATGTATGGTTGATGTCACGTCTGTCATTTTACACATGAGTATCCAAGAGTCTAAAAAGCCTGACAAACAGATGACCCATCCATATTTTGAAACTGTTAGGACTGGTCGCGTTGTTCGACCTGTCAGTAGGTTTATGACGCTGCAGGCACAGACTAACAAGTTGAAGACATGGGCAAAGTCTTTATTTAGTGTTAGCACATCCTCCCGGTGAATGTAGAATTTGTTATATTTGACCTACATCTCTGATTAGTATTATTGTAAGTTGGTTAGTATGAGTTTGAATTGAATATTAAAAGTGTATTCTGAGTTCTTCATTGAACAGCTTTACAGCTTGACAGAACGCAACTTTGTTTTTAGGGTGTTATTCATTCAAAGTGTTAGTTATGACATGTGATGGGACTCATCTGGCATTTCAGAAATATTAATTTATATGTTTCCCTATGTCATTGTGTTTTGTAATTTTGACAAATTCAGGCGAGGAGAGTGTAACAGGGTTTTATTTTAACAACATTATAGATCCAAATTTGTTTATTTATTCTTTGAATTTACTTTGTTTAGTCATGAAGTTGTTTCCAGACATTTATTGGTGTTTTAAGTTTTGTTAGTCTGCTCTTGGCAGTTGGTGGTTACTATAGCAACCAGTAACTGACAGCTCCACCCCACCCCCCTCCCTTTTCTGTTGCCGTCGGTAACTGTGGGGCAGAAACGGCTGGACTGATTTTGTTAGACTGAATACAGTGAACCTGAATGTGTCTGTCGTGAAGTCGAACTGACTGCTTTTATTCCTTTTTCCTCCCACTCCCCTCTTCTCTTCCTTCTCTCCTTCCAGTACAACTCCTCTCGTCCAAGGGAGGAGTGGGAAATGTGGCACCCGACGCTGATCGCCGAGGCTCTGTTCGCCATCGCCAACATCTTCAGCTCGCTCAGACTCATCTCCCTCTTCACAGCCAACTCCCACCTCGGCCCTCTGCAGATCTCTCTGGGGCGGATGCTGCTGGACATCCTCAAGTTTCTCTTCATTTACTGTCTGGTGAGGCATCATCAAGACTGCGCACATGGAACGAAAGCTCATTAGGTGTTGCTTGTTTTAATGACTTCCTGCTAATTGTTGCTAACTTTCCTATGTCCATTCATATATCTCAGCTGTCGCTCTCACACCAGTTTAGCTGACGTAATAGGCTTCCAGTGTATCCTGTTAATATTCAAACAACAGAAGAAAATTATGTTTCCTGGATAATCAATCAATTGGTTTTATTTGTATAGCACATTTCAGCAACAAGGCAGTTCAAAATCATAAAAACCAGAGGTGGGGAAAGTACCTAAAAATTGTACTCGAGATAAAAAATACTTGGTAAAACATCTACTCAAGTAACTGATCAAATTATCAACCGTTTCATATTTAAAAATTACATAATCAGTTGGACCAATATGTAAAGTTAAGTGGAAATTTTGGTATTTTAAGGATCGTAATGACAATAATTCATATAAGTAGCAAAAAATAACAAAATCAGGCAAAATAAACTTTTTCCAAACCAGTTTCTTTCAATAAAAAACTTGAACTTTAACAAACACAGCAGATGTGTGTCTGGTGAATTTTTGGTTAAACTATGTTTGTTTTTCACACAGTGCGTAGAAAATCCAGAAATTTTACTCAAGTAATAGTAGAAATACTCTTCTGGAAGGTTGATACAACAACAGCAGATCTTTAATGTATTGTGGTGCTAAACCATTCAGTGATTTATAAACTAACAACAGTATTTTAAAGTCTATTCTCTGAGCTGCAGGGAGCCAGTGGAGGGACTTTAGAACTGGTGTGATGTGTTCTAACTTCCTGGTTTTAGTCAGAACTCCAGTAGCAGCGATCTGGATCTTATAGATTTTTTTAGGCAGACCTGTGAAGTAATCAATTAGAAATAAAAGCATTGATGAGTTTCTCTAGATCTCGCTGAGACATTAGTCCTCTAATTCTGGAAATGTTCTTCAGGTGGTAGACGGCCGAGTTTGTAACTTTATGGCTTTGAAGGTTCAGATCAGAGTTCATCATTACACCCAGATTTTATCTCTTTTGATTTGTGCATCCTGAATCCTTGAATTTCCAGCTAGCAGATGCGATTAGTATTTATTAATTCCTTCTCAAGGGAGCTCCTGACCTAAAACTCAGTTCACATGTGGACTGCTTCGCCTCCCTGTGGGCCCCAAAACAATCATAGTGAACCTGAGGCTTCAAGTCTACGTCACTCCAGCTTGCTTTTGTTCTGTTTGAGATCAAAACAGGCTTAAAAAGTGCCTGGTGGGATGCACAGTGCAAAAACACAAAATCTTACCAAGTATTTTTAGTCCAGCTTGAAATAAGACAAAATTAACTTAAAGTAACTTTTCAGCAAAATAGAGGCTTGTTTTAAGTAAATAAGTCCTTATATGGATGGAGAAGCACCAGTTTTGTTCACTTATTACATGGGGAAAATATCTTGTTATAGGTGAAATAATCTGCCAGTAGAAGTAGAACTTTGTTGCTAGGTGACGGGCTGGCTTGACTGGGGTTGCTAGGTTACGGCGCCAGTGGAACTAGTACTTTTTATTCAATATTAAGGAATTGTTGACTTAAAACAAGCCTCTATATCTTGCTGAAAAGTTACTTGTAAGTTGATTTTAGCTGAAGAAAACAGATTAAATGTGTGTTTTTGTGTATCTTCATGCGTAGGTTCTGTTAGCGTTTGCTAATGGACTCAACCAGCTGTATTTCTACTACGAGACCAAGGCTTCAGAAGAACCAAACAACTGCAAGGGGATCCGCTGTGAAAGGCAGAATAACGCCTTCTCCACGTGAGTACAAGCTTGAAAATATACTGCAAAAGTTACAGCATGCTCTGGTAGTGTCTGTTTTTATTATTCATTATTTAGATAGTGGAAGTTTTGGTTTATTGGGGGTGTAAAATATACTTTTGTTGTTTTTTTAATCAGCATTTTTTAAATGTGACTGGTAATTTATTTAAAGCTACAGCTTAAGGGGGATATATTATTAAAAATTCACATTTTTTAACTTCCATTTGAGTTTCTACTGCTTTTGAAATAAGTTCATGTTTTCTGGTGTGTGGAAATATTCACCAAACTACTTCAGCCAGGTTTAATAAACTAATTAAAAGCAGATTTGGGTGCAACAAAGTCAGTTTTTGAGTAAAAGTCATTGAATAATTATGAACCTGGTTTAAAGACAAATAATTAGTGTTGTTGCTAATAATTTCAATTGTAAGAAGATTTTCCTTTATGATAATTTTATCCTAATTAATATAGAAAATCTCCATCTGCACCAAATAACTGAGATTGGGGGTCAAATTTGAGCTTGGGGGTCATGGACCAAACACAATCAGTCCATGGGCCGCAAATGGCCCCCAGGCCACATTTTGGGCACCTCTGGTTTATCAAATTAATAAAATAAACAATTTGTGTCTGGAAAAGACATATTTTTAGAAGTTTTTTTAACTTTAAAAAGGTTTTTTAAAAAAAACAATTTTATTTTTGTTTTTTATGTGGAAATGACTGTTAATTTTATAAATTGGTAATCAGCTGATTATTTCCTGATTACCTTCTCTGTTTGAAATCAAAAGTTCATGGTTGTATTGATTCTGAATATTGTTCTCAGTTTCCTGAGGTGGAAAGAGAGTAGTAGTAACTATACTTTAATATATTTTTACTTAAGCAAAAGAACAAAGTATTTGGTTAAAAAAAAAGCTACTAGAGTATTGAGTCACTGTTTGATCATACAATTAAACAGTGATTGATTTTTTTACTTTCAATTTTTTTACTTTATAAAAATTGTGTAATCAGACAAATAGAAATATTTATATATGTTTCAGGTGTTTTGAAGAATGAAATAGAAAATAAGTAAATAAATAAATAAATCAAGAAAGTTTTGGACAACTTTTCGTGACACTGTCAGACAACAACAGTTTCTTTAGTCAGAGGCATCTTCAGTGTCGCTGTAATACTGACCACTACAGGAGATCCTACCTGTTCGCAATATTAAATGACATTTCAGTCAATAAAGTAATTTTGAATTGAATAGAAATATCTAACGTCATAATAGGATTGTAAATTAGGGCAGAAGAGGATATATTTTTAAAAGAAAAAATGTATTTTTCTTTTTACTATATAAAACTTTTGAAACCAATACGTAAAAGTATTTAATTTTAGGACAGAACTTGACCTTGAAATGGATCAACTGTCTCAGCACATAGGAAATAACAGAACTATAAAGCGTAAAGCGCATTTGTTTGTCATTCAGTAAAGTAATCCCAGCTTTATTTCAAAGTAATATAATATTACTCAAGAAGAAGAAAATGTGGTTTATAAAAGTTACTTAAGTTAAGGTAACTTGTTGCTGCCCCATCTGAGGGTTTTAACTGGGAATCAGTAACATTTTTAGTGAAATATTTCCATTCTTTGGCCTTAATGCTCCTGGTGATAATCAGGCGCCCTCTAGTGGACAATTGCAGATAATTCAATTGACTTTCACTCAAACTCATTGAATGTCTCGTTTTACCAGAAAATGATGTGGAAATCATTGTAGTATTTTAGTGCTGTACCTGAGAAATAAATCTTCAAACCGTGTGAAGGTTTAGCAGAGTGAGATGGTGGTATAGCAGCGCTGCAACCCGGACAGGAAGCCGCGACGCTGAGTGTTGCTGCTGAGGGAGGGAACAGCAGAGTCAGTGGGATGAATTTAGATGAGGAAAGGGGTTTGTTTTGGATAATAGTGTTATTGATCTGTTATCGACTCCATTACAGTAAAAGATGCGGTACAATAGCTGTGAGGTGAGCAGGAGCTAAAACAACAGATCACACCCTCAGCCTTACGTTGTACAGTTTCTGCTCCATTAACGACAAAAAGAAAAGATCATTTCTAAAAAATGTGTCATCACCACATTATTTACTTCTGCACAAGAGAAATGTGGCATTTGTTCTGCTGAACCTAAAGCCTTAATGCTTTCAGAGAAACATATCAGATTAAACTTTGCTCCACTCTGAAATATGTTTCTCTAAAGGGTAGGAAAGGCCAGATAAAACTTGCATTATTTGCGCATCTGTTTTAATCCTCAAAAGGAAAATGTTCCCTTCAGACTTGAGCAATAAATCGCATTTCTGGTCAATGATGCTACTTTTCCACATTCAATTGTATTTAAGGAGAGAAAAGTGTGAGCAGCTCTATTTGTCACACACAGTTAGTGTTTCCAACCATTTCTGGTTGGTTGGACATAAGTTTTCTCATGAAAGATACCTAAGTTTTGTATAAAAGTCAAGTTAATTTGTGTGTTATGTTTAATCAAAAAGGGCAGCTCTAAGTGCTTTTCATCATAAAGACATGGTAAAATAACCAGCCATGAAACAAGCAATAAACATTACATTTTGTCAAATACTTTCATAAAAACGGCAAGCAAACATACATCATATTGTATGACAAAATAAAACTGTTTTAAAAAGTGTGTTCGATGCTAATTTGAAATTTGAGGAAACAGTCAACAGAAATGTTTTTCAGGTGTAATACCAAATACATTGCCTGCTGTCAAACCTTATAACCTACTTTATGTTTATGTGTGGGAGACATCAGATCGATGCATATCATGTTTTTCTTTAAGCATTTAAAAATAATTATGTTCAGATCCACATTCTGACTGATACCTTGACAGAGTGACTGCACATCCTCAAAAAGTGGTATATTCATGTATCTAAAATTAAGGCCTTAAAAAGTCTTAAATTCGTTTTAATTCGTTAGTGGAAGGCTATTTTAAATTTTGTCTTTATAAGACTATTTAATATTGCATATTGTATTTATTTTTACTTGTGATACTTTTCTGTCGCATTCAGACAGAAAAGTACTTTCTGTGACTCGCTAACTAGCTGCTAATATACTCTTGCTAGCTAGCTAGCTTTTTGGGTCTCGTGTAAATCCATTGCCAGTTGGATGGACGAAGTTTGTATGTTTCTGTAGCAATACAGGTCTTAAATTTTATTCAGAGAGGTCTTAAAAAGTCTTAAATTTGAGTTGCTGAAAGCACCGATAGAAGAAGTGATCTTGTTGCTCCTCTCATGGTGTAACTCCGGTACATCAGCTCTGATTGGCTGCTGCAGGACCAGAAGCTGTGGGACAGAAATCAGCGTCACACTGAAGCCAAATGAGCATGCAGCGCGCCGAGGAGACAGCTGAGATGACGCATTATGCAAACGGAGTGATTGCAGTCCCGCAGGCAACGCGGTCTGCATCATTATTCATGAGTTTACAATGCAAGGATTATTTCCTCTTCTCTTTCGGTCTGTGTGTGTGTGCGCGCGTCTTTCACTCTCTAATTCACACACTTATCATGATTTTGGAGGTTTTTTCACAGGATCACTTCCTGTTTCTGCTCAGGTGTCTCATCTCCCTCCTCCTCCTCTCACTCATCTGTACTTCACACACTTATCACCACTAATGTGTTAGATTGCTTCACACAAGCAGCATTCATACGTGTGTGTCTCTCTCGTCTTTCCCTTCACACAAGTCCTGTAAAATCTCTCATTTTCTTTCACGCTCTGCGGTCCCTCGTCTATTTACTTTTACACAAAGCTCTCTTTCTTTCTCTGGGGTTTGCAGACTCTGCTTGGTCAAACCAAATGAAACATCTCAGTTGTAAACATTGAAATAATTAGTTCAACAATTTGTTTTACTGACGATCAAAATGCAATTTAACCTAAGAAATATTGAGGTGTGTTATTCTGCACAACGTTGTTTTATAGTCACTCAGTAAAGCGACAGTTTTAATTTAAATTTCAGTATATTTTGGACAGAATCAACAGCTCTAAATCTGAAGTTAAATAAAAATTTATTCAGAAACACTTGGATCTGGTGATGTTTACTTATCCGTTTCTTGTTTTACATAAAGTTTGTCCTTTTTTATTGGATTTTTAAAGAAATTGTCATGGATCTCATGTAATTTTTCCTGGTCCATCATTCATGACTGCATTATTTTTTTTTGGATGGAGTCCAAAGCATTTGACTTTACTTTTGCCCCTGACTTTGCAGAACCTGTGGCTGAGGCTACTGCTAACTACCTGCTAATATAGCTAGCTAGCTATGTTATCTATATTATATTATAGATGGGTTGTTGTTGTTTTTTTTTGCCACTTCGCTGGACGAAGTTTGTACATTTCTGTAGTGATACAGGTCTTACATCCCATTCATAATTGTCTTAAAAGATCTTAAATTTGAGTTCAACACTTCTAAAAAAATTAAATAATTGGTTAGAGGTTCCTAAATATAAACCTGATGGTTGAATAATCTAAGTAACATTAAAAGCAATAAATGTCTTTGTTGTTGAGCTCATATGTCTATTTAGTCAGTATTTAGTATCACAAAGCTCCAGTTTTTAGTCCTCAGTCTGCTGGAAAACACACAGAAATGTTCTTGTTCCTACAAAAGATGAGCTCCGTACTGTGGAGTGCATTAACTCCACGAGGTCGGTTTGCCGAGTGTAAACACACGGGCCCGCTTTGTTTTCTGACACAGAAAAGGCGAATGCAGCACACACACTGCGTCTCTTCTCGGTTCACCTCCCACATAAACTGCAGAAGTATAACAGTGAAATGACTGAGTGGCTGCGAGGATCAGCTGGAGCAGTTTATGACTCGGCTTAGTGGAGTGAGAGATGAGAGGAGAACACAGGAGAGGAAGAGGAGCCAGCTGGATGGGAGAAGAGGAAGAGGGGAGGAGGAACATGGAGGAAGGGGCTTTTTGGGAAAAAAAATAGTCACTAGGATGATTGTTTAAAGCTCCAAATGCTTGTCTTTTTGGTAACACTTTATCCAACCAGATCATAAACATGATGTACAACCTGATACCAACATGAAGGAGTCTTCAGAAATCTTTGACTGTTGTCATGAAGTGTCATTCGGTAAATAAAGACACCTTTAAGTGCAAAGGTGATACTTTTAATAGATTTTAAAGGAAAGTTTTAATAGAACTTTGCACTTTGCCATTATTTACCAAATAAGGCAAAGTTGACACTTTTAATGCAACTTTACATTAAAAGTGTCATTATTTACCAAATGACACTGTATGTCAATGGTTGCAAACATTTACGAAGACTCCTCCATATTTATAACAGTGTCTTATGCACAGAACTTCAAGTAAAGTGTTACCTTATTTTTTAATTCAGCCGTTTTCTAGCATAAATGGGTGGAGATCATTAAAATCTTTTGGGACTTTAAGTATTGAGTTTTTGCTCAGATGAAACTAAGGCTACGTTCCATGTGACCCAAATCTGATTTGTTTTATTTTATTTATTTTATTATTATGATGATTTTTGCCCATATCCAACTTTTCACAGAAGAGTAAATGGTTCCATTCTAATCTTTTCTCCCCCGCCAAAAAATTTGATTTGTCCGTATGTGGTTCTAAATCAGATTATTTTTGAAAGTGCCTCCAGTCAGTCTGGTCATATTGCGTTTAATCCGACTTTTATGTCGGATTAAACACCAATTCTGCACCAGAAGAAGCCAGAACGGATGCAAACATTAGCTAAAAGAATCATAATCATGAAATTCCTTTCCACTGATGTGTATCACATCACAATCCCACCACAAATTGGCAGTTGCTGTTAGTTGTGCTTTCTTTTTCTTAGCTTCCTTTGTCTTGTTGTGATTTTGTGACAAATTGCGAGTCTGTTGAGCTCACCATACGATCTAGTTCTCAGTCCAACACTCCAAACAGCGGCTGTGGATGATTTAATGGAGAAGCAATGTTGTGAAGATGTGCTGAATGATGAGTGTCAGAAAGAGTAGGAGCTTCTTAAAGAGACAGAGGCCCAATTTCAAAGTTGTTTTTGATATATATATTAGTTACTTGATTGTGCTATAATGTGATACTATGTGCCAAGAAAATACATAATACCACCTCTTTAAAAAAAAGTCTGATAAAAAAGAGTCATTTGATTTTGCCTGAAGTATAGATATATCTTAATATTTACCAGTTTGATCTGGTGTAAAAGAAACAATGAATGTGGTAAAAAGGACCTTATGCTCGCTGTTAAGTATGATGAAAGATTGCTTCTCTTCCAAAAATACTTGGAACCTTGTTGAGAGTGTTTGACATTTGAAATATAATGATAAATCTACTTACTTCTGTTAGAAAGCATACATTAGTCCAAATATATCCCCAAATTAACACAGAAATTGTTGACATTATAAAAATCGACATTATTCCAAACCTAGATCATATGGAAAACTTGTAGGATGAGCTGAAAAGAAGAAAACAAAACACCTGAATCATAATCAGACTCAGGCAGTCAAAATGACTGCCTGAATTTGACTGACAGTCAATTTGACTGCCTGAATCAGGCGGTCACTATCTGCTGTGAAATGTCTATGAATGGCACCCATGAAGTGAAAACTGAGGAATAATTGAAATAATGAAACTTAAAATGATGAAGCTTCATCCCTTTCTCTTTTTGTCCTCCCATGTTTCCCAATTCATAACCGACGCTCGGTTATCACGCTCGGCTGCTTCGTTCGTCGTTGATTTAATTCCCTTCTTTTCACCCTCCGTTTCTCTCCTCTCTTACACAACACACCGAGCCTCTCACCTTACTGACTTACAAATTTCACCTCCACACACCATCACTCAAATGATGTTCTGTGAGGGGAAAAAACAGCCTGTTCACCGACTGATCAAATGTTCCTGCAACGCAACAATCCTGCCGTACACCACAATGAGAATAAACGCTGCATCCCTGAATATTTTATGCAGTATAAATATAGAAACCCCCCGTCGGTGTCGTTCTCTTGATGTAGCGTCGAGCACCGCCAATTGTTGCTTCATCAAAAATTTAGCAACCGCAGTTGTAACAGTGACGGCCGCACAAAGAGACACGCGAAGGCAAGCAGAGGACAGAGAGAAGCGAGGAAAGATAAAGGATGGAGAAAGAAATCAAGGAGGGAAAAATGACAACAACTCAGAAAGCAGGAGGAAAATATGGAGCTGCCTCTCAGAGTCGAGATCAGGACATTTTCTACTTTTGTATCTCAATAAAGCGACTTCCGAAATTCTTTCTTGAGCTGCATAGTTTAAAAGGGCGGGAAGTTTTAGGTGAGGATGTTCAGATTGTTTGGGTGTCCAAACTTTTTATCAAAATTATCAAATCAAGAAAATAACAATACAGCTGAATTTTTTATTTATTATTTGGTTTATTTATTATTTGTAGGAAAAGGAACGCTCATTTTTGGGAAAAACTCCAACCTATCTGGTCAGTAAAATAATCTGGACAACATTTGTAGTTTATACAATGTGCTGTGTCTCCAGAAATATGCTACAGTACAGAAATAAACAGGACTATTCTGCATTTTTGAATTTTTTGCCTTAAGAAATGGAATAAAATATGGGAAAAGCCTTGTTTTCAAGCTCTTTTTCTCATAATTTCTAAAGATGACAGTTTAAAATTTAAAATTTCTCAGAAGTCCTTTTCAGATAGAGATGGTGTCACAGTTTTGAATGTCATGTCTTGACTATTTATTATTGTTTACTTTAATAAAAACCCTGTGAAAGCTCAAGAGTTATGGACATTTGATTAACGAAAGTGTTATTTATTATTCATCCTCTAACTTTTTCTGCAGATCTTTATGTTAATGTCACATTAATTGTCCTCTTTTTGTTCCCTTTCAGGTTATTTGAGACTCTCCAGTCGCTCTTCTGGTCCATATTTGGGCTGCTCAACCTTTACGTCACCAACGTGAAAGCTCGGCACGAGTTCACCGAGTTCGTCGGGGCGACGATGTTCGGGACGTATAACGTCATCTCTCTGGTGGTTCTGCTGAACATGCTCATCGCCATGATGAACAACTCCTACCAACTCATCGCTGTGAGTTACAACCTGGAACGATTACAGCTCCACTAGTCAGGAAAATTATTAAATAGAGGTCACAATGTCGACAAATGGACAATTTTTAATAATTATTTCTAAATGGTTTATTGTATTTTTCAGTTGGAGGCAAAAACACAAAATCACTATAATAAAGCTAACAGCTATCCATAGCCAAGTTATGTGTTGACTGACTGATAGTCATAGTTATCAAATATTCTTGTCTAGTTTTTAGTGTAAACATCTTGGAGTAAGACAAAACTAATTTACAAGTTAATTTTCAGCAAGATATATAAGTCCATAATTCCTTGGTATAGATTAATAAGTACTAGTTTCATGGCATTTTCTACATGTTTTAAGTTAAATAATATGCTGAAATGTAAAGTGTAATTTTCCAAGATATTTGCACCAAAACTAGACAGATATACATGATAAGATTTTATGGGTTTTTTTGTAAAATATTAGATTGGTTCTGGGATCTTACCTGGGCTCCTTTACCGCTGTTGACATTTTTGATTTTGAGGCAGCTTAGTTGTGATTGTTTTCATTAAATAAGAAACTTAATAATTAATATCACATGGTTTCACACAATAAGTCACTAAAAAACATGCTCCACCATCATTTTCCTACCACTTCCTGTTGCCTTCTTCTTCTTCGTTTCCGGCAGTAGTAACGTGGTTGTTAATTATGTGATGATGCGGGAAAAAAGTGTTTCCATTGTAGTTTTGTCAAATAAACCAATTTGATATGGGCAAGAAAACCACCTCACTTTTATCAACATTTAGTTGTTTTTTTTTAATTGCTGTGTTTCCATCAAACAAATTTATTTTTGAAATGTCAAATTGCACAACTGGTCAACAGAAACGCAGCTCCTGTCACTGTTTTAACCTGAAGAAACGTACAGATCTTCCAGATTGAAGAGGTTTCTTCTGGTTTTGCAGGACCACGCCGACATTGAGTGGAAGTTTGCCCGCACCAAGCTGTGGATGAGCTACTTTGATGAGGGCGGCACGCTGCCCCCTCCCTTCAACATCATCCCCAGCCCAAAGTCCTTCTGGTACCTCCTGATGTGGCTCCACAACAAGCTGTGCAGGACAGGCCAGCCGCCCGGAGAGGCCTCGCACAAATGCGAAAACCTTCGAGAGTTCACTGTGAGTTACAGAGAATTACAGATTATTGTCACAGTGCTTCATATCACTCCATATCAATAATTATTGATTTGGTTGTTTTTTTTGTTTCAAATATCTGAAATCCTGCCAAATTAGTGACGCGACATTTTCTGTTTTATCCAGGTTGTCGTTTTTTTAATTTTACGCAGTTATGAGGCAAAACCTTAAACTGCTGTTTTGCCAGTTACTCCGCAGGTTGTTGCTAGGTAACAAAAGAATGAGTGAGTTGCTAGGTAACCAAAGAGGGAGTGAGTCAGTTGATTCCACCAAGCTAGCTTAGTTGGCCGTGAGAGATTGAGAGGCTAAAACATTTCCTCTGCCTCTGAGCAGTTCTGGATCGGAGTTCAGCTGAATTACTTAATTTTCTTTCGGACATATTATTGATACTATTGATATTGATCACATGTTTATCACAATATATATTTTGCTATTGATTTATTGTCCAACACAAGATAATAGTTACTTGTTTTGCTTCTTTGAGTTACTGTCATTTACTCATTTTATCTCTTTTTATCTCCCACATTTTTGTGCTATTTCTTAATTATAAGTTTATTGCCAATTTTCCACAAAAATGGTTGGACATTGGGTTTAAATTATCGCTAACTCCCACCTGCTGGTGGCAGTATTTCTTACTTTTACAACACTGCTACCTCAGTCTTACTTGGTACCAAGTTATCAGCGTGGTGAGTAGCAAAACATCGCATTTTACTTCATACATAAGAGGAAATATTGTAAAATCTCCAAATATTTCTAAATTAGTGATTTTTATATCAAAAACAATCGCAAAATCCTGGAGGGATTGATCAGTGTGAAAACAACATGTTCAATATTATATAATTTTATGAAGTATGTATCGAATGCAGAGACAGCTATAACAGTTGTTAATGATTTTTATCAATCTTGATGGCCCAAAATGAAAATCAGTTTGACACCCGGCTATAAAGGAAGCTTTTAAATACCAAATAGTTGTTTTTCTATCCCCGTATTAGAATAAGAAACAAAAGAAACAACTTTTCCAGCAGAGCGATGTCTAGTTTTTCCGCAGCAGCCTTCATTTACACCCATAATATATGAATTATGAGCTTCCGCTGAGGCTGTTATGAAACAGTGTGTGTAATCCAAGGAGGTCAAATTTCCAAACAATCAACTCAGAATCATAAATCATGCTATATTCAGCGTGTTGTATCAGCAGCGACAGTTATTTAATGAGAAAAGTTGAGCCGAAGAAAATATTAGAAGGCAACACAAAATGCTAGATGATCATTGACTTGCAGCCGCAGAGAAAAACTGCAAGACAAATAAGTGGAAACCTGCAACACTTAAATGTTAAAACCAAATTTAAAAATGTTTTATGGAAATTCATTAATACTAGTCAAAATAGAGGGTAAAAAAGATTTAAAATAGTGGATCTAAAGGAAGTTTTATGTTTGTTTAAATCTTCCTTTGCTGGCTCTAATTAACCTAAAACAATATTTATGCTTCATGCAGCATCTTGATTAATTGGGCTCTGATTATCCAGACTGAACTGCTGTTGCGGCTCTTTTTATTTTGATTACAGTGACTGGGATGATTTGATTGAAAACAGATTATTATGATTTACACCTGCATTTAATCAGAAAGAAAGCTATTGTGGTTAGCAGCCCTGATAAATGCTACAGCAGAAAAAATAATAAATTGCTAAATGATTAACCTCCTAAACATCCTCTGGCAGAAGCCTGGTCAGGTTGTACTGACCCAACAGCACTGAGCAGAAATAAAAGGTTGTTAGTTGATTAGATAAATGTTTTCCCCATTCTTAAGGTAAAAATACAGCTGAATATGTTTATGTAACTTTATTTTAGCATTTATTTTTCAATTTCGTTTGTTGATGGTGGCAGGATTATATTTTCAGGACATATTTAATGATAAAGGACTTGAAAGAATCATGACTCAAACTAGTTATTGGAGTCACTTCCACAGTCAAGTCACGTGACTTTAACTATTATGATTGCTTGATTTGGAGTTGTTTTGGGTATTTCTACACAGTCAGGTCAAATCTTTTCTTGCAAATCAGTCGAACTCTATATAAGACATTTTTACAAGATAAAGCTTTTTATGTAAGGCTCTGATTTTCCTGATCACTGCTGTTTTCAGTTACTGTTTAACTTAAACTTGGTGTACTCTCTTGAACAATGAGCAGTTCTTTTTTATTTTTAATCTGATTCATGCAAACCTTTGATTATAACCATGGCTATTAGTGGCTGTTTGATTGACTATGGATGACTCTTATATTGGCTGTGGTTAACTTGGCTGTTGCAGCCATTAGCTTGTCTATAAATAGCTGTTAGCTTTGCTATAGATAGCTTTATAGTGATTAGTTTGACTCTAGATAGTTATCTTGACTGTCGGTCAGTCAATATGTAGCTTGACTACGGCTACCTGTTAGCTTTACTATGGGTAGTAGTTAATTTTATTCTATGGATTATTGATAGCTTGACTATGTAAAGCTGTTAGCTTTTCTGTGGGTAGTGGCTGGTTTGATTATGGATTGTTGTTAACTTGACGATAGTTGTTAGCTTGGCTATTTATAGCTGATAGCTTAGCTGTGAATAGCTGTTAGCTTTACAGCTAATGGTTAGTTTGACTATGTATTGTTGTTAACTTGACTATAGTTGTTAGCTTAGCTATGGGCAGTGGCTAGTTTGATTATAGATAGTTGTTAGCTTGACTATCAGTGAGTCAAGCTTGATTATGGATAGCTGTTAGCTTTACTATATGCAATGGTTAATTTGACTATGAATTATTGCTAGCTTGATTATGGATAGCTGTTAGCTTTACCATCTATAGCTGTTAGCTTGGCTGCACTCTGTGCACTTTACTCAAACCAGTTAGCTTGAGGACTTCATTACGTTTTTCCCTGATTCTCACACTGAGCTCTTGCTGCTGTAGGTGAGATACTAACAAACTGTCACTTGAGATCAATCAATCAATCAAATTTTATTTGTATAGCACATTTCAGAAACGCAGCATTTCAAAGTGCATTTGAGATATTTAAAGGCAGTAAATTTACAGAAACACTGTCCCACCACACATGACAGGCATCAGCTGTGTGTCTGGAAGTCCAGAAGGAACATCGACAGATGAACATGTCCTGATAAACACATGCAACAGTCCAGTCATTTGAAGAGACACCGAGAGCCATCGGCACACACTGACAAGGCTTTTTCACACCATCACACACACGCATTGACTGCAGCTGGCGTGTTCACCTCAACTGAAGTCAGCTGAGTTATGTAACCCAACCAGCCCACGTAGGTTCAGAGAGGCACACGGCTCTGCAGAGATCTGATCGCAGGAGAGAGTTTGTGTTTATGTGCATGATCAGAGAGTAAGCATCAGAGCGGCATGAGACACCGAAAGCAAAGATTGTTCAGTAAGGAAAGATGTGGGGAGGACGGCTGCAGATAGAAATGTGTCAGTGTTTTGTTAGCAGACAGCAGGAAGAAGAGAGGACAGATGAGTGTGAAACA
Organism: Xiphophorus maculatus; assembly: GCF_002775205.1. Classification (NCBI taxonomy): domain Eukaryota; kingdom Metazoa; phylum Chordata; class Actinopteri; order Cyprinodontiformes; family Poeciliidae; genus Xiphophorus; species Xiphophorus maculatus. The sequence continues at coordinate 25,102,341 of NC_036456.1, forward strand.
CTGAATATTAAACTGAGCAGGAATTAAAATGAACAGAGATAACTGAACACAACAACGTGAAATGTGAAGACAATAAATTTTTGTTGAAGGTAATTGTAGTTTTTCACACTTCAGTTCCTCTTGGATGAGATTTACTCCAAACCTCTGAAGAATTAGGTTGTTGTTAGCAGCTTGGTTTGGTTTCATTTCCTGCCACAACTCTGACAGTTAGCAAAATAATACATTGGAAAAAAAAATTTTAATTGTAGTTTAAACATTTCAGATTATTAGACATTTTAATAAAATATAACGAGAGTAAATGTTAAAAGTAGTATTTAAATGTTGATTACGTTTTTATGGGGAAAATCTTCCAAAATGACCTGGGCCTCTGTTAAAAAGTGGCAACCCTTGGGAGCAACAGGAAGTAATTTCAAAAGCTGGCATGTTTAGGGTTTCTTCTCAGCATCCGAATCAGATTTTAGTCCAGACTTTGACTAGACAATCCCAAACCCTTGTTATTTTTCTCAAGGCAGCATTAATGCGGTAAAACGTCAGAATCACAGTTCAAGTTATAAATCCTCAGATAATGTTCCCAAATGTTTTGGTTATCAAGATGTTTTTTGATGTGAGATGATCTTTCTTGTTTTTTTTAACATCAATGTTTTCTTTTCTTCCTTTGAGACCATTTTGCCCTTTCTTTTGGATCATTAACTCTGACCTTAACTGAGGCAAGTGACGCCTTCATTAGTTGGGATGTTGATCTGGGTTTTGTTGGGACCTGCTGGCTGAGTCATTGATTCTCTCCTCTGCCTCGTTTCCACTGAGCAGTACGACATGGGTCGGTGCGGTTCGTTAAGATATTTTGACTGTTTCTGTTTTAGAAGCGACCCATAACCAACCAACTCATACCACACCATACCTGGGTCTGTAGGACGATGGTAAAGTACAGTTAGGTTGACATTTCTGGCGTCACATAACAAAGTCCAATGATTGGAACACAGAAAAATGTCACTTCTTACAATAAACTGGTAGAATTCAACCCGCCGGCCCAATTGTTTCTAATGTCTGACACCCATTATTCAAAATTCTCTTTTTCCACATTTTTATATTTCCATTTGTGTCTCTACTGCTTCTAAAAACAGCCCAACTGTTAAAAAAGCACCCAGTCATTTTCTGGCAAGAACCTAATGTTTTTTTGGTGTCTGGAAATCGGGTCAATTCAAATTCCTTCCAATTATTGAGTTACAATCGGCAGGCACTGCGCCGTTACCTAGCAACGCCACTAGTGCTCCACCAATTTTATTATTAAAAGACGAGCGCATTTGGTCAGCTATTGTTACTGCTGTATTCACTGTACAATGGCTGCTGGAAAGGATAAATGTTTTGTTGTTGAATTACCATCCAGAAGCCACTTCCTGCATTCTTGTTGAATGCAACAAGAAAATACTTGGAGTGTGTTTGTTTTTTTGTTGTAAAGGAATATGTAAATCACTGTAGATCAAAAATTTCAAAAGGGTTTTGCATGTTTCTGTTATTGAAAGATAACACTTTACTGATTTAGTTTGGGGTCGACTGGAGAAAACTGAAAAAGATTTCATCTATTCTCAGCAATTAAAACATTATTTAGGGCTCTCTTTATTTGAAACAGTTTTAATAATGTAATTAAAAGCAGATTTGGATGCTATGCATACATCCACCTGCATGGGGGGACAATTATGTATCATTACATCATAAAATCAGTTGAGGTGCCACAAATGGCCCCCGCGCCACACTTTTAGACACCCGTGCTCTAAAGGGAATATATTCAGATTCCAGATTAAGGCTTTTTGTTGCAGCCAGTTTAAGACCAGGGTGTCCATTTGCTCTACATGATGTTTTTGTCAATGTTTAATGGTGAGAAGTTATTACCCAGAGTCCATCACTCTTAACAATATGGCTGCTCCTGGCTGCAGAAGTGTGGCTCTTTCAGCCAAATGCAATCTGTCACCTTCGCTTTGTTGTGGTTTGGTAGCTGTAGGAGACGGACGTGAATGCATTTAATCTCGTAGTGACCTCTATGAGAAATATCAGCTTTCCTGAGAAGAATAATGAGAGCAGAGGAGTCTGAGGGAGTTGAGGAAGAGGGGAGGGGATTAATAATAATAATAATAATAATAATAATAATAATAATAACTGAGAGAGGAAGAAGCAGAGATGTGGTGATAAATGCAGATGCATTGTGTTATTTTTATATTAACATTCCCTTTCGTTTGTTCACAGGAGCGCCATGCTGACAGTCTGATACAGAACCAGCATTACCAGGTCAGTGAAACTCATAACGCGCTGCTCAGCTGCCATCGCTTTCAGAGAAAAAAAAATAAGGTGTAAATATTCAAATCTGTTTCCTTCAGCCAGTTACAATCATTTTATTTTCATTGTATCAGAGAAAAAGGTACAGAAATAGTGAAAACACTGTATGTAGATTTGGTTAGTATTAGTGTGCTGTTGTAGATTAAACTCTTTTTTATTTATTTATTTGAAAGGAAAAAATTTACATAAAATATTTAATATGTTATATTTTAAAAATAATACAAGTTTTATCTGAATTCACAGATTGATGGAATAATTCAGAAAAAACTAAACAACATCCAACCAGACATCCATCCATCCAACCAAGAAAATAACCATCCATCATCCATCCATCCTACCAACAAACTAACCATCCATCATCCATCCATCCTACCAACAAACTAACCATCCATCCATCCTACCAACAAACGAACCATCCATCCAGCCGACCAACAAACGAACCATCCAGCGCCAGCCAGCCGACCAACAAACTAACCACCATCCAGCCGACCAACAAACAACCATCCATCAGCCATCCATCCTACCAACAAACAACCTCCATCCAGCCGACCAACAAACTATCCACCCATCCATCCTACCAACAAACTAACCATCCATCCATCCGACCAACAAACACCAGCCATCATCCATCCATCCTACCAACAAACTAACCATCCATCCATCCTACCAACAAACTAACCATCCATCCATCCTACCAACAAACTATCCATCCATCCATCCTACCAACAAACTATCCACCCATCCATCCTACCAACAAACTAACCATCCATCCATCCTACCAACAAACTAACCATCCATCATCCATCCATCCTACCAACAAACTAACCATCCATCCATCCTACCAACAAACTAACCATCCATCCATCCTACCAACAAACTAACCATCCATCCATCCTACCAACAAACTAACCATCCATCCATCCTACCAACAAACCTAACCATCCATCCATCCTACCAACAAACTAACCATCCATCCATCCTACCAACAACAACCATCATCTCCTACCACAACTAGCCATCTCTATCCTACCAACAAACTAACCATCCATCCATCCATCCTACCAACAAACTAACTATCCATCCATCCATCCTACCAACAAACTAACCATTCATCCATCCATCCATCCATCCATCCATCCATCCTACCAACAAAAAACTAACCATCCATCCATCCCTCCCTCAAGTCCATTTAAATCTTTTGGCTTTAAACATTTATTGATGCTGACACATAAGGAGAAATAAAAAAAGTCCTCAGTCTTATAAACATTTTGATTCACTCTGACATCACCGTCTCAGCGCAGCTTCCTCCACTTCGCTTTCTCTCTTTTTTTCCTTGTTTTTTAATAAATAAATTTTAAAAGACAGTAATTGTTTCTTTCAGGGTCTAAGTGAAAGTAAACACGATTAGCTAACAGGATTAGGCGTCTCCAGCTGAGGCAATCACATTTTGTTTGTGCTGAAAGAGAAGCCTGCTACTAAATTAATTACTCTTCAGGTGACCGCTTGTTGAGATTGCTCTTAAAGTCAAAGCATTGTGACTCAACCAGTCAGCTGCTAGCAGAGGAGAGAAACACTCAATAAATGACGGGGAACTGCCGATTTATTGCTGAACATTTATGCATATTTCAGATTCATGAAGACATACATCGTCCATTCACTGGAGTTATTTTTTAAATCAGCATGTATTCAACAAAATATAGCAAAAAAAAATATTACCAAGAAATTAAAGTTTGTTGTGAAAAACTGGTAGAGTGAACACAAGTGAACCTTATTTATGCTGAAGAGTGATTATATCCTTTATGAACTGTAAACCAATAATTTCCATTTGTACAATCAAAAAATAAACTTTTTGAAAACTTTCTCTGACATTTCTCAATAAATGTCAAAAGAAATGGGCAACCCAAAAAGGCTGCCCATTTTTGACACTTCCCAGCCTGGATAATAGCAAATTATCCAAGAAAAATATCAGTTTCTATGGTAGAGGATTAGGGCCACTGAAAAGAAATTATTCTGATTTTAATCTCAAAATTCTGATTTTTTTCTCAAAAATCAAAAGTCACAATTCTTTTTTTCCCCCATTGGCACTAATCCTCTTCCGTAGATTTCTATGTGATAATTACATTTCTAAAACTGGCATTTCAGGAGTTGCAATTTCAGAAAAAGTTGAACTCATAGCATCTTAAAAAGTGTGCTGCTGCAGTACATAATGAATCTTTGTTAATCTATGAAAAATGATTTATTTTTTTACATCCAAAATAAAGAGGTAAAGCACAAACTGAGACCTGAAGGTGTTATGTTGTAAACTTAAAGGTTTAGCTGTTAGCAAACTGTTATTGTTCAGCCGCAATGTCTGCTGCTGGCAGAACAAGATAGAAAATTTATATCTGCATTTTATTATCAAATAAACACTTGGAAGAAAATCCTTCAGCCATTGAACCGGCTCCCACCAACACTCACAGCTTCTTCTCTGGTTCTATGAGACAAATAGTCGCCCATCCCTGTAACTGGAACAACATCAAACTCATCCGCTTCAGATTTGCCTTTCAATATTTTTCCAGAAACAAAGTTCGCATGTAAAACTCCCAACAAGTTTTCAGCGACAGAAAAAGTTGCAGCAGAATGAGATTATCGATTATCTTTAATGCTTAATGTTCAGAGTGTTGGTTATTTCTGGCAGCTGAGTCCGCCGTCTCTACGTCCAGGTTTAGGGGATTTTTAAAAGAAATTTGTGCAACAAATATTCCGAGGCAGGAGCGTCTATAATGAGGCGCCAGTACTTTGTGTTTGGCACGGCTGATTGTTCCTCTGATATCCTCCCATGCTTTTAAAAGGCTTGTTGTGGGAATGTGTGCTGCACATTAGCAGAGTGTGTGGTGTGCTTTTGGCAGAGGTGCTGAGTGACAGCATGCCAGACCGTCCCGTTTGGCGCTCACAAGTGTTGACTGTGGGCCGGTTCCTGTGTGCTAGTGTGTGTATCAGGTTTTGAATTACCACCCACTCCACACCAAATGCCTGTGAATTTTTTTTGGGCCGGTAATTCAATGGGACTGACCCACATCCCTGGCTGATTAGTTAATGAGATGAGAACAGCTAAAGGACCGTGTTGCCTGTTAGCGTTGATGACATTTTAAGAAAAGAAGTTTGAAGAAATCTTGCATGTTTTTTATGCAACTGAGCCAGCAGAAGACTCTGTTTTCACTGATTTAAAGTTTTAAATGCAACAAATCATTGCATTTTACACATTTTGCATGTAATGTGTAAAATTCACATTTTGAACATTTTTATACTTCTATTTGGGTCCAAGTACCGAGCTGTTTTTTGGCAATAAGTTAATGTTTTTTGGTTTTTGGAAAAAAGGCAATTTCAAACACCCTCCTGTGCCGTTACCTAGCAACCCCAGAGAAACCCAGCTCATTACCTAGCAACACAAGCGAATCTCAAGCACATTTGGTCAGCTGGTTTTACTGCTGTATGAGCTAAACAGTGACTTCTGGTGCTTTGTTGTTGACTTACTATCCAGAAAACACTTTACTGCATTCTTTTTGGTTGCGCAGGAGGCTCCACTTCTGCTTTTCAAAGATGTACGGTTGTATAATTGCAGCCATTTTCACCTGTGAGTGTAAACATAGCTTGTAAAGCTGGTGTCAGCTGATTGCACGCAGCTCTCAGAAGGGAAGTTGTTGTGTTGGAGCTTTTAGGTCGGCTGCAGGCCCACGGGATTCATGTCGGCCTGGGCAGGAATGACGGTCATTACCTGAAAACTTGGATGTTCACAGGAACAGTCGGTAAAGCATATGTGGTTGCTGCCAAACTTTTTTTTTTTTTGGTGCCACTGACTTCAAACAAAAGGGGGGTTATGGTCACTTTACAGATACCTCTTAATGAATTAAGAGGTATCTCTTAATTTATAAGAGATAAATTAATTTATAAGGGATATAAATTAATTGGTTTGGGGCGTGGCCAAAACCAATTCTGCAGATGTTTAATCTGTCAAAGGTTTTACCTCTTCATTTTGTAACTTGTATGTTAGTTTTGCCTTATTTCAAGTGTAAAGAGATATTTGCATTAGAAACTGGACCAACAGTACTTGGTAAGATTTTGTGTTTTTGCAGTGGATACGTTAAAAGCATGGGTATGTGTTTGGTACTGTTGTGTTTTAAGCAAAAGTTCTTCTAATGGCAGTAATCCCTGCAACTTTTATCAACAGGAAGTGATTCGAAATCTGGTGAAGAGATACGTGGCCGCCATGATACGAAGCGCCAAAACGGATGAAGGGCTGACGGAGGAAAACTTCAAGGTCAGTTTGAGGAAGCTACTTCTCAAACACAGCAATCAGCTACGCCACCTCTTTTTCCTGTCCTGCCTCTCCGTCCGCTGTGGAGCTTGAGCTGCGCAAACATCAGCTGCACAGAGTCTGTTTATTTCAGCTCCCTGCAACTCCAATAAGCACTGCGGCTTTTATTGATACCAGAGGCAGACCGGTTTTTATTGTGCCAAAGATTTACTAAAGGACTTTTAATAACAGCCACATGTCCACGCTCAAGCACTTTCTCTAACAAAATCTGCAGTTCAGACTCTTCTCTGACAAGGCTTCTTTAGTCTTTCCCCATTTTCTTTTCTTTCTGAGCCATAAATTATTTGAAGCATCTTTACATCCTCGGTAGATTTCCCATGATGCCTTTGGAGGCCGGCCCTGAGCTGCTTTGGAGCATAAGGTTCCTTTGGGCTTTTCAGAGCAAAAACAACATCAGGTGCACAGCGAACTGAATCACTTTGCTCTGCTGAAGGATGTTTGTCTTCGTGTTTGAGCGTGCACGTTTACGTTAGTCCAATCAGGCAGAGGTCGAGTTCGTGTGCTGAATTAATGCGTAAATATCATGTTGCTTGAGGAATAAATCGGTGTTCTGCTACCTGATTTTTAAGGTTTGTAGCGTTTCAAAGATTTAATATGCATCAATTAGAAAATAAAAATCTAGAAGAGCCCACATATAGGAAAATATTAAAAAGGCTGGATCAAGTAATTGAAAACCAACTGAGGGGATTAAAAGGGGGTGTGTTATGTAAAATTGACTTTTTTGAGCTTTAGATGCATGTTTGAGAAATCGTTTAGTGTCCATGGCAACCACTCAGAGGGGCAAAACACCTGGGTGCACCTAGCTCCGCCTTCAAGACGAAGCTCCTCCTCATATCTAGATTTTCCAGGTTTTCACCAATGAGAACTAGTAGGAACGCTGTGCTGGAAACTTAAAGAGCTTTAAAGGAAAAACTGTATTAATTTTCCCTTTGGAATAAATAAAATATTTCTGAATCAGAATTGGGTTTGAGAAACGTATATCCTAAATATTTACTTCACGGTATTTTTGCTCAAAGTGTTTCTTTAATTCATGAGATAAAGTAAGGTTTTCTCATCCAGTTTTTTATTTTCTTCTCTCTGTTGTCAGTGTTTTTTACTCTGCAGCGTGTTTCACTGGTGTGAGCCCTGAATGACCTCACTCTCTTTCCTGACGCTTTCAGCAGTTATTCCCTCTTTACATCAGTTGTTGCTGCTGCTCCGCGCATCCTGCAAAGTCCTTACCCTCCTCTTCACCCAGAGCCTCTACTCACTGATAGCTTAACTCCCCGATCATCAGCTCTATCTCAAACACTTACCCTCCTCACCTTCTTCTTCCCACTTCTGGTTCTTCTTTCATGTTGACTAAACTGTTTAAAAGGGATATATTGTGTAAAAAGTCACATTTTTCACATTTTTGTTCTTCCATTATACTTCTAAAAACAGCTAAAGCGCTTTAAGAAAAAACCCAGGCAGCCATTTTGGGCAGCAAGTTAATAGTTTTTGGCGTCTGGAAAATGAGTCATTTCTTAGACCTCCATTACCTAGCAACCCAAGCCAAGCCCAGCCCCGTTACCTAGCAACCCAAGCAGAGTTCCAGCACGTTTTTTTATTTGTTTGTTTGGATCATCCCCATTAGAAATTGCAGTTACAATGGCTACACTTCCTCAGGTCAATCATAAAAAACCCAAAACATTTATTACAAAAACATTTGCAAACATAAATATAGCATTAGCAATAAGTAGGATATTGATTCATAAATGTACTATTACAACACTTTATACAATAGAAGAATTAAACAGGGCTCTTTTAAGAAGCCCTAGCACATTTGGTCAGCTGTATGCAGTGTACAATGGCTGCTGGAAAAGACAAGTGTTTTATTATTGACATTTCATCCAGGAACCACTTCCTGCATTGTTGTTGGTTGTGCAGGAGGCTCCATTTCTGCTTTTCAGATTTGTACATTTGTATAATTGCTCATCTGTTTGCAGCCATTTTCATATGTGAGTGTAAACGTTGAGTTGGAGGGCGTGGCCAGCAGCAGCTTATTTGGATTTAAGGTGACAGAGATCCTAAGGTGACAGAACTGAGCAAACTAAAGTCTCATTATCTAAGAATGATTTTGTGCAAAAAATGTAATGAATTTGTATAGCCCATAGACCAATCCTAACCTGTTCAAGGAAAGATAATGTTTCACCTTTAAGGATTGAAAATGAACCGTGGCTCATCCAGATATGATATTAAACATCGCTATGTTCTCTATCTCTGTGCAGGAGTTGAAGCAGGATATCTCCAGTTTCCGCTATGAAGTCTTGGATCTCCTCGGCAACCGGCGTCCTCCCCGGCGACACTATTCTTCATCCAGCGAGACGACAAAAGACGATGGTGCCATGGCGTCAGAGGATGACAGCGAATCAGGTGATGGCCCTGGAGAAGGAGGGGGAGGAGGAGGCGTTGGAGTCCAGAAGTCGAAGAGCGTCACCTTCTCCAACCCGGTGGAGGACGACAGAAGGCCAGCGCCGACGCTCGGCGTGTCTGCGCTGGTGCGCTCCATTTCAGGAATGACACGGATAGACAAAGCAGAGGAGGGAAGACTGGAGGACAGAGTGGGGTGGGGAGAAGAGGAGGAGGAAGAGGAGGGGAAACCAAAAAGCAACGGGCTAAAGACGGCCGTCATGCCTCCGTCCTCCACCAATGTCCTCCCCTCGCCATCGTCGTCATTTTCCTCTTCGTTATCATCATCGCTTTCTCGCACAAGGAGCCGCCTGCAGCGCCTCTCGTCCCCAAGCGCAAAGACAGACTCTTTCAAACGCCTCTCCTACCTGTTCTCCCGCTCCAAACGCAAAGCCCCGCCCACACCGCTGCCTCTCCAGTCCCCGCCCTCGTACACCATCTCCGACGGGCTGCTCCGCCCCCTCGGGAGCCACAGTCACTCCGACTTCGGACTCAGCGACGTCACCAGAAGCGACACTCACCTGAACGAGGTGGGTCGCTCGGTGGACATGCCGTCATTCTCGCCGCTGAGAACGAACGGGCGGGACTCGCTCCTGACGCTTCCCCTCCCGCCGCCGTGCCCCTGCCAATCCCTGCACTGTGCTTCCAACATGTCTGAGTCCAGCTCGCGACTGCTGGACTCCAGCGAGGACGTTTTCCAGGGAGAGGGCATAGAAGGGGCAGGCGAAGAAGGCATGGACGGAGGAGGCGGAGGGGGAATGATGATGATGGGGGGGTGGGTGGGACCATGTGACGATGTCTTAGAGGACAGCTGCGATGTCATAGAGGACTCTGTTACCACGCAGCTATAGGAAAAAGCCGAAACTGTTTTTCTTTGCCTGTTTGCTCAATACAAACAAAGATGGCGCGATGCAGAGAGAGGGGCATGGACACAATGGAGCTTTTGGATCTCTGCATGTTCAACTCTGTATTTATTTGGGCTTTGACTTTCCCAGCTGTGACAGGAAGAAGGATCCAATATGGCAGATGTTTATAGAGACAGTTTGACTATTTTGGGGGATTTTTCAGGTGACATGGAATATATATTTGTCCACTGTTGTTGGTTTAACTTTTTAAGGGCTCTGCTCAACTAGATATGTGTAAAAACCTGCTGCATACAGCAAGTTTTTACAAGGATCTGTGACCAAAGCAACTAACTAGCTATAAGTTGCCTAACCACCTAGTTAACTAAAGTTTTTAAATAATGTTAATAACTTAGATTATCCACTTTCCAACAAGGGCTCTTGGATGGTAGTAATTTAATGTTGGTTTATTATCTACTGAGCTAATGTTATCAGCCTGGCCACTAATTAGTTTAGCTACAATTAGCAATGGTAGCTAGGCTACAATTGTAGCTTACCAAAGCTAAGATTAGCCAGGGTAATTGTAGCTTAGGTTCAGTTAGTTTACCTAATCAACTACAGTTAAGTAAGCTAATTGTAGCTTACTTAAGCTACAATTAACAATTGTAGCTAAACTAATTACATAACTAGCTTACTGGTTATGATTAAGCCCAACCTTATTTTTACTCTGGCAAAATAAGGTTTAAAGTAATATTTTACTATGAAGAAATTTGTTTTGCAATCTGTTCATCCAAAGTTTCTCAGCTAGAATCTAACTAGCAAACATTTAATGAATGGATTTTATTGTCAAGTCAACTGAAGTTTATTTGTTTAGCACATTTCAGCAACAAGTCTTTAGCTTTTCTTGATTTTTTGGGACTTTAATCCTGGAAATGTTCTTCAGGTGATAGAAGGCTGACTTTATAACTGTTTATGTGTCTCTGAAGGTTCAGATCTAAACCTTTCACTACAAGATTTCAGAACTGACCAGTCTTTTGTAGCTGTAATAACTGAAGCTGTGTGTTGACTCTTGGTCGTTCCTCTGCACATTCAAATAGTTTTGTTTCTGCTCATCTTGAGAAAGTTATGGGACATCCATGTGTTAGCTTGTTTTATGTAACGTCAGTGAGCAAACTAGCTACCAAACTAGCTAGCTGATTAACCAATGTGCTAACTTTAGCTAGCTAGTAGCTAAGAAATAGCTTGTTAGTGACTTGATATCAGTTTGGCGCTACTGAACCTATGTTCAGCTAACTAGCTAATTTTTAGTTATCTGACAAAGTACCAAAAATAGATTTGACACTAACTTGAGCTAGCTAACCTGCTAGCTTAGGTTGGCTAGCTGGTTTTAAAGATATGAAGCCAACATTAACAAGCTACATTTTTGATAACTAACTAGTTAAAATTAAGAGTTTATCAACTACTATTTACTTAACTACCAAGTTGCTACTGAGAACTACTTGCTAGCTTGGCATAGCAAGTCACTAACAAGCAAATTAGCTTGAAATCAACTTTGCACTGGTTTGCAAACTACTAAACCAATATTATCCAGTCCTCCACTAGCTAGCTATTGTTTTACTAGTTTGCTAGCTGCCGTAAATAGAAAGTATCAGCTCTCATTTAAACAGGATTTAAAGGGGCTTCAAATATTCCTGGGGATTTATTGAAACTGAAATTACTGAAGAGCTACCAAAAGGAAGGGATCATATAAAAGTTAACAAATCACTGTAAAAAGTAGTGGAGAGAAGTTAACTCTTTCAACCTAAATGTGACATTAATGTCATATGTGTTTGTTTTAAAGGATGAACAGTCTTGAAAATATGAATTTATACATCTAAATTTAATTTGTCACTAAACATTCAACTGAAAATGTCTCTTGATGCCAAGTTGAAAAACACAGATTTATAATCGAGGCGAAAATGTTTCTTGAAAAGCTATTATTCCTGCCCAGCCTGATTCAGTCAAAGCAAACTGTCCTCATAAACATTTTCCAGGAAGACCAAAGGACGACGTTTCAACAGAAACTCTGAAATGTCTCTCATTACTCTGAACGATGGAATTACAAAGAGCCGAGGCGACTTTTCAGAGAGGAAACATCTTTAAAAACCTTCTCAACTTACGAGGAGTCTGCCCTGAGAACCAAACATTGAATCTGCAGTGGAATAAATCGGATTTAAATGTTTTTAGATGTTGGATGGAACTACCCCTTTACCTCCAAGTGGAATATTAAAAATAAAGGTGCCATATTTTCAGTGGAATACCTCCGTTTTACCTGTGGACTGATGGGTTTAAGTCCAGTTGGATCTCTGGGATGAAACGGAGCGGCATGGAACCAGCGCTCTGCTGTCGTAGTCTGCAACCTCTCTCTCTGCATCAACAAGGGCCAAGGAACTTTATTTCATCCTAATACAAGTTATACTAGTAATAATAATTAAGAATATAATAATAATAATGAAACTGCTGATAATAATTAATAATAATGATGATAATGAGGACTTTTCTGGTTTCTTAAGACTGTCTTTGCTTCTGTTTGAGTTGCCGGCAGTACCTGGGCTTCTCGTTCAGCTCTTCCTTAATCAGTACACTTTATTCTGGTGAACAGAAATAAATGGTGAGTGAAGAGGAATGAAGACAAAAGATGAGTAAAAGGCAACAGAAGTTTTGCTTGAGTAAAAAAGAACGAATGAGAGGAAACAGGAAGTGAATGAGTGGTGGATGGACATGAACAGGAAATTAAGTTTTAAAGGCAAATTTCACCAGAATTTCATCATATTTTTTCTTATCTTGGAGTCGTGAAGGCTGCGACTTCAAAAGGTTGGCATGAGCTGAGGCTGTTAACTTTTATTCTGGATAATATACTGCTGTCGGCAATGAAGTAGAGAAATTATGCATGTTTGATCAGAAAAACACAGTTACCTACAACACACACACACACACACACAGCAGGTGTGATGAATAGCTTTGAGTCAAACATTCTGCCCTTTGTTTCGTTTCTCAGGAGTCGTCCCTCTACAACAGGGTGACATCATCCCTCGTTTTTCACTTAACTTTGCATCCGTTATTTTCCCGTCGTTGTCCTCCCGTTTATTCCTCTCCCTCTGGCGGATGTTGTGACCTTGCCGCCGGCGATCTTGGCGTCAAAACGCCTCAACGTGTCAATGAATCAATGTCCCAAAATGTCAGATCTACAACAACGGCGACCCCGTTATCCGCTCAGCGTCCTGTAACGGCACGGCCAGAAGAGCTCCACTGTGGAGTCAGAAACCGTCCTGCTGCTTCCTGCAGCAATACAGCAGTTTTCTGTCTTTAGTTTCTAAACGTCAACGAGATTTTGGGGGTTTTACATCCCACCAACAAGATCGACAAACGATCTAACATCAATTTTTACTTTAACTGAATGTTCATGTAACTTTTTGTGGGAGTAACAGTAGAATGGGATTAGGGCCACTGAAAGAAAAACAGATTTCTGACCTTTAGTCTCAAAATAATAACGTCAGAATTATGAGGAAAAAAGTCCGAAATATGAAATTAAAAGTCAAAAACTGAGTTTAAAAGTCGGAAGTCTGGATTAAGGTCAGAATTTTGATTTTAAAAAGTCAGAAATATGTTGTTAAAAGTTAGAATTATGAGATTGACAGAATTCTGAGGTATAAGTCCAAATCTGAGAAAAAAGTCAAAAATCTGAGATTAAAAATCAGAATTATGAGATTAAAAGTGAGAATTCTGAGGTTAAAGTCAGAAATTTTTGATTAAAAATTAGAAATCTGAGATTAAAGTCAGATTTTATAATACATTTTAATTCGCTAGCATGTTGGAGCATGTTTGTCAAAAATTTGCTATAAAAACCAACTAAATTTTGAGTTTATACTCAGAAATTTTCTAGAAAATATTTGAAAATTTCTGATTTGGAAAAGTCAAAAAGGTTCTTGAAAAAAAGTATTACAGTTTGTGTTGAATCTCAAATTTTTTCTAAGAAAAGCTTGTATGACGAGGCAAAAATGTTTGACTTTTGAATTTCATAAGTAAAACTTTTTTACTCAGAAAGGTTCACGTTTTTTTCGTTTTTTTTAGCAAAATTTCGGTATTTCAAACTCAGAAATTTCCAGCTTTTTTGTAGAAAATGTGAGATTAATCTCAAAATTTCTGAGTTTTTTGTAGGAATTTACTCCTTTTTTTCTTTCTATAACTGAATCGTTGATATCTGTTGGGTCAAACACTTTGTCAAAGTATTTTATAGATGACTTTGTTAGATTACTGGACACCAGTGAAGGTTATGGAGGCCCTGCTGGTTGAGTTTCACTCTCAGACATCCTGCTCAGTAACACACATGAAGATTTATGAAAAACAAACAAACATCCTCTGCATTTCACCACCTTCTAATCAGGACCGCTGCACCACAGGGCTCAGCTTTTCAATCATCTTTAATCAATCACTGTGATGGGAACCAGTAGATCTTACAGGGACAACTGGGAGGTGAAATTTTCAAGCTGAAACAAGGAGCCCTCATTACCACGGTATTAGTTTAAAATATGTAGAAAAATATAATAATGTACTTTCTGGTGCAGTGAGGACAATCAATCACCATGAGAAATGGGTTCCAGTTTTCCCATGTGGGTCCTTACAGGCGCTGCAGGCCCATCGATCCACTCAGAGCCCATGATTAGATTCTGTTGAGGTCCTGATTCACGGTGATTGATTTAGAGTCGTGCACATCTAGCATGCGTCCGTCTGCGCTTGTATAGTTCTGTGACTTCCCTTTACTTCTTCAGGAAAATAAAATCAAAATTTACATTAAAAGAGCAGGAACACACAGATGAGACGAGGCAGATTAACTATATACAGGTTTAAGTCTTTGCTTTAATTCACAGGTTGGACTGTGAATTAAAGCAGGATGGGAATCACTTACAAGACTTACAGTCCTGTCAAAACTGCAAAACACAAAATCTTACCAAATATTTTTGTCTAGTTTCTAGCACAAGTAGCTTAGTGCACTTGAATTAAGACAAAACTAACTTTAAAATATTCTTTCAGCAAGATGCACAACTTTGTTTTAAGTAAATAATTCCTTAATATTGATTAAAAAGTATTAAATACATTGGCAGGTTATTTCACGTATAACGTGGGTAAATTTATCTGCCAACAAAACTAAAACTTTTTCATCAGTATTAAGGAATTATTACTTAAAACAAGCTCCTATATGTTGCTGAAAAGTTGCTTGTAAGTTTGTTTTGTGTTATATTAAGTGTAATAAGATATTTGCACTAGAAATGAGATAAAAAAACGTTTGTGTTTATGCAGTGTTAAAGCTTCAGCAGCCTGTTGCCTTATTAAAATAAAAACATCAACAGTTTTCTCTTTAGTTGGCCAAATTTTTACCATTCTTGACTTGTGGCTGGCGGCTAGTTAATATGTTGTGACTCTGATGTCCTCACAAAGTTTTGCTTTTACAAAGCTAGACAGCTAGCTAACGCCTGGGTTGGAAATAATCCAGTCCCTGATGATTATTTTGCAACTCTTTCCATTAAGTTCTTCTGTATGAAACTGTAACAAAACACAAAACGAAGTGTGCGTCAACCACAGACAAAACACAGAAAGCAACCAGACTAGCGATGTAGCTTAGCTTTGAATTTTAGTTGGAGAGGGATAGGATTAGTCTGAACAAGTCTTTCCTGATAAAATGTTATACAATACTGAAATAATAATTAATAAAATGAACTTACAGACAAATAAAATCCAGCCTAGTTCTGCTCTTCTGACCAAATTAGAAACGCTGAACAATCCCCACAGTCAGTAAAGCTCTATTTTACAACTTATGATTTAGCATCAGGAAAACTAAACCAAACATTATGATGGAGTCAGCAGAGAGACCAAAAATGCTCCCAGAGGTCCTGGAGGGCCGGCATCCTGCATGTTTTAGTCTCTCCCTGGTTTAACGCACCTGGATACAATGACGGCTCATTAGAGGCCTTAGGAAAACACTGACATGTTGGAAAGGTTGTTACTACCACCAGGGAGAAAACTAAAACACGCAGGACGCCAGCCCTCCAGGACCGACTTTGGACACCTTATGCTGTTGTTTGCGTCACCACTCCACACGACGGAGGCTTTCTCCGTCCAATACTGTAAATTATGATTCCCAGTATCGATATGATGCCAACGTTGAGGGTAAAGCTCATATTCTGCTTCCAGTAGCGAACAGAAGGCACCTGAAGATTGTGGCATGACGAGCGCAGCTGGGATTGTTGGTCCTTGAAGCAACGTCTTGCGTGTGATGTAGACATCAAGCTGCACTGCTGTATCCAATGGGAAAATTCAGCTGTAGTAGCCAATGTTACGTCAAATTTAGTTGTTTCTGTCAACCTTTCCTAGTGTGCAATTTCAAAATGTGCGGTAAAAAATGTTGATGGAAACAGCGGCGTCAGATCGAAATTGTAAACATCCTTTACTAGCAGTCGATCCACTCTGTCCATCTGATCGTTCATTTATTTTGCTTATCCAGTCTATTTCAAACAGATTTTTTATATTATTCAAAGTCTTCTGTGACTTTTCAGTTTGGCATTTTGCACAAAAGTCATGAATTTTTTTATCTTTTTTCCCTGAAAATGACATTTTCAACAAGAGCCTTGAACAGCTTCATGAAACCAGATGGATTAAAATTTGTACTTGTTTTTTTTTTCTCATTTTTTAAAGCGGGAAAATACTTTGACTTGTCTATTCATCACAGACACACACACTATACACTGCACACAGCATCATTCAGGTTCCCCTCTTACCTACTAAAGGGATTTTTAGCTTTAAGAATAAAAACTGTCCTTGTTTTTCTTTGTTTTTATGGATTTCCACATGAATGAATGTATGACTGTGTTATTTTTCTAGAACTGGACGGCTAGCGCACGTTGTTGACTCTTTAATAAAGGCATCCTTAGAAAACTTTGTGGGGTTTAAGTTCACTTATTTCTCTGCATAAAGAAAACAATCACAAAAAAAACAAAAGAGAATAAGCTTGGAACAACATTTAGGGTTTAAAAGTGATTCATTGTTCAAATTTAAATTGCAGATCCAGATACTTGTTTAAGACTCTAAACTCAAGTTTACCTTTATTTTCTTGTTTGTTTTAACTCAGCAAAAATAGTTAAAAACTGATATATTTCTTAAAAGTAAATAATAAAAAGTGCCTTTAATTTAAAACACTTGTTTTATACAAGTGACCAGGTTTTGTAAACCTCATCAATCCATAAAAAACTGACATAAAATTTGAGGAAATACATTTCTGCACTGCAGCCTGATTTGTGATTGTCAAATAGAAAATGGCCGCTCCGATCAGAAACCCAGACCTGCAGCTGGAGTTATTTTTAGAGCCTGGAAGCGACCGTAACTCAGTCTGGGGTTTAATTCATATCCAGTCGTTTCTTTCTGCTTCTTCTGGCAGAAAAGAGCAAAAAACAAAAACTAAAAACACCCGACAAGGTAGAATGATACATAAAACATCAACTTCTTTATGATTCAAAATAATTTTAATATTCCTTTAGATTTTCATTCATGTTTCTCTGTTAAGTTACACACTAGTTTAAATTCTTCTTCAAAATGTTGCACCAATATTTACATTTATCTGTGCTTCCTCCTCTGTCTGATTGTGCGAATTTTGCAAAGCAGCAATGTAAGGACATATTTTCAAATAAAAATCTCTTTTGATTACAAGAGAAAAGTTTAACGCCACAGAAAAATAGCTGACGATGTCAAAATAGCGCTATATAAATATATATAGAGAGAGATAATGTGATATATTTGTTTCTATGCACAAATTAAGCTGAAAATCTACAAAGGACACTGAGGCCGCCCCTTTTACACGGGTCGCTCTGGGCCAACACCCATGCCTAAAACTTTTTGTTAAAGTTTCTGCAAAAAAAACCAATTCAAACGTGTTCGAGTTTAAAGGAAATCACTTTATTTTTTGGACGAGAGGTTACAAAGACAATCCTGTTTAACTTTAAACTTTGTTTTCCTTTCTAGCATTAAAAATGAATATGTAACAATTAAAAAAATTAAAGTAGAAGTCATTACAAAAAGCCACAACAAAAGTGAAGCTAGCAAGTTTATCGTAACTTGTGTTGTAGTTTTAGTTGCTGTGTTGTGGATTAAGCTACCTGAACCACATACTTTGGTATAAAATGAGTTTATTCTTAACTAATTGACTGCAAAGTGGGACTTATAATAACATAAATACCTTCAACCACAATGCATGATAGTTGATGTGTACGGTGGCCCAGAAAGGTTAAAAAAATGCAAAAACCACAACAGCATCTTCAAGCAGAGCAGCAAATCTGCCAGAAAACAGCTCATAAAGAAAACAAGGTACTAAATGTAAACATTTAGACTTTATCTGACCTTGATTTTCTGGATCTGGGGAAAATGTTGGACCCAAACTGAGCAGGTTTTTGTTGCTAATCAGTGGAACGTGCTAACTGTTTTGAGTTTAACCTCTGCTATCGATAACAATGTATTTATAAACTGTTTTTGCACTCAAGCAGTAGAAAACAAACTCAAACTTTCACTACATATTTTATACCTGGCAGCCATATTGGATTCCTCCATCCGATAAATTCAGAGAGAAAACCACTACAGAGGGTTAACGCTGCTGAAGGTGGTTGAATAATTTGCTTTTCCCATCAGTCTATATTGGTGCTGCTGTAAATATTCACAGTTTATCTCAATAACATCTCAAATGCTGCAGCACATTACCTTAAAGCGGACAGATTTTCAGTATGTTTGCATAAAAGCAGCTTTGTTCACAAACAAAGACTGTGCTTCTTTTCAGATCATGTTGGTGGTTCACTTGTATTTCAGCACTTATTGGTTCAAACCAGAGCGACGGCGCTTTTCAACGAGCTGCCATGTAATCTGTATTATGTTATTTTTTTTAAAGGAACAGCTGAAAAGCAGCAGAGATGAGAGTTTGTCCAACAAAGCTCTGCTTTGCCTGTAGTGTGGGCTGCATGGCTGCATAAAAACCAGCTTTCATCTTTCTTTCTCTCTCCACATCAACCTCCCCTCCACCAACTCAGTGTCAAGTCCGGCTATGAGACACGCACCGATCTGTACTGGTGTGTGTGTGCGTGGGTGCGGGCGTGTGTGTGTGTGTGTGTGGGTGTGTGTGTGTGTGTATGTGTGCGTGTGTGTGTGTGCTGACTGTCCTTTTGGCAGGCAGCAGTACACTGAAGCACCTCTCAGAAAAATTGCACTATTATTGAACCGCTCTTATCTGGCTGTGAAACTCTCTGTCACACACACCCGGGTGCAAACAAATTCATTCAAGCACACAGGAACAAATTATATCACTGCTGAAAGTTTACACACACATTTCTAATAATTAATTTAGATTAAAGCCAAATATTATCTCAATTATGACACAAATATTTCCAGGAAATTCATTTCTTTATGCTTTTTTTTTTCTAGTAACAGAAAATTTCCACTACTTCAGGTTCAGATTTAGATATTAATAGGGTCACCAAACACCTTAATTTATTTCCTTTTTTCAGCTCTTTTGTTGCTGATCGGATCTTTGTCCTGTTGATGACCCAATTTGGACCCAGTAGGTTTCATAACTTCCTCTAGAATATTTTGGTTAAAGTTTAAGGTGGACTTAGTAGCTGCATTTCCATTACAAATGTGTGCAAATCTTTGTCTATTCTGCTGATAAGATACGGTAATTTTATTTATATAGCACATTTTCCCCGCCTCTCGCCCAGAACGTTAGCTGGAGAAAAGCACCAGCATCCATCCAGACCCCGTCAGGGACAAGGTGTTAGAAAACGGACGGACGACACATTTTCAGCAACCAGGCAGCTCAAAGTGTTTTACATGAATTAGAAGGAAATACAAACAAAACAACAAATGAAAAGAAAGACAAAAAGGTACAAAGCTAAGTATTGGTTCCCCATGTTTAATAAGAATAAGAGTAAATAGTCAATAATTTATAAACTGATAGAGGTTTCTCTGGATTTTAAGTTTGTTCTGAATTAGAGAGACATAAAGCTAAATGTTAGTTCTCCATGTTTGATTCTTATTCTGTGTTGCCAATGTAGAAGAAAAAAAAACACAATTTTGCAATTTCTGTGTTTCCATTAAATAAAAAACTAAATTAATATCACAGCTGAATAAAGTGGTCCGTGCTATAAGTCATTAAAAATTATGGCAGCAACAGATGTAAACATTTGGAATATATCCATACTTTAGCCATCAGAGGAGACATCTTATTCAACTCAATTCAAAAATACTTTTCCGATCCCAAAGAGAAACTTAAATGTTGTTGTAACCCATGTTAATTCAAATTCTTCAAGAAGAGGATGTTCAGGTTTAGTGTTGTCCATATACTTGGGAGCGGCTGCAGATGCGCTGTTTTGGGGAAATAGTCGCTAATTTTACGTTTTAGGTATGGATTCAATATGTTTGAATGAAACGCAACTTTTAATGAAACGGGGCGATGCTGTGAAAGCTCTGATGAAGCCAAAATGTCCGGAAACAAAAACAAAAACAAACCATCATTCTCCCACCACTTCCTGTCATCTTTTTTGTCATTTCCACCAGTAGTAACATCCGGCTGTTGATCACAAAAAGTGTTTATATTGCAATTTTTCAAAACCAATATATATATATATATATATATATATATATATATATATATATAAACAGAAGTATTTCTAAAATAGAGCCGTGGGGTACTTCATAACTAAATAAAGCTGAGAAAACCTCCAAAGTTAGGAGTAAAAATGCTGGATCTATTCAACAGACTGTTTCTGATAAACATCATCTCTAATCTGAGTCCAGCCCTCATGTCTCATAACTATAAAGAAGTAGTGGGACAAAGATAGGACAAAAAGCTGAAAGCTTCAGTTCCTTGAGAGCAGAGCTCTCATTACAGCAGATGAAACCTGATCCATCTATCATTACACTCTCAGACCTGAACAAGATGCTGAAGTCTCATCTCTAAATGTCACTTTCATTTCTATTCATTAACATACGACTGGTTCCTTTGTGGTTTAGCAAGGAACTCCAGGTCATTACAGCAGCTCAGTGTTCATTAATAATTATCTAAATAGATCAGCTCTGATTTTGATCTATACAAATCTGTTTGCATTAGAAGAATGCTGCAAGTGTAAGGATTTAGTCTGAAATTTTTTTATCAAATGGTCTCCAAATTGCACCAAATCCACACTCTGGTGAAAGTTAGGCATAGTCAAGTTATCAATAAAATTACCGTTATTATTCAGCTATTTCTCTGCTTCTATCGGCCAGATGTGATTAATCATCGGAAATCACGGCGACTTTAGACTTGGGCATAGCGCTCCCTGCTGGACACATCCCAGAATTACAAGATTACTGAATTCAAACAGGAGGCGTCACTATTTAAAGGATTGTTCTACTGAGCAGTATTTTGTTAACAGGTAATAAATAAACATACCTTTAAAAATATAATTCATCCAGCACAAATTGACTAAATGTATGCAAATGACAGATAATTACGAAGACTGTAGTCAAATTAAATAGCACATGCACTGTATTGTCTGTGATAGTTGTGATTTTGAATCACATATTTCTCTTTCCAACAACAACAAAAAAAACCTTACATGCTGCTATTTTTAAACACAATGAATAATTGATCAAAAGTTTAAAAAAAAAATACAAACTTTTATTTTATACACACAATTTGCTGCTGCAAATTTGTAAATACATCTATTTTATAACACACAACAATATTTAATAAATATAATTTTTATGTATGTTTACTCCCTTTATCTTTGACATGAGATTTGTTTTTATGCGTTGTATCGAAAAAAGGGCTCAGAGTGATACCTCATGTCATATCTTCTCTCTGGACGTGCTCTGCCTGTGATTGGTCAAGCAGCTGCCACTTCTTCGGCGCTGATTGGTCCGCCTTGTGGCGTGCGTCATGTTCGTAACGCCCTTACCGGAAGTGGCTGCAGACGAGGTTTTTTTTGTAGCTGTGATCATGACCCGCAGAGGGATGTGAAAACTGGGTTGAAATGGGAAACCCAGTCACGTTTTAACGGTTTAAACGACTTTTATGTAGAGATAAGGAGTCGAAGACAACTTACGGTATGATGTTCGCGGTTTACTGGTCGGCTCTGGCCGTAATTTCGTCGGTTGGAGCGGCTAAAACGGACGGAGACGATGATTGGGTTCATCTTCCAAACAGATGTGAAGGTAAAAGTGAAGTTCTGCAGCTGTTCTGCACTTTAAGCTCCTCTTTGGGCCATCCGGTCCGCTGCTGGGCGAACAGTCCCGATCTTTACTTTATTTACAGACACGAGATCAATTTTTAATGTCTCTGGATTTGTTGTTGTGTTTGCTGCTGATATGAACTGTTTTTCATTACTTTTCGTCCTGTCACGTATTTGTCTTTTAAAATAACCAAAAATAACGAGACAATGGTCACAGTCACATGTTTAATTCAATTGTACGTTTATATTTTAAATGATGAGAAGAATTAGTTGCCTACAGAGCACGGATAATCAAAAAAGTGAATCTGTAAATGCATATGAAAAATAAATTGTACCGAAGGGATCACATTTACAGAACGTATAAATAACAATAATAGCTGCTGTTATAGTAATAAGTGTATTTATTTATTTGTTTAAATACTGTAATGTTAATGTAAAAATGTATTTAACCAGTGTTCTCATAGTGGCTTAAGGATAAATCAGCTATAAAAATTGGAAAATGTTTGGAATTTGTTTGAAAATCACAAATTATTTTTAATTTCAGAAGTCTATACTCAGGAGCTCATTTCTGACCTAAAACCTGGGCAGTTTGCATATGATCTGAAGACAAATAACCTTTTTTTTAACCAGTTAATTATTTGATCAAATCAATAACCGATAGAAAAGTTGGAATTGTTTTTTTCTGGATCAAAGAAAGATTTTGTTCTCCATAATTTTAGACCTTTATGCATAACTGAATTTGCTATTTTTGCTAATAAAACGGTAAACTTGAGGTCAAACTGTGGCTGGAAGCCGCAGCTGAAGCTCTGCAGTTTGTGCTGCAGAAAGAAAGAAATTCCCCTCAGTGACGCTTTGGCTCTTCCTGCTTCAGTCTGTAAGTTCGTCAGCATCGAGATGAAGTCGGCCTTCGAAGAGACGGGCAAGACGAAGGCCGTCATCGAGAGCAACTACAACTTCATAGACGGGAAGGGAGCGCCGCCGGTTAAATACGTCAAGTCGTAAGTTTCTCTGCAGCTCTCAGTGAAGCGGTCGGGTTAAAAAGCAGAAATGAGACCTTGATTCTGGCACCAGGGGACGAGAACCCGGTCAGATTCAGTTCCTGTGGAAGAACTCGATATAGAAACGGGCCGAGCTGCTGTCACATCTCAGGAAATACTTTCTGAAATGTTAATTTATCTGCAGCAGCTTGTAGAACAAAAGTACAGAGAAATTTAAGGAGTTTTACTCGCATAATCATTTAGTTTTTCTTCTTAGTTTGAAGCTTGATCTTTAGTTTTTAGGTGATGTTTCTTCTAGCTGATAAGTAACATCTACTCACCATTTTATGTTGCTGCTTCAGTAAATACAGCTCACACTTCAAAAACACCAAATATTACAAAGTATTTTGGTCTAGTTTCTAGTGTATTTAATACACTTGAAGTAAAGTTACAACTAACTTTTCACCAAGCTATGGCAGCTTGTTTTAAGTCAACAATTTCTTAATATTGATGAAAAAGTGCAAGTTACAAGTGAAATATCACTATTTGCTATATCATAACTTACAATATGAGAAAACGTCTTGCTCCACCGGCAGATCATTTCACTTCGTAACTTGAACTTTTTCATCAGTAGTAGGGAATTATAGATTTACAACTAGTTTTAACCATTAATTGTGTCAATTATTTAGATTTTTCTGTTCAAATTGAACAAAAACATTGGAATAAGATTTAGGGATGCACGATATATCGGAAGCATCATCGGTATCGGACGATATTAGTCTTTTTTTTAAACATATGGTATCAATCCGATAAATAAAATATGACAGAAATATTAATATCAGTTTTTGATATCAGCCCAAATTTTTGTATCGGTGCACCCTAATAAGATTAGAATATTAAATTAAACATGTAAGAATTTTTTTTTTTTTTACAGTAATCTGGTCCTAATGAAAGTATGTTTAGTACCTGCTTAAATGTTTTTTCCAAAATGTATTTTTAATCTGACAAATGAAGCTAATTTACTGACCTACATGTATAATATTATTTATTTCTTGAGGGTGGAGAAAATCAACCAATCCGCTGATGGACACGATTTAGGTAAAGTCCTCAGATCTCGTTGCAGAAAAACATGCAAACAGTGTAGAAAACATGAAGGAGTGAAAAAAATATAAAACTACTCTATTCAAAAATGATTCTTCTCTGGAAGGCTGAGGCGAGAAATGTGGGAGAAAGTTGTTGATTTGGTACAAAAACAGCGATCCGATTTGCATCTTTCTCCTGCTACAGCTCAGGGTAACCGTAAACCAAGCCTAAATCGGACAGCCGTGACCTCTGACCTTTCAGCAGCGATAAAGCTTTATCACAAGTTGACCCGAGTCTTTCTGTTGTTTTCCAGAGATCTGCGATTCATCGAGGTTGTGGAGAACGTGTGCCAGAGGCTGCTGGAGTACAACCTGCACAAAGAGAGGAGCGGCAGCAACCGCTTCGCCAAGGTCAGACTGTCTATCTGGGCGTGGTCGGGGGTCAGAGGTCAGGAGTTTAGTCTCATCTAGAGCTGAGGTCTGCAACCTTTACGGTCCTGTTTGCCCTCAGTACGGCGAGAAAAACTGGTTCAGAGCCACAAACATTACATGACCAGATTAGAATTCTTGATAAATATCGTTAAAAAATATTTATTTCTGTTTTTAGGATTTAGAATAAATAAAAACATAAAATAAAAACATTTTCTTCTTTGTGACGTTGACATTTGTGAAAAAATTTCTTCAAAAAAAAAAAAAAAAAAGATAGAAAGTCCCCAACCTGATGGCAAGAAACTCAAATCTAAAAATGTGTTTCTGGTATTTTAGTGTCATTCTGTCTTAATATAAAGCAATTATTCCATGAATAATGGCTAAATATTTATATATATATTATATTATATATATATACATTTCTGCCAAAATATCTCAACATTTCTAGAAAAATCAAGGAAATTTCTGAGTTTCAAAAGTTGAGAAAATTTTGACGTTTGAAATTTTTAAGTTTAAGATTAAACTAAAAAATAATTTTGTTTTTTTTTTTTATCAAATTTTGAAATTTTGAAAACCTTGTTTTTCCTAGAAAATTTCTGAACTTAAATTCAAAATGTCAATAAAATGTTTTTTGTTAGAAATTAACTTTTTTCATAGAGCTGTTGTTGCATCTAGATATAAAACTTCAGTTGGTTCTTGGTAAATTTTAGCCAAAGATATTAGGAGTCACTGCGGAAGATCCAAAGTACCACTGGTGGCTCCAGAGCCGCAGGTTGGAAACCCCTGATCCAGATCAGGTTTTTGGATGCTGGATGTTTTCTAGACAAACAGGAAGAGTTTTAAATGAAATTGGACTTTTTCTTTTTAGGATTTTTAAAAATGTTTCATTCCTCATCTGTGGAGCTTTTTTTGTCTGAATACATTTGGAAAAGAGAAAATATCCTTAAGAAGACAGTTTCCCATGATTCCTGACCGGATGTGTGTATGCGTGCCGGCGTGTGTGTGTGTGTGTGTGTGCGTGTGCGTGTGTGTGTGTGTGTGTGTGTGTGTGTGTGTGTGTGTGTGTGTGTGTGTGTGCAGGGCATGTCGGAGACGTTCTCCACTCTTCATGGCCTGGTGCACAAGGGAGTGAAGGTGGTGATGGATATTCCCTATGAGCTTTGGAACGAGACGTCTGCTGAAATCTCCGACCTCAAGAAACAGGTGTTTGTTTTGTTTTTGCTTCTTTTAATATGTACCATGTTTAATAAACAGGCTAAAAATTTTAATTAAAAAGGATGAAATAATAACAGAACATAAAATATTTATTATTTGCCAAAACAATAACAATAACAACAGAGTATTAGGGCCAGAATAAGATTATTATTTTTTTATTATTATTATTAATTTTTCTTTAAGAAAAAAAGTTGTTTTAAACTGAAAAAAGCTTGGATAGTGTTATCAAGTTCTGACGGGACCAGCTCAGCAAATCCATCTGGTTCTTACTTCGAACTAAACTCAGTCGTTTGCAAAATCGTTTCAAAGTTCTGCTACTGATAACTTATAGAAATAATAACTTCAGAAGATGCTCAGCATTTCTTATTTTAATATTTTGTTTTTGTATAGGAGTTTTTCTAAAATTACTATTTCATTCTCCAAGCATTATGACTTTACTTTGTTACTATAAGTTTATTCTTGCAAATTGTGACTTTTTTTCAAGTAACTCTTCGACTTTATTCTTGTTTTACGGCTTTATTTTTGTAAATCGCAACTTCAGTCAGGTAATTCTCAAACTTCATCCTCGCATTACTGCGACTTCTCGCATTATTGCGACTTTATTCTATGGTTTTGCTACGACTTCATTCTCAAACTTTTATTATTGCGACTTTATTCTCATTTTGTTGCAACATCTTTACAGTCCTGGTAAAACAAATCAGAGAAAACACACTGTAAATTCAAAATGGCGCGCCCGGATCTCGTTTTTAAAGAACAGTTTGTGAGTGTGTGTTGACGTCTGAGCCCTGTTGCATTTCCTGTGTGTGTTTCCAGTGTGATGTGATGGTGGAAGAGTACGAGGATGTGATTGAAGACTGGTACAAAGGGAACCAGGAGGAAGACCTGACCACTTACCTGTGTGAGAAACACGTCCTGAAAGGAGGAGACAAAGGTAAACAAACTCAATATGATCTCAAGTTGTTGTTTGTTTTTCTGCTGACTGAATGTTTTCCCTTCGGCTGTTCTGGATTTAGAAATCTCGCTCAGCTCCTCAAGCTGGAGAAATGTTTCCACTGGCAGGATCGCACATAGCGGAGATTAAAAATCCCCTCTGGCCCGAGTTCACACCACATTTTTCTTGTCCTTTTGCAGCATTCCCAAGTTTAAAGGAGCATATTCACAGGGGGGAAAAGTATAATTTATTTCCACTTGCCTTAAAAAGTTCCTCGGTTTGCAGATTTTGTGACTTTAAAGGTTTATTTTTTTCAGAACACCTTGTTTGGTGTACAGAAAAATGTGAAATAAAAACGAATTTGCAAGAACAGCTGGACCTTAAATGTTTCTCTGCTCCGTTTGAGCAGCAGAAACATGTGAAACGTACCGAACTGAAGCAGAACTGATGTCATAAAATGCATTTTGGGAACGGTGAGCCGCTGGTTCTCAGGAGTTTATTTATATGCGGCGACCAGAGCCAAAAAACATCTGATCCAGCAAAATCCCCTGCTGGAAACACGAGCACGAAAACCTCCAGAGCACATTCTGACTTCAGCTAACATTTTCACCAGTTGTTGCTTATTTGATGCAGTAACAACCTAAATATTCACTCTGTCTTTGCACCATGTGCTAAGATAAACTAAGTCTGATGTATGGAAGACAATAAATGAAGGCTGCAGATCCATTTAACAACCTCAAATGTCAAAATATATTTTGTTTTAGTTTGTCATTAGGACTACATTTTATTTTTTTTCCCCCTTTTCCACAATTATCAAATGTTTCATTCAAGAAATTATTTTTTATTGTCTTTTTGGTAAAATTTTACATCAAATTTGTTTGGTTCTTTAATTTAAATATATTTCAGATCTATTTATTTAAGAACAAGGGGAAAAATATCTGTTTATGTTAGAATAGAAACAGATGCTTGGATGTTGCACAGTCATTTCTAGAGCTGCAACGAGATTCCAGTAATCGAATCTCGTATCGATTATTTTGACGAGTAATCAGATAGGAAGTTGCCACTCTGCAGAATTTTCATCTGAGCTTTTTTTTCTCCATTAAAATACATATTAAAAAAATGTTAATAAAAAATTATTCAATTTCTTTTTTGAACAAGAAAATGAATATTTTATTGCCCAAAATGCAGTATGACTAATTACGTCATTAATTTTACTGAAGCCTGTTCAGATGATAGAAACAGACGGTGAAACCAGACTGTTGTTCTACATTTATTAATCCTTATTTTTGTTTAGTTTCTGTTAAATTACACGGTGCAGTCAACAATCATCGAAGCATCAACTTTAGTACTTTGTATATTCTGCTGTTTCTATGAATAAAACCTTAAAATTAATTGAATTTGAACATATTATGTTGTTGTATTCAGGTACTTTTGTGACTTTATTCTTAATTTATTCTCATAAGATTAGGACTTTATTCTCATTTTCTGACTTTTCTCCTGTAAATTACAACTTCATCCAGGTTATTTTACTACTTCATTCTTGTATTCTACACTCCTGAACCCTTATTTTAGTTTTAGTTTTACGAGATATTGCTCATCTCGACAGCAACTTTAGGTCTTTATAGATTTGGTCATTTTGAAGAATAAAAGCTTAAAATTAAGCCAATTTAAACACCTTGCATTGCTGCTGCTTCAGTTAATTTCCCAACTTTATTCTGGACATGACTTTATTCTCCTTTTACATCTTTATTCTTGTAAATTGCAACTTCAGTCAGATAAATTTCGTAATTTTATTCTTGGAATATTCTGACTTTATTCTCCTTTGACAACTTTATTTTTTATAAATAACTTAATTTGGGTAATTTTATGACTTTATTTTTGGATTCTACCTTTATTAATTCTTATTTTTGTTTCGTTTTTGTTAAATTACACAATAAGACATTTATCATCCGAACATTAACTTTAGGACTTAATAGATTTGGCCTTTAACTGTTCAATTAATAACTCTTTAAAATTAAGCTCATTTTAATTTTTTTCTCTTCCTTGTTTCCATGTTAAACATTTTTGTCTCTAATTTTGTTCCTTCTCACACCTTTGCCCACTTCCTCCGTCCAGCCTGCCTGAATGAGAACTGGACTCCAAAGAAGAAAGGAGACCAGGCAGCTATTGCAGAGGACAAGAAGAAGAAAAAGAAGAAGGGAGGCAAGAAAGGAGGAGAGAAGGGAGACGGAAGCTCAGACGGAGAGAAGACGACCAAGAAGAAAAAAAAGGAGAAGAAAGTGAAGAAGAAGAAAAAGAGCAAAGCTCCGGTGGAGAAGTCGGACGGAGGGCAGACGTCGGATGAGGAGATCCAGCCTCAGGTGCCTCTTTCTGGGCAGAAAACGGAGCTGTGAGCCGCTGGATTTCCCCCTGGATTCTCCTCTTCAATCTGCAGCTGTCGTCTAAACAGGAAACATGCTGAACAAGCACTTTCTGTTAGAGTTTTAAAGTCCTTTAAGCCAGAACGTTATTGTTGTTTTAGGACTTCATGGCAAACAGTTTTAATTTAAAAGTACCTTTTTGGTATTTGTCGGACGGTTCGTTTTCATCCTGTTGTCTACATCCACTAATCAGAAGGAATGGCATTTAAATTTGGGAGCCTTTAATTAATGAATTTATTACACAACAAGAGTCTTCAGTGATTTATAAAAACAAAAATTAGTGTATTTTGGTCTGCTTGTGTCATTAAGATCATGATTCTGTTAAAAAAAACTCAGTTTTGCCCCAAATTTATGTGACGTGAATCTAAAATCACGACTGAAAGATGAGATTATATAATTTATGAATGAAAATCAAGTATAATCTAATTCCACTTTCTTTTAAAAGATGCATTTCTAATGGTTTTCTGATTGTAAATTAAACTTCTTGGGAAATGAAAACTGAGGTCTGAGTCTAGAAAGCAAACTTTCACTTTAAAGTTGTGAAACTTTTGTCATATTTTGCTACAGATCGTCTCCTAACAAAGTGACTCGTTCGTTTCCTATTCTCTGTTTTCATATCAGTAAATTCCTGAGAGCTGGACCTTTAGGTACATTAATTTGTGTTTCATTTAAGTCTGTTTTTGTGCACTGTACAAAAGCTGCTATCGAAGGTGTGTGTGGTTGACCTCAGCTGTTGCATTTTTCTGTGTATTTTTATGAGATTTTTACTCTGAAGTAAGATGTTGGTGATGTATTGGAGCTGGAACTATTTGAAACTCTGCAAACATTGGATGAATTAAAGTAGGTCTGTATGTTGACTCATTTTATGTGGTTGTAGAAGATTGTTTTTGTGAGATAACTTGGTTTGAATTTGTTTCAAAATTATTAAATTTAGCCTTTTAAAGTTATGATGTAGTGTCCTAATTTGGCCACTAGGTGGAGTCCGAGTTCAGGTTCACAAACTGCAGGTTCCTTTAAAATACCAATGAAATTTTTGCAATTTGTCTTAAATTTAAAAATAAAACAAACTTTACCAGGAAGTTAACTTGAATTAAAAAGCAGAACTGTATTATAATTCATTTTTTTAGGGAAAAGACTATCTAAAACCAACCTGTCCTTATTTTAAAAAATATTTGCAATTCAAATTACCCGTAAAGGGTTCGTTTGTGCCAGACCTAGTTGTACAACAAAACCCCAAGTTGAATTATATGTTAATATATTCTGGATATGGTCACTGTGAGTAAGCTGAGAGTCCCAGATATTTGTAAGTTTCTATGGACAAATTATTGGCTAGAAAAGGTAATGGGACTGGATACATAGGTGAGTTAAAAAAGCTTGCATTCTGTTTTCTCAACATTAATTATTAAATGATTTGCCTTCACGGTGTACTCTGTATACCTATAAACATCTGTCAAAAAGAATCTGGCGTAAAATCGCTCCCGTTTCAACTCTCGACGCCATTATTGTTAGCAAAGATGGCGGCTGGCTAACCGTTTCCAGTTATCCTCTAACAATGTCTTAGCTACTTGCGTTTAAACAAGAATAAATGTAGTTTTAACAAGCTTTCCCACTTGTTAAACAAATGGGATCCCAACATCTTCTAGCTCACTGCTATAAAATGAAGAGAGAGAAATAACAACAAAAGTGATTAATGTCCTCAGTTGGACGTTAATTAGCGCCGAAACCTGAACACTGGATTCTACTCCTCATCTTTCGGACAAGGAGTCATAAGCTGATCCTTTCATTATTACAGCTGTTCTTATTAGCCAGCTTTGGCTGAGATGTTGTCTGTTGAATTGTTGCATCACAAACTGAGTTTGAATGAATCTACCGTTTGTGTAGAACAATCTAGTCCAGGTTAGTTCCTACAAGTCTGAACCGGAAGTGACGAGTGCCGGTAGGCAAACAGAGGACAAAGCATAGAAAAACCATATGGCTTCCAGACCATCCATCCATCCATCCATCCATCCATTTCCTGTACACCCTTGTCCCTTGGAGGGGTCGGGAGGTGCTGGTGTCTATCTCCAGCTAATGTTCCGGGCGTGAGGCGGGGTCACCCTGGACAGGTCGCCAGTCCATCGCAGGGCAGCACAGGACACACAACCATGCACACACACACCTAGGGAGCATTTAGAGAGACCAATTAACCTGACAGTCATGTTTTTGAACTGTGGGAGGAAGCAGGAGTACCCGGAGAGAACCCACGCATGCACAGGGAGAACATGCAAACTCCGTGCAGAAAGACCCCGGGCCGGGAATCGAACCCAGGACCTTCTTGCTGCAAGGCAACAGCTCTACCACTGTGCAGCCCCAGACCAGCTTCCAGACCCACAAAAAGAAAATATATTGACACCCTTGATCAATGTGGAAGAGTATGATATAGAATTTGGCTCATTTATTGTTGTCATAGCAACTCCATAGCAATTGTCACAACAGAGATGGATACCTATCAAGACAGCCGTCAGCTACAAAGTTCCCGGAAGTGTGACATCACATGAGGTCTATGTATAGCAAATTCAAGATACTCAACCCTGTTGTGAAAAATGAGGTGGAGTTGGAAGCTGCAGTCGAAGGGAAACTTTGGGTTCGTTGATGATTATTTCAACAATTCATTGATTAATTGTTGTTTACATAAAAAGCAGGTGCTGACTTGTAAAATAATTTGATTTAGGACATCATAATGGTTTTTAAAGTAATTTTTCCTTCTGTGATGGAGCTAATGGTGATGCACATCAAATATTATGATCTAATTGAGCTTTCCTGCAGTACCGTATTTGAGCCGTAGGTGTCACCCCATCATTTGTTTTAGTGACATCTTCTATATTGCTTTGCACTTGACCAGCAGCCAAATCCACTTAACCAGACTAAATGAAATAGTGTGTGTGTGTAGGTGGGTGTGTTTCCAAAGTTAATTCAGTCCGTCAGCTTTCTCATCCCCTTTCAACATTTTGTTTATGTGTGTCTCTCTCTGTGTGTGTGTGTGTGTGTAGGCTTGTGTTTTGTGTTAGAATTGAGATATCTCCTGCTATCAATCGACAGGTGTGTGTATTTTTACATATCCACCATTCATATAAAAAAAATATTTGTCTGAAATGTGTGTGTGGGTGTGTGGGTGTGGGTGTGTGTGTGTGTGTGTGTGTGTGTGAGGTCCTGAATGTGTTTATTTATTGAATAATTCACAGCTGGGTGTTTATAGAAGAAACTGTGGCCTCAGAGCTGCAATAACACAGGGCAAATATTGTGACTTACACACACATGAACACACACTTTATCAGCCATTTCAGGGTTGACGGTTTATTTGGACACTGTGGACGGTGGAAATGGAATGTAAAGAGAGCAGACACGTGAACACACACATTTATATTACCCATGGAGATTTCTCACTATCTTCATGTGCTCCGTATCTTTGGTCTGTGTTTTTTTTTGAGTCCCAGTGAGAAAAATTGATGTGTGTAGGAAAGGCTTCCTGGGTAACCTTGAACTATTTTAGATTTGAGCTGCTTGAATTAAACATTCTGGTAGTTTACACAATGTCTGGCTCAGATTTTCAGTAATATTGGGATGAAAGATGAGGTTGAGGGTTCAGTCTGTGCTGTATAGATAATTTATTATAAAGCAGTTGGTCGCACTGATGTTTTGTTTATTTTTAAGCAGTTATGAGCCATGGTGGCGAAACCAGAAACTGTTACAAGTTACTCAACAGGTCGTTGCTAGCTTACCAAATAATGAGTTGCCGTATTTTCTGGACTATAAGCCGCACTTAAAAGCCTTTAATTTTTCAAAAAACAACAGTTCGCCTTACATGTTGTTCTGGAGTAAAACAGGTTGTGCTGTCCTCAAAGCGATTTTGTGTGGTACATGGCTTTCACGGCGCTCTGTCAAAATGTTTTAGTTACATTATGGCTACCGTAGTCAGGAGCGTCACAAAGTAATACGTACTGTACTTTGACTGGTCTGACTTTATCTGAGTGTTTTGTTTAACTTAATTCGCCTTATAGGCCAGTGGGCTTTATATATGAAAAATGTTCGAAAACAGATCATTTATTAACGTTGCGCCTTATAATCCACTGCGAAAAATTGGCGCAGCATCTGCCGTGAAGTGGGCGCTGTACCGGTCCGTCGTGGTGAAGAGAGAGCTGAGCCAAAAAGCAAAGCTCTCGATTTACCGGTCGATCTACGTTCCCACCCTCATCTATGGTCATGAGCTTTGGGTCATGACCGAAAGAACGAGATCACGGATACAAGCTGCCGAAATGGGTTTTCTCCGTAGGGTGGCTGGGCTCTCCATTAGAGATAGGGTGAGAAGCTCAGTCATCCGGGAGTCACTCAGTGTAGAGCCGCTGCTCCTTCACATCGAGAGGAGCCAGTTGAGGCTCGGGCATCTGGTCAGGATGCCTCCTGGACGCCTCCCTGGTGAGGCGTTCCGGGCACGTCCCACCGGGAGGAGGCCCCGGGGAAGACCCAGGACACGCTGGAGGGACTATGTCTCTCGGCTGGCCTGGGAACGCCTCGGGATTCCCCCGGAGGAGCTAGAAGAAGTGGCCGGGGAGAGGGAAGTCTGGGCCTCCCTTCTGAAGCTGCTACCCCCGCGACCCGACCTCGGATAAGCGGAAGAAAATGGATGGATGGATTTATTGCCGAAGGGATCGTTATCTCAATATTATGGTACAGAAAATGAAAATGACAAAGAAGAACTGTTGATTTGCAATGCATATAAGTTTAATAAACAAGTACCAGACTTCCTGCAATAAGTTTTTTTTTACTTCAATGCAACATAAAAATAGTTAGAAGGTAAAGAAGTGTGTATTTATGTCAAGCTTTATGTTATGGAGCCGTTGAATTATCACATATTGCATGTTGATCAGTGTAATGTTTATGACATTTCTAAGCTGACCTCACAGTAATGTTTGGATCAGATTTATTGCTGCTGACAGCGGCTTGTTTAGTCTGATGTGACCTAGAGAAAAGGAAACAGACCTTTAAATGGAAATATTGATTCTTTTCATTTGAATATTCATCTGGTTTCCTCTGTCCAAGTGTGTGTGAGTGTGTGTGTGCATCTCAAATGTCCTTTCCATCTGGCAGGTATCCAGGTATTACTACATTATATACTACATTATACCTACTACAAGCGCTCTGATGTTATGGGTTTGGAGACAAATGAAGGTTGTTTTTCTGCTTTAACTATCCTGATGTGCCTAATAAGTGAAAACTGCAGTAAGATTTAGTTTATTAATAACAGTAAAGAAACATTATGTAATTGTCTGCAATAGGAAATGACAGGTTGTTGAACTGCCGTATCATGTGGTGTTAAATATAAAAAATAATTAATTTTATTCTTTTTTAGGATTTTGTTACTTAGTTACTTTTGTTAAAAGTGAGATATCTACATCCGATATCTTTGATTAGCATTCTGATTGGTCCAAATGATATTTCTAAGATCCTGAATTGGTATTTTGTCAAGTCAAAATGTCACAGATGTATGTAAAATTTAAAAATTTCAATTAAAGAAAATATGAAAAGTATTTTTGAAAAATGACCTTTTCTAAGCTGGTTTTAGTGCATTGTATGTTTCGGGAGATAATTAATTGAAAACTAATTCAATATTTCTAAAGAAGACATCAAGTTCACAAAGATTGAATGTAAATGCAAATACTTTACCATTCAGTATTCAGTCTTTGTAATGAGTAATTGGTTTCTGACTCAAACAGCTTCCTGACAACAATATCAGCACTCCACGGTTGAAACGATTAATCGGCTGAATCGCAATTAATCAACTAATTTAGCAATCAGTTAATCTACTCATAAAATGCGCTTTCCTGAAATAACTGCATTTATTGATTTTTTTATTTATAAAAGGAATTTAATTGTTTTTATGCATTTTATAATGTAATTCTAGTATTCTACAAAAAGTCTAAAGTGATTAATTGTAAAATCTCCAGAATGTGCCAATTTAAAAAAATCTCATTAATCGATTAATCATCAGAATAACTGATTATATAGATTAATTGATTACTAAAATAATAGTTTGTTACAGCACAGCACAACTTACACCAGCAAATGTTTGCCTTTAATGTGCAGAAATAGAAGTAGTGAAGCAGTTGGACATTTAATTAGCTTTGCTACAACAACAAGCACCAAATGTCCAAATCTAAGAACAACCAAAGGTTAACTTGTCTTAGTCTTTTGTTTCCTCTGAAAGGACAACAAATGCAGCGTAAATGCAGAATGAATGCGAGCCGTGCTGCTGCTGCTGCTGCTGCTGCTGCTGCTGCTGCTGCTGCTGCTGCTGCTGCTGCTGCTGCTGCTGCTGCTGCTGCTGCTGCTGCTTCGCTCCACCTGGTGTATTTTTGTCTGTGGTTGTGCCCCAGTTGTGTACGACTTCTCGGTGTTGAGAAGCAGGTGAAGGGTGTCTAGTGACAGAATGCCTGGTGTGTAGCCTATTTTCTGGGTTTTGACCTTCCTGGAGAACACAGAAGGAAGATGAATTGGAGCTCTGAGGCTGTCCACTCTCAGGAAGGAAAAAAGGCCTACAGTAATCGATCGATGCTGTGCGGCTTATTTCCTCTTTAAACTCGCTGCTTTTACACAACTCTCAAGTTTAACTCTGTCACCTCTGATTCGGTTTTCCTTACAGGTAATAATGGAGGTCAGCTGCAGGTTTGTACATAAAAAGCGAGTTTTCTGTGGCGCGACATGGAAACACTTCAAACAGCCGCCAAACAAATCAAAGGAAGTAGATTACAGTCGGTGAGTCAAAAATATAAAACGCCGACCTCTACAGCTAACAGGTCGCCAGGGTCAGCTGGAGTTAGAAAGGTCAGACTATCAGATCTGTATCCCATCTTCCTCCTTCACACGTCGTTCTTCTTCATTTCACTTCCAAACTCCTGGGCTCACTTTCTGCGTCTCCAGGAACTTTAGATTCTCGCTCTGCCTTGACTTTCAGGTCATAGCGGCCGAAGCTGAGGAGAGCGATGGCATTTTCTGCTGCAGCTTTAGAGGCGTTGATGTGAACGAGGTTGAAGGTTTTACTGCAAGATCGCAGAGCTGGAAAAGAAACACTTTCATTAAAAAGATAAACTAGAATAGAAGTGCTATGTTCTACAAGGAGAATTAGATCCATGCTAAATTTTAGGAAGTCGTAATATTCCGACTTTATTCTCATATTATGACTTTATTCCTGTATTATTTTGCCTATTTTAATGACTTAATTGTCGTATTTAACTTTTTTGTTGTTCGACTTTATTCTCATACTAAAATATTCTTGTATTATTTTGACGTTTTTCATATGACTTCATTTTTATCTTCATCTTTTTTTTGTTTGACTTTATTGATGCAATATTCTGACTTTTTACTCATATTATGTTATTCTTGCGTTATTTAAACTTTTTTGTATGACTTCACTCTCATATTTAGAGTGAATAAAGTCTCAAATGACTTTATTCTCATAATATTAGAACTTTATTCTCATATTATGACTTTATTCTTGTATTATTTTGACTTTTTTTATATAACTACATTCTCATATTCCACTTTTTTCTCATACAACTTCATTCTCATAATATTAGGATTTATTATCATATTATGACTTTCTTCTTGTATTATTTAAAAAAAATTGTATTACTTCATTCTCATATTCTACTTTTTTCTCATACTTTATTCTCATAGTATTACGACTTTGACTAAATAAATAGGGGTATAAGTTTATTCATAATGATTTATGACTAAGCATATAATAACTAGTATGTTGAGTCATAAACCAGTTTCAGAAATCTGGACTATAAGCCTTGAAGCTGATTTTATGCTACAACGGCCTGCCATACGGCCTCGTATGTCTTCTTCCTGCTGGTATTTTGCTGCTCTATGGGCTCCATCACATGTTAAACTGGTTAGCTGCGTGACAGCGCAACAATGCGTCCACTCAGTGGGGACTTGTTTGTGTTTTAATGTGGCCACTGCTGTTCACGGTTCACAAGAACTGGCTCAAAGTTCAGCTCACACAGTCCAAATCTGAATTCATTCATGTTCACCGTTCACCATTTGGACCTCCAGAGCCAAACTCAGAACCTCGATGTGAATCTGGGTCATGTTTATTTATTTGTTTTTCAAGTCTGTAAAAATTTGCTATGAGTTATTAGATGACATCAGGTTTTATTTAGACTAGTGCAATTAGTATAAAAAGCTTAATAACTACTGATACTGTGTTAAATGTGAAGAAATTTATATGTTAAATATAACAGTAGTTATGTGATAGACTGGTTTCCTCCAGTTTATTTACAAATCAACTCATCTTTTGACTAACTTGTTGTTATATTTATTTATTATTCAAAGTTGCTTAAGTTCCAATGAAAACAGATTTACTTTCACAAGTGGAGCATTACAGCTTTTATTAATTTGTTGATTAATTGACTTTATGTCTGACAATCTTTTCTTCCTTTTTTGTAATTTATTTTTAAAATGCTTACTTTGGCATATATTGTATAAGAATAATTACATTAGATTAAATTGAAATATATTTTATTATAATTTTAGCATAGAAGCCCTTAATCTGCTGTATTTAAAATGAGTAAAAGGCTGAATGTCTAGCAAATACTTTATTTGAAATAAGTCAATATGTTCTTTTCTTCTGTTAGAGAAGAGAGTAAACTATAAATAAACGACATGAAAACCTCTGAAGAAGAAACGGAGCGCAACTTCCTTCTTCGCGAAATGTAAACAAAATGGAGTAGCATCAGATTTTACTGGTTTCCGGACGTCTGTTCTGTCTTTGGTAGAACACGGCGAGCCATTTCTCCGGCTGGCGTTAGATACACACGTTTGTTTAGGTTGTTTTTACCCAGAATGCCCTGCACTGTAGTTCACTTCCTGCTTTTGGAGCGGTTTCCGGTTTGCTTGGTTTTCAGAAAAGCATCGGAACCGTTAACTTCAAACCAACGGAGACCGAGGTTTTAAAGTTGCAATATGTAACTAGAACTTAGCGATGTCAATCACAATCTTGTGTGGCGATGCTTATCCTCCCTCCCTCCTCCCTTTCTTGGTCTCTGTTGCGCTGCAGCTAGCATAGCCTGTTGTGAATGCTAGGGCTAGGTAGCATACCCACCAATGATAGCGGATAAACGGTTTGATGTAATGATGAGTTGTTTCTCCACCATTAGCACATTTAGCAGCGCATTCATAAGGTTGATTGTTAGCACTAAGACCCCTCCTCCTGGTTCTGATTGGTTGTTTTTTGGTTGGTTAGCAGTGCATCTCTTCGTACAACAATAGTAACTCAAGGAGATTGGTCTTTTCATAACATGGTGACAGTTTTAACCAATATGTAAAAAACACATTTCTTATAAAAGTTACACAGTGCAGCTTTTGTTAACCAGAAGAGCTAATTGTGGTCTGTCTAAGAACCTGAGTCTCCGTTTGATTAAAGTGAACTCAGTTCAGTTTGACTGTTTGTGGATGAAAGCAAATCGGACACCACTCCAAAACCATTAAGTGAATTACAGCACAAGGCATTCTGGGTAAATGCAACCAAAACAAACATGCGAGTCTTGTTCAAACACAAAAGAAAAATCCTACAACCGCTAATATCGGACGCTACTCCATTTTTGTTTCCATTTTGTGAAGTAGAAAGTGGCACTCTGTCTTCTTAAATAGTTATTATGTCGTTTCCTTCAGTGGTTCTTGGTGCAGCGCCCCCACACGCGAGGCGGAGAACTGCTTTTTCTACTAGTTTGGTTTGTTTTACACAGTGCAGCGTGAAAGAACCACAGCAGCTGAAAATGTTTGCTCCCAATCCAACCGAGTTTAAAACAGCACAACTTTCTCCTGCTGTTGCTGTTTTGGACTTTTAGCCGAAAAGCTGAGAGTCGTCTGACCGCAGCGTGGGCCTCTGGACGCACGGATCGCTGCTCATGAAACTGCTCTGTGTCGGGTTAGATTTCCAAACGCACGCTGATCTCCCAGCCTCGTGGGGACGGTCCAGCAGTGACACTAACGGCAGCCTACGTGGCATTTAGAGCAGAAAGGTGTGACATGCAGGCCTTCACACTCACTGTCTGCCTCTCTCACACACACATTTGCATACGCTCACTCCGCGGGGCTTGCCATTATTAACAGCTGACCTTTGGACATTTAGGCTGTGAAATGATCACACATCAGACCTGAGGACTGGATATCACAACTCACTTCATATCTATTCTGCTCCTCGTTTTCTAAAAAATGTAACAGTTCATTGTTTCTTGTTAAAAGGTTGGTTTATTAAATGTGAATGCAGATATCTTTTTTTCTGGTGTTTTTGTATTTTGGCAACATTTTTTCATGGTTTAATTGGTTCTGACCATTTTAGTAAAACTGGGTTGTCTGTGCCTCTTCAGCTAAAATAAGCTTAATTGAATTATTGGGTTGTTTTTCTTGTCTTTTTTAACATTGATGCTCATGTAGGCTGTTTCCAATCAGCAGTTCTTGTGAAGCTCTGTATTCATTTTTGATCAAGTTGGATTTCTCAGAGGAATTACAATTAAATCCATTTAAAATTTTGAAATTATTATTTTTAAAATTAGGGAAGCTCTGATATGAAAATTTGTGCCAATATCTATATTCAATATTAATATGGTTGATAATTAATTAGCAAAAAAAAACCCCAAAGTAATTAATTTCTTAAAAATGCATGTAATTAATTAGTTGAAATTAACACGTTAAAGTCCCAGCCCTGGGTTTTTGAAACTACTTTCCTCAGATGTGAAGGAACCGGCTCTCACTGTTTGTGGTCCATTTCTAAGCAGATTGTTGACGCTGAATTGGGTCACTAGAGTTGGGTTCAACTGTAACCACTAGATGAGAAAATCCCCACATAATGAGACGCTTGACTTTTTGCAGGAAGTTTTTGTCTAATCTTCTCCCTTTTAACTAAACTCAAAGTGTTTTTTTTCTTGGCATGTTTGAAAGAGTCCAACCCGGCCAGAGCCGCGGTTTACTTCTGCCGCTCTTTTTAAGCGACGTGAAAGCGTTTCTGGAAATGAAATAAAAGTGAATAGAATAACAATTTGCCAATGCGAATCCTCAGTCAGGCTGGAGGAGGTTTGGTCTCTTCTGTCCTCCTTCGCTCTCCATCT
Organism: Xiphophorus maculatus; assembly: GCF_002775205.1. NCBI lineage: Eukaryota > Metazoa > Chordata > Actinopteri > Cyprinodontiformes > Poeciliidae > Xiphophorus > Xiphophorus maculatus. The sequence continues at coordinate 25,142,774 of NC_036456.1, forward strand.
GTTTTCCACATAGTTGCGCTCCAACCAGATCTCAAACCAAATTTAAACCCAGAGATGACCAGCTGCTATCTGCGCGAGGCTGTCCAAGGTCATCCAGCTAAAACAACACGGCAAGTACAGACCGGTTCCCTCCGGATCAATTTTCACCTCAATCACCCTCCGTCCAGTCATGAAGTTATTTTAATTCTTCTTCCTCCGTTCTCACGTTCTGTCCGTCTCCGTCTCCCTCTGGTCAAGTGTCCGCTCTGCCTGCCAAGCTCCTGAGTCTGTTTAAAGGAGAGAAAAAAAGAGAAAGTTTCTAATTTGGTATCAATTTATGTCCAAAGTTGGGAGTGTGTGTGTGTGTGTGTGTGTGTATTTCTCTTTTTATTCCCATGATGCCATATGGGCCACACACACGTCCACCCCCAGGATCGCGGCTCACAGAAATAGTTGCTCCAATGTTTTTCTGAACACACGCGTGTTCTTTTGTCCACGTCTGTTTTTAGGTCTGTAATGATCAAAAGTTCTGCGATTTTCATTCTAGTTCACTTTTATTTTGTTGTGACTCGGTTCAATTAGCTAGTTTGTATTAGTTATTGTTAGTTAAATATTGCTTAGTTGTAGTTGAGTTTTTATTAGTTTTATTTTTTTCATACTTTCTTTCAAAAAGGTCCAAGTGCCGTGGTTATGTTTACATGGATTGGGTAATTAATACTCACCATTTTCAAAAAGTATATACAATTATTATTATTATTATTGAACAAAAATCAACTCTGGTGTTTAGTCCAAACTTTGGCCATAGCAATTGACAACAACAGCGCTAATACATCAGGATTCAACACCAAAAAACACGCAAACATTTCCCACATAAAGAACAGAACATTCATGTGGAGTTTGGAGTGCCGTAATTTGCCGACATAAAACGCTTTGGTGGGAGAGAAAAAACATTCATGAGTTCAAAAGGTCAATAAATAGATTCATGAACTCATGAGCTGATATATCTGTAACTTTAGTTACCTTTATAAACATGTGATATAGTTCCAGTCGTAGTTTTCCCCCGTTAATTACCGTTTTTATTTTTTTCAGTTAATGAAAATGTTTTCTCAATCTCAGGTTTTCTTATTTTGTTATTTTTAGTGAACTGTAATAAACTTGTCATGCAGTAGATTATTTGATTTTCACGGGACATTTTGCATGAATAAAACAAGAAAACTTTAAATGGGTTACATCTTTAACCCATTTAAAGTTTATAGCTGATATATTTGTGGTAAGAAACTGGAGACTGAGATGGATGAACATTTTAATAATGTTTTAATAATCCAGGCATTTCTAAAATAATTAGAATGTCCTCAGCTTCCTAAAATACCTCTTTCTTTCCAAAAGATCACTTTGGAAAAAAAATATTATTTGTTGGTCATTTCAGAAAATGAAATTCACACATAGAGTTAAATATTTCAAGGCTTTATTTCTTGTAATGTTGATAATTATGGCTTCTCCAAATTATTTAATGTATTTTTACTTGACAATCCCGATAATGCTTCAGTTCTCCTGATTTCTGCAGCTTTTCCTACCACACTTCTTCCTTCCACTCAATTTTCTATTAATATGCTTGCATACAGACCTCTATCACAAGGTATTACAATTAAAACCTCCTTTTTTAGCTCATTTGTGGAGTTTTTATTTCTAATTATAAGCACTGAAGTTGGGCAAAGAAAAAAAACTCAGTATGAAATCCTTTCTGTAGTCTTAGAGTTGAGTTGTGGCTCTCAGCTGTGTTTACTTTGCCTCTCCGGAAGGATTCCCTGTTGCAGCCTGGTTGAGTTGTTAGTGGATGTTTAGGGCAGGTGTTCTTACGTTTCCTCCATTTTGACATACAGTTTTCTTGACTAACACACCGAGAGCCAGATTTTCTCGTCTCTTCCTGCTCTGTATTTTCGCTGTCCATTTGTCCTCGATGGAGATAAACTGTTGTTTACCCTTCAGGTCAAGCTAGAAGTCAACCGTGACAGTTTGTATCAGTCTGAAACCACAGAAGAAGAAAGACAAAACAAAAAAAAATCTTTTAAAAATTAGGATTTGACTAGTTTAGGAGGCTCATTCTGACTAATTTGTTTAGTTGTGCATAATTAATCCAAGTATATTTTGATAAACGGTAATTGTGAGCCTCTTTCAAAAAATGTGAGAAGTTTTTAAGTGTGTGTGTGTGTGTGCGCGGGTGTGTGTGTGTGTGTGTGTGTGTGTGTGTGTGTGTGTGTGTGTGGCAGGTGTTTTGCGTCACCACCCTCCATCCATCAAGTCAAATGGGCGAATGACAGGAAGAACAAAAACAAATCCCTCGCTCCAGCAAGAATAAACGTCCGATGTCGTCCACTGACAAGTGTTTATTGTGTGTGTGAAAGGGAGAGATGAAGGGACACACGTGTGCGAGTTTCACTCTGAATGAATACGATTCTGAATATGTGTGGGAGAAATTGAAAGAGAGGGGGACGAAGCAAACGAGCGCTGAGAGACGAAGAGAAAGAAACAGTGCTGTTTGTTCATTTTAACCAGTTCAACAGGCAGAAAACACACACACACACACACACGCACACACACACACACAGAGTTCATGCTGTAGGAATACAAACAGCAGGTACAAAACTAGTGATCTACTCAGTAGTTGGTTTTCATTGTTTCTGTGTTTCATCAGCCGTCAGTAAATAAGCATGAGAACAAATATAAAGGAGGATTTAATGGCTACAAATTGTGGAAACCTCCATAATCTGACTTTAGGAGATTAATTAGTGCAAATATTTCTGGTTTTAAAATAAAACATTTTCTGGGCATGCCGTGGTGGCGCGACCATGTTTGGAGGCCTTGAGTCCTCGACGCAGCGGTCGCGGGTTTGACTCCCGGACCCGACAATATTTGCCACACGTCTTCCCACTTCCCTGTTTCCTGTCAGCTTGCATTCATTTAAGGGACACTAGAGCCACAAAAGACCCCCTGGAGGGGTAAAAACAATATATATATTTTTTTATTATACCCCTTTGGTCATTCTTGGGGGCTGCAGCATGTACAATGTAGTTTTAAATATATTTTAAAACTGCCATAAAAGTATTACATGAGACAAGTAATCTGAAAAGATCAGTTTCATCCACTTCCTCCTGACAACCAATCAGAGCCAGGAGGAGGGTCTTAGCCAACCCTCAGTTACAACTGACAAAATGATTCATTCAAATCAATAAATGTTCTTTAAGGTTTCATTAACCATCTTTATAGTAATGTTTTAATTAGTTTTATGTTCTAGGTCAATGTTGAATATTTTTAGAATTTCCTTCAGATGTTTTGTTTATTTTACACACAAGGATTTGATGAAGGACAGAGTTAATCTTTAGATTTTGTCCAACAGACGCTGGTGTCCAAAATCCTTTCTTCTATGATCCACTGAAAATCATTGAAGAGATTAACTACAATTACACACAAACACACACACACACACCCACACTCCAACACACACACGCGCACACACACAGACTCTGGCTGGCAGGTTGGACCCCAGGGTTCAGTTTGGGAAGAAACTCCCTTCCTAATTTTCCTCATAAAGACTCTAATGAAGACTAATGACGGAGGGTGTGTGTGCGTGTGTGTGGGTTGGGGTGTGTGCGCATGTGTGTGTGTGTACTTGATTACCTAGCCTATTTAGGACCTTCTCTGGAATATTCTCTAACCTTCTCAGTACCGATGGTCTTTATGGGGACCAAAGCCTGGTCCTAACATGGCGGACCCCCTTTTGTCCGGTTGGAGGTGAGGTTTTAGAGAATTAAGTGTTGGTTAAAGTTATACTGGTAATGGTTTGGGTTAAGCATAAATGTGGTTACTAAAATAAATGGAGGTGGTTCAAAGTCCTAATATGGACACGTTGCATGTTATTGTTTACATCCACAAATTTTGTGCAACAAAACTATTCTTTGACTTGCCATCGATGGTCGTTCTGCCGGAGTAGAACGTTTCCATTAACACTTCGCGCTACAGCAAAGTGAAAAATAACGCAGAAAAAAACGTTGAAGAGTAACTCAAAATCACTCATATTTGGTTTTTTTTTGCTCTCTTTGTGGGCTATGCTACACACAGACTTGTTGCCATAGCAACTGACAACAACGGCGCTAATAAATCAGGATTCAACACCAAAAAACACACAAACATTTCCCACATAAAGAACAGAACATTCAGTCTGTTACAGTACTGTTTTCAAGCTTGATGTTTATTTTATGATTATTAATAAGTGATCGCTGTGGCAGATTAGCTACCGCTGCTATTAGCTAAGCTAACACAGCGGTGTTTGATTAGTTAATTTAAACACCTGCTCTACTTATGATCTGTCAGAGGTTGTGTTTAGTTTGCCTTTATTATTATTATTTTTTAAACTGAACCAAAACACCTCCAATTCCACAGCACATCTAAATGTTAGGTTTGTCATAGTCAAGCTAGCATAGCTGACCTACTTCCCTCTTCCTCGCAATTTTTTAAAATGAACTTTTCCTTGACCTTGTTATCTAGTCGTCAGTGTTGATAGTTAGTAACAAAGCCCACTTTTGTCACTCATAATTAAATAGAAATATCAATTTTATGAAAGTTTTTTCAGATTTTAACTTTCAGGACAGAGTGAAGTGAAATTAGTGTTTACAAATGCCTCAATTTGAGTGTTAATTTTTAGAAGTTGATGTGAAACGTTTCATTTCTCATCTGTTTTCGCACTTTAAAACATGTTTTGTCAGACTTCACACTTGAGACTGATATTTAAGTTGCATTGCATTTTAAGGAATAAAATTTATAAAAACAGAGCAATTTTTAGTAGCATTTTCTGTCACATATTTCTTTTATTAACGTAAATAGCTACTACAGAACGTGACTTTTTTTATTCGATTAGTAAACAGAATAATTGATTACAATTACTAAAATAATCCAATTTCACACTTTATTTTGTCAGATTATTTAATTCAGTATTTTTCTTAGTTTTGATAGATATGAAGTTTGAAATGCTAATATCGCTAACTATTTAACCATTTGTTTAGTAAGCTAATGGCTAAAGAAATATTCACTTCCTGTTATGTTTTTCTAAACCAACACTTTCTTTTCCAAAATATCACTTCAAAACTCTGTTCCTCTTCCTGCCGCCTCTTTTCCTCCATCTTGTTTTGACCCTGGGATCCTTCAATCTCTTTTCCCACACTGTCACCTTTTCATCCTTCCTCGTTGCCTCCTTCTCTTTCTATCCATCCTTCTTCATCTGCGGCTGCTTCCTCTCCGCCGTCCATCGCTCAGTGTTTCTGCCTCCATTAGTGGGAAATGGAAAAAGTGACATCAGCTATTTGGTAAACGGAGAGAGATGGAGAGACAGAAAGAGACAGAAGATGAAAACTCAGGATGGAAAAATGAAAAGCAAAGGTCAAAAGAGTGACAGTGGGGATGATTGTAAAAGAGGGGAAAGGAAAACAGAGGGGGAGAGACATGTGAGAGTGAATAAAAGACAAATATGGAGAGAGAAAGAGGTAGAGATCCATTAAAGAGAAAGTAAGGGAAAGAGGGAAAGGCCTCACCTCATTAAGCTCCTAATGCAGAGTAAACATACAGTCTAAATGGAACATACACCACGTGTGTGTGTGTGTGTTTGCTGTCAGTTCGGTGTGTGTGTGTGTGTGTGTGTGTGTGTGCGTGTGTGTGTTTACTGTCAGTTCGGTGTGTGTGTGAGCGTAGCCGTCATGAGCAGGTGGAGATCAGGAGTGTGTGAGCATAAACGCCTTAACCTCCCTGACAGACGGACAGACAGATAGTGTTACATTCTGGATGGTGATGTGTTCGCTTACAGACTCGGTCAAACGACAATGAAGCAACACGCTCGGTGCGTTCAGGGCCATCTGGAGACGGAAGCGCTTTCCAGTGAAGACTGATTATTGTTTGCTGATTTTAAAAACGCCGTGTGGCCTTTAAATTAGATCACGATTATCGAGGGATTATTTGTTTGTAAACACGGCGGACGGCCTTTAAACTGTCACTGGTTACCATGGTTACGCACATGCAGTTTCAACACTAGCTAACATGCTGTCAGTTATTACAGATGGGCCTCTTGCAATAAGCAGTAAATTGATTAATCAAGTGATAAATTAAGGCGATTGATTTATTGTTTTTCTCCCGTTTTACCAAAAACTGAATGATAAAAGTCTTCAGTCTGGTGTTTTGGTCTCAACTGTCACTTTTATTTTTGAAAGAACTTTGTTTACAGAGACTTTATTATTTATTTAATTTGTTGTTTCTGTTGTTTTCTTTCTCTATTTTGGATTTTCCAAACGTCTTCTAGTTCCAGTGTTTATTTTTTTAATTTAAAGTTTATCATTGAGACTGTGTTTTTGCATTTTAATGGCATTATTACTATTATATCACCTGAAAATGTTTTCAAAACAAAAATTTATCACAATAAGTTCTGAGACAATTTATCGTCCTGCAAAATTTGTTATTGTGACAGGCCTAAAGTTAACACTGTAAAACTAACAAATTGTTTGCAAAGTATTTAATGTTCATGGAAAACGGAAGAGAAATGTTTCACAACAAAACCTTGAATTCAAATGAAAATGGCTGCCATTTTGTCTTTTAACTGAACGTTTAATTGTGCTTTATTTTGACGTTTGAACGTCCAATGCTCGCTGACTAGAGTGTGTAAAACACCACAAGACATTCCAGTTCATTATAATACTGTATATTTGCAGTCATTTCAAACCCAGAGAACAGTGACAGACCGAGAGATCATCAGGAGAAGAAAATAAAACAAACAAAATGCTGAATGTTGTTTCTATCTACACAGTATGTCCCTTTAAGCCCAAGCCCCGCCCCCCCCCGACCGATTCCCCGCCCTCATTCGTCCCCCCCCCCACACACACACACACACACACACACACACACGTTTGAAAATCAACAAATGAACAAAACACGCAGTGGAATAAACAAAGCTTCAACACAACAGTCTGCACTCGGGGTAGGTCTGAAAATCTAGGAAGTAAAATGGTTTCTGGTTTTCGTTGAGGAGCGCTTGATCTCAACACCTGCAGAAAATGCAGGGTTTGTTTTTTTTTCTAATCCAAAATCATTGAAAAGAAGTTTGCATCAGGGCAGTTTAAGCGTTCTCCTGTTTTAATCACCAGAAACTGTTTATTTTTCTGCTTTCTGGAATAAAATGTGAAAAACGTCGAGGAGCAGATTATACTGTACCATGTTTTAAAAATCACTCCGTTGTAGTAAAAATGATTTTCTAAAGTTTTGCATCATGTCAGAAACCAATTCCACATTTTTAAGGGGGATAGAAAATAGTTTACACATCGAAAAGCCGCGCCCGACATTTTCAGAGTATCGCCTCCTTTACGGGGGAACCGAGAAAACGACGGGATAAAAAACAGAGAGAGGAGGAGAAAACAAGTGAGGAGTCATGCAGAGAAGCAGTACTGTAGTTTAATGTGAAGAGAAAAGAAAAAGGGGCAGAAATAGTTTTATTAGAGGATGAAAAGTTCCAAGTGTAAATTTAGCCATCAGATGTTTTCCTTTCCCATGCGTTCTTTTAGTTGTTGTTTTCCTCCAGTTCTTCTTCAGTGTTTTTGTCTCGTAACTTTTTATACTTAAATCCTTTTCATTTCGCTCCTCTGACTGGCCGATCCGACAATCAGCCACTGAGGTTGAGTCTTTATATTTTTTTTTTCCCATAAAACCATAAGTCAGGACCAATCAGGAAGAGTCTCCTGCAGATTAAATCGCATGATTGGACCGTTTCCCGCCAGTCTGACCAATCACAGATGCGTCTCTTATTTTCTTTTCCAAACGTGAGTTGTGTTCGGTCCTGTTCTGTTTTCTCAGGAATGACGACGTATCCGTAAGGTTCTGGGAGGAAAAAGGTTTTGGAATGAATTCAGAAAAACGGGAATGAGTGCAGGAAGGTTCGTCTAAAAAGAGGAAGCAAAGAGAACCCCAAAAACAAGTCCAGTGTGTCTCTTAGTAGTCTCATTGTTTTGTGTCCGTGTGGAAAAGAAAAGAAAACGTCTGGGGTTTGCGTTCGCCGTGATGTAATCCAGTGGATGTCATGGTTGTCGTGGAAACGGGCTGGTGGAGTTTGTACAGGAAGAGGAGGAAGGATTGTTCTTCGATCTAGAACATCATGGGGGTCTTCAGGAACACCCGGGACTCTGGAGGAAAACACAAACGAGATTTCAGAGGTTTATTATCCCGCTGCTTGTATTTCAGTTTTATCTGTCAAATTTTAACAAACACTTCAGAAACTTTCAGCTCAACAGATGGTTAGTAAGCGGTTTCTGTTTCTGTACAGCAGAGGTGGGAAGAGTACCCAGAAAACATACTTAAGAGTAGAACTATTTCAACATGTTTTTACTCTAGTAAAAGTAAAAACTAGCCATCCAAGAAATTAGTATTAAAAAAAGAATCTACTCAATAATACTGAGTAACTGATCAAATTATCAGTCATTTAATATTTTAAAAATTATATCATCAGACGGACCAAAATGTAAGGCAGCAGTGTGATAGAAATAAGACATACCGCCACCTGCAGGTGGGTGTTAGCATCACTTAGACAAAAATGTTTCTGACCATCTTTGCAGAAATCTTGCAGCAAACTCAAAACAGTGAATTTCTGATTGATGTAATTTGGCAGCATGCAGGTACAAAACTGCTTTGATTTGATAAAATAATACCTGAAGACACAACTGTGATCTTAAAGGTTTTATTCGTCTCTCTGGAGTCCAGAGGGGCCACATAAAAAGCTATGGCGGGCCAGATTTGGCCCGCGGGCCTTGAGTTTGACCCATGTGATTTAAAAGTCTTTATTTTGCTGTTAGACGCTCCGGGAGCAGCAGCTGCAGCTTCAGTCCTAAACGAAGTAAATCCAACGAGTTTCCATCTGCACAGGAACTGGGATCATGATTATTTAAAGAGGAAGTCGTTTTCTTCTTGTTCTCCCTTTATGCCGTATCCGTTTATGATAGAAATCTCATATCCCCAGTTTTGCCAGGATGGACCCCCTTCTCCCTCCCTTCTTTCTTTCTCTCATTTCACCTCCGTCGCTCTCCTTCCGCTCCCTGCGGTGCTGTTGCTGCACCCACCCACACATTAAACACACTCGTACATACAACAGAGACGCTCGCACACCTTCCTCTCCCCGCGGTGTCATTGTTTTCTGCGAACGTTGCAAACTGTTTACATTTCTGCATAACAGCAATCATAAACCTGCCCTCCCTCCTCTCTTCATTTTTCCCCCCCTGCCCTCTGCTACTTCGATACTCGTCTTTTTACCTCTTCACTCCTTAAAGATTTGAGTAAGACTTTCCACGTTGGAATGTAAAACTTTCTTAAATTTTCTCTTTCATCTTGCGCTCACTTCCTCCTTCATATTCCCAGCCTTCCCTCCTTTTCATCCTTCTCATCTCCTGCCCTTCCCTATTTTTATCACTTCACAATCCACTCAAACCCCCTCCTCTCCTCCTCTTTCATCCCTCTCTTCTACATGCATCCCATCCTCTTGCTCCCTCCTGTCCTCCACCTCTTATTTTTATCCCGCCCCATTCTTCTCTCTGTCCTCTCCTGCCCTCTTTTACGTTTTCTTCCCCTTCAGGCTGCAGGTTTAAAAAAAAAAAAAACTGCTCTGAAACTTAGAGTTGCCGTGACGATCCCCTCAGTGCTGACCTTAAAACTGTAATCTGCAACTTTCCTCTGTTTAAAAATACCAACTTCATCACGACTTTTACTGCAGGACGGTCAGGGTTTCGGCTAATGATGCTTTTATTTTTGGAAAACAGCAAAAACTGGGCGCTTAAAAAAACCAAACAAACACCAAAGTGACAAAGATCAAAGTCAACAGCAGCTCAAAATTAACGAGGAAATTATTTCAGTGACTTTTGGACTTGGACATTAACAACAACAGTAGCTGTGCTTCTGTTGACCATGTAAAATTGTAATTATAGAAATAAATTTGCTTAATGGAAACATGGCAACTTAAAAAACACCTTTTTGATAAGTTTTAATGCTGTGAGGATTTTTCGGCTATTTTAAAATTTGTATATTTTAGAAAACTCCAATGGAAACATGGATGTTACTACTGGCGGAAACGACAAAGAAGACGACAGGAAGTGGTAGATGCATGACGGCATTGCATGTTTTTAAATGATCACATTAAACTTATTCACGTGCGATTTTAGTTTCTTATTTAATGGCAACACTGCAGCAAAATTGTGTTTTTTCAACATCAGCGGAATATCGACGCAAATATTTTGTGATAACGTTAAAAATGTTGATAAAACCTATTTATTGGATCTGTTTAGGGTAACTCTACGACTGTGACTGCATTTGGAAGCACAAATATTCAAATATTCCTCTGGAAAAGCACTTCCATTTGAAATAGGCTTCTTCAATCATATTTTCAAATGTATTGATATTGACATTTATTGATGCTTTTGTGATAAAAAACAAAACATTTCCACTAATGTCATAAATTGAAATTGAGACAGCAATAAATCAAAATTCTTATGAAATATTTTGACCATCTTTAAAGATGGTTGAATGACATGAGTCACAAAAACATTGAATTTCCTTTTAAGAAGGACAAAAATGTTGAAATTAGTGATATTTTCGGTTCTTCAAAAAGAACTGAATGTTCAAGATCCATTCACTTCAAAGAGCCGCTCAAATGACCCAACGAACAAGACATTTTATCCATAATATAATTTTATTTTAATTGTTTTTGTGGGTGAAATCCACAAAAACGTTTAATCATCTGTATTAAGCTGTTGTATGTTCTTACAGAAACAATTATTCTCCTCACACTCTCAAGAATTGAAAGTCGTACAATGTGGGAAAACGATTCTTTATCTGGGAATTATTGAACCCGGTACAGTTTGAGCTAAATAATGTTTTCACATGGCAGAGACAGGAAGGAGCGGCGCGCTCGTTACAACTTCTCATTCTGAGACTTTTATCAGTTGTTTTTCTGAGTGAAACCAATGTTTATGAAGCTAAATTGGGGCCATAAAGTTTGTTCAAACAAAAGTTTTAAATCTTTTTTTTTTTTTTTCCAGTTGGCTGATTAACAGACTTTTACTGAACAGCAGTAATCAGAATCAGGTGTGGTAAAGCAGGGAAACACTTTAATGGGAAATAACATCACTAAACAGCTCACCAATGTTTTTTTTCTTGCTTTGACATTTTCAAATAGAGCAGAGATCCGCAGATCTTTTGAGTTTTCACAATAACTTTTAATAAAAACATGAGTAAAAATAATAAACCAGCTAATATAAAAATAAATGCAGGGTTTTTTTTTTTCACGGACCAGGTTCAGAATATCACTAAAAGTACCAGCAACATGTTTTTAAATCTATTTTTCTTGTCATTCAGTTAAAAAGTTTATCGTTTTTGATAAAATTCAACGTCCCACGGAAGAAAATCTATTCATGTTTTATGCATTTCTTTATTTTACAATCCCAAAAATGTAAATAAAGTGGCGGCTGTGTAAGAAAAACACACATCCTGCTGTAGATGTTCATCAAAATTATAGATCGTCTTTTTTCAAAAGGTCAAGACCCCTGAAAAGGTTGTAGACCCCTGAACTAGAGCATCCGCTGTAGCTAAAATACAGCCATGAGGGTTAGCCACCATCACCACCTCCCACAAATACTTTCTAAAAACGTTTGTAACCATCTATTTTAACTGTTCAAACACCAAGTGTGCATTTTTACTCACCAATACTACACTACTCTTAGCGCTACAAAAGAAGCTAACATCCATGATTTTACTCATTTCCATTCTTGCAATTCCTAGTCAGTACCATTGCGTCGGGTTATTTTCAGCTCCCCAAGCTGCATTTTCTTAATATTTTAGAAAAAAATCTATGAATACTGAACCATAAATAGGTGAGAGTCTATAGAAAAAGAGTGAATCGATCATCACCGACTGAAGTTCAGCTCTCTGATGTACCAGACGCCATGTTGAGGGAGGCAACATGGCGTCAGAAATAGCTTCTTATGACTTCCAGCCTTCATCTGAAACTCCTCTGTAAGACAGGAAATGGTCAACTTTGATTCCTCTTCCTTCACTAACAACTTCTACACTGAAGGGTGTTCTCGGCATGACTGATAGTGCAAAGTATAACGTGTGGTGTGTTCACTGGTTGGAAAAAGATTGGATTTTTGCATTTCTGACTGATCAGTCGACCTGAAAGTCAATGGAACTAGAACATTTTTATCAATATTAAGGAATTATTAACTTTAAAACAAGCTTATATTTGTTGCTGAAAATTTACTTGTATTTTAAGTTTGTCTTATTTCAAGTGTACTGAGATATTTGTACTAGAAAATAGACTAAAACTACTCGGTAAGATTTTGTGTTTTTGCAGTGTTCTGAACGTTTCCATAGTATCTCGGTGCTGTGACCCTCTGAAAACTCAAAACATTTGTAAATATTATATTCTTATTTTTTCCACCACATGCTGGTATTAATATGTAATCAAACGACAGATGAAGATGTAAAGCAACTTCCTGATTATTTCTTCCTCTTTTTTACTGTGTTACTATTAAGGGATAAAGGTTTTCTTCTCCTCACATCTGTCACCAAAATTAAATTCACCTCCTGCCTGTTGTGTGTGTGTGTGTGTGTGTGTGTGTGTGTGTGTGTGTGTGTGTTTGGTGTGTTTGTGTGTGTGTGTGTGTGTGTGTGTGTTTGGTGTCCTGGTTAAAAATGACGCTGACCTGCCTCGTTAGGAGTCTATCAGCAGGGTGGAGAAAATGTCACCAGGTCTCAGAACAAGGTCGCATTTTTCAGCGCTGTCCCAGGAAATCCTCATTTCTCCTGCAGCTGCACCTTCATTTTATTTCTTCTCCTCTTCACTAAACTTTTTAATTTTTATTTCCATTATTCTTCAGGTCTTTTTTCAATTTCTCTGTTCTCTAAAAAAGCCTGATTTACTTCTTTCTCCCAGTTTTTCCCTTTCTACTACTACTTCATGTCTTCCTCTTTCTTCTCCAAACACGCCCAGGATTCTTCGTCCATTTTTTCCGTACTCTCTCCCATGTTTCTCATCTTTTTCACTCCCTTCTTTCTCCTCTTCTCTTTTTGATTGTAATGCGATGTCTTTCTTTGTATTCAGCAGTTTTCTCCTCACTCGTTAATTAAGAGTGTAGAAGGTGAGAGGCAGGGGAGGCGTGTGTGTGTGTGAAGCTAAACCACCGTAGGTGCAAAATGCTTTTATGGCAGGAGTGTGTGTTTTCCAGCGTGTGTGTGTGTGTGTGAGAGAGAGAGAGCAAGGCAGCAAAGGGGTCCTACTGGGCCAATCAACATTAATGAAATCAGGTGTGTGTGTGTGTGTGTCTCGGAGTGCTTGGCTTGCAGAAGAGAGGGGGATCTAAAAGGGGTCTAAAGAGGAGTGAGAGCTAATTAGAGCTCCCTGTCTCACAAGTATGTGGATCAAACACACACCTACGGAGTGTGAGTGCGTGTAGAGATGTTATATGCTTGCAGAGTTTCAGGTGAAGGTTTTCAATGTCAGGGAGGACTGAGCACAGCTGGTGGAAAGACGACGACACATGCATACTAACACACACGCATCGCTACTGTACCTGTGAGGGCCCTGCTCGGCTTAACGTACTTTATAACCCTGTAATTTAAGCTAAGCTGGAACCTTTCTGCTCATCTCTCAACACTCAGAAACAAAATCAATGCCACCCCTGAAAAGTGTATAAAAAGCCTCTGAATAAATAAATGTAAGTGATATTTTATTATTTCTACAAAATTTCTAGGAACTCCAGGGTTTCCCCCCGTGTATTATAAGCCTGGCGGGCCACCAGGCTTTACTTGCCCCCTGCCAGTCTAAGGGTTGTTCATTTAGTTTAAATAGGGTTTTTTATACACCAGTAACGGTGACAGAAAAGACAGATTGAGCTACGTTTATAGTTGACGGACTGAACTGGGCACCATCCTGTTAGCCTCACGAGTTATTTCCAAATTATGAAGCTGAGCATCTCTGAATTTTTATAACTTTCAATATTTTTTAACACAAAACACAGTGGACCACCTTAGTCCTTTTTCTTTTTGAAAATCCAAAAATCATCTCACTTTTTTAAGAAATTGAGAAACTTATTTCAAATTTTGCCATTTCTTGCAACCAATACTTAAAAAAAGCACACGAAAAACCTCAATGAAAACACAAGTGTGAGACAATGCTACTGCAACAGAAAACTACCTTACTTTTTTCCACAGCTTTACCATGTGAACGTTACTGTAGTAAAATGTTCACAACCATCGGACAGCTTGACAGCAGCAACTGATGCACGTCTGGCCCTGGTTTAAAAACTACATAACTGCTCTAAGTACACTCATAGGCTAAATAAAATATGTTAAGACGTGTGTGTTTCCTAAGGTACACTTCAAAGGGAGGCCACAACATCTGTCTAATGTCTCCACTAATCTAAATGGGGCCCCCACACACACATGTGCCCACCATGTGTGTGTAAAGCTCAGCCTTTGAACATACTTGTGTACAGTATGGTATCTCTTAATACGTGACGTGTGTGTGTGTTGTTTGTACCTTGTACAGCGCCGTTGTCTTGCTGGTTTCCATTAAGTTCAGGTTTGTCCTCGGCTACAGCAGAGTCTGGTATGAAACACAGAGACAAGACAGAGTCTCAGTGGGTTGGCCAATAAAAACCCTAAAGCACCTTGTTACCGGTTCCACACGGAAAACTGAGACACAAAGGACGTTTGTGTTTGGTTATCTACATGGTTTCACACCCAGATCAACCGAATATTAACAGCAAACATTATCTTTCTTGAGGTTTTATCAGAAAACGTTAGTCGCTGAAAAGTGTTAAACAGCAGTGAGGAACGTGTTAAAAGTAAAAATACCAACAGTCGTTTTCACACATTTTGTTCATGGAGCGGCCCTGAAATCTGTCTGAAATTATTCAAATTCAACATTTTTAATTCATATTAATTCAAATTCTCACTATCTATTATTGTAGATAGTGACGGTTGTTAAAAATGGATAATCTATAATATTGAGCCTAATAAAAATGACATGTTTTATTGTCAGATTCTGAATGGATCAAACAGGAAGTGCTTTCAAAATAACATTTGTTTTCCAGGAGTTTTTCCTGGAAAATTTTGGTGCTGATTTTAGGATATAAGGTTGTCTTAACACAGATGATTCAACTTTTTTTTGTTAATTTAATTCCTAAAAACATATTTCTCTAAATCCATATAAAACTATGTTAGGGATAAAAATTACTTGTTAGAATAATGTATATTAAAAAAAATACACATCTCTGTTTGAAAAGTTATTTGAAGTGAAGAAATCTTGACAGTTTGACCCTACAGGGTCTGAAGAAGAGATGCACAAACATTGGTAAAGAATGGCAGAAGAAGAAGAAAAAGGCTGGCGTCGTACCGTTCTTGGAGTTGTTGTTGGCGGCGTGCAGCGGCTCAGGAGACGGGGAGGAAGAGGACGAGTGTTTGAGAGCGTCCTCAACTCTCTCCCTCCTCTTGGACTCGAACTCCAGCGCCTCCTGTAGCTTTCTCTTCGCCTTCTTCTCCTTCTTCAGTCGTTTCTGGATGGAAGCTGGACAAAGACATGTCTGTCAGGTTGCGTCTCTTCAGATTTGAGAAGCTCTGAGTTTTGTTTCCAACCTCTGCTCTGTAGCTCGGAGTTGAGCTGCCGTTCCAGACTCTCGCGCATCTCTCGTTCTCTGTAGAGCTCCATTTTCAGCTCCCTCTTCTCGGCCTGGATCTGTTTGTCCTGCGCTCGGGCGTTCTCCACGGCCACCTTCAGCAGGCCCTGAATGGTTGGACAGGAAATAACGAGCAATACAGGTTACATGACGGTTGGAAAATAATAATGCTTTAAAAAAAAAAATCCTTTACCCAGAAGACGTCACAGACCCGATAGTTAAAAAAAAAAGGTTTGAAAGAAAGAAAGAAGTAGTGATGAACTCTGACCTGAACCTTCAAAGCCACATAAAGACGGTTACAAAGTCGGCTTTCTATAATCTGAAGAACATTTCCAGGATTAAATAAGATCTAGAGAAACTAATCCTAGTCGCATTGATTACTGCAGGTCTGCCGGAAAAAAATCAATCAGATTCAGAACGCTGACTAAAACCAGGAAGGCAGAGCAGCTCACCTAGTTCTGGCTTCCTGTAGCTCAGAGAATAGACTTCAAGATACTGATAGTTTATAAATCACTGAACGGCTTAGCACCACAATACATTAAAGATCTGCTGTCGTCATAGCAACCTTCCAGACCTTTGAGGTGTCATGGTTCTGGTTCTGCTCTGCATCCCCAGCACCAGAACTAAACATGGAGAAGCAGCATTCAGTTTCTATGCACCATAAATCTGGAACAAACTTCCTGAAAACTGCAGAGCTGCTGAAACACTGAGTTCCTTTAAATCTAGACTAAAAACCCACCTAATTAGAGTTGGCAAAATTTCAATGTTTCAGTTTGTTCAAGGACTTTGTATTTTTGTGTTTTTATGATTGTAAAGCATCATAAAAACACCTTGTTGCTGAAATGTGCTATACATATAAACTTGATTGATTGATTGATTGATTGAAACCATCATACCTGTATGTTGGTGAGCAGAGTCTCCACCGACGACAGACCGTCGGCGAACAGAAACGGAGCAGGAAATCCAGGCGGCAGGGTTTGACCCAACGAAGACTCTTCTGAAGGGTCAAACAAAACAAACATCAACCCAATTCCTAAGTTTTGAATAAAGCAAATATGAAAAATATTGTAGAGTGGAGCTCCAATATTCACAGGGTTTATGGATCACATCTCACCTCAAATAGCTAAAATTCACAAATAAAAAAACCCAAACACTCATAACCACCTATTTAAATGGTTCAGTGGTGTATTAATACACAGTGGAAACAGACATAAGGAAGCTAAAGTCTTCTTTATGTCCACTCTTTGGGATACAGCCAATCATTGCTAAGGAAACTGAATGGCACTCCCAGACTGGCTACGTTGAGAATGCTAGCCAATAGCATGTCAAGCAGCATTTTGCATACTGAACCGTGAATCGGCTCCAGTCCACTGTTTAAATATAGATATTTAGCTATGAGATTTGTTAAAGCATTCCTACTTTATCACACTGCTAGATGATGGTAAAGACCTTCCAGGTATGTGTAAAATTTGCATCAACAGGCATTAGCTGTTTCAGGTGAATTTGTGCTAATCAAACCTGAAACTAACAAATCTTGTGCTGATGGAGAAAATTGAAGGTTATTTAGAAGCAGAGAAACAATTCATCTTAAACATGCCATCTGTACTTATAGTTGATTAAAATTAATTATTAGGCATAATTTGTATACTTTGAGTATAACTAGTCTACTCCACAAAAGTTTTCTTAGAAGGCCAAAGGCTGTTATAATGGAGTACTCATATCTCAGTAAAGTTAGGAGTTTTTATATTAAATAAACATAAAATAGACCACCTGGAAAAATAAAGAATATTGGGGATCTTATTTTGTACTGATTTTACAAATCAATCATGAACAAAATGTATTTTTAAGACAGAAACAAATTACATGTCAAAGTGAAAATGAATTTCTGCAATAAACTAATTTCATAAAAATATTTAACATAAGTAATTGCATAAATATTCACACCCTTTGAAGTGACTAACCTAACTCAACTGAGGTCCTGGCAAGTGGTGTTTGCACAGTTTAGCTGGAAGAATAGAGGAAAACTGCAGCATCCAGACTGAGACCGATTTACTCAGACTGGCATAGTGACTGGGAGGAGTGAATATTTAGTCACTTAATTTAGGTTGTAAAAATCAGTTTTCACTGACATTAAATGTTTTGTAATTTCTCTTTGTAAAAAAGTCACATTTTGTTGATCATGACTGATTTTTGAAGGCAAAACAAACCGGAGTGAATGTTTTTAGGCACTGTAAGTCTGAACACAATGTTTTCCTTACCCAGATCGAATCAAAGTTCGATCTGGATAAGCTCTAACTCTGTACAATAAGTATGTTTTGGGACTTTCTGGTGACGTTTTGAAATACAGGCAGAATCAAATGTCTATGGACCGATTTCTGTTAAGCACAAAGCCTGGAAAGCTTTAAATATTTACGGTTTCATTAATATTTCACTATGCAGTTCTGGTTTAGATAGGAATAATGCCTCTGTTGCGCTGCAAGTTACCATAATTATGAGTGTTGCAAACAATTGATACATTTTCTTAAGGAATTTGATTTGTTTTAGGAGAATCGACTGTATTTGTGATGAAACCCTGATGGAGGTTTGTTCCAGGTGGAGCGTCTCCACTTTTAGAAACTGGATGATTTTCATGAAGTGTAGCTGTCATCAGTAAACTTTATGAAATGTTTGAGTTTACTAACGTTACAAGACAGCGAAGCGGCAACGTGGAAATCAATTACACACACACACACACACACACACACACACTCAGAGGTTGTTAGTATTCAGACAATCATGTGGGGTACTAATTGGCAGGGATTAAAGACATCCTTGATTTGTGTGTGTGTTCATTGCGAGTGCGTCACAGTGTCTGCTCAGCCCTTAATGCCCAACACTCCGACAACTGGGTTAACTCTGCTGTGAAATTAACGCTGATTAAGATGCACTCTAACACACACACACACACACACTCCCTATCTGCCACTTCATCCATACATCCCTCGACTCCACCATTACACACTCACTCATTTTCTCCGGCACTTTTTCCTCCTCTGCATCCTCGACTTTCTTTACTTTTTTGCCTAATGTTCTTCTTTTCATTTCATTCTTCCACCTTCAACTAAATTATGTCAGCTTTATTGTTTCCAGCTAATTTAACTTTCACATATTTTGCCCCAAAATTTTCTCGTTGTTATCAATAGTTTAATTTTGTCCACTTTTTTTCTTGTATTAATTTATTTTGGCATCTAAAATACCAAATAATGGCTTCCTGTTTGTCTCCCACCTTTTATTTTGAAAGGTTACTAACTTGGCTTGTCACAATAACAAATTTTGCTTGCTAGAAATTATTGCGATATGGTAATATTGTTTTGATACCATTTTCAAATAACGTCTTGTAAAGAACCCTTACCATACTTTAAATATTATGTTTAAAATCAGTAATTATTGTTACATTTATTCTTTTGCAACATTTCTAGCATTTCTCTCTTTATTTCTGCTTAAAATGTAACTTTGCTTTAAGTTAAAGTAAATAATTTAGTCGTTTTAACAAATATCTGTGTTATTAAAAACTTACTTTCACTTTTCAGAAAGTTGGAAATCCTGAACTCTTGAGCTGGATGTAACAAAATGAACTCAACTTAAAGCGGACGTTGCAGTTTTTAGCAGTTCCAGTCTGCAGTCACAAAGCAATTGATTGGCTCATAAAAATCTTTACTTGCATTTTAAAGCGGACCTATTATGCAAAAACTCACATTTATCTTGTTTTTGTTGCTTTATTTGGGTTTTTACTGATTCTAAAAACAGCCCAAGCATTAAAAAAAAAATACCCCGCCGATTTTTGGGAATAAGTTAATGTTCTTTAGTGTTTGAAACAAGAACCTCCAGAATGTTACAGCACTGACCTGTTACCTAGCAACACAAGTTAAGTTCCAGCACATTTGGCCAGCTTGTTTTAGCTGATGGAAAACACAAGTGTTTTATTGTTGACTTAACCATCCAGAGAACACTTGCTTGTTGGTTGTGCTGGAGGCTCCACTTTTGCTTTTCAAAGATGTACGGTTGTACAATTGCGCATCTGTTTTTTAAAGTGACAAGAGGCCCTAAAAGTATAATGAACATGTTTAGTGTATTTATAACTCTGATCTCACATAAAAAAACAAAAACAAGGAAATCACAGGTGGATGCTTTTACGTTTTATTTTGCCCGTATTGATCTTAATTCCCTCTGCTGATGTCTGCAGAGACACATCAGGAGCATGAATGATAAAATGTGGAGCGAGAGTGAAAAATTAGATGAACGGACTGAGTTAGAAGAATGGAAAACTCCAGGGGGCTTAAAGGGGAGGGGGCAGCATGCTTTTAGTGCATGATCCGCTGACCCCTTTTAGCCATGCCTTCTTCACTCCATCTCCCACCTTTTTCCCCTTCTATCTATCCATCTTTCCTGTGATTGATGGTTCAGAGACAGCTGATCAATGGCTGATGCTTCTGTTTCTCTGTTTGTGTTGATCTGAGTGTTTGTAGGGATACAGTGGATGAGAAAAGGCCTCCTAAGTGAGAACAATTTGTCAGATGTCCAAAGAAAATGGTTGATGGTTTAGATTAGTGTGGATAATGGAATATCCTCACTGGTGTAAGTGTGTGTGGGTGTGTGTGTATGTGTGTGTGTGTGTGTGTGTGTGTGGTCCAACCTTTGTCCTTTGTTATTTTCTTGATGGGTGCAGCAGAGTTGGTCAGTGCAACATCAGCATCACCCGACACTAATCCTGTTTGAGAAAAGACACACACAGTCATTATCTAGGTGTGTGTGTGTAAACATGTGCAGTATGTAAGTTCTTACATCCATCCCCTACATGCAATTCATATTGACGTACTTCAGTATTTTAATAAAATAAGGATCTAAAAGTTAATAAAACTGCTTAAATCCCACGTATAACTAAATTTACAATAGGGCTTCGCTTACAGACGGCTAATAAATAATATATAAATATGTAATCCTCTCATCTATAAACTTTATAAATCATTAATAACTGGTTGAAAAGGAGAATATATGTTAAAATTATGTTTACAAATGCTTATTATACTTACAGGGCAGTCTGAAATGTTACCATAACAACTTTAAATAAAATAGAACAGCCTTGGCTCACTATTTGGCGAGAAACTAGTAGCTTTTGTCTCCTTGTCACTGTTAAGTAACGCATTATAAACTGTTACTGCTGATTTATGATGTGCTTAAAGATTAATTAATATATCTATGAACTTTTTAATAGCCACCTTATTGTAAAATAGTACAACTAAATATAATTGAATATTACTTACTCAAGTTTTATTGCTGTACAATGGCTGCTGGAAAAGAAAAGTGGGTACCTGTGTATTTGCGATTCATGCTCACAGATTTTTCTGCGGAACGTGACTCCTAATTATGATCTATTCTAAAATATTCAGAAAATGCACTTCAGTCAATTCTGGAGGTGAGGGTTCGCTTTTATCGTATAATTTATCACGATAAAGAATTTTGATTTATTGTCAAAGGTGTCCATCTCAATTACCTTGTCATAATTAGGAAGTTTTATGGTATTTTTACCAAATTCAAAACATGAAAATGGTGGAGTTTATGTCTAATTTTATTGGTTGTATCATTTAAATAAAAATGTCAGAATATTCTCAAAGTTTTATTCTTACTTTATAGTGCAAGTCTCATTCACCCAAACCTTTTACACTGATTCACAGATCAAGAAGCAACTTAAGGTTCAATGTCTTGAACATTTGTTGGGTAAAACTGGATTCAACCTCCCAATCTTTTGATTGACAGACAGCTACTCTTCCACTGATCGGCGGCATAAAAAAGCCTCTCATGGTTGCATTAGTCAGTGTTTAGCTAATGTACAAACATGCTGTGAAGACTGAAAAGTTCAATGTGAAATAGTGTGTGTGTGTGTGTGTGTGTGTGTGTACCCAGTCTTTCAGGCGAGCTGGAGGCTGAGCTGCTGGGCTGTGACTGCAGAGGAGTGTTGGTTTCATCAACAGACGGAGACAGAGAGGGGCTGTCACACACTCTTTCCTAAAACCACAGGAAGAGGAGCGTCACACACCAACAAGTTAGAGAAACAAAAAAACAAAAAGTTTTCCCTCAAATGTTTAGTTAATTGGGTCACAACAAGTATCTTTAGGGGTTCAATGGTCATAATGTTCTGACTAATTGGTATGAAGGCTAAAAATATAAAGAAAATTATGGGGAGATGAACTCACTGATGGGTTTTAGTAAACCCAATCTAAAAAAGATTAACTTTAATCGACTAATTTTGGTTGACAGAAGTTCTCTCAGAATGTTCTACAAAACAAACAAGTTTAATTAGTTGAAGTCTTGATGGTTATTGACAATATAAGCTTCCCAAGTTGAACGTAACACAATAAAAGCCCAAAATTTATGCTTGAAAAGCCACCTCGGGATGCTTTCACACCTGATTTACCAAAATTTAAACATTTGTTACATTTTCAGCTGATGTGGTTCACGTTCACTATGTCAAACAAACCAAACAATTTCAAAAAACAGTTTCCCTCCTCACCTGTGGGGGCGCTGCACCAAGAGCCATTGAAGGAAACGACACAAAAACTTCTGAATAAGAGAATAACGCAACTTCCTTCTTCACAAATTGTAAATAAAAATGAAGTCAGATTTTAGTGGTTGTAGGATTTATCTTTTGTCTTTGGTAAAAGACTGCGAAACATTTCTCCCGTTAGTGTTAGACACGTTGGTTTGTTTTGGATGTATTTACCCAGAATGCCCTGTGCTGAAGTCCTTTTCCCGCTTCAGTCTGCTTGGCATTCACATATGAACTTAAACCGTACCAAAGTTCATTTTAAGACTTGTAGTTGGACCACAGTTTGCATCAGCGTTCGATTGACCATTCACACTTCCCCAAATGAACCAGACCTTCTAAACAAATGAACTGGAATTTAATTAAAACAGACCAAACTGGTCTGCGATCAGTTCTGCTGGTGTTACCTTGATGACAGGTGCGCGGTGAACGTGTGTGTGTATCTGCTGTGCGGCGGCGGCCATGTTTGCGATGGTGCTGAGGTGATTCATCTGGGACATGGCCATGGCCACGGACGCAGGCGGCAGCCCCATGGGCAGCAGAGGGTGGGGCATCATCATGAACGGCAGGTCCAACCCTGGAGGAAGAGGGAGTTTTTACTTTTTTTAAACTGTGAAGCCTTTATTATTCTAACTTAATGCGAAATATAAGGTAATAGAACTTATTTTGGTTCAAAATCCATAATTTTGATGATTAAGATGCTGTGACATGTCGCTAAAAGCTCCATGTGTCTGAATTACATTCATTCTTAAAAGATTAGGCCCGAATTTCTCCACTTACAATAATAACCAACGCAGATAATTGATTAAAGAAAAAAAAGATCTTCTCACATCAGATCTTGATAACTTTATAGAAGCTTTTTTATTATTAAATTACTTTTTCTTGTAATTTTTAAGACTTTCTGGTAAAGTTGTCTCTTTATTCTGCGAATATTACTACTATGTTTTCATATTGAAACAATTTAAAATTAGTTGTTTTCTTCATACAACTCACAGAAGGAATGGTAAGTGCCACTTTTTGAAAATATTTTCTGTCATTTCGTTTTTATAGGAAAAAAAAGAAAAATTGAAGCTGGAATTAAAAAAGCCAAAATGAAATATATGTTTTAATTAAATTTTGGCCTTTTTTCATACCAGCTTTGATTTTTTTTGTTATGTATTTAATTTAGGCTAAAATGAAGTAAATAAAATAAAATAAATTATTTAATTTTGGCCCTTTTGGTACTCCATAGAAATGGTGTTAAAAAGCTCTCTTTCGCCTTTAGTGAATACAATCACCTACAAACTATTTTTTCTTTTTACTCTGGTTACCTTTGGATGATATTAAAAACTGACCGACAATATGAAACATTTAAGCTTTAACCTTTGACCTTGATGACCCGTTGCCCTAAAAACAGTCCCCATTTTCATAGTGGCACTCCCACTCCACGGACACACACACACGGCAGCTTTCTTTGCAATGAAACAATAACACTGATTGCTGTTGTCATGATGACTGAAGTGATAGAATAATCAATGTGAGTGTTTGTCGCTTCCTGCTGCCTGGTGTGAGAGAACAAATGCATTACTTCTGCAGAAAGAAAGGCCGAGTATCTGTTTGTTTGCCTGTCCATATGTGTGTGTGACCTGTGTGTGTGCATGTGTGTGTAATGGTGGTGTTGATGAATTGAGTCATTTAGTAGAGTGTGTGCTGATTAATCCAAACAGAGTGGTAATACAGGAGATGGGGACAGATTAAATGGCGTACATTAACAAATATTGCCATCTTTTAAACACGCAGTGTGAAGGCGTGTGTTGGTGTGTGTGTTGGTGTGTGTGTAAGCTTGGAGTGGTATCCAGGGTTTCTGCCGGTTTCACCAACTCAAATTTAAGACTCTTTTAGACCATTATGAAGGAAATTTAAGACTTGTATCATGACAGAAATGTATAAAATAAAATTGCGTGTTTTACATCATAGTGCCCAGCCCAGAATGTTAGGGCCTGGTTAGGGCTGGACAATATAGCTAAAAACAGATCACAATATAAGTCCATATCAATAATTATTGATTAGTGTTTTTGTTTTAAATATCTGAAATATTTCCAAACTGGTGTTGTGACCTTTCCTGTTTTATCCACAGTTTCCTCTCTGCAATGTTGTTTTGATTTTTAAGCAGTTATGAGGCACAGTGGCAAAACCTTAAACTGCTGCTGCGCCAGTTACTCAACAGGCTGTTGCTAGGTAACAAAAAGTAGCTCAGCAGGTTGTTGCTAGGTAACCAAAGAGTGAGTGAGCTAGTTGATTCCACCAATCTAGCTTAGCTAAATGTGGAAGGTTCAGTGGCTGAAGCCTTTTCTTTGCCTACATCCCCCACAATGCTGTGCAGTTCTAGATTGGAGTTCATTGGAATTATTGAAAGGTCTTATCTATTGATACTGATCACATCCCAATATATATTGTTATTGACTTACTGTCAAACCCTAAGCCTTGTGTGGGTCGTGTGGTAAAGATGAACATTGTCTTTGCCACATGATAATTTACATTTACCCAAGAGAGACGCAAAACAGCTAGCTAGATAACTAGCTAGTGAGTAAGGATTATTAGCAGCTTGTTAGCAGTAGCTGTCTGCTTGTGACTCAAACTTTTGTCAGACAGAAAAATCTTACTAGAATAAATATTCCTACCACAATAAAAGGCCATCTTAAATTAAATTTTCGACACATGAATGCAAGTCCTTTTAAGGACTTCCTGGTTATCACTGTGGATGAATACTCACTGTTAGCCAGTAGCTGCTGCTGCTGCTGGAGCTGCTGCTGACTGACGGCTCCCAAGGCGGACCCCCTCCCAGGACCTCCCGCTGCGCCTCCTCCTCCTCCTCCTGCTGCTCCTCCTCCCACCGCCGGGGCGCCACCTCCACCTCCTCCTCCTCCGCTGTGGGCTCCAGCAGGGGGGCTGGTCAGGCGCTCTTTATCCCAGGAACACTCACTCCCTCCTGGGTAGAGGTGCACACATTTATATGCAATCAGTGATGAAGACTATCGGAGCCAGAATGACACACAGGACTCACCTTCCTCACTTATAACCAGCATTAACTAGTCTCCACACATTAACACGTTTGTTTCCAGATGGCTGTATTAACCTAGTTCCAGCAATCCAAGGCAGGACTCAGTGAAGAGGAAAAATATTCCTCCAGGCTGGATCAAGCTGACACCTGTGATTTATCAGCACTCATAACTAAAAACGCATCATTCAGGATGGTTTATGGGCAGCGGTGTACAGTCATATTCAATAAATTACAATATATATTCTGATGAGGCTCGTTTGGCAGATTAAAAGGACATTTAAGAAGGAATTGAACACACTTTCCTGAAGCTGCAATTTACTACTATTTTAGTAATAATCTTTGTATTATTTTACAGATTAATTTATTAATCAGATAAAAAGATTCTAGAAAAAAAATTTACATTTTAAACTTTTCAACATGAGAAATTCACCAACTTTCAACTTTTTTCTAGAAAATTTCCAAAATTAACACTTGCACATTTTTAGCTTTTCAAGTTCAGAAATTTCCGCGTTTTTTCTAGAAAATTTCTTTAAAATAATCTAAACATTTGAGTATTTTGGCAGAAATTTACTCCTTTTTTCCTATCAACAGGCCCTCATACATACACCGTCTCAAAATTAGAAATACATTAAGAGATGCAAAAACAACTCAATTTATTTCTCAAATAAGAAAATACACATTTTATTGCCTAAAATGCAATTAAAATTTTTTTTTAGCAAAATAAAATGCTGAAAATAAATGCAGATGTGTCTTTGTAGCCAAATTTGCATCTGGATCCTTTGTACTTCTAACATGTGGAAATCTCAGCCCTTTTTGCTTAAATTAACATCGATACAGGTTGATCTGTTTATTATTATATGAATTAAACAATTAATAACTAGATAGCAAAAGATGCTTGATAGAAGATTTTATTTTTATTTTAACAGAATTTGAATAATGGGAAGCTAATGTTGCCCTTGAACCGTAGGATATATTTACACAGAAAGGTTTTTTTCATATTAAGTGCAAAATTATTAAAAAGTTTTGAAGAGTTTTGTCTTGATTAATGCTCTGACTGTTGTTTTTTTTCAGCAAATAGGCTTTTTTAAAGTCTGTATGTTTATCTTAATCAATTTCAATATTCAATTCCCCCCATTAGGCCTATTAATCATTTGTGGCCTACACTTTTAATCAGCCCACATTTTCGTATTAGTTTCTGGAACTGGGCGAAACTTAATTTTCCTGAGATTCTCAGAATTAGTTGTCACAAAACCACTGAACTATTTAGAGTTTTAAAGATAAAAATATTTTCCACGGTTTCTGATTTAATCCTTTGAAATAGATCTGTAAGTCTTTAGTATTTTAACAGAGATGGAAGTAAATTATTTATTTTTGTTTTGAGATGATTATAGTCATTTTAATTGATATATATTGATATATTTTCTCTGTTCTTGCTTGGCAGAACGGAGAGCAAACAGACTGAAGGTAAATCAGTAACATTAACCTCCGCTTCCACTTTTTCCTCTACTTTAACGTTGGTCTCTGCACTTTTCGATTCTATTACTCATAATTGTGTTAGTCTCTTCCTGGACCATTTTTCAGATGTTCTCTCCAGAGAGAGGGAAGATGGTGTTTCCTGTAATTCATCACATGAGCTGAACCCGACCTGTTCTGTATGTCGAGTCGGTTCTGACCCAGCAGGTTGAGGCCAAACTTTGCACTTTAATAAAACAGAGATTAGAGCAGATCTGGGGTTAAAGTTCCCTTAATGGACAGCAGAAAAACCAAACAACTGCTTCGTAATTACCAAAAGAAAACTTTACGGGATATAAAGACGTTTAAACACAAAATGTCTTAAACAGAATAGATGTTTGTATTTTGATGAATGGATG
This sequence comes from Xiphophorus maculatus, assembly GCF_002775205.1. Lineage (NCBI taxonomy): Eukaryota > Metazoa > Chordata > Actinopteri > Cyprinodontiformes > Poeciliidae > Xiphophorus > Xiphophorus maculatus. Next base: position 25,169,987 of record NC_036456.1, read on the forward strand.
ATGACGAAATTAGAAAAATTTAAATAAAGTCTATCCCTCCGACTAACTAATAAACCAATTAACAAAGCTTACTTTCAATTAAATTTGAAACATTTGAAATAAATAATATATGGTACACAATAACAGTAGTTTCTTGATATTAAAACCAAATGAAAAAAGTAACTTTATTTGACTAAGTTTTTAAAAATTTACTTTTTAAGAAACTGAAAAATTTAGCTGTAAATGATCAAAACTAGCATTTTGCTGAGGTTTAAACACGTTGTTTCTTTAAGCCACTCTTAAAGAGAACATGTCAGTTAACAAGGGCAGACATCTGTTGTCCACCAGACAGGAAAAAAAACTAAAAATTAATTAACTGAACTTTAGTTGAAAAGAACTGAGATGAGATTACATGTTTCTCCATTGGTTGTAAATGAGTACCGTTAAAAAAGCTGCACAATTTAAAATGAAAAACCATAAAAACAAGAGAATGTGCATGTGTAGAATGAGTATTTTGTTGCAATTTTTAATTTGAGCCACTAGATGGCTCTAAACTACAAAATATTAGGGCCACGCTAAGAAAATAAAAATAGAAAAGTTGAGAATAAAGTCAAAATAATATGAGAATAGCGTCAAAATTTAACAAGAATAAAGTCAAAATAATGCAAGAATAAAGTTATAGCATTTTAAGAATTGTCATAATACTCCAACTTTATTCTGCTAATATTATGACTTTATCCTCTTAATGTGCCTATTCTCGAAATATTGACTTTATTCTCATATTATTGCGACCTTACTCTCGCATTATTTCAACTTTATTCTTGTAACATTATGATTTTATTCTTGTAATTTTAATTTTTATTAGTGTGGCCCTAATACTCTGTTGCACTAAACATGAGATGAGAAAAAAAACCCTCGTCTTTATCGGGTTTATTCTCTAAAACAAGTTTTTTACAGCAGGAAATCTGACAAAATGCATCTAAACATCAGGAAAAAAACGTTTCTTGTAGCTTCCCAGCATTTTAAACGTGCCGATTATTAACCAGCAGAGACAATTGATGTTTTAAGCGGAGTCAGATGAATTTATGACATTAATAAATTATTAAAAGCTTCCCACTGTGTCAGCTAACTCAGCCTGATTATTAACAATGACAACGTTCTGTTTGACTGGAAAATGTATTTAATGGCCGTCTCTCTTCACGCCGCTCGCTCTCTCTCCTCCTCTGTGTGATCCTGCCTCGCTCGCCCTCCACACCTCTGCCTCCGCTCCACGGTTCTCCCGCTCATCCATCTTCATCTCCCTCCATTAGTTTGAATTAGCGACCGTCTCTCTCTATTATTGCCTACTGAATTCCCTGCGCTCAGTGTGTGTGGACGACAGCTGGGCCTCGTCGCTGCTGCCATTTACACCGGGGAAGAAAAGAAGAATAAACAGATGGGCAGATGTTCTCTCTCTTTCTCTGGCTCTTCTCTCTTCTTTTTTTTGTTGCTTGGCCTCTGTCACTTTTTGGTCTTTTCAACATCTTCTCTTTGTCTGTCAGTCTGGTGCACCTAAATCTTGGAGCTTTTTCTGCTAAAGTTTGGGTATTATTGCAGTTTTTCAAATTTAGCAAAGCTAAATTTAGTTTAAACAAACCTCAGACATGGCTTCCAACTGGAAGAAATTCACCTTTTATTCACCTGGTTAGAGGACCTGACAACATTCTGAGCTAATGGCGTCAACACTTCTAACTATACATTCTTAGAAATTTGCTGAAATGCGTCTTTTACATCAAAGTCTCCTGTTGCAATAATCAATAAATAAATTAATTAATCACATGATAAATTAAAACAAGCTCAATCATTTCCACTTGCATCTCTTTTCTTTCTCTCAACCAAAAGCAGGTTGATAAAAGTCTTAAGTTTGGTAGTTTGGTGTGAACTAACCCTTTATTTGATGGGCGGTTTTGTTTACACAGACTTTAATATTCATTTCTGTTGTTTCGTTCGTTTATTTTGTATATTTAAAATGCCTTCAGTGTAAAATTTTCATTGACATTTAAATTTATTGATCTTTGAGAATCTGTTCTGGCTTTATTATGCCATCAGTACCATTATATTACTGGAAAATGTTTCAAAACAACAATATTATTATTGCAACAACATGTTGGACAATTTATCGGCCGGCAAAATGTGTTATCTTAACAGATCTAGATCTTTTCTAGACCCAGATTTAGAATATCTGGTTCTAGATGTGTTTTTTAGATACGTCCCGTTTCTGCACACCTGGATCTAATGAGTGCAGAGCTGAAAGATGTGATTTTATTGTGGAGTGTTGGCGAAACGAAGAATCTAAAGTGTTAAAATGATGTTTCTCCTGCTGTGGAAAACCAAACCAGTTCTTTGCTGTGATCTGTAGGACCAGTTCAGAACCAGTTTACTTCTGCAAATTATAGACTAAAAATCCTTAAAGAATATTTAGTTGAGCTTTCTAGTGGCCAGTGCAGATTTATTCAAGGGTTTTATGTTGAGTAGCTGTGCATTAAAAGCCTTTGCTGCAGTTTCACTGTCGTTTCCCACAGGAATCTGGAATACAATCTCATTTACAAATGTTTCAAACCAACAAGTTAAGTCTGTTTTTTTCCCATCCTTCCCCTTTTATCTTTTCTTTATCATGATTATTTGGCTTTTATTTCCTCATCTCCACCTAGTTTCACTCTCTTCCTCTTGTGACACATAGACGGTTTCCGTTGACATGAAACTCGTTTTTTTTTTCTCTCCATCTCTCCTGTCATTCATCCCTCGCTCCAATCTGTGTTTTTCTCATTTTTATTCTGTCACCGCGTGCCGAACAGGCCCGAGCCAAACGCCAGAGCATCTTTTCTTTTTCTCCCCCTTTTCCTCTCGCCCTAAATATCCCTTTCTCTCCCCCGCCTCCTCCTGTATCCTCCCTCGTTTTATTTTCTTTTTCATTTCATACGCTGGTTCCTCTCTTCTATTGTCCGCCACAGTTTCCCAGGCCGGTGTGAGTGTCTCGCACAAAGAAAACAAGGTCGGACAATGAAAAGAAGGCTCACCGTGAGCGCACAAAAATCACTCCGAATGAAAGAAAAGAAGACAGAAGAAGGCGTAGAAAAAAAGAGAGCAGGGGTGAATAAATAAAAAACTACTTGGCGAAAGAATGAAATGACAGTGGAGAGGAAGAGTAACTCTATCAACCCATTTGCCAGGTCAGCTGAAGAAAAGGAGAAAACGGAGAAGAATCAGGGTGGAAACAAATGAAAGGATCGCTCCTTCCTTTATTTTCTTTCTGCTTTTTGTTTTTTGCTTCTTTAATAATTCAGAGAAACAAACAGAAGAGATTGAGTGTCCAAGTTTTATAGGTAACGTGTAAAAAAAACAAGAACAGTTCAGACCTGAATAGAGTTTCATTTGCTTAGATTTTAAAGTTATCGAACGGTTTTTGTTGCAGGTATCAGGTCAGAACCACACCTTCTAAAAAAGGAACAAAAACATGACATTTTGAAAAGATTTCATTGGGAATCAGCAACTGTTTGAGAAACAAAAGTCGATCCAGTCACTTAGGAAGGAAGAGATGCATCGGTATCAGGGAGAACTGCAGCCTTGAGAAGTCTGTCATCAAGGAGAAGCTTCACCGGAGTTACTGATGAATCCTAGAAATGGGCTAGAAGCGTCTTTTCTGGGTTAATGAGAACCAGAACCGGACTGTTGCTCATTGATCCAAAGTCCTGTTTTCAGATAAAAATAAATTCTCCACTTCATTTGGAAACCGAGGTCCCATCATCTGGAGGAAGAGTAGAGAGGTTGCCAGAAGTCCAGAGTGAAGTTTCCAGTCAGTATTGGTTTGGGTCGCCATGTCAGCTGCTGGTTCTGGTCCACTGGGTTTCCTGAAATCAGCCGCCTACCAGGACATTTCAGACTTCCTGCTTCCATCTGCTGACAGGTTTTCTACAGATGCTGATTTTATTTTCCAGTTGGATTTGGTACCGACCCACACTGCCAACAGTACCAACAGTGGTCCAATCACCATGGTGTTCCTGTTCCTGATTGGCCAGCAATCTGGCCTGACCTTTAACCCCATAGAGATTCTACTGGCTCTTGTGGAAAAAAAAGTCAGTTGACCTGAAGGCAACAAACCAATCTGGGCTTCCAGAACCTCAGCAGAACCAGGCTGATCACATAAAATATCAACTTTTATTAACTATATGTTATATTTTCATTTTCTGAGACGCTGAATTTTGGGATTTTATCATCTGTGAGCCAAAATCACCAAAACTACAAGTAATAAGGGTTTAAATATGTCACTAATTAATCTATATAATAATATGACGTTATTTGTTTTGAACTAAACTCACAGAGTTTATTCAACAAATCTCTTTGTCAGTAAACTTCTGGAGATTATTTTCTTTCTTAGGGGTTTCTGGGTCTAATATAAAAACCTAAAAAACTAGGATAAGATGAAACTACAGTTGAATTTAAACCTTGATTATTATTGTCACTTTTTCTGTCTGGGCCTAAAGTTTGGGAATCACTGCTTCATGATGTGTTGAATCAAGGCAATGAGCAAAATAAAGAGTCAAAATTAAATCAAACAACTGAACAGTAACTGGATTTAGAGCACGAAAAGGAGTTGAAGATTCACACTTCCTTCTGGATCTCTTTACACATGATTCACATGCAAGTCAAAGTCTACTTCATGGTCAAGTCATCATATGTGCTAGACATACAGGAAATCAAAATAATGTTTCTCAAAAAACAAGAAAAGTAGACTAAGTTTAAAGAAGTTGTGCTGACGAAGTCCTTGTTATCCTGAGAAGAACACAGTAAACCAGATGTTTCCCAGGCTAGTTCCAGGGTTATTACAAGCTCCTTTCTTCTTCCATTCCTCTGGTTTCTCAAGTTGCTGATACGGTTAGTTTTGTTCATTTTGCTGATGCGAACACAAACTAACAGTCTAAAGGCCTGATAAGGTGGGTGTAGAGTTCATTACAGCGCACAGAAAGAACAAACGGCCTTAAAAAGTTTAACTCGTCTCCAGGGGTTTCTCTAGATTATTGCTAATGTTCACACAAAACTTCCACAGTGTCCCCATGTTTGGACTCCTTTCGGAGTCAGACTGTGAGAAGCAACTTTACTCATCGTTTTCCAGCATGCCTGTGTTAGCGTTCGCGTGTAGCACCTGTGTTGGAGTGCAGGTCATCGTTGTCGGACTCGTTGCCGTTCTGGAGACTCATCATCATCTTCATCTTCTGCAGTTTCTGGAGCTCTGCCATGGCGGCCGCCGTCAGTCCTTAAACACACACACATCACTACTGTTAGTCATCTTGTTGTCATCACAGTCAGCTGATTTGAAACCCATCAACTCTAATGTTCCTCACAGCGAGCCAATCACAAACCAGCAGTCTAGCCACGGCCTGCTGTTACCCAGGATGCCTTTCTGCACAGAGTGACGGTCAAGACGGGTCGATGTCAAACTCTTTTCAACGCGAGTGTTTAGAGCAGTTTTAGACACCTCAGGCCTGGTGTACATTAACTCACACACAGCTACACACACATGAACACCGAGTCTTTTGTAAGGAACAAGATCCTCGGCTCTGTGCGCTGACCTGGAACTGACTTCTATACACAACAACCAGCAGAGTGAGAGAGATGACCCTCTGTCGGGGTGTGCGCGCGGGTGTGTGTGTGTGTAAGCGTGCAGGGTAGCTTTTGCATTGTGCCGAGTGCTTTTATGTTTAAATGTGTGTGTGTGAGAAAGAGAGAGAGGGGTATGCATTCATGCTTATCTCTGCATACTTTCGTGTGTGTGTGTGTGTTTAGGTCAGTTGGTTTTGCCCCGGTCACGCTTGACAGCCTTGCAGGAATGTCCATTACACACTGTACAGTTGTCTGTAAGCTATAAAGAAAACAAGGTAGAGGGGAGAGAGGGATGGAGGGAGGAGGAGTTTGAAATTTAATTTGAAGCAGAATGGATGGATTGATGGAAGGTTGACTGGATGGATGGATGAGTGAGGTATGAAGGGCAGAGCTGTTCGCAGGTTAATCTAACCTAGACAAAGTAATACATATAGCCACATTTTCCGCTGACTGATGCAGAGTAGAAGTTCATCTCTTATAAATATGTGTATACATCTACTTTTTCACTGATATGTTAAAGGCACCGACTTTGATCCAATGATATAAAACACATGGAAATAAAAAAGTTCTTTACTACAAATGTTGTGTGCACTAATAATGTTTTAGGGCTATTTGTAATTTAGAAGCAGAATAAAAGAAAAATAGACTTAAGTTGCTTTTGCGAAAACAAATATTTTCTTTCAAATGCCAGTAGATAGCCCAACATAAATAATTTTGTTTCAGGTGTTAAGATGCAGTTAGTCAGCGTGGGGCGCAGCGCTGTTCACCGCCTCGTCAGCAGCATATCGCACTCATGTCATGCTATGTATCGTAATAATGCTAAAAAAAAGTTCTGCAACTCACCCTGAGAAACTTTCTACCGGTACCTTCAGGTTTTCTAGTGACCCGGTCTTAAGCCATTTATCCAATATTATTTTTAAACACAATCCTTTGGTAAGCTAACTGTAACGTCGCACCGTGAGCTCACATCATGGCAAAGAAAAGGTCTTTTACATGCAGTACCTCACAGACCACTAGGGGGCTCCCAACACACAGTTTGAGAATGACCACTTTAATTCTGTAAGTTGCTAAATTTGGTGTTTTACCTGCTTGGTTGTGACCCTTTGGCTGTAAAAATAACATCTAAACTTCTAAAATGCAGAAGACTTTCCATGAAATTACTTCGCCTCAAAATTTGAGAAGTCCAACGGCTCCCAGATCCTGGGGTATACTTCAATGTGGACTCAAAAGCAAACACGTCCTGTGTTACATGGTAAACTCTGTGTTACATGGTAAACTCTGTGTTACACGGTAAACTCTGTGTTACACGGTAAACTCTGTGTTACATGGTAAACTCTTCACATTGACCTGTATGCGACACCAAGCTGATAAGGTTGAGAGTCAGCGGCATCTCTGCCATTCGCTTTATTTTTGGAACAGCAACTGATTAGAAAATATAGAAACTTGTAGGGTAAATCAATGAGTGATTATAAGGACTTTAAGAAAAAAAAAATCGTGGAAAGAAATAACTCAAATCCAGAGTAAGGATGAAAAACCTCTGACGCCATTGCTGAAATTGTAGAAAATGAAGAAATTTATCTTGAGAAATTTAGGAAATGGGTATGATTGGCTCTGAAAGTGTACCAATTTCTGCTCAACCCTGACGTGATCCGATACCATTTTATCAGCATATTGGATTACCTTCCACCTGCACATCTCGGCATTCAATGGCACACAAAAGTGAAAGCAGAGAGTAAGACAGAAACTTGCTAATTTGAGAAAGACAATGCTTTCAGTCAATCACCACATGGTGATAAGTTGGACCTGCAGGCAAGGTTGGCTGCCACCAAAACCTGAGAAAACCAGGTCTTGGTGGGCAATGTCTGGAAAGAGTTTCTATCCAAATTGACGAAGACTTCCAGTTGTTGTGGTTTGAGGGTTAGTGGTGTCTACCATTCCGGCATTGATCATCCATTGGTGGTCACAGTCAAGCTTAAGGAGGCTCAAGGAAGCCAAAAAAAGAAAATGCAACTTTCAGTTGGCCTCAAACAAGTTGGAAACCTGTCTTGGGACAACACCTAGGTAGTGGCAGTCCAGGTTGGTGGTCTCAAATTTGAAGAAAGTGGACCAGAGATTGCTTCAACTATGAATGATCACAATTCTCACCACCCGGGGGAAACGGTACTTCGAGGCTGAGCAGTGTTCAATGTAGTAGATTTTTGGCAAAAACATTTTTATGACATCTCTTAAACAGACGGGGATTTTCAGCTAACAATACATTATAAGTGAACACAACAGCAGCTGTTGAAAACATTTAACAAGGTCTTCAAGTTGAAGTGTAGGAGTTTGAAGTTTAAGAGAGAGTACTTAGGAACAGAAGAAATGAAGGGGAAGAAAATGAAGTCCCTGTGTGGGGTCAAAACTGTATTTACAGATTGATTACTGCTCTGAAGAACACCTTGACCCTCCAACGCACTTCAGGTTGCATGTAGAGATACATAGGTAAACACACACACACCAACACACACACCCCCTCACACAAGTACACGCAGATTCGGACACAGAGTCAGAACGCCCGCTTCGCCTCAGTGCAACCAGGAGTCGATCAATATTGAGGGCAGAGCCACAATGCTGTTCTCCATCATGACTATCAAACACACACACACACACCCCTCTCTGCTTCTCTTTCTGTCTCAGATCGATGGCTGTCCGCTGTGTCCACGGTTACCGAGCATCGACCCCCGTCGTAAATGGCGACCACGGAACCTGGGGAATTAGTGTGTGATTGATTGACAGACTGCTTCAAAGACACCAGCACCATATAGACCTCTCTTTCTCTCTCTCTCTCTCTCTGTGTGCGTGTGTGTGTCGGAGACAATGTATATTTTCCTGCGTACCTGGGAGAGTGTGTGTGTGCGTGTGGGTGTGTGTGTCAGTGTTCCCCTGTGGCCTGTCTGCACCTCATTTACCCATCTGTTTTTCCGTTCCTGTGCATCTTAATGCTTTTCGAAGGGCGGATGGAGGAAAGAAGAAGTCGTAAGAGGGAGAAAATAAAAAGACGCATTACACAAATTGAGAAGGAAAGCAGTGAGTCATCATCATAACATGAGAATACAGAAAACATTAGAGATGAGATGAGTGTAAACTTTGCTGTGACTGACTTTGGCGTTGATGCACTAATCTACGACATCTTTGTGACTTTTATTTCAGCTGTACTGCTCGGGTTGGGCTGCAATATGGTATTTAAATACATAGTGCTATCCAAAAAGGCAAGCAATATGGGATCCAGAGCAACACTATCATTAAAAACTGATGAAAAGTTTATTTTTGGAGATGTAAAGTTTGGCATTAACCCATAAGCTACAAAAATCCAGAATATGTTACTGCAGTTAAAACTCTTGCCAACTGAAAGAAAACGATCACAGAGATGCTTTGATACACTAACACTAAATAAATGCTACAAGAACACACAGGATTCAGCTGGAAAGTTTGACTTATAGACGGATTTCTGATGAAACATAACATTATCTTTCCATTTTCCATAAACACAAGCCACCTGGACCTCACAGGTACAAGCGGCCACATTAATACTACTTTCAGTAATATAAGGTTTTCACTTCATAGGACTTGTGATTTCTACAATGCCCATTCAAAGTAGGAGAAGAAAAAGGAACTGTTTAGAAAGAATAAAGGAATTTCTCGACCAGGAAACCAATGTCCTTGTAGCTCTTGAGAAATAAGTTATCCATATAGGAAAAACAAAATAATCTCTCCTCATTGTACTTCTTAACAAGTGTCATTGTTTTACAAAGTGTTACAATGATTTGGATGGGATGTAGAACTTTGCAGAAAGCCCAAGAAGACCCTAGTTAGGGGTATCGTCTTCAAGGGCAAGTCTACTTTAACTTTTAGATTCATATCAACGCGCCTGAATCAAATAAATGGTTTCATTTGCAGGAATCTGTAACTTGGCTGAATGCTGAAGAGGAAATTAAGCCATTTGATTCCAGCAACACCTAATATTTGAAAGACTACGGCTTTCAAGAACTGCAGTTTGAACCCCTGACCTTGTGGAAAACAACAAGGCAGAGGTCAAATTCAAATAGACAGTGTTTGGATTTGACCAGAGTGAACTTCAACGTGTCACATTAAATGATAAGAACATTTCGAGAACTATTTCTCTTTTGCTTAGTTTATGTTGTTCTATTGTTTGATTTGAAAGAACAGCAGGTGCTTGTTGTGTAGGTTTATAAAAAAAGCTTAACTGGTAATAAAAAAAAAATTAAGTGACCCAACTCCAATGCAAGCAAATCATCTGTTTTCCAAAATCCTTGGTTCACTCTTAATGTCTCTGGAAGAACCAAGAAATTATACTGGTCCAACAATGACTGAAGATGCTTGATGATAAATGGAAAATCAAGAAATCTATAAAATCAGTAAAATTATAACTTTGCGGTTGTTATTTGGCAGAGTAGGCAGGTATATCTATATGTTTATTGGACATGGATAGACGTATAGTCCCCATCTACCTGTGGGACAGTTTCATAAAAGTGGACGGTGAGGTATAAAAGTATTACAAAAAAATCTACTTCAAAACTATCTCTAGTGTGAATAAGGCCTTAGTTGAGTGAAAACAGAAATCCACACTTCAAGCTATACTGTTTAAAATAAACATCAGAATTGGTCGATTAGCTTAAGATCCATGCAGCTGTTCCTCTTAGCCAGGCACTTGAAACCTGTTTTTTATGTCGGTTGGTACCTGGACAGAGTTGTAGCAGATGAAGACTTGTATCATCTTGTATCTTCAAGATGATACAAGTCAGTTTTACATCCAAAATGTTAGTTTTCTGTACCATCAATCTGCTTAAACTACAGTTCCTTTTTCTGCTTCATAGCCTAAAAGCTAAGTCAAAATTTGGCAAGATAAAACCAACTAAGATGTCCTCTCTGTATGCTACCTGCACAAGCTCTTTCATGGCTTCATATTTGCTGCTGCTGGTGATCTTCAAGACCACTGAACCCCCCACTGAGCTTGCGTGAAACCCTCCCCATTTGCCAGTCATTGTAAATATTTAATTGACTGCACCTACATTTCAGAAGGAGTGCTCTAAGAGACGGAGTGACACTTTGAATAAAACAAAACAGGGAAACGGAGAAATTGCTCTTTGTGTTCTGGATTTAGAAACACACGTCTGGATTTTTTTTGTTGTTTGTTTTGCTTCCTTTTTATTCTTGCGAGCACTTAGGAGCGCCAATTTACAAATGCAGTAGATTGCTCTTGTGCTGAGTCAAAGAGATTTCAGCTCAGCACTCTGGCACTTAGATCGCCCATCTTCAGCTTTCACCAACTGTCCAAGACGCCCATTTGAAGCCATTCTGCACCAGCCATTTTGGGCTATTTCTAATAACCTCAGTGACTTTAAAGTAATTGTATCTGCACGTTCTTTGGCTCTCAGATGTTATTGCATAAGTAAATTACTCCAGAGGCATTACAGCTGGTATTAAGGATCAATCACGAAACCTCTTCTTAAGGTTTATATACAGGATTTGTTACAGGAAATCCTAAGGAAATCAAATTAGATAATAAATAAATGGGGGATGAGACGTCTTGAACAGCATCTGCATTCAGAACATAAGTTGCTTTACATTGTGAACCAGAACAAACCACATTTCTACTGCCTCACAGAAATTATTTCATAAATTCTTTGGCTTATGAAATAGAATAATGTTACACTGCCTTTCACTTTAAATGGGTGTTTCTATTTAAAGCGTATGAACTCTACATTTTGCAATTACCTGCTTAAACACACTGACAAAAAAGAAAAAGTACAACACCAAGTAAAGAGCTTAAAAAAAGATTTGAATCAGGTTTTATTTGGTTAGCTAGCAGATCAGACCTGAATATGTGAACTAATTAATTATCAAATAGGTAGCTTTTCTTACATTTTCTTCCTTCATTTTAAATTTATCATAAAACTCAGTCAGACTTAAAAAAAAACCTTCCTGGAGACTTTTGAGAGTCACTTATTTTTAATATGTTTTAAGTATTTAATCAGCTATAATTTCCACCCTCATTTACCTTTTGATCGACTCTTTCCATCAAAAAAATTATATCATAAATTGTCTTGCGGAGTTGTAGCAGGAAGACAATTTGTTCATACTGGACTTGATTTTTCCTTTATAAAATTTATCAATTATAAGTTTATTTGAAAATCCTAAAAACAAAATTCTCAAGGAGTTCAGTTTTTTAGTCACTGATAAAGTAAAAGTTATGCTTCAGCTGAACTTTTAAATATGTACACTGCAGAAATACAAAATCTAACAAGTAGTTTTGGTCTGGTCTCTAGGGCAAATAACTTAGTACACATGAAATGAGACAAAACTAACTTAAAAATCACTTTTCAGCAAGATATAGAGGCTTGTTTTAAGTAAATAATGCCTGTAGTACTAAGATATTTGAGCTACAAAAACCAAACCTACTTGGTGAGATGTTGTGTTTTTGCAGTGTAAGTCATGTAAAGTATCTGATGTTTGTGTCAAAATCCAACCAACAAACATTTGCCATGATGAAGATTCATAAAAACGCGATAATTATAATTTAAATGCATTTCAAAGTAAACATTTCCAGACTGCACCAGTGGGGGGCGCTTGCTGCTAAATGCCTCTAGTTCAGCGTTTCTTGAGAAAAGCAGCACAAAGTGATGCAGGAGGAGGAGGAGGAGGAAGATGAAAAAGACTTGATGTGACTTCAGAGCTCTCCGGCCTTCCTCCTCTTCCTCGTCTTCATCTCGTTCTCTGCAGGTGCGCGGCAGAGTCCTCACACCCGGGTTTCCTTTCAGGAAGAAGCTGAACGATCCGCATTTTCAGGAGTGTGTGTGTGTGTGTGCGGGTGGGGGTGTGTGCGTGTTTGTGTGTGTGTTGGAGTCTCCAAAACGTGAAGTTAGAGGCGATAAATGAAAATAAATATACGTTTATGTTCCAGCGGGGTGTGTGTGTGTGTGTGTGTGTGTTGGAGGACAAGGCAAAGCATTGAGCTGTTTCTGAAGTGAATTAACAAGTCAAATGAGTGCCGCATCACCCTGCATAGGTTACCACACACACACACACACACACACACACAAACACACTCCCACGCTTATCATCACAGCGTCTTTGTTGAGGAAGATGAGGCCAATTAAACTGATATCACTCTCTTGTTGTCGTTTAAAGCCTCTCTCTGATCTTTGTGTTTTATCTTTTACTTTTTCCAACCTTCCTCCATTTTTTTGTTCTTATAAATGTCTCTCTTCACCTTCTTTTTGCAGTTTTTTACATCGATGAGGTTCTTATTTAATTTTGTTTTCTTCCATCTTGAACTTTCTTGGTCCTCTGCTCCAGTCCTTCCTCCTTCCTTTTTCTTTCTAACGGTGTGATAAATGTCCATCTGCGATCGGCCGATGCCCCCCATTGACGTGGCGCCCGCGAGGTCGTAAACAACAGCCCGTCTCCCCCGGCAACGTGGCGTCTCCATGGACGCGGGGCCGCTAAGACGACCGACTCTGCGTGTGTGCGGCCGAGGCGGAATGCGACATCCTACGACTGCCAAGTGTGTGTGTGTGTGTGTGTGTGGTTGTTATATATGTAGTGTGTGTGTGAAAGCTAATGAGCGATCATAAGTGAGCAAATGTTTTCTCTGGGTTCCACTAATGCTCAACAAACACACACACACACACACACTTATAGATCAGGTATGTGTGTGTGTGTGTGTGATTAGTATGCCACAGTGAGCTGTGTCCATATGTCACCAAACACAAGCATGTTTTATTTATCCTGGAGAGGAAGAGGGGGAGAAGGAGGCCAACAGTCACTGTCAAGGGGATGGAAGGAGGGATGGAGGGAAACTGGCAGGACGGGAGGAAAAAAAAGATTAGAGAGGCGAGAAGATGGAGGATGGAGGGAAGTTTGGAGAGGCTCTCCATTAAAGAAGAGATGGTGAGGTAAAAGGAGATGGAAGTTAGAGGATGCAGGGCCGATCGAAGCATTTTTGGGGCCCCAAACAGAGTTTCATTTGGGGCCCCCCCATACCAACATGTCAAAACCAGCTGACATGCTTACTGTTATTAGCATCATTTCTAATTAGTTTACATTGTTAAAATTACAGGAATAGCAAATAAAATGAAATGTATTTAGTGGTATTTAAGTTTGCCATTTTATTTGAACCATTTCACAGTAACATCAGCTGATAAACATTAAATTTACAGTTAACAAGTTCAATATGTTAAATTTCCCCAGCAGCCAAAAGCAGGAAGAAATTCACCATTATTTGTGTAACAGCTATTAAAATAATCTAGAAATAGTTTTTCCATGTGTAAAACCATTTAATTTGTATTATTTGATGTTTACATACATGTTGGTTTCAAACTAACATCTAAACTGAGACTTCAGAGCTTTAGAGTTCAATCTCTGACAATAATTCAGAGCTTGAACTCTAAAATCTTGTCACCAAAGTTAAATTTTTTATAATATTCTGACTTCTACTTGGTCATATTATGAGTTTATTCTCATATTACTTAGACTTCATTCTCTTAATATGATTTTCTGTCCTTCCACTTTATTCTTGTATTAATTTGATATACTATTGTCATTTTCAGAACACAATGCGTTTCTTCTCGCAATATTAAAACTTTTTCGGTCAGATGATTTTATTCTCTATCATCATATTATATTATTACAACTTTATTCTCATATGATGATTTTTTAATCATCTGACTGGCAAAATTAAGACTTAACTCTTGTAATAATTCGACTTACTGTCGTTATTTTAGTAACACAATGACATTATTCTCATATCAAACTTCTTGTACATCTTTTTTCTCACAATATTATGAATTAATTCTTGTAATTTAATGTTTTTTTTTCTTTTATCCTGGCCCTAACAATCCATCATCACGGATGGTACTTTATGGAACATATTTCATATTTTAAATAAAAATTAGTTTTTTTAAGTCTGGGAAATTAGTGGTTTGTATTATTAGATCAACTGATAGAGGAAAAAGCAGCAGAAACAAAAGTGAAAGTGAAAGTAAAATAGAAAAGTGACAATAGCTGATAAAAAAAAGGATATTGAAACAAAAATGAAAGTTTAAGATTTATAGTAGAGGGATGAAGTCTGGTCAGATAAACAAACAAAAGTCACTAAATATGCAAAAAAGTTCACAGGTTATAAAACAGAAGAAGAGATTTGGGGATTAGGATGAAAAAACAAGAAGAAAAGAGCAGAAGAAAAATAAAGTTAAGAAATTAATTTAAAAACGGAGCAGGAAAGGAAAAATGAAAGAAGTATGGAGCAGCTTTGGGGACGTCCGAAGAGTCAGGAGGACGAGAAAAGGAAGAAGTGAAGGAATACGAGGAGTGACAGATGGACAGAAAAAAACTGGCAAGAAAGAAAAAGATTGAATAAGTGACAAGATGGAGAACATGAAGGAAATGTAAGACGATGGAGACGTTTTCAGTTAAAGGGATAAAAGAAAGGATGGAAAAGAAAGTTAAGATGAAGAGAGAATTGGGAAAATTGCAGATTAAAAACAGATGAAGAAGAAACAAGAGTAAAAGTTGAGATGAAGAAAAACTTCAACATGGAGGACAAAGGAAAGAAAAAACAAAACAAGATGAGAAAAAAGAAAAGGAGAGATTTAGAGAAGAGACAAAAATATGAAATTATTGAGAAAAGCAAGAGAATAGGAAAGATGGATTGTTGCTAAAAGAGCAAAAAGAAGGAGAACAGGATAGAAAAGGAGGGAGGAAACACAAGGAACAGAGGGAATAAATAAAAAATATTCCTCTGGAATGAATGGAGGAAAAGATGAAGGTGAAACATTAAGATAAAACAAAATAAGATGGAGGTGAAGGGATTAAAAACATAAGGTGATAAATGAAAATATTTAGTCAAAAATAAATTCTAGATTTAGAAAAATGAGTAAAAATATAAAGAAGAAACTGTTGAAGTAAAGATGAGACAAAAAGGAGGCAACAAGAAAAACATGAAATTATGAAACGAGTGGTTCAAGAAAAGAAGAATAACAAAGACAGGAAGAGGGAAGAAGGGATGACTAACATCAGGAGGAAGAGAAGAAAGTGAGTAAAGATGGGAGGAAGGGACAGGAGGAATAAAAGAGGTGGGAGGGATGGACAGATGGAGGAGTGGGACCCCAGAGACGTGTCATTCATCACACCACCCTGCAATCTGCACTCCTTCACCCTCCTTCTCTTCCCCTCATCCATCCATCCATCCGTCCGTTTGTTCCTCCGTTCATGATACTGTCACAGTTCTAGTCTGTCTTTCTTTCTTTTCCTCCCTTCCTCCATCTTTCTCCCAGGACTTTGGCAGTCATTTTTAGGTTTCATTATCTCCTCTGGCGACATCCCTCCATCCCTCTCTCCATCCACCCTCCGGTCTCTTGGCTCCTCCCGCCATTTTCACTTTCTGTGTCAGCGAGAGCAAAACGACGACAACCAAACGGATCGGATCCTTGAAAGAGGAAGACGAACCCAACGAGAAGCGCTAAAGAAACTGATCAAACTATGAAGAGCAGATGAGTTAGAGAGGAAATTAAATATAAACAAAGACAAAACAGGAGAAACTACAATCAGAGAGACGATGTGGGAAATATAGTGAAGTTCTTTAAAGTTCAGAACCACCATGTAAATGAACAATAAAAACTATTAGAAACAAGAAGTTTGGGGCACTTTGTTCCGGTTTCCACCCGAATGCATCACAACACAAACAATGACAGATTTTTTGTTTCTTCGTTTTCTTTTCAAATTATTTTGGCTTATTAAACATTCGTCCCATCAGCGAATCACAGCCAAGATTAGGGCTGGGCAATAAATCAATAACAATACATATCCTGACAGACAAATGATCAATATCAATAGCAAATACATCTATTATCAATAATTTCACTGAACGCCTATCCAGAACCGCACAGCATTCTGTGAGATGTAGGCAGAGGAAATACTATAGCTGCTCAACCCTTTTTCATAGATGATATCATAAAAAACAACATAATGGAGTGAAAACTGTGGATAAAACAGAGGAAATATCACGTCACCAGATTGGCCGTATTTCAGATATTAAAAACAAAAAAAACGAATCAATTAATCAATAGACTGATATGAAACATATGAAACGCTTATATTGTGATACATTTTTCAGCCATATTGTCCTGCTCAGATCACATGTGTACGTCTGTGCAAGTAAAGAGTTACAAAAACATGTTTTTTGTTTTTTCAAACATGAAACTGCTCCCTAATTCTGTTGATCGCCTCCCGTCTTCGGACGGTTAAGATTTCCTAGTGAACCGATTGCCTACATTTCTACTGACAAAGTCCTTAACGTCACACAATCTGGATGGATGCTAGCAGGTTTGATGAGCTAACTGGGTGCGTAGCCGCGTTTCTTCTCCACCGGGGGAGCCACAGAGACAGGAAGTGAGGACATTAACGTGTCTCTTACCGGTGTGGGACAGCAGGTTGGGGGACAACAGGCCGGGGAGCCCCGGGTGCAGCAGCCGGGGGCTTTCCTGCATCCCAGCACCGGAGCAACGCTTGGGAGGACGGCCGGGGCGAGAGCTGCAGGAGAGAGACACACATTATTTAATTACTATTTATGAATTACAACGACACAGTAAGAGCAAAGAAACACAGGCAGGATTCTGATTTAAACACACTGAGGAAATCAAGGCTGAAAGGACGAAACTCCATGCAGAATAAAAGACATTTTTCACCTAGAATTTAGAATAATATGTTTCATGTTAAGAAAAATAATTGTTCAACTGTCAAAATTTTTAATTTTCTGATTATTTAGCATCATCCACCCACCGCAAACAGATATTGGAAAGTATCTCATTGAACAGCTCTTATTTACGATTATTTTAGTAATCAACTATTTAGTGATTAATCGATTCATCAGATTAATCAATTATACATTTTGCTGATTTTTAAGTGAACCTCTAGTCTTTTTATGCGTTATTTGAAATACATTATAATATGCATGTAAAAAAATTATAAATAACTATAAATAATATAAATAAGGAAATCAACATTTTAGTGAATTTGGACCGAGTGAAGCTAAACTTTACCACTTGAGACGTTTCAGGTAAAACCTGTTTACAGACAAAGATGTTTCTTTATTTTAAATCCAAATTGCGTGTATATATTTTTAACAGTTTTGACTAAATATCTGTTCACAGTGTGTTGTTCTTTTAGGAAATGGCCTTTTTTGAGTCTCAATACTCCAGTTGACGATTAATCGATTGTTAAATAAGTTGCCGATTATTTTAATAATCGATTAATCACGAACCATTCGATTAATTGTTTCAGCCCTAGTCTGATTTAACGCCATGAGCCACATTTATCTTAATATTACTTAATCTAAATAATAACAACCACATACTGTAGTTTTTCTGTACAACTTGCAGCTTGTTTCCAGGTTTGTGAACAACTTGGCTCGGAGATTAGAACTCTGATCCGAATGTCACCAGGAAATGATAACAGCTGGATGCTCCAGCAGACACCGCAGGTCACTCGGACTTAATCAAATCACAAACTGTCGCCCAACAGCAGCTCATAAGCACTTTTTGCTGAAGCTTGCATGACTTGCACATAAAAACACCCCTCAAGACATGTGGGGAGTTACTCGACAGAAATATCGTCTTAACTTTAACAAAAAATGGTTAAAAAAAAAATACCAGCCACACTTATTACCAAATAACTCAGTTCCTCACTATTAAAAATGGAAAGAGAGGTTATAGTAAAGTTATTAAAAAATTAGATTAGCAAATAAACCAGAAATCTGCATCACTGTAGCACCTAAACACCGTCAAGAACTGTATTTTATTTTATTTTAGTCATGAAATATGCAAACGGTTTTAATTGCTTTCTGCCTTATTGCAACAACTCATAGCACACTGCAAAAACACAAAATGTTACCAAGTATTTTGTCTAGTTTCTAGTGCAAGTATCTCAGTACTCTTGAAATAAGACAAAACTAACTTACAAGTAACATTTCTGCAAGATATAGGAGCTTGTTTTAAGTAAATAATTCCTTAATTTTGATGAAAAAGTTCTAGTTCCACTAGTAAATAAATTTACTAAAGACAATATATTTTCCCATGTTTTAAGTGAAATAATCTGCCAGTTTAACTAGTACGTCTTCATAAAAATTAAGAAATTACTTACCCAAAACAAGATCAGGTTTTTTGCTGAAAAGTTGTAAGTACGTTTTTTTTCTTATTTCAAGTGAACCAAGATATTTGTACTAGAAACTCGACCGAAATACTTGTTAAGATTTTGTGTTTTTTCAGTTTCGATCTAAAGATTCAATATTATTCAAAGGTTTAACATACAGTATGTACATTAACATTACAAGGAGGCAGCAGCAGCTGCCAACAATAAAGTCCTGCAATAAAAAGTGAGGGGAGCTAAAACGGTCACTGTTCTACCCCTTCTCATGGATATATACTTAAACTAAATTAATATTTTAAGCTTTACTGCAAAAAAAAATTATAAATAAAGTACATAAAACAATGTAAATGCAGTTTTTATTCATGGTCTAATTGCTTTCATCTGCTTTTAACCTTATCTGTGAAATGTAAAACCTCTGAGATGCATGTTAAAAACACAAAATATACAATATTTTTTTAATGAAAAGACATTTAGATCCAAATTTCAAAAGATTATCTGAGAAACTTTGACACATAAATCAACTTGTACAAGAATAAAACATGTAACCATCCTTATAAATACACAGGAATTCATGTTCTGCATGTACAAATGAAGCTAAATAAACACACAGTGTTTCATTCAGTCTCTAACACACACACACACACACACACACACACACACACCCACGCACAAACACACAAAATAAGCTACTCTATTATTCATGTGCACGTAGGCATAAATAACCACAGTCAAACACTGTATTACAGTAACTGCACACATGCAATTTAACATAAAGGGAGGCACACATACACACACTGGAGGTGCGCATGCAGGCCAACTCTCTGCAGGGTGGCTAAGTAACAGATGGCCATCCAAAGTCATTTACACCTAGAGAGAGGAAAAAAATAAAACCTGTATATGGCAAAAGCCCACAGTGTCACGGCATGAGAACAGAAATGAAGAGAGGAAATAATGTACGGGCAGCAAGTTAAATTAGGGCATACAATAATAACGGCACTAGAACCTTGAGAGGACTTCTGCTGGACTCGTTCTGGACTATTCTCAGCCTCTGGTTGCATCTGGTTACATGTTTGAATTATTTCAGACTTTAAAAACATGGGCTGTGTTTTTAGATTCATTTTTGTTTGTCAAACTCAATCTGAATGTTCCTGTTGTGCCAGAATGGATCTATTAAACCAACTGTTACATTATCAATAAATTGCTGTTTCAGCATTTAATAACAGTTTCTTAAAATTAAATATTATTGAACATCTTTTCACACTGGTCAGTTCATCCAGGAGTTTCGATTGTTTTGCGTTTTTTTTTTGTTTTGTTTTTGGTGCTAACTTAGAAATATTTGTAAGAAATTAATTTTGCGCTAATGTACAATGTTAAATGTAACTTTTTATTAATTGCCATATTGATTACGGACTATAACTTGACATCAAGTAAGGCGGAGGCACCAGTCACTTAAACCCATTTTTTTTTGTTTTTTAACAATTTTGAGGAATTTTTTTTTTTTAAATCTGAAAAAAATGATAATCTGTTGATTTTGTGTGAATTTTGCATGAATTTTGCTGATATGTTAAGTGGAGGGACTTATTGATGGTATTTGGAGTCCAGAGGGCCACATAAAACGCCACGGCGGGCCAGATTTGGTCCCTGGGCCTCGAATTTGACACGTAATTTAAAAAAAATCTCAAATTGCACAACATCCAAAAATAATGTTCAGTATATTACAAATAAAACTATTTCTGAAATGGATTCTTCAAACAACTGAAGAAAACTACAGACAATCTTCTTTATAAGATAGAGTCTACAGTCAGAGGCTGCCTCAGATTCACTGTAATACAGACTGCTACAGCAGATCCTTCGTACTCACAGCCATTAGCATCTACAACTTTTTGAAGAAAATTATTTAATATGTTACAACAACACTAAATTTGCCTCTGGAATAAAAAAAAGATTTTTAATTTGATGCAAACCATCTCCTAGGAAGGAGAAAGCTAGCTTTGAATCATTAGCTGCAGCTAACCCATAGAGTTATTAACCATTTTTACAATGGTTTCATAAATTAAGCAAATTAATTGTCACCTTTTACAAATGTTAAAAAAGAGCAACAATAAAGAGTGAGCTAGGAAGCAGAAAGAATCCTGCTAAAGCTAACTTTCATATGTTTAGCTAAGGCTAACTAGCCTGGCTATAGCTGGCTAGGTAGTTAAAAGGCTTCAAAACAACTTTCCTTTTTTAATCATACCTGTTGAAATAAACTGAGGGATTTCTACTATAGCAGTTTATTTAATTTAATGTTCAAATGTCAATTTTTTACTGCTTTACTGTCAGCTAGCTAAAACTGCCTAACAAACATAAAACTGACAAACCAGGGTACTTTTTCTGTTAAAAGAGTTTTTTCTTTCCACATGCTTGCTCAGTATGAGCTGCAAAGTCAGTAACTTCATACAATCTGCTGGGTTTGCTTAGACAGGGACTTTTCTCCTTATTTGTATATAAACTGGGATGGATTTAGTTTATATACAGATTTTTTAATTTCAAAATTAAAAAAATTAATTTTGAAATTAAATTGTAACTGGAATGAAAGTACTTTTTGTCTACTTTCTAGTGGAAATGCCTAAGAATAGTTGAAATAAGACAAAATTAGCTTACAAGTAACTTCTCAGTGCAATACAGGAGCTTGTTTAAGCAATAATTCCTTAATATTGATTTAAAAAAGATTATATGGGAAAAAATGTCTTGTTACAAGACAAAAAAATCTGCTCTAATCCTTACTGAAAAGTTACTTATTTCAAGTGTATTAAGATATTTCCACTAAAAACTAAACCAAAATACTTTTTTGCAGTGTAGACCAAAAACTGGAGGTTTGTCGTGCTTTAGCAGAAATATCCAGTCAGTACAGAACCAGAACAGAGCAGAGGGGATGTTGGTCTTTTCAGGAACATGTTGAGTAAATCGGTCAGATCCCGGTGGGAGGAGCAGAGTGTGTGTGGGTGTGTGTGTGTGGGTGTGTGTGCTAAAAGTTGTGAAGAGAAAACGACTGCAAATGTTTTTTGGGTGTGATCTGCATGTGAGAAAAAAAGCAGAAGGATTCAAAGGAGCATGAAGACAGAAAGGCATGAACCTTCACTTCCACCATGAACTCCACTTCACCTCTTTCCCCCTCCATCACACACACACACACACACACACACACACGCAAAACAATCCCTTTGCAGTCAGTTGCGTACACCAACACACACTCACAGGTGTTCAAATTCAAACCTTAAAGCACCTCTGTCATCATGCTGAAAGCTGCTACCTTTCAGCATGTTACAGTAGCAGCTGTAGGTGTGTGTTCAACTGCATCCATCCATGTGTAAGCAACTTTAAGGTGTGTATCCACGTGAATCCAAGCCTTGTGTGTATCTGCAAAGGACACATGATATCGGCTTCTCATTAGCCTTACAGTTCTTTGTTCAGAGTAATGACTGCAGCGTGTGTGTGTGTGTGTGTGTGTGTGTCCCGTAGGGTTGCCATATGTTGGGCATTAATCCTCGTCAACGGTCCACTCTCCTTACAGCACCGAGCTCAGGAACAAAGAACAGGTCACACACACACTCAGAAGCGACACACTACGCATGCAGAGAGTGTGTGTGCAGTCCATTGACCTACATTCACATGGTGACTTTTCACCTTGACCATGTTCGGAGTTTTAAAGAGAAACAAATCCATTTCTCCTACACCAGATCGAGTTTCTTACTACAAATAGTACATGAAGTTACATAAAAGGGAAAGGGTGCACCACTGGCTGACCTTTGACCTTCACAGTTACTAATATTCACACTGTAGGGAGATTCAGGAGGACACATTTATGAGTCCAGAAGAAACCAACTAGAGGAAGGAACAGAGGAATCTGGAGATGTTGGAGTTTCTAATGAGGAAAGAACAGCTCTTTCAAGAGTCAACCAGATCAAATCTGGAGACCGTTCACACCGGTTCTGTTTGATCCGCTTTAATCCAACTCCAATTTGTTTTTGCAGAAAGTCCAGTTCATTTGAGGAGGTGTGAATGTGCAATCAGGCCAACAAGTAAAGTCTGGTCCGCCCAAAAACCTTGGCCTCTCTTTGGTTGAAGTGAATTCTGGTTTGGTTGGAATGTGTATGTGAACATCAAGCGGACCACAGACCGCTCCAAAAACAGGAAGTGGACTACAGCGCAGGGAATTCTGGGTAAATACAACCAAAATAAATGTGAGAGTCTACTGTTAGCAGGAGAAATCCTACAACCGCTAAAATTTGACAATTTTTTAAAGATTTTCTGAAGAAGAAAGCTGAGCTCGGTCTCTGAGATCTTCAGTGGTTCTTGGTGCAGCACCCCCACAGGTGAGGAGGGGAACAGATTTTTCAATTAGTTTGGTTCATTTTACTCAATGCAGTGTGAAAGCAAAACGCAGCAGCTGAAAATGTAACAAATGTTACCACTTTTGGTCCCAAATCGAACCGAGTCTACTGGACCATCAGGTGTGAAAACAGCCTTAAAGTCCTCTGATCATTTTGTTTTCAATGGAAGTTATTTATTTAAAATTAGCAGCAACATGAAGCAGCTTGTGGTAAAAGTATTTAAATAAACACTGATCCAATCAGAACGTCTATCCGGACTAAATAACACAAAGATGCAAATATTTCACAGGTGGTTCATGCAGACAACCAAAACACAGGATGGATATTTATTTTAAAAAAGACAAATAATATCCAAGATGCACAAAGGAGCGTTATTGCAGATCCTTCCTCCCAGCAGCTGTTAGACTTTATACCCATTACGGATCCCAGTGAACCCAATAAATGTTTACATCCCTGCTGGTATTTAAACAATAATTCCCACAGTTTTTACTCATCTGTTTTTCAGGTGACGGGTTCTGATCCAAAATGTGTAAATTGATGTAATTCGATCTAAAGAACAAAACCCAAACTGTCAGAAAATCATAACGTGAACCAACATGGGCTGAAATGCCGCTGAGGAAGGAAGAAGAAAAAAGAAGTATTTTCAAAATATTTGACAGATTTACTAAAAACTGAGCAATTCAGGTCAGAAAGATAACTTATAACTGATTTTAGTCAAAATGATCTACCTTTGGAAAATGAGCTTTAAGTAGGTATTATTATTTTTCAATAAGCAAACATTTCTTTTTTAACAATTTTATTGTTTTGATGTAATAATCAAATTTAAAAGTCATGTTTTCATTAACTGTTAGGAGAAAATTGGTATTATTAAGACAAATAAAAGTATCTTAATTTAATCAGGTTTATCTAACGCTAATGAGGATGAAATGAATGGACTTTTTAATGATATTCTAATTTATTCAATGATTTTATATATATTGTGTTGGCATTTATGTCCAGTGACATTAAAGTTGATCAAAGCGTTTGGGCCGAGGACAAACTTACAGGAAATGAGTCGGGAAGATTTCCTCTTTTAAAACCCGTCTGAAGTTCGAAAAGGAATAAACAAGCGAGACAATCCGCCGGTTTGTTTACAGTAATTATGTCTCAATCACTGAATAGGTAATAAATTAGAGATGGTAATTAAAAACCAGACACATTGTTACTTTGAAATGTTTTTCTGCTCATGTATTTATGTGTTTTAATGACCTTTTTAATTGGACAAGAAAAGCAGACCATGGCACGAATGGAAAACACAAAGCTGACATTTCACACACACACACACACACACGCACACCCACACACACACACACACACACACACACACACACACACACACACACACACACACACACACAGACGACGTGATGAGCCACCTTGAAGTAAGTCTTCCCACTTTGACACTCGCACCCCCTCGACTGTCCTCCCAAATGGCCGTCTCTATGGTGACGGAGCCTTGATCAATACTCCGTCATTGGCTCTGATGGCCGGTCAGGGTCGCTCTCACACACACACACACGCGCCCCCACACACACACAAAGTGTCGTATGTACAAACAGGCATGGCGGTGAATAAGCACGGACTCACTAACGCGTTTGACAGATTGATTTAGCTCAGAACGTCCAGAGGTCACACACTCCAAACACACACACTCACACACACCCGGCGTAGTTTATCAAAGCTCGGCGCGGTCAATAAGAGGGGTAGAGCGCCGGGTCAACCCTCTTTAGCTAAAATCTTTCATCTTCTTTCCTTTCTTTCATCTCTCCATCAGCGTGCTGACCCGTTTACCCCCCTCCTGTTTTCCTTCTCTCCTCGTTTCGCTTCTTCTTTGTTTTCGGTTTCAGTTTGTTTTCGTCTGAAAGTTTGGGTTTCTTGTTTCCTCTTAAGTCCATGACATCTAAAGCCCAGCTGAAAGTCAAACTTCATAATTAAATCAGTTTTTATAGACTTTTAATTAACTTTACAACTTTGTGCTGGCAGTTATAATTTTATTTTAAGGAAATTGATCATTTCTTGTTATTTTAATTAAAGATCCCTGCTATTCAAATCTGCTTTTAATTATTATTGTCATTATTGCAAAGCAACACTTATTTCTAATTACTCATCAGTCATGTCTTTTGCTAACCAACGTGCCCAAATCTTTCTTTTTTACTTAATTTTTAGACTAGAACTAGAACTAGTTCTAAAAATAGAACTAGAACTAGAATCTAAATCTAAAATCCGACAAGAGACCAAACAATTTTTTATATTAGATGTTAAATCTAAATTCTGGCAGTCAGCTGATGTTTTTAATAATCAACCAAAGTCTGTGGTGAACATTAATCATCTTTAATTGCTGCTTCAGGATCCTTCTTGAAAAGCTGCACACCGTTTTAAGTTAATATTTCACTGACAAATTCATTAATGTTTTGCAAGTTGTTGACAACTTTTTTCCTTTCATAGCCTGAAAACTTTTCTACATCAGATAAACGACATTTGTTGCTTTTATTAAATCAGTTCGATTTAATTTCTAAAGAGTTTCAAGAGAAATTGTTGTACTTTTTGTTTTGTCAGATTTCTACTGAGTTCAGCCTATTTTAATAATTCAAATTAAACTACAAATAAACCTTAATATGCGTTGATACACACAGATAAAACCATATTAGTGCTAACGCAAAAGCTAACAGCGTTAGCTACAGAAGCTAACAGTCTTCCTTCATCTTCACTATTTGGTTACAGCCAATCAGTGGCAAGGAAAATAAATGCTGTTCTTGGATTGGCTGCTTTGAAAATGGAAAATGTCGAGCAGCATTGTGCAAAGCTAATTCAGGTTCCAAAGCTGAATTTACTTTTGAATATTTCAGATGTGCTCTTATGAAACATTTGTGAAGAGGATCGTCTTTCGCAAATAATTGAGATTTAATAGGTCGGTTTTCAGCGAATAATCTTAATTTATGTTACAGATAAAAAATTGTGAATAGGCAGATGTAACGCGAATAATTTGGAATCATGTTCCACTAAAAAATTAGTAAATTTTTTAATTATTTGAGGGTTTTCCACAAATAATTTGGAGTTTCATTCTGCACTGGACTTATTGTCTTGTGGAGAGGCTGAAGGACAAATCTGTGAAATATTCAGTATTTGACAGAGCATCTGAAATGAGTTCAAACTAACCAAAGGCCACTATTTAAATGTGTATAACTGCATTTTCAAAAGATTGCGATCTTAAAGTATCACCTCAACTCATCAAACCCTTAAATCATCATAATTTAGAAAAAGTTTTCAATATTAGGTGCAAAGCTTCAGTTTTTGTTTACATGATGAATCACTTGCCTTACAAAATTAAAGTTAAAGTTAATTAAAGTTACCTCCGTCAGCCACTAACATGACTTCCTGTTTGCTATTGTATCAAAAACCAGGAAGGTTCTTTGTTGTAAAACCTTCACAACTTTCTTGAACCTTACTCTTTAAAAACACAAACAAAAAATCACAACAAACCAAATCGTTTCCTGTTTCAACTCAACCAGGGTTTTAAACAAAACAGCAATGCAGAGTTTCCAAATAAAATCCTTTAACTTGTGCGGAGAAACGCTGATCAGTGCGGAGAGCAGCAGTGAATTAGCGGACCATTCAAACACAGAGATTGATTTCAACCTCATGTCTGCATTTAGCTGCAACAGTCAGAATGTCTGTAGATAAAGCAAACAGCCAAATGCAGCTCCATGAACTCAGTTTATGGAACAATGTACAGCAGGAGTTCGCAATTATTTTCTGCCACCAGCATCATTCATACAAAAACCTGATTATTAAATTTATTAACACAGACTTTTTTATTGTTTCAAGTCTGAAAAGAAAGTGACATAAAATTCAAGAGCTTATGCTGGCTTGGGATGGTTTTGGATTTTCCAGAAGAAAGATGGAAAAACATTTCCCAAATAAGTTTTGACATAACGAGATTTCCCTCTGTGCCTTACCAGAGGCACGTAACTCAGAGTCGGAAAGTCTAGACCTTAATTTTTTTAGATGTGTAGTTTATGCTAGTTAAAGTAGCGTTAAAATCTTAGCGTAGCCTTGTAGGTGGAAACACCTAATTCACATTTTCTTTGTGTTTCTCTTTTCCTAGCATTCACTCAAAATGCTTAAGGAATCCAAGATGCTTTAAATGTCAGAAATGTAATATAAATGTTATTCCACTTCCCATTTGTCACTTTGCATCAAGTTATGCAGTTTTTATTAGCTCCATTTCTGGCCCGCTGCAGCTTTCTATGTGGCCCTCTGGACTCCAAATTACATCAATAAGTCCCTCCAGTTTTTCATAAATCTGCTAAATTTACACAAAATCAACAAAATCCCCACATTTTTTCTGATTTTATTGACAATTTTTCTTAAAATTTGTCAAAGAACTGGATTTAAGTGACTGCTGCCTCAGCTGTACTTGCAGTCCGTGACCGATATGGCGATTAATAAAAAGTCAAAAATCATGCATTAGTGCAAATATCATAAAAATTCCTTACAAATATAAATTACACCACAAAATCTGAGTTTGATTTAAAAAACACAAAAACAATCAAACTCCTGGAGGGGCGTCTATTTGTTAATATTTTAGTGGGTTTT
Source organism: Xiphophorus maculatus (assembly GCF_002775205.1). NCBI lineage: Eukaryota > Metazoa > Chordata > Actinopteri > Cyprinodontiformes > Poeciliidae > Xiphophorus > Xiphophorus maculatus. The sequence goes on from NC_036456.1 coordinate 25,197,814, forward strand.
ATTAATACATTCTGGCCCAACCGGACCTTTAAGAGCATTCAGAGTTTTGATTTGGCCCAAAATGAAACTGAGTTTGACACTCCTGATCTTTGTTTGCTGCATAAATAAACAGGCTTCCTAGTTAAATTAAAGTCGTTTTCCACTATTTATCCTGTCTTTGTGCCAGAAGTGCTGGTTTTGCTGGACATTACTACATCTCCTTTTTTTCCCATCCATCTCCTCCACCTCCCCCACCTCTCTGCTTTCTGTCTGCCCACATCTCTCAGCCGTCATAAATCGTGTCAGCGACTTGCATCCTCCCTCCCTGTGTGTCTTTACTCTTTGTTTGCCGCAGAAGAACAATCTATTCTTTTTAAAGAGACACCAGAGAAATGGGATATATGTCAGTCCACACACACAATCACACGGAGAGGCATCATAATCATGGACGCTCACGGACTCATGAGAAAGAGGGAGAGGAGAAAGGGAGAGAGAGATGGATGTTTACTTTCCTCTGAGCTTCCGCCTCTTTGATTGGACAGATGAATGACTTCATTGTGTCTGTGTTTCCTCTCTCTCTCTCTCTTTCTGTTCCTCTTTTCAACATGGAGATGGAAAATAAAGACGGACAGAGAGACAGAGGAAGGGTGAGGTAAGCAATAATAAGTATTGATTGATAAGGGAAGTAGAGCGGGAATAATAAAGGAGGAGGAGAAAAAAATCACCTTAAAACACAGAATGGAGGGAAACAGAGAAACGGTATCGATTAGTTGGTGACACCTTTCCTCTTCTTCTCATCCCTCACTTCTTCTTCCTCTTCTTTCCCTCTCTTCTCTACAACTACTCCTCTTCTTAGTTTCTCACTTTTGACTAAATTTTCTCTCCTTATTTCAATCCATTCCAATTAATTTTTTTAAATCTGTATTTCAAATTTTTCTTATTTTTTATCCATTTATTATTAACTTGAAGCAACATTCTGTCGCATTTCTATCATTTCTTCTTATTTTTCCTTTCATCAACAGTAATTTACCACATTTAGTCCGTCAGAGTAATAATTATTTATCAATCTATGCATCTTCCTATACTTTAACGCAGGTTTTGTTAAAATTTGATGCAAAACAGATTAAAGACAAAACAATTTTGGGATTTTTTCAACAAGTTTGGAAGTGAATATTCAGTTTCCCCCTTAAAGAACCAATTCTGAACCAGTAAAATTCTGGAACCATGAAGAAAGTCCTACCTACCAAGATGGCAGCTTGAATTTTTAAATCGTTCCAATTTTCTTGCCTCTGGTAAGGCACTGACCTTACCAGAGGTCCACCAGTGGTTGTGAATGTTCACTATATCAAATATCTTGAAAAACACTGAACGATTTGCATCTCTAGTGGAAAGAGGAAAACTTTTAACTGAAGTGGAGTTGATTGACGGCCCAAAAACTAATCGGAAAAAAACCCCAACCTATTTAAAAATTAGCCTTTAAAAAACCCAAACTGAATACAGAAAATAAAACTAAACTCAAATGTCATTCATTCCCAATAATAGGTGGGAACAGAAATTTTTTTTTTAAGATTTTATCATGATTTTTCTGTCTGTTGAACCTCCTTTAAAAGACATCACACCTTAAAATTCAGGGAAAACTTTCCAGTTTGGATAAAACGCCTCTCCATCCGTCCCCACCTCCCTCCTTCTCTCTGCAGAGGAACAGGTGTGCAACGGGACAAGAGACAAAAACACTCCTGCATTTTTAACCAGCAGCCATTAAATATTAAAAGCTGCTCACGCGCGCACGGCACACAAGCGCTGACGAGACAAGTTATACAGGTCGATGGGCTAACGCGTGTCTGCATGTCTGTGTGAGCGTGCGCGAGTGTGTTATGGCTTTAAGCGTCATTATCTTACTTCCTTGGCATGTGGGCAAACACACACACACACACACACACACACGGAGAAACGAGGATAATTCATACAAGCGTTCACGGTGCTCTCACATGTTAGCATTTAAGAGGTAAAACTATAACAGACGGCATGTTTTCTCTCTGTCCGTCTCCTCCCTGCCTCCCTCTCGGCTCTTTGAAGTTTTCCATAACAAACTATAACAACAGGAAGTTTTCAATGCGCCACATTGAGAAGGAATGTCACATATGGTACAAGCGAGGCAGCGAGGAACTGAGGGAATTAGGGAGGATTAAAGGGGAGATAAAGGGATTGCGTTGACAGGATAAAGTCAAATGTTTTCCTTTCGCCAGGATGAAAATATAAATTTTTAAGAAAAACGGCTTTTTTTTCTTACCATCGTGTCATTTTGAACGTTATAATTCGCCTCTGGTTGAAGCGATTAATCATGATTAATCAAAAATAATTGTCAACTCATTTGTTGCTTGGTTTTTATTGAATTTCTAAAAGTGATGTAATTAAGTGATGCATGGACGACTGAAAGAATAGCATTGATGGATTCAGCTTCTATGCACCACAAATCTGGAATAAACTTCCAGAAAACTGCAAAACAGCCGAAACCCTGAGTTAATTTAAATCCAGGCTAAAATCCACCTGTTCGGAGTTGCTTTTCAACCATAATACATGAAACACCAACCAAAACTTTCATGATTAATGACAAAATGATACGTTTCCATTGTCGAAATGCACTTTGAACTGCGTTGTTGCTGAAATGTGCAATACAAATAAACTTGATTGATTGATTGATTGATGCAACTAAATGTAAATCCTAAATAAACAAAAATATTTGGTCCATAAACACAGACTTATTAAAACTTTATGCTATTATGTTGACAAAAAACATATTTAGTTTTCTAAATATCGTTTCAACTATTTTAAGGAGTTGAAACAATTAATTCTGATTAATCAATCAACTAAGTTAGTAATCAATTAACCATAAACTGCGATATTCAGATTCAAACTCACCATTTACTGGGAAAAAACGCATTCAGAGTAGCAATTAAGCCATAACTACGCAAACTTCCACACATTTTTTCGCACCACGAGTCATGTGATCGATAATCGGATGTTACTACTGGTGGAAATTATGAAGAAGACGACAGGAAGTTGTAGGAGGACGATCATTTTCAATAACTTATTGTGTGAACAAACTTATTCACGTGTGATTTTAATTTAGCTTTGTACTTAATGGAAACACAGCAATTGTGAAACACTACTAAGCAATTGTTATAAGCAATCAACTTTGTTTTACGCACATTTGTAACGTGAACGCAGCTGCTGTTACAGAGGAAAGCTAACATGAACATGAACATCGTCTCTCGCTGCGTTTCAATAAAGCATAAAATTGTCCAAATAGAAATTACAAAAATAAATTTGCTCAATGGAAACGCGCAAAATTTTGACAAAACTCACGTTTGCCAATAAAAACATTTTTACGGTAGGATGAGGTGATTTTTCTGCAATAACTACACTGTTTTCGCATCACACGAGTCACATGACCAACAACCGGATGCTACTACTGGTGGAAACAACAAACAAGACAGCAGGAAGTAGTAGGAGGAAACAAACGTGTGTGATTGTAACTGAATTTTTTATTTAATGGAAACACAGTGATTGCAAAATAGCTTCCTTTTGCTTTGGATTAGTGGAATATCAACAAATTTTTCTGCACGTTTGTAATGGAAACGCAGCTAAAACTGACATCAACCGGACCAACTGCTGGGAGCCAAAGTTTAAAAATAAATCCCAAAGAGGGGAAACGTCTCAAGGAAACGGAGAGAACGGATGACGGTAATGAGAGGAGAGGTGAACGGAGAGAGAGACCAAACCATCAGATCAACAGATTCTTCGTTTCCCACCATCTTTCCTCAACTGGAGTTAATTTTCTCCTCCTCCGCCTCACCCAATCCATCCCTCACTCCCAACTTCTTTTATCTGTCCTCTCCTTCCTCCTCCTCCTCTATCAATCTCTTTCTCCTGCCTCCATCCCTCCATCCCTCTCTGCAGTTAAGTCAGTGTAATGTAAATGATGTGCCATCGATCGCCTCTGACAGTGCAAGGACGCTCACCTCTCCTCCTCCTCCTCTTCATCGTCTTGTCATCTCTCTCTCTTTTTCACACCCCTCCTTCACTCCCTCTTCCGCTGCTCTTTCCTCCACCTCTCATCTTTTATCTCTCCCTCTCTTTCGCTGTCTTCCCATGCCTGTCATCTTTCATCTGTCCCTCTCCCTTCATTTTCCTCCCTCTTTCGGCGGCCATCATTTATATCCCTCTATTCCTCCATTGTTCTTTGGGAGCATCTGCTCTCTCTTTCTGCCTCGGCCATCTTTTATCTCGGCCTCTCTTCATTTTCCTCCTGTCTTTCGCTCTGCTGTCTCTGCAGTCCATCTTTAACCTGCTAGCCTCGCTTAAAGGAACACCGACCAACAGCGCACCTGCACTTTCACTTTTCCCACAGTAACATTTAAAATTACCAGGAAAATTAAAAACTTTTCCGGCACCAAACTTTGGAGATAAAAAACAAAACAGATGAACTAAAGACGACGGTTTAAATTTGCTCTTTGATGTATAATTTATTGCTCTAATTTATATTTTTAGTAATCGCATTCTACATTCCAGGACAAGGAAAACTAAAATATAAGTTTTATTTATTTTTTAAATGAATGACTGCTCCAAAACCAAACACACCAATAAATATATTAATCAATTAATCGCATGATAAATTAAAACAAGCTCAGTAATTTTCATTTTCATGATTGTTTTTCTCTTTTTCAACCAAAAACCGGATGATGAAGGTTTTCAGATATTGTTTTGGTCTCAACTAATCCTTTTACTTTATAATTCATTTTATTTGTTTTTTTCTGTTGTTCTGTTTATTTATTTTGGATACTTACAGTGTCTTCTAGTTTCAGTGTTAAATCTTCATACAGTTTATTGTTTATTGATCTTTGAGATGTGTTTTTTGCATTATTGTCACATTACGATTATATTGCTTGACAACAATATTATCGTTTAAAGCGATACATTTTTCTGCCAGTCCTGCCAACATACAGCACAGGACTACACAAATTTTTCTTTTGTATTGGACAATTTATTTAATTTTACATAATTGCTGCTGTAGGAGACATAGTTTGCTAATATTTAATACTATTTAACCATCATCATCATCACTTTTATTAAAGACACAAGTTCACACAGGAAGAAATGACACTAAAATTTAAAAATAATTGTAACAAGTTAAGGTATGCAATTATGGATGCAGTGTACTAGAAAATACTAAAACTTAAAACCAAGTTAACATGAATAGTAATTTATTAGACGATGTTACAGATGTAATAGGGTTGAGTGTAAAAAGTTTGTACTTTTCTACATTTGCTCTTGTTTTAAGCTTATTTTGTTTGTTCTGTTATTTTTACACTACCTTCAATAAAGTCAACACTTAGCGAAACTAAAGCGCGACTAAATAAAATAAAAATAAATTTGATTTGCTGATCAGTCCAGTTTGTGTTGTTTAGTGAATGCTGTTACGGCCCCTGGCCTCTTGAGGCTGTGCAGGCTTCCTTTTGTTACGCAGGTTCAACTGAACACCTGCAGGAGAGCAGCGACCCCATTGGACCGTCAAGCCAATCAGACGTTGTTGAGCCTCACCTGCTCCCTATAAAAGGCTCCTGAAATCATTCCTCCAGTGGGACAGCTAGCAGGAAGAGGTTTTGTTAAGCTGTTCCCCACGTTTGGTGTTTTCAAAAGCTTTGGGCAGTTTTGAACTATTTTGTTCTTGCTTGTTCTGCTAAGCGGTTTGACTCTGCTCTAGATCAGGGGTGGCAAACTCCAGTCCTGGAGGGCCGCAGTCCTGAAGTTTTTAGATGTGCCACAGGTACAAAAACGCTGGAATGAAATGGCTTAATTACCTCCTCCTTGTGTAGATCAGTTCTCCCAGCCTTGCTAATGACCTAATTATTCTATTCAGGTGTGGTGCAGCAGAGGCAGATCTAAACGTTGCAGGACTGCGGCCCTCGAGGTCTGGAGTTTGACACCTGTGCTCCAGATTGACTTTACATAAGCTAGAAGCTCGTGTTTGGGAGGCTTGGCGCTCCCTTTGTGTCCTTTCTTTTGGGGCGTTTTGAGTTTACTTGACTTGTTTGAACATTTTGTCATTTAATTTGCACTTAACAATTCTTGAATTTGTTAGTCCTTTTGTTTTAATTGGGTAAAGTTGTATTGTGTTTTGGTTTGGTGAAACCATTTTTTTGTAATAAAATTTTTTACATTCCACTTTGTTTTCTCTGGACGCATCTTTATGTTATCGCCCCTGTACCGAGAAATAGAAAATAACAAGAAGAACAACTTTAAACCGCTCATACTTCTTATTTTTCCTGCTTTCTGCGCACCCGTTACCGTGGCAACCGACTTCACAACAGCCCCACTAGCCAGAAAAGTTCAGATTACGTTCAGGTGTCTCAGGAACAAACACACTTATCAAACACACAAACATTCTCCTGTTTAATTCTTCTTTGGTTTCGTTTTGTAATCTGCTGCTGAATAATTGTCGGGTTTCGTGTTTTTGGCTGCCGAAGCGCTAGCCGCGCGTCGTGAAGCCAATAACTTCTATATGCTTATTTGAACGTCTGCAGAACTGTGGGGTTAAACGGCAGTGATAAATCGTCCGTCATATTCCTGTGAGCCAAGAAATGAATCTTAATATTCGGCGGCAGTTTGTCGCTACTCCAGGGAGCCGTAGATGTGATTGTGAATAATGTGAAGAAAATAAAATCAAAGCTTTTTCTTTTTCCAGAAAAGCCGTCTTTTCAACGCTTTCTGCTGGGAATTAAAACCCTTGAATGCAATGTTTACAGCATGCTTTTTGTTTCGTCTGAATGCAGATCGAGTCGTCGCTTCCTGCTGCTTGTCAAACTGTAAAACACTCAGAATTGATAAATCCTTTTTACAGCCGCAGACATAAATTTCGACCTCCCTTATGAATATTCTCCACACCAGACATTGAAGGACTCTGTGGGTCGAACGGTTCTTCACATTTAAATACAAATTAATAACAATGTTAAGTGCTTCAAAAGAAGCCAGATTAATTTCTTATTTTTGAAAATGTTTCAACACTTCGTCATCTCTGAAAGACAAATAAACACATATAAACTTGAAATACATCGCTCACAATATGTTCAATCAGAATGAAAATAGTGATTTAATTGTTATTTAACCATTATTACAGAAGAAAATAAAGTATTTACTCACTTTTGCGAGTCTAGAGTAACACTAAGAATGCAACAATATGAAAATTTGGGTCAATATCATGGCCAATAATCAATATAAATGGATATTATAGATAAAGATAAATAAATAAATAAAATCTATGCACTTTATTCCAAATTATGTTCCGCTGCCTGATTTACTGCAGCTTGTGGTTCTTCTCTTTTGATTATGGACACAATAAGAAATGGCCGTTTTATGAGTTTTGTTTCTGTTAATTCTGCATATAACATCTAGAAAAGGCTTTTAGAAGCAGCTAACTTGTCTCTCTTCATTTTTCATATTAATCACCTCATTCTACAAAATTGTTTTTCTTTTCTAACAGAAGATTCATTTTGTTCTAAAGTCTGAAAATAGAAAAAAAAAATATTAGCTTAATTTTGTTAGCTTTCGTAATTACACATTGTATCATTTTATTTTTTAGCATTGTGGCCAAAAGTGGCTTTCTGAATGGAAAAGGAAAAGGTTGCCTATTGGCTATTGTTTTAGTTATTTAATAGTGACTCTTGAAAATACTCCATAGATTCTCTAAGAGGTCAAAGGTCAATTGAATTTGCTGGCAAGTCCTGCTGGAAAATAAAATCAGCATCTCCATAAAGATCATCAGCAGGAGGAAGAATGAAAGTTCTTTGAAACCTTCTGGTAGACGGCTACATTGACCGAAGACTTTGTTTTTCCTTCCACTCAACTTTCCTTTACTGCTTCCAGCCCTCTCAACTTTTTCAGCCGTGACCTTTCTAACTCTTCCTGCCGTCTCCCCCATGATTCAGGACATAACAAATCATAACTTATTCTTTTAATAAAAATAAATTTTTATTGGTCCTATTTAATATTTTAATCATCTAAGAAACATAATATTTAACAAAAATAAACATTCGCATCAACTGAGTGTAAGGCTGAAACGATTAATCAGATTAATTGTGATTAATTGACTATTGAAATAATTAACTAATTTAGTAATTGATTAATCGTTAACTAAATATACAGATTCAGAGAAGTAATTAAAGTCAAAAGTATAGAAAAAATATTTACATTTTGCATGTAAGATTAAAACAAAACTTTGTCTGCAAATATGTTCTAACTAAAACTTTTTAAGTGTGTTTTTTTTTACTGATGTCAGTAAAACAGGAAGGTCTGAGCTAAAAATGATCATTTACTAGAGGAATGCTGTGTTGTTGCATGTTAGGCAGCAAAATATTTAATGTATTTTTAAAAAGAACTGAATCACTGAAGTATTTATATATATAAGGCTTAACTGAAAAATCAGCAGAATGGCTCAATGTTTTCATCTGATTATTCAATTAATCGTCAGAATAGTCAATTAATTGTCAGAATTATTGATTGATCGTGTGAATAGTCGATCAATCGGGCAAAAAGATAGAAATAAACATCTGTTGTTCATGTTGGTCCAGTTTTACTTCAAGGTTTCTGCAAGTTTCACCAACTCAAATTTAAGTCACTTAAATTGTTTAAAAGAACATTTTAAACAAAATTTAAGACGTATATCTCCATATATTTTTAATGTTGTACAAAAAGCTTGAATTAAAAATCTGCAAAATGTGATTAATCAATTATTTGCTAGAATAGTCATTCATCAGAAAAGTAGATTAATTGTAGGAATAGTCAATAATCAGAATAGTCGATTGATTAATCGTCTGATTTGTTGATTAATCAACTAAAATAATCGTTAATTGCATGTAATGAATCTATGTATTAGATATAAGATTAACCTTTTATTCATTAATCAACACTTCTTCTTCTACAGTATAATTTGCAGTCTTCTTTGTCTCTCTTGTCCTCCTTTCATTCTTTCCTTCGTCACTTTGCTTCCTGCTTTTATTCTCCTTATTTAAATAGAGGACACAGACAATCCAATAAACACCCACCGTCCCAACAGCTGGAGAGAGTGTGTGTGTGTGGGGGGGTGGGTGTGTGTGTGTGTGTGTGAATCAGAAAAGCATCGAGTCAGCAGAAAACTAGCATGACACTCTGAGCGCTGGACAGGAATGTGACCAGGGGAAAAAAAGAAGAGAGATGAAGAAATAAAGAAGGAGAAGGAGATGGGACAAGAAAGACAGATGGGACAGAGAGAGGAGAGGAAGAAGAGATGAAGAAAACTCTGGGGACACAGAATGACACATGCAGTATTACTCACCGTTCCCATACATCACACACACACACACACACACACACACACACACACACACACACACACACACACACACACACACACACACACACACACACACAGTGGAGCACAAACAGCAACACAAGGACACCAAAAGACAAACAGTCTCAATTTCTCTTTCCGTCCCTCCAACAGCAGCAGCGTTTAACAGCTTCAGAGACGTTTCCGAGTCCAGAGATAAAAAACGTTTGTCCTGCTTCTGAAGATGGAGGTTCGGCCCGGCTGGAACCCGATTGGTCACAGTTGGACCTCCCGTCCTGGTCGGATGAGAAGGTGATGCAGCGTGGTGTCATGGTTACTGGCTCTCGTTATGTCAGGAATGGTCACGGTTTCTGATTTCGGACGTAATATTTCCATATGAGATGCTGCTTTTACTCATTTTTTACCCCATTTCTGCTTTTAATCAGCTTATCTGCGACACACGCTCAAGTTTCACATGCTTCTCTCTCCTCATTCAGTTTGGATTTATTGAGGAATTCATTTTAAAAATTTAGTTTAATTCTATTTTTATTGTCATTCAGCTCTAGAATCTATCTGGACATTGTGTAAATTCAGAATAAAATGTGTCAACATTTCATTCATTTAAAACAAAATCTAAATAAATTTCTGCCAAAAAAAAGAAATTTGAGAAACTTTCTAGAAAAAACATGGATGTTTTGGAGTTTCAAAAACCAAAAATGTTTGACTCTTGAAATTCAGACATTTCCAGTTTTTTTCTAAAGGATCCCTGAGATTAATCTCAAAATTTCTGGGGGGGGGGTTTGTTTGGTTTTTTTTTTTGGGGGGGGGGGGGGGGGGGGGGGGGGGGTTACTTTTCAAACTTGGAAATTTCCAAATTTCTTTCTTGAATTTTTTTTTTAGATAAATCTGAAAATTTCAGGGGGGGTTTCTAGCAAATTTTCAATTTTTCAAACTCAAATTTACTATTTTTTTCTAGAAGATTTCTGAAATTAATCTCAAAATGTCAATAGTTTTTTATTTTCTTTTTTGCAGATGTTCAACTTTTCAAATTTCTACTTTTTTCCCTACAAAACTTCTGAAATCAACCTAAAAATCTTGGAGTTTTTTCTAGCAAATTTTCCAATTTTTTCTTTCTAGAAACCGTTTTTTCTAGTTCTTTGGCAGAAATTTACGCCTCCTTGTTTTTTTATCTACATTTACCAAATGTAGCGTCAATAGCGTCATAGTTTCTTGCTATTGAAATTAATGAACACAAACATGGATCTATGTAAACATAACAACTTTTAAAAGAATTTAAAATGCTCTTTTGTTTGTACCAGAGGTAATGATGGAAGTTTTGTTATCTTTAACTCTTTAAAAGTCAGGTTAAAAGCTTAGCTTATGCTAAATTAAGATAAAGAAATTTACAAACGTTTCTTCAGAAAACCTCGACCACATGGGGGCAGTAGCGAGCCCGGTTGGTCTTTGGCAACAGAACGAGAAAAATCAACCATCTTTCCTCTTGATTTTCAAGCATGAAACGTTTAAAATGAACAAGAAAAGCCCCGGTGTGACGCGTAAAGCGGGTTTTAAAATCCACCCACGCTCACACGCAGACACACTCCAACTACAAACACATGAGAAAACAGTCGCAGAGTCAGAAGGTAAGCCTAGATCCTACAATAAGTCCAGTTTTATGACTAGTACATAACACCAACAGCTGAATCAATATTAGTTTACACTGGTCAGGGTGGACACACACACTCACACACATAGAGCTCAGTTCTTCTATAAACACACACAGTGAATCTTCCAGAATATAGTATTATTGCAGACACACACACACACACACACACGCAGATTAGTGCTTATTCTATTACGCCCTCGCGGTGGGTCGGCACGGTCACACACACGGAGAGAAACAGAGAGCCATTATAGAGCTGATAACAGTACTGTAATAAATAACACACATGGAGCTGGTTATTATAAAAATGATAAGCACTGAAAGAGTTGTAAAGTTTTTACAATGATGAACTAACACATCAACTTTATTAACAACTGACTGTCATCGTTCTCAGGCTGCAGCTTCGCTTTAGCGCACCCACTTAAACCATTTTAATTCCCTTTTTTTTTTTTTTACACTTTATAACAACTAATCTGGAGTCTGAAACGTTAAACTCCTTTATGGTGACAAAGTGACTTTAGCTGCAGGACTTTCACAGCAACTCTGACCAGTTTTTTTTTAATTTTTTTAAAGAATCATATTTTCCGCTGATAATCACACGAAACAGATGGTTTATCTGTGACAAACTGAAACATTTGGCATCATTTATAGATAATCAACCATCAGGAACATATGAGGGAAATCTTTCCCTTATCCTGTCAGCTGAAATTCAGGCCAAAAACAATTATTCTCTATTTTTTCCATACTTACCTGAAATATATCAGATTTTAGAAATATGTCTGAACTCCGTCTTCACAAAGATAAAACAACTTGATGTTTTTAATTTGTTTTCTGGCTCTAGTGGCCTTTATTCGCCGTAATCAAACAGGAAAGGGGGAGGTTAAAGGTCATACAAACAAATTCAGAGTTCATTAACGTAACTTGGGTCAACAAAATGCCATAATTTACATTCTGACTTTGTCTAGAGATATATCGTAATCCATTTATTTGTGGATTATGTTTCTGTTTTAGTTTAGATATTTAAAATGTCTTCCAGTTCCAGTAAAAGGTAAAGTTTATTGGTCTCACACCATTTTCATATAAATTATGGTGTGAAAATGGTGTCGAAACAATATTATCGTTTATCGCAATAACTTCTGGGACAATTTATTAGTTTATTACCCAACAAAATTTGTAATTGTGATGAATAAAATTCCAACGTAACAACAATTTAGACCAATAAACACTTTTTAGACATACAAGAGGATTTTTTAAGCTATATTAAGCAACTAAATTGGTTATGAAGTGGTATTTTTTTAACAAAACAAATTATTCACAAAAAAACAACTGAAAATTTTAATATTGTACTAAAATTGGAAAGGTTTGAAGGGCTAGATTCCTTTAAAACACAGCATACAGGTAAGCCTGTTGCAATATCATTATATTGTGTGAAAATTGTGTCCAAAACAAACAATATTATCGTTTATCATTTCTGAGACAATTTGCCGTCTACTGCAAGCATCGTCTGTTGTCATTTTTAGACATAGAAGATGTTTTTTGTGACTAAACAGGTTTTGAAGTGACATTTTTAAAATGAAGTACAAATAATTCACAAAAAACATCGAGAATTGAAACACTGTAATTTAATATAATTGAATAAATGAGCAGCAATTTGAAGCATTTTATGATGGACGTCTAGCTGCTTTAAAACACAAACAGGTAATTATCAATCTCAATAATTACCATTTGCATTATTTATTGTCTTTGTTTTTTCTATTCCTACCAAAATCCTCATTTCCAAAAGTTTTCAGTTTGGTGTTTTGGTCTCAACCATCTCTGTTTCGTTTACAAAAACTTCACGATTAATTTTATCTATTGTTTCTGTTGTTTTATTTATTTTGGATATTTTAAATGTCTTCCAGTTGCCGTGTTAAATGTTTATTATAATTTAAAGTTTATTACTCTTTGAGAATATTTATTATATTGTTGTTTTGAGACCATTTTCAAGTAATATAAAGGAATAATAAAGAAAGAACACATTCTTGCATTATTATTATAATTATAAAGTATAAACAAAATTATCCTTCAGAAAAAATTTTAGTTGAGGCCCAAAATCCAGACTGCAGACTTTTACCATCCAGTTTTTTGTAGAAAGAGAGCAAATGGAAATTATTGAGCTAATTTTAATTATTATACGATTAATTTATTTATTGCTTATTGCAACAGCTCTATTCTCGTGTCATTTATTCCCTTACCATTATATTACTTGAAAATTGTCTCAAAACATCAATACTATCATTAATCGCAATAACTTCTGGGACAATTTATCGTTTCTTATTGGTGCTATGTTGCTTTTTTTTTTGCTTTTTTTTGTCTTTCCCAATGCAAACCAGCATATCTCCAAGAGTTCATCTATATAAATATAATCTGACATGAAGCTCTTTATTAAAAGGTTATCAAGTGTCACTGGTAGCTCTGTGTGTTTTCTAAATGAGCCGACTGTTCCTGACAGTAACAAGCACCGCAATATTTCCTCCAGCTACGGTGGCCCAGAGATGACACAAACAATAACACTTTCCCAGCAGAGAAGAGTAATCTGGTTAATTAGAGCAAGGTTTGAGGAGAAACGTCCAGTGAGGAGGCAATATATCACCCTGCTAACTACCAGAACAATAAAACTGCTTTATCATTTGCTTTTTTTGGCCTTCCTCCATCCCTCCTAGGTTAAATATTCAGCTTTGTTTAGTTGCTGGTTATGTGCAGCTGGAGGGCAAATCCAGCTTTTAAAAACGGAAAGAAAAGCCTCAAAAACAGCAGCTGGTGAAGCAATTACCAACCTGCTCACATTGATCAGCTTTCTCCAGAGACAGAAACCTGAACGTGCTTTTCAGACGCTTAACGCTGAGCAGAGAAATACGGCGTTCTGCGGCGATTACGGTGTGATTTTTCCCAGATCCGATCCGAGTGTGGGACTCCGTCAGAGGAAGTCTGCAGCTGTAACTGTGTCCTAATTTACGGGGCTGTCAATAGCATCTGATTACACACAAACTGCAGCACTTTATAAGGCAGTTAACTCTGTTATCAGTTTGTCAATGGAAACCAGAGAGCGCTGCTTCATTATTACAGTTACGCTGGAGTCAAGCTAATGTTTCAGAGAGAAACATTACAGCCAGCTGTAGCCACAAATTAAACATAAACCAATAAAACATCATTTATCTGGTAGCTTCGCTTAAAGAAAACTGATTTTCCTCTAATCAGCATTTAAAGTGGAATGCTGTTAGTCCGAAAAGTAAAGAGGAATATTCCTTACTGCATAAAATAGCCAGAGAAATTTTCTAAGTGTTATTTGTATATTTAAAACCCAGGACATGGCTTTTTGATCACAACAATAAAGTTGTGCAACAGTAAATTTGAAATAGTATGACAAAGTCATAATAATACAAAAATAAAGTCATAATATTTTGAGAATAAAAATTGTACAACGAAAACATTCTAAATAATACGGGAATAAAGTCGTAATATTTTGAGACTTAAGTTGTATGAAAATAAAGTTGAATAAAATTATAATATTCTTAATAATTTTTGCGCATAGTGTACAGTTTAACAATGCAAAGACTAAAATTAAACTCAAATATAAAAAACATTAAGTTCTTATTATCTATTACTTACTACAAAACAGAGTTATGATAAAATCACAAACAAAAGCTGAAGAAAACCATGATTTTGTGGCGTTTTTAGTAGTTTAGTGATGTTTTTCTACTACTTTGAAAATAAAATGCACATAAATATGTGCAAGAAACCTTTATCAAATGAATAAATACATAAATATCCAGTAAATATGTGTTTGTATTTTATTTATTACCAATCTGGATTCTGAAATGCCTGGTGTTTCTGTGCTAATCAGAGAAGGAATCTGTAAATATCAGAGTCCTCTGCAGGCTCTCGTTGCACCGGGTGCATCAGCTCAGTAATGCAACGCTTGGTTTTTTTGCAGCCACCCAGGAACATTATGCTCCAAAACACAATCTATTTAATGCAAAATGACACCGTTTGAGCCGTCAGGGGATGCAAGCAGGTCTCCCAACCAGCAGACGTGTCATTCTGCATTAAAGGGCTGAAGGTGAGCCGGAGCACTTTGGCGAGAGGAAATGAACATGCTCCAATAGCGAGCCGGCCACAGTTGGAAATATCCCAGTATAATCATTTTATCAGACAGTGTAATTATATCTGAGACAGAAACAGGTATTTAACAGAGCTGGAGTCGAGTGCGAACCTGGATGCTGCTGGATTTCAACAACAAATCAAAGCTTTGGGAGAGTCTGTGGAGATATCTGACAGTTTTTATATAAGCCTTGAAATTTAGGAGAAAAATCACAGAGAGCTAAAGAGAAATCAGTTAAACAACATGTGTTAAAGTTTACCTGGTGTTGAAAAAGAATAACTAAACCCAAAATCAACTATTTTTCCAGCTCAACTGTCTACATTGTTTCTTAATGGTTACTATAATTATAATTATGTAACTTTTTTAGTCACAATAAACAATTAATAAATTAATCGCATGATAAATTAAAACAAACTCAATTTCCATGCGTTTGATTGATCATTTTTCTCTCTTCTCTCCGTCTGACTACCAAAAACCAGATGATAAAAGTCCTCAGTCTGATCTCAACCTGCCCTTTATTGGAAGGACAATTTTGTTTACAGAGACTTAAGTATCTTTTTTATTTTATTTTTTATTTTTTTGTTTCCTTTATTTTGGATATTTAAAATATCTTTCAGGTCAAGTGTTAAATATTCATTAGAATTAAATTTTCTTCATCTTTGAGGATGCATTCTTGAATTATTATTATTATTATTATTATTACTTGACAGTGGTTTCAAAACAACAGTCTTGTTGAAGATTGTTGTTCATTGTGATCATTTATCACAATAACTTCTGGGACAATTTATCATCCAGTGAAATTTATCATGACAGGCCAAAATATCATCCAATTCTGCATTGTTTAGCTTGAAACCGTCTCAGTGCTGCCCTCTTTGGGTTGAAAGGTGGCCACTGCAGTTATATTTTCCAGTTGGATACAACAGTATATAACATGGTTAATATCTAGGCCACACAGCCCAAACCCAATGGTTCTTTCACATATCGCCAAAAGTCTCCAAATAAGAGAAAAGATGTCACTAGAATGGTCGCTTTTGTGAAAAAAGAAAAGTTGCTAGAGGGTCTGAAAAGTCACTAAATACAGCGACCAAGTCGTTAAGTTGCCAACAATGCTTTCTCTTGTCCCGTTTTTAACCCCACACATGGCCACGCCCATCAGTGTCTACTGGCTCCGCCCACTTTAATGAAAATTTTCAAACATTTCTCATAAGGGGTTGCTACCTACACTTTATTAAAACATGCAGTCATGAGAGTTTTTAGAGGGAGTCTCAAGTATTCACGAACCCTAGCGATTTCTAGGTGCGTAATGTAACCGTTTTCTTTTCATTTCAAATAAAAACTGACAGTTTTACTGAACAACAGAGTGACACTCTCATCCTGCCCAGCACCATATTACTCGTGTTAGCAAAAATAATGTTCTTTGACTGACTTTAACCTCTTAATTATATGGCTGGACAACAAATCAATAACAATATATATTGCTATAAGGACATAACATCACTAGAAAATACGTCCAACAGAATTTTCAATAATTTCACTGAACTCCGATCCAGAACCGCACAGCATTCTGGGGAAATTAGGCTTTAGCCGCTCAACCTCTCACTGCTAGATAAGCTAGTTTGTGGAATCTACTAAGTCACTCACTCATTGGTTACCTAGCAACTCACTCACTCTTTGGTTACCTAGCAACAACCTGTTTAGTAACTGCAGTTCAAGGTTCCGCCACTGAGCCTCATAACTACTTAAAAATAAAAATAACGGCGTGGAGCGAAAACTGGATAAAACAGGTAAGGTCATGCCACTAGTTTGTCAGTATTTCAAATATTTAAAACAACAACAAAAAAAAACTTAATTATTAACTAATAATTATTTTTCAGCCAGTAAGTGATAAATACATAGAGACTCTTAACAGATTTTACTTTGTATCAGGTCTGAAAGTATAAACCCAAAACTCGTCCTGACCAGATTTATTATAGTTTTGGATTTTTTTAATTATAGTTTACTTTTATTTTGGTGACTTTTTGTTTATCTAATTAAGTTAGTTTTAAACTAATGAGTGTGTTTGCTAGTTTTTATTAGCTATAGTAGTAGTTTTAGTTTTTTCATATTTAGGTTACATTTTTAGGTGCAGAATTCAAAAAGGTTAAAGTATTGTATTGTGTTTACACCGATTGGGTAAATAATACTCAAAAAATTATAAAAGTTAAGAGTTAAGGGTATGGAGCGCCGCAATTTGCTGACAGCTGACATAAACTGCTTTCACATCAATTCGAAAGGCTAATAAATCGATTTATGAACACATATAGGATTATATCTATAATTTCAGTATGTTTTAGCTAGCTTTATAGATGCGTGATATAGTTGGTCCAGTTGGTTAAATTTTTTTCCCCATGAATCAACAAAACTGCTTTCTCAGGTTCGGTTTCTGTTAGTTTTAGCTAACTATAATAAGATGATCCTGACACAGACTGATATTTCCGTCGGTCCCTGTGTCTGTTTGAGTCTGTAATTGTATCTCCAGATGAATAAATCCTCCTCCTGCCTCTGTGAGTCAGCAGGAGAAACCTCAGAGTAAAACCCAGACCTGCTGTGACACACCGGCTCTCTGATTCCTCTTCCTGTAAAAGAGCGTGACTCTCTCTGTCTGCTTGGATTTCACAGACAGAACCCAACTTTGTTCTGTTTTTAAACCGCTTTTCTTCATTATTGTTATTTTTTTAAATAAACTGGGTTGTTATTGCCCTCATTATGCTGTCCTGGTCTAGTTAATCTGTTTTCCGGGAGTCCAGTGCACTCGCTGAACAACGCTGACTCAGCCCTTACCTCCACTTTAATGGAGTCAGCATTAGTTGTCTATTAATTACAGCTGACTGCTGATTTTCCCGTTCTTTTTCTTTTTGTGTTACACCAAGTAAATGGCTGAGCAAATTAAACATTAAGCAGTGTTTGTCCTGTAAATATTGTTCATGTTTGACACTTGAAGCTTTAAACCATCTCACCACAGTAAATGCTTGAAGCGTTCAAAATGAAACAGAAAACGGTTTGGGATTTGAAATGATAATGAAGCAGTCGTGGCTGACGCATTCACGTGGTCAGAATGAGATCACGGTTATGACTTAATCCCAGTGTAACAAAAGGTTTTCTACAAATTATTTAAAAGCCCCAGAACTGCGTGAGTCAGATTTCCAGGAAATAAAACTTGACTGAAACCAATACTGTGACGATTGGCCCAAGTTTTAACCATCAAAAACATAATTATGAAACAAAATGAACATAAACAAAAGTCTCAATGTAGAACAAAACACTTATTATTGTAGTATTTTCTTTTTAAACAAAAACCTTAAAAATAAGATTAAATACTTAATTGGTACAGGAATCAATGGTTCTGAGGTATTGTTGTTGCTATTTTATAACATTGATGCAATGATGTGGGAATTAAACAAGAAGCATTTTATATGTAAACAATAAGCTGCAGTTTCCTCCTTGAAAGAGTTGAATTGATTACAAATATTTTATTAGGATCATTGTAGATAAAAAAAAAAGAGCAAGTTTCCGCCAGAAAACTTTCTAGAAAAAAATACAAGAAAATTATTACATTTATCTAAAACGTTTTCTACAAAAATATGTAAATGTTTTGACTTTAAAAAAAAAGTCAAAAACAATAAATTTTGTAAGTCAAAATTTTTTCGAAAGTCAAAAATATTAGATTTTTGAAATTCCAAAAATTTACAGGCTTTTTCTAGAAAATTTCTGAGATTAATCTCATATTTCCAGAGTATTCTCTGAGCAAATTTTCAACTTTTCAAACTCAGAAATTTCCAAATCAGATTTTTTTTCCCCGACAGTCTGAGCAGTCCGACCTTTTTAACCCCAATCTAAAAAAATCCAGTTTATGCTGCTTTCATATATGGCACCAAGTCAAAAACATCACCAAAGCAATTATGTCGCATTTTATTCGACTTTTATGTAATTAACGTGAGACATGCAACATAAATCTGTACCAGAAGAAGCCAAACACAATAAATAAAGACATAAATAATGACTGAAGCAACCACAGATGACATAACTTTCTTTTTTCTTAGCTTCCTTCGTCTTGCTATGATTCTGTGACGATATTGTCTGATTCACAACTTTAAAATCAATCCATAAACATCATTACTTCTGTAAACAATGCTCAGCTGTTATATATACATCAATATACATCAATGCTCTTTTTCAGGTGAGTTGCTTTAGGGTCAGAAACCGTTCACATAGAAGTCTGACTGCAATCACATTTAACTAGTAGTACGAGGCCACAAAAAAAAAGAAGACATCAACAACAAATCGGAATCAGGCATCAAGAACTGGAGTGTAAATGAATCCCATCTCCAGCTCTTCCAGTTGCATCTCAAAATGCCGGTGCCATCAGAATAAGATAATTTGATATGTAGTTTGTTGTCTAAAGAAAGTAGAAAGGTAAAAAAAAATGTCTAATTTACTTTAACGGTGTTTAGACACCTGATAGTCCAGTAGATTCGGTCCAATTGGGAACCAAAATTGCAACATTAGTAACATTTTCAGCTGCTGTGGTTCATTTTCACTCTGCATTGATTCAAACGATTCAAACTAACTGAAAATCCCTTCCCCTTCCTCGCCTGTGGGGGCGCTGCACCAAGAATCAAAGAAGGAAACAACACAAAAAATTCAGAAGACGACACTGAGCGCAACTTCCTTCTTCACAAAATGTAAACAAAAATGGAGTAGCATCAAGTTTTAGCGGTTGTAGGATTTCTAAGACCATGAGCCATTTCTGAAACTAGTTCTTTTGTTATTTACCCATAATGCCCTGGGCTGCATCCCACTTCCTGCTTTTGGAGCAGTCTCTGGTCCACTTGGATTCACATAGGCATTCAAACCGTAGCAGAGTTCACTTCAACCCAATAGAAATGAAGGTTTGTAGGTGGACCAGAGTTCGTTCTTCTGGTGCGACAACACATTCGCCTCAAATCTAGTTTCTAGACAAAACTAGATTTGGATTAAAGAGGACTAAACATGGCTGGTGTGAACGCAGCCTGGATCATTTGAACTTTCTGTTAAACTCGGTATGTTAAGAAAATAACAGTGTTAGCAAGGTTACATCTAGAACAATGAAACGGGTTAGGGACTCCTGAATTACGAATATAAACTGGGGTTAATTTTAACATATTGTTGTGTATCATGATGAATCTCAAACATATTAATCAAGATTTTTAGGTCATTTAATTCTCACATGAACGTTCCAACATCCATTTCCTCATAAATGTTTGCTTGTTGCCTTTAGTGCAAAGTTCAGTAAAGCTGAGAAAACATTAGCATAGATAAAAACAGTTTGATCTGTTTTCTACTTTTTACCAGATGTCTATATGAGACCTAAAACACATTAAACCTGTTAAACTGGAGCTGATTTAGGACGCTACACAAAAACTGTCCAGAGCTCTTCTGTTCAGATCAAGAAGAAAACAAAATGAACATGAAAGACTTTGCTTTTTGGTCTCAGTATAATTGATTTTGAGCTTTAACTTTAGCTCTTATTTCACTAAATATGACATTTTTATGACAACACACAAGCTGTATCGTTTAAATCCCAACTTTCCTGGATGATTTAGCCTTTTTTACAGCTAAAGCTTTGGCTCACTTTGAAAGGGAATTCCCAAAACAAACCTAATGAAGTTGACGCAGGTGTAGCGGGCAAAAAAGTTGCTGAGTTGAACTAAAGCAACCTAATATTTCTCAGTAAACCTTATTTACAGCAAGAGAAACCACAAACTCAACAAGCTCATTAAATGAAGATTATTTGGGCTTTTGAGAGAGTTTGAAGGAGTAAATGTGAGCGGGATGTTCGACGCAGCGACATTTACCTTCAAACATTTTGGTTTTGCCTCATTTGCTGCTGTGCGGATCAGAACTTTCCATTAAAAAATAAAAACTTTTTTTTTAAAACGATTTGGAGGGTTTATAATTAGCTTGGAGTTGATGGTGAGCTAGCATGGTTAAAAATGTCGCTGGTGTCATGAAGCAGAGGAATGTCGGGTCGTTTTTGGGTCATTCTAAACAAAGCGTACGAGAACAAACTGCGAAACACTTACACACAGGAGGCTGGCAACTAATCTACAAGCACTGCATTAGGAAAACACACACAGGTGCCCATGTCGCCGCTGACACACACCATGAAGAAATCATTCACACGAACACTGAAGCCTGTGGTATTTGTTGGCCTCAAGTGGGTCAGTCACACACACACAGGACAAATAATCATGCAGCTTTCATCCTCAGAGGCAGGAAATGCTGCTTTTAAGCTCTGTGTGTTTGAGTTAAAAAGACCCTCAGACACACACACACACACCCACACACACAGCTGAAACTCATAATGAAAAGTCGTCTCACAAACTTGTAAAGCTGCGTTCAGGATGTTGATTTATTTTAAAACACGTTTATTCTCTCTTTACAGTCCAATATGTGAACAGAAGGCTCTAAAAACTACAAACATGGCTGGGATTTGGACAAAAATCCTGAAGGAATCCAAACAACAACAGAGCAAAGATTTGATAATCCAAACACAGGAGAAAAGTTGGGAATTCATTTTGAATGTTCAACAGAACTTAGAATCACATAAACCCAGTATTTTTGACCAATTTTACACAAAATGTGCAATAAACTCGCATAAAAAAAAATGCAGGCACCTGTTGGTTCACGGAAATTTCTAACATTGCAGAATCGTGAAAAACTGGAGTGACAGACGCTGAAAGCAAAATTGTACGCTTCGTTTATTCCATATCTCCTGCAAGATTAGCTGATTTTATTATCGTAAACAACATTTAAAATTTCTATTTTAATGTTCTGTCTGCAAGCAACAATAAAAACAACTTCAATAATGTAATTTAAAGTAAATATGATCGTTACTGCTGAAGAACGGCCTTGCCTAGGCTAAAAAGAAGAAATTAGTTAAAAAGATTGGATGAAAAAATATGCAGAAGATCAAATAAATAAAATCAAAAAAGCAGAAAAATGAAAGAAGACATCAGAAGATGATGCACTAAAGCAGGAACTGCCCTGTCTTTAAAAGAAGACGACAAGATTTTATCATAAATCTGTCTCCAGGTTCTCTTGCTTTCTTTCTCTAAGGTCAAAGGTCACCAGTGTGGAGGTAAAAAAAAATCCCTCTCGTGGAAACATCAAACACAAACTCATCTGTGTTCAATATAACACTCAGACTCTGTCATCTCAGCGAGAAAACCGCCCCACCCTGTTGACTTCATGAAGCGCTCTCACTCACATCTATATATAAAATATCTATATATTGGATTTATTTTCCTCTTGTGAGCCAGATAATGTCAGCCATGTTTTCGTTGGACGGTATTTAGGTACAAAAAGAAAATAAAGAAGTAAAATCCAAAGTAACTCAACATATCTGGGTTTAAATAAAAGCGGTGGACTTTATCTGGACTCGCTCAACAGTTTCAGGCTCCAGCTAAAGAAAACACTCCCAGAAGATGGATAGATTCATTTTAGGCTGGTGAGCCACACGCTGAGAATCACAACAAGCTACTTCAGGCTAAAGCAAAACAACTGATTATCTATAATAAACCATCTAATTCTTCAGGGGTTGTTTGGTTTTTTGCAGGTAGATGAAAACACTCTGCTGTAGGTTTGTGTTACCTGAAACTAAAAAACAAAAACTGCCAAACGAACATTAACATTTTGTTTTTAAAAGAAAAAGAAAAGCATTTAGACTGATTTTAATCTTCTAATTGACCTGGAGTTTTTTTCTCCAGCCTGTTACGATAACAGATGTTGCTGAACGATAAATTGTCCCATAAGGTATCGCGATAAACAATAATATTGTTGCTTTGAGACAATTTTCAGGTAATATAATGATAATAATGCAAGAACATTTTCTCAAAGATCAATAAACTTTAAATTCTATTGAACATTTAACACTGAAACTGGAATAAATTTTAAATATACAAAATAAATAAACAAAACAACAAATGAGATGAAGTATGAAGTCTCTGTAAACAAAACTGTCTGTCAAAAAAAGGTTTAATTGAGACCAAAACACCAAACTGAAGATTTTAGTCATCCAGTTTTTGGTAGAAATCATAAATTGTTTGTTTTAATTTATCATGCGGTTAATTAATTTAATGATGACTGTGACAGACCTAGGTTAAATTGTTAACTTAACTGAATATGTATGCCGATGATACAGTGATGTACAACTTAGCTTCCTGGTTAGCATTGCGTTTGTTATTTCTGGCCAAAAATAGACATTTAAATTAAACTGAAACAAAATTTTATCAAGTTTGGAACCAAATACTCAACCAGAAGAAAGAAAAGCTCAACTAAAAGTGGAGTTTTACCTAATTGAGTATCTATCTTCCTGCCTGTCTGTCCATCAGCGTATGTGTAGCAGCATTGTTGTAGTTAACACAACCTCAGACAGGCTGATAATAGAGCAGCTGGAGCATGAAATCTCTCAGAAAGGAGGATGAGAGAGAAAGAGAAAAAGACAAGCCAGGCCAGGCAGAGACACAGATAACAGAAGGATGAAACCAACATCTGAGTACAGAGAGAGAAACCAAAACGCATAAGAACAGAGGAGTGGGGGGTCGCCGTTTGGGCCCAAAGAGTGCGACTCAGGGTCACAGCGAGAGGGCAAGCAGGATGGGGCCGAGCGGGGAGAAAGAAACAGACACCAAATTCATTGTTTTCATTGTCTAATTTGAAGAGGGAGACGGTTCTGGACGGACGGGGGAGGAAGAGAAGCAAAAGCCATTCGCATGTTCCCACTACGGAGTTCTGGTTTTAAAACGTGAGACTGGTTCGTCTTCAGAGCAGCTGGATTCCCACAGCTCCAAATGCTCTTTATTTACATTCCTATAATTCAGCTGCTGGTTTTTTTCTTTTCATTGAAACTGTCCACGAATCATCTGATGACCTCCGAGGGTCATTTAGATGTTACAATAAAGTGATAAAAAGATCCAACATCTGGTGACGAAATCTCAACTTTTAACCCGACTTTGCTTGACTTTTTAGAGAAGACTCTACTGGGACTTAGTTTACTTTATTTAAAGAGGCAAATGTTTTTAGTTGCTATGGGAGATTTCTTATTTCCTCAGAAAGCCCTCCTCTCTGCCAGAAACCTTTTTCCTCAACTTTTAGTCTGACATTTTCCATCACAGCTTTTATTAAATAAAAAAATTAAACAATATACTTTGAAGGTTTCTGACTTGGAAAGGAAAACAATGTTTTTAAGATTACAGTTCACTATTAGACCTTCCACCTTAAAAGGCAACAAATTTTAGGTTTTGGCATAAAATTAAAAGCCAATCCTCTAAAATATTTGCTCCATAAACATAAAACAGCTCAAACTTAATGCCAATATGTGGATAAAAATCATACTTTTAGTTTATTTAGTACAATTTTTCTATTTTTTTTGGTGCTTGCGAAGCCTGAACAATTAATTGCGATTAATCATGATTAATTGATTTTGAAATAATCGTCAACTAATCGAATAATCAATCGTTTACTGGAGGATACAGACTCAACAACACATTTAGAGTTGTTATTAAAGCCAAACTGTACAAAACGTAAATACACTTTTTATTTAAGATATATAAAAACATAGTAAATATATTCTACAAAAAACTCCTCAAGTAGCAGTTTTAGCTTCACCTGGTTCAAATTTTGTAAAAAAAAAAAATAAGAAAACTTAAAAAAAAAACACATTTTGCTATTCAGTTATTAATTGGTTCATCCAAAAATTAACCAGTAGAATAATCTACTGCATTGACATTAGGCCAATACAGTAGAAGCATTTTATTGCTAATACTTTGCTACAAATGATCAAACATACACTAAAGGACTGCAGGGAATTCTGGGTAAATTCAACCAAAACAAACAGATTAGCGTTAGCAGCAGAACAGGACAAAAGAAAAATCCTACAGCGATTAAAATCTGACACTGCTCCATTTTTATTTACATTTTGTGAAGAAGGAAGTTGCGCTCAATGTCTTCTTCAGAGGTTTTTGTGTTGTTTCCTTCAAAGGTTCTTTGAGCAGCGCCCCCACAGGCGAGGAGGGGAACAGGTTTCTTAATTAGTTTGGTTTATTTGACACAGAGCAGTTGACAAATGCTCTGTGTCAAATGTTGCAATTTTGGTCCTAAATCGAACCGGGTCTACCAGTGTGAAAACAACTCACTGGATTATACTGAATGAACAGAACATTTGATGATTAAGTATCTTTATGTATTAATATGCAGTTGATATTCAGAATAAAACTAATTTGTACTGTAAAATTTCTTTTTTTAATGGTCTAGAAAGTCGCATAAAAAAAAAAAAACGAGGTCCAACTCTTGCAAAGATCCTCTGCCGGGATTTTGACTTAGAATGAGACATGAGAAAGACAGGATATGATAATTCAGTGTTATTATGATACATCATGTATCACTGTTAGATTTAATGGAACAATCTTTTCTTTCTGAATGAGCATTGTTCATGGGAGTCAGACCCTTGCAGACAGGATGTTGCAGCAGTAACTTGTTGCAGAAGAGCTAAAACGTCTCTCTTCTGGTCACATCATGAATGAAGCAAGCAAGAGTATGTCATAAAATGTTCATTTTCTGGGCTGTTTCCGCTTTTCTCCTGCAGCGTTACATAAACTTTTCAGACTGGTGAAGCAATCTGAAAACGGTGAAAAAGGTTTCAACCATAGATCTTTGAATTTTTTGTTAGTTTCATTGGATTTTATTGCTAAACAGAGTTTAACTCTGTTTCCTGATGACCACAGCGAGCCCCCGTCTAAATGTCCCAGGCAGAGGCTAAATTTATCCACAGTCAGGGGGAAAAAAGGCTAAAAGCCCCTGATATAGTCTGCATAAACAGACACTGCCTTTATTTCTGCTCCAAGTGCACTGACTCTTTAAGAATGGCGCTGTATATATATCCAACAAAATGTTTCACGAACATGTTTACAACTGTTTTTTTTAATGACTTCCTGTTGCACGTTCTCACACTCCCACACACTCACAGGCTCTGCTCGGCTGGGAGGTCGCTGCCTTGCCCATTGGCACGGCGGTGAACCTTACACAAGAAGAGGAAGTCTTTCATTTCTACCCTCATTAAGAGAATTAGCTCGAGATTCCACCACACACCATGAATTTAGATAATAAACTTATTTTTCCCACTAAATGTCAACATTTAAAGCAGAAATTAAACTGTCTTCATGTCTGCACAGAAAATCCACGTTATAAATGGTAACGCTATACTCTGAAACTAAAAATATAACCAATATCAAGCCCAAAACATTCTTATCACTTGAAGTCTGTAAATGATTGCCAACTATCCCAAAGTTTGATGAATGGAAGAGGCAGAAAATGTAGGTCTGATATGCAAACCAGTGAACTTTTACCACCATAAAAACCTGGAAAAAAACAATCTTTTATTGGAATATCACTGGGAAAGCACTGTATTCATCCAGCTAATGGTTTGCATAATAAACTCTGTAAACAAGCACACAGCACTGCATTTATACACAGTGTCGTTCATTAAAAATACACAAGATTAAGAAGTTAAAAATCCTTAAAACTCAATTTATTGAAGTTGTATTGATGGATGAACATTAGTTTAAAGCAGGAAAGTTTAATTTTGTCCGTAATTTCTACATGTGGGTCATCTCAGTGGGAAATTTTCTTCCTAAAATGTTTTTGCAACCAACAAACTGCAGTTCTTCAAATGGCTACAAGGAGCAAAACTTAGCTCACTCCCTTTTTTATGGTAAGATCTTTTAACATTTAATAGCCATAAGGGTGTCTTTAAATCAAAAAGTTACTAATAAATTATTTCTCCTTAAAATGAACAGATATCCAAATGGACATCAATCATATGCGCAGTGAATATTTCAGTTTTCACCAACATTATTCGTCATTATTACACTACAACTATCCACAAATACATTCTACCGGCTTAGAATGAACATTATCATACATATTAAAGTAGAAATTGAATCTTTACAAGGAGAAACTTCCACTCAGTTTGGATTTAAATTGGAATTAGCAATCGGTTTGTTTCTCATTAAATTAAAAACAGCTTGCCATATCTACTTGCTGCTCATTCAGAGTCTTATGTTAGCGCGCCAAACAAGCAACTGCATGAGATTTGTTCGGCTTTTTTTCACTGTGATTAAAACAATCACAATTTCACTGGAATGAACAAGTTCCTCCCTTTGGAGCGGTATCCGGTCCGCTTGGCGTTCACACACGTATTCAAACCGCACCAGAGTTCACTTCAACCAAACCGATATCTAGGTTTTTAGGCGGACTAGAGTTCACTTTTTTGGAGTTCGATTACACATTCAATCCTCTCCAAATGAACCGAACTTTCTATAGAGATGCACCAATCCAATATTAATATCAGTATCGGTCCCGATATTGAAAAATATTCTAGATTGAGCATCGATGACATCCATGGGGGCGGATCTATTTAGTCTAGTTCTATTCGTTGAGCTCTGAGTGACATCACGCTTTATTACTTATTTTACATTTTATTTAAAATTGATCATTTCATTTTCTGAACCATCTGGAGGAAGCTTTGTTGCAGTTTATTTTTTATGTTTGAACAAAGTAGGCAACCCATTATTTGTTTCTGTATTATTTATTTTGGTTGTTACTCGGCTGAATGGTTTTTAAATGTTTGACCAAGCTTGTGAAGCTATTGGTGTATTTTAGTGTGCTGTAGTGGTGCAGAGTTATCAAATAAACATGTAATTCAGTGTGTTTAAAAAAGAGAAACGTTTTAAAACGATGTAGCTCTGTTTTTCTGTTTCAGATTGGTATCGGCCCGTACTAAACCTCAGATATCGGAAGTGAAAAAAGTGGATCGGTGCATTCTTACGTTTTAAACAAACAAACTATAGATTGATTGAAACGGATTAATCAGACCTGGTGTGAATGCAAGAAAAAAAAGCTGCTCCTGCTCCAACATTTCAGACCGTCTGGCTAAAGATTGATTTGTCTGGAGCGTTTTTGGAGAGACGCATCCTTTGAGAAAGTTTCAAATGAAACGAGACGTTCCACAATGAGCAGAACCAAGCTGCACAAACACCGGACACAACCAACCAAAGGTTACAAACACAAAGTAACACACACAAAAATAAAAAATTAAAGAGAAAGTCAAGCAGAACAGACACACAGCTCCCTGCCTCACACACAGATAGTAGTTGTTGCTTACATAGACGCTCTTACCATCCTGTAAACTGCAATAAAGCCAAACACACACACAGACACACCGTAAATCTCACCGTAATACGCCCTCCGAGTGTAGGGGTGTGTGTGTGTGTGGATGTGTGTTTTATAGGTGCTGTAAATTTGGCTGCCGGCGTTGTTTTTATCAGCATATTCGCAAGCTGTTTAGCCAACGGTGCAGATGTCACTGTTACAACCACACACATGCACACACACACACACACACACACACACACAGGGCGTTTGACGCTGTTTATACAGTGTGGTATGTGTGTCTAATCCCATCTAAATTCACCTGGCTGTGTGTGTGTGTGCGTGCGTGCGTGCGTGCGTGCGTGTGTGTGTGTGTTTGTGTGTAAGCACCATTTGCATCTGCCTGCGTAAGCCCGACTCGTTTTCAAACTTATGCGTGTTCGCAGTGTGAAGGTCAGCGCAGGAGTGTGAGGAGAGTGTGTGCGCGCTCGCCGATGTGTGTGTGAGTGTTATTTGATTAATGCTGAGAACCGTGGAGTGTTTAGAAAGAGGTCGTGACCTTTCAGCTTCCATTCAATCAGACAGCGAGGCAGAGAATACCTCCATCCTCCTCTTTTTTTTCCCTCTTGCCCCTCTCTTTCTTCTGGCTTTTTTTTTTTTTGGGCCCCTTGAGAATCTGATAAGCCTTAGTCAGCACACACACACAAGACACACACACACACACTTCACTGATATGCTCACACCAAATGCTAATAAAACAGAGATACACGTTTACCTGAAGTGCAGGGATGACGCCTAAGCGCACCGGCTCAACGGATTTTAGTGTTTCATGTGGAAATTGGGGATGATTTTAGAGGTTTGGTTGAGAAAATAAGAATAAACTGAAAAATTTTCATTTATAAATGTTTATGGACAATCACACTGCTACTGGTAGTGACCGATAATGACGAAGCACCTTGATAAAACCAGTCCTGAACAGAGAGTTAAACGCAATAAACCATCAGTGATTGCCCAGGTTGATGGTCTAAAATACCTTTAGTCCAATTAAGAAAAAAAACAACTAACTTTTTTAATCTTACTACAAAACATTTCCTTAAGGATACACAGAAAATTTCATCATTTATTTACATCATAGAGTAGAAATAATGTGTGAACATAATTAAACTCTTGACTCTAAACACGTTTTATCAGATTTTTAGCTTTTTTTACCGATTTAATGTTTGTTGCTTCATTGTTGGACGTAATGGTTAAATCGATCAGCTAAGCACATTATTACAATCAATATAAAATCATTAATCGTCCCTCCAGGACACCTAAAGTTTAGTAGGTGTTTTAAACGCATCTACTAAACTGAATTCACTTATCATTCGCACAGGTTCGTAAATTTTCCAGCAGTTATCGCAACGTTCTTGTTTCCAACCAATCATCTTAACGTTTTCCTTCTTTTGCAACCAATCACTGAAACCCGGCTGAATTTCGCTCAATCACCTTCCAGCTTAACTTCCAGTTTCATGACGTCGCCTGAAAGTTTAACCTGAAATATGAAAGCATGTTTTGTGTTTTGGGAAAGAGCGTTTTGAGATGTTCTGTATGATTTCTGACAAAGTGTAAATATTCATGTTAACTTGAATGACCAATAAGGGATTCTTCTTTTGAACTTTGAAAACTCCTCAGGATATTTTATTTACATTAAAGGTGCCTCTTCAAGAAGGCATTTATAACATTATTTGAAATTTAATATAAACGGTTCCTTAAGTTTATGTGCAGCAATTCCTACTTTTTGTAAGACCAGATAATGGCAAATAAAGAATAGCAACTTTTTGAAAATCAGTCATTTTACTCCACAACAATAAAAAAAAACATCACAACATCTTGGAGGAACTGATGAATATTCTTTTAGACTATTTAATCAATTTATTATTAGCTGTTTTTTATTTTTAAATACTCTGAGAACGCGCTTCAGCTGCACAAAACCAGATGCCTTTCTTAAAGATGTATGCCTTTCTGCAGTTGTAAAAAATAAAAGTCAATTGTAATATCAGATATAATAGCAACTCCGCTCGATTCTCATCTACCTTCAGCGCTCTGTCTGGGGTTTCTCCCATTGAGCTAAATTTCAACCAGACCAATCAAAGGAGGAGAAGGAGAAGTGAGATCGATGACACTGTTTTTAAAAATAAAAAGTGATTTGCCTGTTGTTGTAGTTTGACCAAAATGAACAGAGTTATTGATTTTATTTTGGTCACACTTCCAAATGCTGAGCTAATAAAATCGGAGCAAGAGGAATGCTGAAGACATGTTATTGCAGGCAAAGATGTCGTTTGATTGGTCACTTCTGGCTTCGCAGTGGGAGATGATTGACGTAGATTTCTTCACAATCGATACAAACGTCACAGCCAAACATTTGCAGTATGGCAAAATTAAAACTTCACATTTAAATTCAAAAGGTACTTGATTGATCCAAAAGGAAAATTAAACTTTTGAACAAGAAATTGGAGTTTGTTCTAAGTCAATACTTTCTTAATTTTGATTAAAAGGTTCCACTCATAACATGGGAAAAATGTCTTGTTTAATCTGCACTTTTTCTTTAAGTAAATTAAGTATTTATTGACTTCATGCTGAAAAGTTGGTTCTAATTAGAGGTGGGCAAAGTAGCCAAAAATTTTATTCAAGTAAGAGAAGTCCTACTTCAACATATTTTTACTTTAGTAAAAGTAAAAAGTAGTCATCTGAGAAATTACTCAAGAATTAAAAAGTATTTTAAAAAGTAAATTGTTCATGCAAGTACTGAGTAACTGGTCAAATTATCAATCATTTAATATTTAAAAATTACATATTCAGATGGACCAAAATATAAAGTTAGGTGGAAATTTTGGTATTTTAAGGACAAAAATAACAATAATTCATATGAGTAACAAAATATAACAAAATCAGGCAAAATAAAATGTTTCCAAATCAGTTTCTTTCAATAAAAAAACTAAATCAACTTTAACAAAAACCACAGGTGTGTAGTAAATGTTTGGTTAAAACAAAAAGTTTGTTTGTCACTCAGTGGAAAAAAAAAATCCAGTAATTTTACTCAAGAGTAGAAATACTTCATAATGAAATTACTCAAGTGAAAGTAAAAAGTACAGCTCAAGTAAATATAACTGAGTAAATGTAACTCAGCTTGTAAGTCAGTTTTGTCTTATTCCACGTGTACTTAGATATTTGCTCTAAAAAATAAACCAAAATACTTGGTAAAAATTTTATGTTTTTACAGTGTAGCAATGATTGTAGCCAAAAAGCCACGGAAACCTTTCAGATGAAATGTCTTCAGGTGATGAGATGCTCTACAACTACAAATTGGCGATAGGTGAGCTTTTATCCAACCATCTCGTCTGAGTCAACACTTTCTTTTTTCCTCATGTTTTCCCCCAGTCATCTCTTTCCCTTCCTCCTCCACTATCTGTTAATTTGCTCTCCATCGCTCTCTCTTTGAACCTCTCCTTTAGCCCCTGCAGCCCCAGCCAATTACCCACTGTTTGTCCACCCGTTTTCAATAAAACACCGCTTCCCTCCCTCTATTCCTTCCCCTGCTTCACTCCTTTTTTATTTCCTTCCTCCCTTCGTCTACCCCTCCCTCTTCCGTCCACTCCTCCCGCGCCCCCTTCGTTCTCTTTTTTCATTTTTAATTAACTTCTTTTGTAACTTAGAGGCGACCCCCCTCTCCGTTCCTTCAACATGCCTCTTGCACTCCCACACTCGCCTCGCCGTTCTCACAAACACACACTCGTCAGTGTGGGGCCGCGGCGCAAAAACGCACATGTAAATGGAGGTTAAACATGCTATTTACATATCAATTACAGCCAGACACCGAATCAATGATTAATGCGATCTTAGATTAGCGCAGAGCTGCTGTCTGCGGGCGTTTCACTGCTGTGTCCAACCAGTTTAAGATTTCATAAATTTGATTAAGATTTGAAGGGTTTATATTCAAAGCTAATGGATTTTGATTACTTTCGGTCCTTGAATCACTGACTTGTGTCGGCTGGTATCATTTAGGGATAAACTCGCAGTTTTTCTCTGCTGTCTGACTGGAAGCTGGTGTGTGAAATGTGAAGATTTTACACACTAGATTAAGATTTAGTCAAATCAAGGGCGTTAAAAAATGATGTCTTCTAGGACAGTTTTAAAGAAAATAAATATTTATTGCTTTTACTGGAATAAATACACAAAAACAACCCAAATAGCTTTAATCCAACATTATCCAGGCCTGAATTAGTTTGATGAAGATCACAAATGAAGATAAGTGACGAAGTACTCTTAAAATACATTTAATTATTTTCTTCAGACACTCCAGGAATAACAAAGTGGCCATAACCAGTTATGGCCACTTTGGCAGCCAGATGTTTGAATATTTCTCAAATTATGCATAATCTACTGTTACTATGAACTTTCTTCATGAATATACTTTTTGATGGTCATTTCTAAAACTCTGCAGTTCAGTTATGCTTCATTTTAAGCTCTTGATAATAAATTCTGGTATTTTATCATTTGGTTACTTCAGATTGGATCATAAAATTAACAGTTTAAAACACCTAAACTTCAGACTTAGATTTCTTTAAAGCCTTTTTTGCCCTATGTTGTAGAAATTAACCAGGGTTTTACTTTCCAAATGTTTTTACACTAATTGACATGACATGGGAAAGTGGCATTTTTACATTAAATTGTTGTACCATTGGATTTAGCTGAAGTTAGCATTCAAGCTAATTGCTACATGCGCTAGAAAATAAATTTTTTGTGTTTCAGTCATGAATTAGAATATTTTAGTTAAATAATAGGTTACACAGAGTTTATAAGATAAAAGATGATTTAAAAAATGCTAATTTTAAGTATCTTCAGCTTTTATCAGGTTGCATGTCAAACTACTTAGCTAGCTCTTTATGAGACATAAGATATAATCTATATACATTGTTCAGTATAGATTTAAAATCAATCAGTTAATCAAACAGTTTATATAATTACATCAACTATTTAGCGAAATAAAGTTTTGTGCTTATATTAATGATTATTTGAGCCTCCAAACTTGTAAAACAGGTTAGCTAGGTAAAACCGCTAGCTAGCTGTCAGACTTAGCTTCTTACATCTGCCTGTAAATATTTACATTAACACATAATTAAAGCAATCCTTCAATCAATATGATATGAAAAATATTTTAAATTGTTTACTTTTTTTATATTCAAAATTAAATAATCTGCTAAATCTGTGAACTGTAAATCTGGAACATTAAATCTGGATTTAAAGCTCAGTGTAGATTTGAAATTAGTCAAATCAAAAGGTGTCTATAATTTAATCAATGATTTATAGACAGAAACTTTTGTGCTTCTGTTTATGGTTGTTTGAACCTCCAAGCTAGTAAAAATCATTAGCTAGGTAACACAGCTAGCTAGCTGCTGCAGCTAGCTTCTTATGGCCGCTTGTAAACATTAATATTAACACATGATTAAAGCAACCTTTAAACCATTATGATTTAGCTAAATAAAAAAATCTTAAAAATCTTTGCTAAACAACTTAACTTGTTAAAAGCAAGAATTTTGACTCATTTTTCAATTGGAAATTAAATTATCTGCTAAATCTGCACAATGTAACATCTATATTTTAAAAATACAATTTGATCAGCCTGATAGCCAAACTTACAACTGAAACATTGTTTGTAAAAATAAAAATAAAGCTGGAGGCAGACTGCCAATTAGCAGAAAAAATGGTCAAATGAAACCATTTAAAGTTAACACAACAGAACCAGACATTTCCTATATAAAGCGGCCTGAGCCATAATTAAAAAACACAGTTAATGAATGAACAGTTCGGGTCTTTATGAGTGACTGCTCTGTGTTTCACTGTGCTTTCATGTTACAGTATGTGGTTTTATTGGCTTCACTGTGCTTTTATGTTAGGTTGCAGTATGTGACTTTACAGGCTTTACCTGTGGTTTAATTTCACTTTATTATCCTCCTGCAGGGAATTTATGCGTTATGTTTTTACTTTGATTCTTTATAACTCACACACAAGTGTGTTTTTATTAACATCTTGTCAAAGTGAAGCCATACTATAGCGTAATTTTACTTAGAATAAACATTTTTTCCACACAGATTGATGTGACACTAATATGTCAAGTATGTAGAGAAATAGCAGGAACAGAAATAAGAAAGAGAAATAAAAAGACTCCGAAATGTTGCACAAACTGGGGCCAGTTGTATTGACACAAGCAGGGACACCCACCAAACAAACACACACACACACAGCATGAAGGGCTTTTTGACAGTGAAGTATGTATTGTTGCATTGTTTCCTTTGAGTAGAAAATTACAGTGGGCCGTATCGCTTCAATGACAAGCTATCAAAACGACAGCATGTCTGCCAGCGCGCACACAAACAGCAGCATTCAGTGGGAAATCACATATATGGGCAAGTTAAGATGCAAATACACTCACACACAGATGTACCGTGCTGCTCCTGAATGACAAGCTCGTGGCTAAAAAAGCAACGTCTTCACATATTCACATGAGGAACCCTTCCTGCTGTTGATGACTGACAAAAACAACAGAGAGGGCTTTACTGGCTGCAAAAAATGTAAATATAAGGACAGAACAAGTCATTTTTATGCTAATGCACAGGTGTGGGTAAAGTTTAGTAAGTCGGAATGACATTTTAAAATACCATTTCTGATTCTGGCATGGCAACGTTGAGGAAGAGCGTAAATGTTAACTTCAAAAGCGGAGCGTTTCAAGGGTTCATTGTGTTTCATAATAGGACCACAGAGAGATTTGGGTTTTTAAAGTGAAAGGACGCGGCTTAACCAACCAGAGTGAAGATCATCTACTGAGAAGACAATGGAGGATATAAAACAGACAACTGTTGATCAAAACTAGCTCTTTGTGTTGGTTTGGGGCTGAAGGGGGGAAACTCCCAGCCCGTCATTCAGTGGGAGTTTGGCTGCACCGCGGACAGGTCACCACTGTCAGAGCACCCACACACCAAGAACAAAGGAGCAATTTAACATCATCACTGAATCAACATTCATGTTTCTGGACTGTTTGAGGAAGACGGACCAGCTATCAGTTCACCGCTACAAGTTTCCAAAGACTGGAAGTCCTTTGAATAAGATGCAAGAGAAAGAACCAAAGTTTACTCCAGGTGTTTGGAGCGCAGATGGTTCAAGTCAACAGGATGAAAGAAAACTCCTATGGTACATTGACAGAACTTTTCCAATCATTTAGACCACTCAAAAACACACTGAACAGTTTTTTCTCTTAACCCATTAACTCTCGCAGTCCACAAAACTTTAAATTCTCCCCTCAGAAACAAAACATCTTAATGTATATATGTCACCTGAAATGAAAATGTCAGTCTCTTTCTTAGCTCATTGTCTTCTTTGTTCATCTTAACGAGAAGGTGTTGCCGTTTTGTAAATGCGTTTTGATTCCAAGCTTTCCAATGAAACACATGGAAATCAAAAAAGTTGTTCTTTAGTACCAAGTGTTGTGTGTATTAAAATTTCAGGGATATGTGTAATTTACAAGCATAATAAAAGAAAAATCGACCTGAGTTGGTTTCGCAGAAACAAAAATCCTCTTCTGCACTAATCAATACGAAATAATCCGCCCATTTCAATCCCTCGTATTTCCAGATTAAATCATTTTAAATAAAAGCAACAATAGCAGACGTTGAGCTGAGCATTACACGCAAGCAAAGTGGTAAAAACGAAGAACAGTTCTCCCCAACTGAGACTCGTTCACAGCTTAGAGCCGTTTAGTTCATCTGTCTAGAAAGTCCACTTTGTTTGGGGAGGTGTGAACGCGTAATCAAACTCTTACACATTTCTGTTTACATTTCGTGAAGAAGAAAGTTGTGCTCATGTCTTTTTTGAAGGTTTTTGTGTCATTTCCTTCAGTGGCTCTTGGCGAAGCGCCCCCACAGGTGAGGAGGGGAACAGAAACAGCAAAAGAGGACTGGCTGACTTTGACATATTTGCGGAGGTAGATTGGATCGGTGGATAAGATCGGTTTCACATGCAGGTATCAGCCAATCGTCGATCTCCAAGAATTAATGAAGATCAGGGCTGATTTATCAATTAACTCAAATCTTCCACCACTGAATTCAAAGATGTGAATTTTATCAATAAAACAAGAAGCAATTATTCCGTCACAAAAACTACATTTCATAATGTAAATATAATCACAGCAAACTAACAAAATTTAAAGGGATTTCAGAGATATACACTTTGTGATATATCGCCTGAGAAAGTAGGAGAAACAGCTCTAGTCACAAAACGTTTGTGTTTATATCACAGCGCATACACTATGAAACTGAATTGTAATGCATTCATAGATAAAATTTGTAGCATGTATTTCTTAAAATGGAGTTTGTAGTTTTTATTACAATACAAATAATTTAAAACCATAAAACTTCACATTGAATGAAGGTTTTATTCCCCAAGTACTATATCTCAACCGAGACTTTTTTCAAAAATAACGTTCTCACTTCTTTATTTATGCTTCAGTAAATCTAGTCAAACCACAGAGGGGCAAATCCAGAAAATCTCTCTTGTTCCTGGAAAAGGCTCCTGTAGCGGAAAACAAATCTTTATAAAGTCATCCACTGTGTCAAAACTAAAATGCTGGAAACCAATTTTTCTAATCCAGTACACCAGTCCAACACCGCATACATTTGTGGCGTTGTGGTTTATAGCCAGCTACAAACACGCGCTGTCAATATTCGAAATAATGAGAAACTTCACTGATTTTAACAGCATAATTTGTTTCGGGTCAACCGACTTTCCCAAATTCAGGTGAAGACTTCAACTCTTGATGAGAGAAATCTGTAATTTTCATGACTAACTTGTCAAATCCCGATCTGTGTTTGGCGGAGAGTGTTTGTTATAACTTCATTTTCTTGTCCCGAATCTTTTTATACGTAAACAAAAGAAGAAACAACAGAAGTTTGGAAAGTTGGCAGTCGACTGAAGCGCTAACATGTTTGTTTGCTCACACACACACACACACACCCACACACACACTTAGCCCAACTGATGAGAACTCCTTCCTCCATAAACGTCTCAGTCGGTTTAACCACTGTTATTATTCTAATCATGATGACATGTTTCTAAATGGATTATTATACGTTTGCATTAATAACAAGCTGTCTGGGAAGGATTTTTGACGCGCGGGGTGGTGATGAGCGCACGCCCAAACGCACACACACACACACACACACACACACACACACGCACACACACACACACACACTCTCTCTGAAAACCAGGCGCTTTCTTAAAAACTGAAAAATGGAGTATGTTTTGAAGGAAAAGCGTCTTGCATCTGTTACGAGAAAGAACACTTGTAGGCTTCCTGACATGTTCCTACACTCCTAATTACAAATTACAAAGTTTTAAGTGATAATTTGGTGAAGTTGCTGGTGGGCGACACACACGTGGAAGTGCATGTATGCTCTTGTCATGTTTTTAATTGATTTCTGCTATAATTATGTTTGTAATAACACACTGACAAACAGACACTCTGCCTCTCTCAGAGTGGATGATAATTACGTTTTCTTCCTGTTTTTATTAATAACATGTTGTCTGTTGGGGGAGCGCACACACATCACCCGTCATCCCCTCGCTGCCCTCTCTTTACCCTCTCTCAACTCTTCTTCTCCGCTCTCCTTTCATCTCCTCCTTCGCCTCTGACCTCCTCGTTCTCCTCCTCCTCGCTGTCTCTCTCTTTGATATCGCGGCTCACGGACGCCGCTCGCCGTAAACTGTAAATCTGTCGCCCGCTTTTCTTTTTCTTTCCCCTCTTAAAACGCGCGCGCGCGCACCTCTGACAAGCTGTCACAATAAATAGAGATAAGACCAGGTGGAGGGAGGGAGGAGTAAATGACAAGAAGATTGAATAAAAAACAGAACGGAGAGGTGGAAGAGATAAAACGAACAGAACAGGGAAAGAAAGAGGGAAGAAATGGGATTAAACTCAGCGAGAAGAGGAGGTGAGAGGAAGAGTTGAGATATGACGAAGGGAGGAGGTGGGATAGAAAGATTACCAGGTGAACGAGAGGAAAAGCTGTTGCGACACTCCCTAATGCAATTTCTAAACCAATCTGCTAAGTGCACCTAAGAGACTGTGTGTTTGTGTGTTGAAGTGTGTGCTCACAGGAATCTAATAATCTTGTTGCAGACAACAACCCATCCTCCTTCATCTTTCACCTACTTCAACCCTTCATGTCTCTCTGCTGCTTGGACTGCTTCCTCTATAAACCAGACACATCTGGGGAGGGAAAAAAGCCGTTTCTAACAGCTGCTCACGCCAAACCGGAGCTGTTTTACTGGGGAAAATGGAGGTTTGTAAAAACAAGTTTAAAAAGTGTTCAAATAAACAAACTCTGTTTCTCAGAGTTTTTGGTACATGAAAAACTGTAAAGATTAAAAATGTACGCTTGTTTTTGAAATGGTGTTACGGTTTTTTAAATACTTTTTAAATATCTGAAGGAAAATGAAGCTGAAATTCATTAGTGCAACGCTACTTGACATCCTATTGGCTGTCGCTTGAAAAGAAACCAATCCAAGAGCGCCATTCATTTTCCTTGTCTCTGATTGGCTGCATCTCTAAGGGGAAATAAGGAAGACTGTATTCTGCAGAAGTGCTAAAACGGTTTCCACTATGCGTATTGATGCTTATTACGCTATATTTTATGATTTTAAATATTTACTCCCTAATTTACACAAAACCCCCCAAAACCTACATTTATTCTTTGTCATAAATGTGTATCCCAGACATTTTTTCTGTGTAATAAGATTTATTTTAGTTATATAACTAAATTTAGCTTATGTTTCATCTATATTGTGTTGTTAGGTATTTTTCTGTGATGAGATTTAGAGATTTTTGAAATATCAAAATGAAAGTTTCTCTTTACGCTGATGATTAACTGCTATTTATTTAAAATCACCAAAACTTTGCAACCGTTTCCTGCCCATGTTTCTAGGTATAAATTTGAACATGGGTGATTTTAGACCCCCTCATTCTCCTCAGCGTTTCCTCAATAACATCTTCTTGCTTTATCAAAAGTTTCAGATGCATTTCATTCATTAAAGCACCGTCATTTGGACTAACCACACATAAAGAGTCTCACCAGTCTGTCTAATCTTTTGCTGTTCCAAACCAGAAGGCTAAAAATGTTGAAGATAATTAACTCAAGACCAAAAAACCTTTAGCTTATAATCAGTTTATATAAAAATTAAAGTTATTTACTGATATTTTGCTGGTGGATGTACTTGAAATTGAGTATAAAAATGATCAGGACAACATTACTTTGTTTCTGTGCCTAATAAATGAAGCTAATAATTATCTCTGTTGGGGTTACCATGCAGCTGAGACTCTGCCCTGCAGCTGCCCAGATGTTGGCTGCAATAAATAATTTAGATGTTGGCTCAACTAAAAAAGAAAGATGAAGAAACCAAAAAGAAACAGAGAATGCGCATTTTCTGTTTTTTCACGCAAACAAAGAGCAGTTTCAGTTGCTGAAAACTTGCAGACTGAAACAGCCTTTGTGAAACATTATCTATTTCCAACACACACACACACACTGACCTGCCTCTCCCCTCTCGATGTTTTGTTCAATCCTGACACACACACACACACACACACACACACACGCAGCAACGAAGAGGATCGGTTCTTTTCCATGGTGACAGAGGGTCATATTTCTTGCTTTGATCTTCACCTCTCCCTCTGTGATCCTTCACTCTCCTCTGTTTTCATACAGAAAACAGAGACAAGGGAGAGAGAGAGAGCATCTTTCCAGCGTCTCTCGTCCCGGCTGGTCGGTAGGACGGTAACTGAAGCATGAAACCACTTTTTCGGCCCCTGAGACACGCAGGCACACACACTCAGCCACCAGGTTGCAGGATGGCAAACTGTGAAAAACATTAAACTGAACACAAGATGTGAAAAAGCTGCTCACTTTGCACCAGACATGCTTGTGATAACCCAGGATGAGCCGAGCGCGTTTTAAAGAGACAGATTCAAACAACGAGTTGAAGCAAAAGCTTTTAAAAGGAAGAAACGAGTTCAAACCTGGAGTAAATGTTAAGTTGTTTATCTAAACATTTTATGTTTTAGCAGCTGTTACAACAGTTATTCCATCTACGCTTTTAAACTAAAAGTGGTAATTATTGTACTACTGTGCAACTTTAGTATTTATTAGTCATAACCAAATATCATGGAAGAAAAAGTCTCTTTAAAATCTGAACTTTTTAGACAATTAACATTTAAATAATTTTTATCCTGTGAAATTACACACTATATGATAATTTTTGGGCACCCATTTAATTCTTATAGTATTACTATACTTTATGCTTTATTTTTGTCCTCTTACAACTTTATTCTCGTATTACAAATTTTTGTCATTGTGTTACGACTTCATTCTCATAGTATTGACCATTTTTGTGGAATCATAACTTTATTCTCAAAGTATTACAACTTCATTCGCATTGTATTACCATATTACGACTTAATTATCAAATTATTACAACTGTAGTCTAATATTACTTTATTATTATGTTATTACCACTTTATTCTTGTGTCATTCCGACTTTATTCTCATATTATTACAACCATCATATTATGACTTTATTCTCGCACTATTGCATCTTTACTCTTGTATTATTACCACCTTAGTCTTGTATTATTAGAATTTTATTCTCATTACTGCAAAAACAAAATGATCTTGGTCTGGCCCAAATATTGGCCAATCAAATCACGGTGTTTTGATCACATGACACCAGTGCGTTGGGCTGGGCCAGAGGTGTTGTCTTTAGTTAGCATCTCACAACAGGAGCGTCTTCAGATGTGAGTAGCGCTCTAGTTGTCATCAGCTCAAACATTTCAGCCACTCAATAGTCAAATGTCCGTCAAGAAGTACCTGCTGAAATTATTCAGCAGAGAATAAATTGATCTGAAATTATCTTTGTTTACTTATCTTTATTAGCCATGCTAACCAGCTAACTGCTAAGAACCAACCAAGGCCTAGCGCAACGTGATTTGATTTGCTAAAAGCCACTCGATTTTTGGCTTGGGTCACCAGAAGGTCGTCACATTTGCACGCAAAGCTTTGCAGGTGAACTTGAAGTAAAAAACAAAGTTCATAAACTCGATGAATCTGATTCTACTGAGAGAACATTTCTTCCATAAAACACAAACCAAGTCTTCATTAAACTAGGTAGAAAGCGGCTTTATTAACTGACAATCGTTTTCAAGATAATCGGCAGCTACAGCTGCTTCAGAAACAACCCGACGCGATCCGATCGGCCGGCTGCTGGCCGCTAACACACTCCGTCACACTGCAGCGGGGTGACCTCGGCTCCCCGCCGGCCAACGCTTTAACCTTTATCAATTAACCAGCAGCACAAAGCGGAGCTGAAACCAGACACACAGACAGAAACGATGCGCACGAACCCCGGCGAGACACACAAAACCAAGCATGCACATGTAACCAGAGCCGGAGTGACAACTGATAGCTCTGTTTGTGCTTTCTAGATTGTCTCTCACACACACACCTCGACAAGCAGGCACAACAACTGACCACATTTCAGCCGGTGTGTGTTTTCACAAACCACTGTGTTCCATTAAAAAAACTTAATGCTCCATGCAAAAGAATGAAAAACAGCACAACGACAGAAAGAGTTCACGCTGAGTGTGTGTGGAGCTTCTTCTGCAACGCTTCAACAAACCAAAACGACTTCTCTCCCCCCTGAGTTACAGACAATACAACCTCCATCATCGGTGTGGGTGTGTGTGTGCACCGCTGTGATGCCTGTGTGTGTGTGTGTGTGTGTGTGTGTGGGCTCTAACAGCCTGTCGTGATAAGGAGAGCCCAGAATAACACTCCGACATCAGCAACCCTCCCTCCTGTCACTCACTATCGATTCTTCCTCTCACACACACCCGGACACACACAGAAAACCAAAGAGGTGACAAGGAAGTAGAAAACACTCCGTCGCTCTCGCTCAGATCAAACGCGGCCCGTCCTTCAATTAAAAACAACGTGAATACGGGCCAAACTTTAAATCGGGGTTGCCACACTTATCATACTTCAACTTCAGAATATTTGATTTCAAATTTACATGATTTTATTGTATTTTTTTTAAAAAACATAAAGAACAAACTTTATGTGCAGTATCGACCATTCAAAGAGTCGAACGTCAGGAAAAGTTGTTGGTCTGATTGGTTTATGGTCAAAATCACAAGTTTCAGATCAAATCTGTCTATGCTTTTCTTGGTTCCCTTCTGGCCAGGCACTCAATATGACTCCTCCAAGTCTTGGAAAGTTTTGCCAATTCAGAATCAGAGAGACACATTTAATAAACTCCTGACATGTTTAAATCTTCCTGCTGCACTACGTTTGATTGTCCATCTGCCTTTAGAATCGTCACATCCAGCTTAACAATGTTTGGCGCCACCCAGATGGAGAAATTCAACTTTCTTATGAATCTGGAAATGTTATCATGTACCTCACTTAATCTATTAAGGTCTATTTTTCACCTTCTAAGATGAGTGGGATTTTGTTTTTTGTTCATAATTTATTACTTTTGATCAATCAAAAATCAACTTGAAAATCAAGCTAATAAATGTCTAAATACATTATGGACGAAAGGGACTCTGCTAGTTTATTTGATAATGTAGACAGCATAACATGGGGTACAGTCTGGATAAATTACTGTTTTCACATGTTTTTTGTTCTTGTCATAAATTTTCATAATTTCAAAGCTTTACCAGGAAATCCGTCATATTTTCCAATAAACCTGCTCCAATCATTATCATCAGGGATAAAAAATATTCATAAAACAATCATCTTGCTCCTGCTGATTGATTTAAACTGTGATTGTTGCTTGTTGCAGGATCTAAGGCCTTGTTGTGTGTCTGCAACACCTCTGAGTGTTCACACCTCTGCAGGAGGCCACCACCAAAATTAGCCCAACAGTCTCCATCTAATGTCTGCGTTATATTTATTCAGTTAATTTTGCTCTATCACTTTAAAATCAGAATTAATTCAATTAAACCAGATTAGTAGCTCATTGAAAATAGTCCTTGTGAATTTGTAAACCAAATTGCCCCTGTGTATCACTGTTCAGACATTACTGATCAAACATAATCTGCTTCGTTGAGCAACTTTCTGCACACAAAGCCACAAAAAAGCATCGGAGGAATCTTGTTATATTGTTTATCTGGCAGCAGTTCGCTTACCTGGTAGAAAATAAAGACGACAGAAAAGATAAACAATTTATAGTCACTGTAATTCAAATTCAAAAAAACTTTATTGATCCCAAAGGAAAATTAAATAAAAGTGTAAGAACTCATACAGTCACTGAAGCTTGCATTAAGCTAACGCATTAATAGGGTAGCTAATTTTTGCTAACTTTGAAAAACATTGAGCATGCTTTGCTCATTGATGAATTCTACAGCGCTAATGTACTTACTTATTTTATAAAGTTTCATTAAATAAAGTTTAATATACATGTTCAAGTTTTGGTTATCAACTCTTAAGTTTTTTTCAAGATACACATTTACATTCGTGCTTTTATTCTGAAGTGGGTGAAGACTGTTTACACAGTCTTCTCCTCACGTTTACTCTATACCCAGAATGCATTGCTCCACAATAAACAGTTTAAAATCTACTGATGACCACAATGATCAATTAGGCTAAATTAGCAGCAGCATTAGCAATACCCCACAAATATAAAACTGAAACCATGAGTGAAAAGTTTGTTCCAAAGCGTCACTTCCTTTAAGCCTAAACATGCGGATAGAAGTGCAGTAACAAATTTGACCCTGTTGAAGGCGATAT
Source organism: Xiphophorus maculatus (assembly GCF_002775205.1). Taxonomy (NCBI): domain Eukaryota; kingdom Metazoa; phylum Chordata; class Actinopteri; order Cyprinodontiformes; family Poeciliidae; genus Xiphophorus; species Xiphophorus maculatus. The sequence continues at coordinate 25,242,066 of NC_036456.1, forward strand.
AACGTGTCGAAGTTAGCGTGTTAGCATTAGCTTCTGCTAAATTCCATGTTTATGTAGCTCATTAGCGTTAGCAGATCTAATGTTTAGGTTTAGTGCTTGACAGTTAACGCAACTAACGTTTTAGCTAGCAGCGTCGACTTCTAATCCACAACTTTATATAAATGTCAAACCAAAGAAATATTTCAGAATTTTTTAAGAAATCTGAACTGTGTTTTGTTGTTTTTAGTTCACTCTCACTCCGAGATCCTCGAAGGCTGAAGTTCTAAAACTTTTAGAACACATCCGATTTAAGTAATTAAGTCATCAACATGACTTTCTAGAACTGGATTTCCCAATTATTCAGACTCCTACAAACCCATAATTGCTAAAAAGTGAAGAAAAATAAATCAGTGGACTTAATAAAGGCACTGAGATGACATCATCGGCTTTAAATTGCTCTCCTAATGTTTGGTTTCTCAACAAGACGTGTGGGAATGTTGTTTTTAACGGAACAAATCTCACTTTTCCCCGTTCTCCCACCCCGGTGACGAGGCGGATCCTTAATAATCCCGCATCGAAACCACTTCAAATTAAAAGGAAACAAAACACAGGTCAACGAGAACCGTCGTCGGGGAGCACAAGTGGATTTAGGAGGTAATCGTGTTTACACACACAGAAACACAAACACTCACATGGATTACAGAGGAGATGAAGTATGTTGGAGCACAGCGGGAGTTTTCTTTCTCTTCGTTTGTGTGTGTTATTATTTAATTTCTCCGCTTTTCTTTTCCCAGAGCTTTAAAGAGGGCGAAACGGAGGAGGAGGAGGAAGAGGAGGAGGAGGAAGAGGAGGCATTAGAAGAATGTCAATATGATTGGAGGAAGAGGAGTGTGTGTTCGCTGCGCGTTCAGCAACAATAGCTCTCCAGCCGTGTTGTTCCATGTGCATTCACATGATCCATTATTACCTCTGACATGTACCGCTGGGCGAGCGAGGGAGAGAGAGAAATGACTGAGAGGAATAAAGAAGAGACAGAGATGCACCTGTGATTGTGTAAGTCAGCAGAAGACAAAAACGACAACATTCATTCCTTTATAAACTGCAGGACGGTGTGTGTGTGGCGGGGTGTGTGTGTGTGTTTGTCTGAAAGCAGAGGTCACACACCATGGATCCACAGCAACGCAACTCAGTTAATTATTAGCTGAAAACCATCCGTCTGTCATCTGCAACCGAAAAAAAGCCCAACTGGGACCAAAACCAGAGTTCCCAACAAAAGGAGAAATTCCCAGGACTTTCCAGGTTGATTCCAGGATGATTCCATGATTACAGTGAAGCCCTATAATGTTTTATACCTGATTTATTTTATCAGGGAGGAAGAAAAGGAAGAATCCGCAGAGCATTTCTAAAAGACTCTCCAGATTTGAATAAAGGAAGGAAGAAATAAAGGAAAGAAAAGGGAGGAAGGATTGAAGAATGGAAGGAAGAGAAAAAATAAGAAAGGATTGAAAGACAGAGAGAAAAAATAAAGAAAGAAAAATAAGGTTTGAGGGAAGGTTGGACAAAAGAAAGGAAGGAAGGATAGAATGCTAAGGTATGATGGAAAGAAGAACTAAAAGATAGAAATGAAGAAAATATGGAAGAAAGAACTAAAACAAAAGGAAAGGCAGAAGAAATAAAAGGAAGATCTAAAGAAAGAGAAAAGAAAGGAAGGATTGAAGGAAGTACTAAAGAAACAAAGAAAAGGAAAGGCAGGAAAATAGAAATATTGAGGAAACACTAAAGAAAGAATGATGAAGAAAGGATGGAGGAATTGAAGATGGAATGAAGGATGGAAAGACAATTGAAAGAAAGAAAGTCTGAGTCAAGGAATAAATGATGGGAGGAAACAGAGTGAAGCAACAAAGTAATGAAGGAATCACGAAGAACTGATGAAAGGAAGAAGATAAAGTTCTTTCTCTTTCTTTTCCATAACTGGAACAAATTTCCATGAAATTCAAAACTTTTCAGGAACTCTGAAGCGTTTCCAGGTGCTCAGGTCGCTGCTAGATGTTTCTGATCCAAACGGCTGAATCTCCATGGCAACAGGTTGCTGATGGACCCGTTCATTTAAATCATGTTTTGGTTAAAGCAGAGAAACACCTGAAACCTGCAGAAATCCGGTCCCTTCAGAACCAGAACCGCCCACAGACTCCATGATTAAACTGCTGCCCTCAGGATCACCAGAGGAGGACAGAGTAACAAAAGTTACTCTAGTAAGAGTAAAAAAGTATTTGGTAAGAAGTCTTCCCAGGTACTGAGTAACTGATCAAATTATCAATCATTTAATATTTAAAAACTACATAATCAGACGGACCAAAATATAACGCTGGTAACGGTGGAACTTTTGGTATTTTAAAGATAAAAATGACAATAATTCATATAATTAACTAAAAAATAACAAAAACAGGAAAAAGAAAATTTTCCAAATCAGTTTCTCTCAATAAAAAACTTCAGAAACTTTAACAGAAACTGCAGGTGTGTGTCTGTGTCTAGTGGATTTTTGGTTAAAACGTTAAAACATGTTTTTCATTCAGTGGGTAGAAAATCCAGACATTTTACTCAAGTATGAGTAGAAATACTCTATAATACAATTACTCAAGCAAAAGTAAAAAGTACAGCGTAGTAAAAATATTCCTAAAATACACTGTTTTCCAAAACGTTACCCAGTAAATGTAACTGAGTAAATGTAACTAGTAACTACCCAACCATGCACATTGCACTTAGAAGATTTCTCTCCAATATCTCACACATGCATGAAAATAACCAACCAATCAAATCAAAAGTCAGTGAAAATAAACCCAAAACATTTCTCCCACATTTCTCCGCCCGCACGATGTTTCGACTGCTTCCTTTCCAGAGACGAAGCGACGGAAATATCCCGCTCCGGTGTAAAAATAAAGCCTGTTATCAGTTCTGTTAACACAAACAGAGTCCTCTGCACGCTCCAAAAGAGACTCCTCTGCATCCTGCTGCCAAAAACACGCTCCGCTAATTAGCTCTGTTCCTCACAGCTGACTCAGAAAAACACCCAAATCTGGAGAATTCGACAAATTAAAACACTTCTAGCACCGATTACAGTAAGATAGAAACAAAGATTTTGCTCTTTTTAACAAGAGATTTCAAAACAAAGTGCAAAGAAACACTGGTTATCATCAGAAACAGAGGCTGTAGCGTGTGTTTGCACACTGACTCACACTGTAACGCTGCATTTCTAAGAAAACATCAACATTTTATTTGTTTTAAACATGCAAACCGTTTCTGCGACAGATAAAGACTCCAAACTGCACCTTGTTTGCTTTCTGTGGTCTTAGTTCTACAAAAAGAAACAAACTCGATTATTTTTCTTCTTCCTTTAACATCTCACACAACGAGCTGCAAAGTTAATCTAGAAAATAATGGATGATACTGATTCGCTGTTACGAGATCCATCCGTCCATCTTCTTTTTTTCTAACATCTCTAAACACACAAGAGGCAAACATGGCTGACCGAATCTCCATGTGATTTTTACAAAAAAAAAAAAAGAAAGAAAAAGTGTTTTTCTGTTGGTTGATGGGTTTATAGACTGAAAACAGTGGAAGTTTGTAGTTTTAATGCATTTAATTAACACTGGAAAGATTTTATTGTTTTTAGTATTTCACCTGCTGGTCACCAATCAAAGCAATCAACACAAAAATGGCAGATTCTGAACTGTTTTTAACAATAATCTGCACAAGCTCTACTTAAATATCTCACTTATTGAAGATAAATAACGTATTAAATGATATAATTACCTTCAGAAACATCATAAATTATTTTTAAAAAAAAACATTTCAAAGCTGCTAAATATTTATTTAACAGCTTCTTTTCCAAACATATAACTCAAACTTTAACTGAATTACTCTAAAAAATAATAAAAAAAACACTTATAGTGACAGTTTGGACTCTTTTATACATTTACTCTACAGTAAAAACAACAAAAACAGGAAACTGGTGCAACTTGGGTTCATTTTTTTCTTTCTTTCTTGAGCGGTGTAAAAACCACGTGACAAATAGAAGCATAAGGACATCATCTAAATGAGAATCCAATTGATTGATTTTAATCTTTTACATAAAGTTTGGACTCAATTGACTTGGAAAATTATGACTTAAAATTGCAATGCACATCCAGAATGATTCGGAACTTTGAGTCCTAACAGACAGATTGGGTCGAAATGGCGCACAACTCCTTCCTTTGCGATAAAAAAGGACAGAAAAATGACTGAAAGTTGCGCAAAGTGCGTTTCTCCCGTCCTGAAACTCAATACGTCTCCCTGAAAGTTGCGCTTTGAACCCAAACCGATCCCGGTTCTTTGATAGCTAATTGCAATATTTTTCCAGAATGAGTCGGAACCTTCATTTCGGATTGGGTCGAAGTGGATCGTAAACAGTACGGAGCCGCTTCCGCTGCAAGAACGACAAAAGAAACACTTTAAGTTGCGCAAAACGTGTTTCACCCGTCCTAAAAATCAAGTTGCATCCCTGAAAGTTGCGCTTCGAACCCGAACCGAGACGGTTTCTCTGCTAGAAAACATAATTGCAATATTTTTCCCAGGCGGAGTCGGAACCTTGAGTTCAGATTGAGTCGAATGGATAATAAACAGCGCGGAGCTACTTCCCCTGCAATAAAAACGACCAAAAACAAACTGTAAGTTGCACAAACACCTGAAACTCAAGTTGCATTCCTGAAAGGACCCGAACCGATTCGGGTTCTCTGCTAGCTGATTGCAATAATTTTCCAGATTGAGTTCAGATTGGCTCGAAATGGATACCAAATAGTGCACAACTACTGCCCTTGCAATAAAAACCACAAAACAAAAAGTGCAAGTTGCGCAAAGTGCGTTTCTCCCGTCCTGAAACTCAAGTCGCATCCCTGAAAGTTGCGCTCTGAACCCGAAACGAGGCGGTTCCGCGGACTGACCTGGCGCTGGTGCAGTCCTGGTACAGCGTCTCGAAGTCCTTCCTGGAGATGAGCTTGCAGCGGTTCACGCCGGGCTGAATGGCGCCGAGCCCCCGCAGGACGCGCACCTGCTCCACGGTGCACACCACGGGCGTGATGTCCAACCTCTTCAGCTTGGTGTAGACGGTGTGCAGCCCTCCCACCAGGTGCTTCAGGAAGAGGTCGAACACCTGCGGCAGGCAGATCAGCTCCTGCCCGTCCACGTTGAAGCTGGCCACCTTCACGCCGTGCACCTCCACCAGCTTGCACTCGCTGCACAGACCCGCGCCGGACGAGGTCTGCACCAAGCCCGGGGAGCCGGGGGTCAGGCCGCTCAGCGAGCCGAGCCCGCCGAGGGAGCCCAGGGCGCCGCCCGGTCCGGGCAGGAAGGCGCTCAGCATGCTGCTGGTGAGCCGCGGGGACGGGGACAGCGAGTGGGAGTGGGAGTTGATGTGCGCCGGGCTGGAGGTGCTGGTGGACACGGCGGAGGAGGTGTGGAGCGCCTCCGGGGCGGAGCGGTAGAGCCCGACGGGAGTTTGCGTCCCCGAGCTCGGGGAGAGCAGCGTAGGAGAGCCGGTGAGCGACATGGAGGCGCTGGAAGTGGGATGTGTGGGACAGTTTCCAGCTGGAAACCACTTGTTCCTCTGCTTTCCTTTTACTTTTCCTCTTCCTCTTTTATTCCGTTCCTCCTCTTCTTCTCAACTCTTCCAATCCGGGACAAAGTCTCGCCGTGGAAATCCGTGCGTGGACTGTCCGGTCTGTGCGTAAAGCAGCCTGGATCAGACTCCAGGTCAGCCTCCGCCTCCCGCGCGAATGACAGACACACCGATGGACCAATCAGAGCAGACCTGGAGAGGGGGGCCCGTGCGTCTGTGCGCGTGCGTCTATTATGGGTCGCATCTCTCTCTTTCATAAACTTTCTCACGAGCCGCTTCACTCTCTCCAAAACGGGAAGTTTGTGTTTTTCTTCCGCATCATTTTTCGTCCGGACATCGAACAAACAGCACGTGTTTGAGAGCGCGCGCACGCGCATGCGAGCGGCGTGTTTTGGTCAGTTGTTGCTCACGCGCGAGCTCTGGTGGCGGGATGGACGCACGTTCCCTAAATAACGACGATGAAGGTGAGTCAAAGTTTGGGAGAAGAAAAGGACAACAGAGCAATATATATATATAAATATAAAGGATAAAGAAAGAAAAGATCAAAAGGTTAAAACTAAATGATTATTTAGGAGCATTTCAGTAAATTAAAACATTGAAGCTAAAAAAAAAAAGAATAAGTAAATTCAGTCAATAATTTCATTTTTAAAATGTAGTATAACTTAAACACATTTTTATTTGAAATCTCTAAACTTTCCCAGTCTGAGAAAGGCAGAAATAATGTCGTCTTTGACTTATTTTGTATAAATACAAAAGTTTACTTTAAATATTTAGATTATGTACGCAGAACTACAAGAGGGAAGGGAAGAAAGAAACAAAAACAAGAAGAAAGGGAGCAAAAAGTCAAGATAAGGGAAAGAAGAACAGATTGAAGGGGAAATAAGAAAATAATGACGGATGAGAGTCAGAAAGTCAAAAATAGAAAAGGAATTAAGGAAGTACAAAAGGAAACTGAATGGAGGAAGAAAAGAAGGAAATAAGGAACCGGAAATAAAGTTTGGAAAATATTTTTATTCTCTCTTTTTTTATAATACAGAATCAAATAATCCTTAAATCTCCTTAAAGATAGCAGTCAGATTCAGGAAGCTACAATATTTATGAAACATTAATTTATCTTATCTCTCCATCACAAAGTGACACACTTATCAATTTACTACAGACTTGTTTTAAAACATTTTTTGTTATGATTTTCTGCTTACCGAAAAATGAAAACATGACATTTAACATTAAAATACTCGAAATGTGACGAACAAGGTTCCTCAGAATATTTTCTGATTTATTGAATATTAACTATAGAGTAAAATGTTTTATGCATTTATTACTGCAAAGAAAGAAAAATAAAAATTAAAGTGGCTGGCCAATCAGAAACAATGACAAAATGGTCAATAATTTGGGTATTTTTAATTTTTGTGGTGTGGAAATTAAATTTGCATCTCCGTAAAATCTGACAGCGAATGAAATAATAAAATGCAAAAAAAATAAATAAAATGTGTTGATGTCATTTTCCAATTCAATAATACGTCTCCGTTTGGTGGCTTTACAATCCTCTCATAGCTGCAGTTACCACTGTCACATGAACCCCACACTTTCTCCTTCCACTAAACTTTCCAGTAATTTTGAATACAGCACTGAATGAGCTGCCAGATTTTTTTAGCAAATAATAACTATCTGTTAAACTCAGCAATCTTGAGCCTAAATTATAAAGATCATAACTTAATATATGTATTAGAAGCCGTTTTTTATTTATTTTATGTCATATTGAAAAATATGTTTTTATTTGTAATTAAACAATCATCTTATTTAACTGAAAAAGTATTTTAATCAGTTTGTGTCATTTTAGAATGACTTTTTAAGGTTTCATTACTGTTCTGAACATGATAAAGACAAAAAAGAAAATGAAATAAAAAAAATGAGATTTTATAACTGGATAACTAAATGAGCCTGAGAGATTTATACCACAGAAGAAGAAGAGGAAGATGAGGATTAGAGGAGAAAAGGCGACAGAAGAACAAAACCCAGAGAATTAGAAGTGAGTGTTTAAACAGTGAAATGGGATTGAGTGGTGTGGATTACAGGCAGACTGGGTTCTATAATCCTGTGTAATCTCATTACTCTGAGAAACCCTGACTGAACAGGAAAAAGGAAACAGATGAGGAGCCTGAAGGAGATTTTAAAAACTCATCAAACAGGAAGTTGTTTTTTATTGGCTCAAATCAGTTTCACTAAAGTTAATGTAGAATAAAAATATTTCTATTCTACATTTGTTTCCCCAAAAAAGTTACTCAAGTAAATGTAACTGAGTAAATGTAAATAGTTACTACCAAACTCTGCTCCAGTAAGAGTAAAAAAGTATTAAAATACACCATCAGATGAACCAAAATATACCTTTAAGTGGAATTTTTGGTGTTTTAAGGCCCAAATAAGAATAATTTATATAAGTAACAAAAATTAACTAAATCAATCAAGAAGATTTTTCCAAATTGGTTTCTTTCAATAAAAAACGTTCTACAAATTTTCAGTTAAATGGTAAATGGACTGAACTTATATAGAGCTTTTCCAGTCATTTTGACCACTCAAAGCACTTTACACTAGAGTCACATTCACCCAGTCGCACTCACAAACACACACACATTTATACACCGATACGCAGATCGGTAGGCAATTTGGGGTTAAGTGCCTTGCCCAGAGGCACATCGACATGTGGCAGGAGGAAGCTGGAATCGAACCTACAACCTTCCGATCGCAAGACGACTACTCTACCAAAGAGCCACAGTCGCTCCGTTAAAACATATTTGTTTGTTTTTTCTCAGTGGGTAAAAAATCCAGAAAGTTTACTAAAGTAAGAGTAGAAATACTTCATAATAAAATTATAAAAGTAAAAGTAAAAAGTAAAGCGTAGTAAAAATACTGCTAAAAGTATTTTTTTTTTCTCCAAAAAAAAAAAAAAAGAAAGTTATTCAAGTAAATAAAACCAACTCTGGATATTTGCACTAGAAACTAGACCAAAAATACTTTTTGTAGTGTAACCTCTGACTGGAAGTTTTGTGCTGCAGAGATGAAGGAAACGGAGGAGCAGGTGAAGGGTGGAGTTCAGGTCAGAGAAAGAAAGAAAAAAGTAAAACAGAGAAGGAAGAGGGGCAAAAAGGAGAGTCGGAGGGTAATCATTTGTCTCTCAGGACTAATAACGATCAAACTGAAGCTGGACTCAGAGAAAGACAGAGAGAGATGAGCTCTTAGTGGAGGTGAATATCTCTCGGTGGGGAAATAACGACCAGTATGAACTTGAAGCTGGACTTCTTGGAGTGGAGAGAGGAGTAGAAGAAGAGGAGCAGACGGAGAGGAAGAGGAGGCTGAATGAGGCAAAGGAAGAAGGATGAAGAGGTCAGAATGAAAATGCTCCAAAATGAGTCTGACATTTTTTTTTTACTCTGTTTTAGTTTTCCCTCTTCTTCAAAACAGTTTAAGTGACAAGATCAAAAAAAATAAAATACAATTTGCTTGATTCATTTTAATAAAGAACTTTAGTGATTTTGTCAAAAGATGAATTTTACTTCAGATTTACCTCAAAATGTTACTTTGTTTTCACTTCCCACTTTTTTGTGTCTTTTAAAGGTGTTAATTTTTTTTTACCTTTCTTATGTTTCTCTTAGTTTCTTTTAACATCATTTCAGTGTAAATGTCACATTTATTTACAACAGCCAAAAACAGAGGAATACATGGCATTTCAAAAAGAAAGAATAACGTTAAAAACTTAAGTGAGAAATATAATTAGAACAGTCAGAACTCTCAAAAAGCCAAATAATAAAAGTTTTAAAGTGGGTTTTATAAATGTTTGGTGTCAGGGAGTTTGTTCCACAGCACAGGCCTGATCTCTGTTTTAAACCTGCAGGATGTAACTTTTATAAACTAAATATTTTTTCACATATTTGTTAAAACTGTCACTATTTCGTGACAGTTTATGAAACAGATAATCTGTCTCCACCTCCTCCCTGACCTACTATTGTAATCAGCAAAAAAAACAACCAATCAGAGCCTGGAAGATGATCTTAGTGCTGTCAATCAATCACATGTACATGCTGCTAAATATGCTAATGGTGTGAGAAACAACTTACCTTTATATTAAAACAGTTTATCCACCATTATGGGTGGCAATGCTAACTAGCGTCAGCATTCCCACCTAAAACTAGTTATCTTCAGATTAGCCACCTAACCTAAAGCTAGGTTAGAGACCTAGCTAAACTAGCTTTAGGGAGTTCGCTGTAGCATGGCAGAGAGAAAGGCAGAAGTGTGAGGACTTCGGTTTAGGTAAAATAAATGTATTTCATTTGAAGTTAAGTGAAAAGGTTTAAAAACAATGAGACGTGTTTAATGCGACAACATAATAAAAACACAATATGACCAATTAGCATAGAGAATTTCCTTTTTTTGTTTTTTTCCTTGTCAGCATTGTGGGTTTTTTTTACTTGTGTATGGAAGTTAAAAATGACCTAAATAAATACATTTTAATCTATTTACCTTTTCAGTCGTTAAAATTGGAGCTGAATTCTGATCTGAATGATTCTCATATTGATGTTATGTGTGGATTTTTTTTTTTTAAATCATAAACACAGTAAATCACTTCCTTTACTCCAGATACACGAAGGACAGAAACTCTGTGCTGCTCCATGATAAATCCTGGACGTTGTAAACCAACAAGGTGGAAAATACAACAGATTGGATCTTATAAAAAGAAGATTTTATGTCAGCTGTGTCCAAATTAACAGGCACATAACTACCAGTCATTCAAAATGAGCCACTCTGAATGACAGGAGATTAAATCTTCATCACCTTCCTTCTTATTAAAGTAAAATACCTGATTTTGTACAAAGGTGTTGATAAAAATCTTGTTTCAAGTGGCTCAGCGTAAAGCATCCTTTTCCCTCGAATGGTGTCTCTGTTTATCACTCTGTCCCTTTAAGAGCATAAACGACAGCATGGAGGGGTAATAATGTCATTTATCAGTGCAGAAACTCTAAGGGCAGCTGCAGGATGTACAGGGCCACCTGACAATGATTTATGTTCAAGGAAAGTTACTTGGATTGAAAACGAACTAAAGTAGACGATGACAAAGTTATAAGCAACAAATCCACTTTAGATGTTATTGATGGAAAAACTTTCTTCACTTAGTCTGTGCACAGTTATAACACAAGTTCCTTTATTCTGTTCATCAACAAGGAAACAGATTGTTGGAAGAAAATGTGTTTTAACATTATTTAATTTGTGTTTACGATAAACATTTGTAGTGAAATTATGAGATTCCTGCCTATTTTGCTACACAGCTACACTCACAGTTGCAGATTTTACTATAATAATTGTATTAATTTTAAATTTTTTTCCAAAATCTCCAGCTGATGTTTATAAATCCTGCTTGAAATGGAGTCTTTAAGTGTTGTTTCTACACTGTAAAAACACATTTTAATTTTTCGGTCAAAATTACAGGTAAAACATTTCTTTTCTTTCATGGTTAGATGGCTTTGTTATTGGTGATTTTATGGTTAAAAATGGTGCTGGAGTCGGTGTTTCACTTAAAAAAAAATATTTTAATTAAAATGAACACCAAAACAACATATAAAAAATGTAAAATGTATAAATTACTGTTTTTGCCAGTTAATTTATTTACAGCAATTTCACATCGAATTTTAAGTTGTTTTATATAGTGTATGGGTGTTTCCTGTAAATTTTACTGCTTATCACTGTTAAAGATATGGATTTGTTTTTACAGTGTAAGGCAAACAGACTTTTTTCATAATTTAATAATAATTTTATGCTTCTACCTACATTTCTTTTGGTCTACAGTTGGTGTTGTAACTGACACCATCCTGTTCAGCAGGTTGCTATGGAGTTGCTATGACAACAATAAACAAGCCACAAGCTCAGAACTAGCTCTCGCCTTGTTCCTATCTAACTTATAAACAATACAAGTACATTACAACTGTTAGTCGATGTTTGAGTACTCTACCCACCTCTGTGTAATGCTACAATAAATATCAAATATATTTACTGTAGTACAGGGAACCCTCGTTTTTCGCGGGGTTGCGTTCCGAAAAGAACCCATGATAGGCGAAATCTATGAAGTAGTTACCTTTATTTTTTTACAATTATTATACAGCATAATTAAATACTCTACATTGAAACCAAAGAACAAAACCTGTTTTCTGGCCTAGGCATTTTTTTAAACAAATATAACGCTTTCTTACAAATAACTACAGTAAAAAGAATCATTTTAATCATAAATATGAAGTACAGTAGGACAAATTGTGACTCGTATTTCACTGTTCCTCTGACTGTGACGCTGCGGCCTCACTCCGCTCTCTAGTGGTTTTTTCTTCTGAAGCCTGTGGTGCAGGTGTGTTTTTTTATTTCGAGAGAAGAACATAGTTATCGGTAGTTGTTGTCGCTCTTTTTTCTTCTGGGCAAAAATATTTGCCAAAATTTGCCAAGCTGTATATTTAAATACTGTAACGTTATTGGCACACAGGTAGAGAAGAAGCACAGAGACTGTTTAGCCAATCAGGACGCAGAACACAACACTGTGAAAAAAAAACTGCACAAAAAAATCTGCAAAGCAGCAAGGCCGTGAAAGGTGAACCGCGTTATAGCGAGGGTTCACTGTACTGCAGAGCTAGCAAAATTAGCTTAGCTAACGTAGCTTTTACCTGCTAGCTAAGACGGACATGTAGCTTATGTTTATGTTACTACATGTACTCACTCCATCAGTCACTAGAACCTTGTTATTCACACAAAGAGTTCGTATGTCCTTCACAAATACACTTGATCATTGATTGTAAGCGTTCATAGATTACTTCCATGGAGTACACACTCCAACTATATAGTACTATGAGATCAGAGGCAGCTTGTCCACATCGTCTGACATGTTTTTTTTCTACGTCTCATTCAGGTCGATCCTGACAGCAGCCATTTTGTTTGTGTATCTTTTCCTCGCACATTGGTCAAAAGTGTCCTCATATTTTGTTTTTATTGGTCTCGAAGCTATGGGTCCACCATGCATTACGCATGTGCTAGCCTACCAAGATGGCGCAGATCACTTCTGGTTCAGACTTGTGGGAACTATGCAGAATACCATTCCTCATTTTCTCTGTACGTCATCAGGTGGTTATAGTGTTGGTCTATGTTTACATTTTGTGGTTGTATGGTGAAAGAATATGGAAACATTCAAGGAGAAAAGATATTTATGCTAGACGCTGTTAAGTGCTGCATACTGGACCAGTTAAGCAATTAACCGATCCTCTAACATAAACACACTTTGCATTTTGATTTGAAGGACGCAATTATTTCATCAACTCAAGCATCATCTGGTCCTGATTGGTCTCAACTTCTACAAATCCATTTTCCACCCCATGTGAGCGTGAAACAGGAGATTTTTATTGAACGTTTGAGATGTCCAGTGGGTTTTAATTTAGCTGATGATTGTTAGAGAAGATAAAACAGCCTGCGTAGAAACAAAGCGACGCTGTCACGCCGTTCGGCCCTGAGACGCTCGCTCTGCAGCTTGACACTTGGTAATTGTGTTGTTGAATTAGATCATTAAAGAACACAACTTTAGCCGACCGTCGTCAACATCAGCACTCGAGGTGCAGCGGAGGATGATGGGAAAACCCACACACACTCACACAAACCCAAAGTGTCATCAAAAACTTACTGTAAATCAACACAACTTGCTAACATGCACATGGTGTCATCTACAGCACACACACACATACACACACAGTAATGAAAGCTTCAGGCTGTTATGTGTGAGATGGATGGTTTGACTTTAAGCTTGTATAAATAAAAGCTAAATAAATCCTGATGGCCTCGAGGGATGACTCACAAACAGCGGCTGTGAGTGTGTGTGAAGAAAATGATCGTATAGAGGAATTTTAGACAAAAAGTTTAAAGAGCAACACACACACTCAGCCTGAGGCTCTGTTTCCTTCATGTTTACGTCCCAAAGTGAAGTGAAAACATTTCAAAAAGCCAGCAGACCAATGTCACCCAGTTGAAAATATTCACCCTTCTGTTTTTCATCCGAGTCAACCATTTATTCACTCTGTAACCTTCAGTTTCTTCAGTGTCTTTAGGTACACCCAGTATTACTCAATTTGTTTAAACTTCTATCAATTTATCTGCTGCTAAAGTCTCTACAGGATCCAAAATGTATGTGTTAGCTAAAGTATTCTTACACCTTGAACTTTTTCACATTTTGTCTCAATGCAGCCACAAACCTGAATGTAATTTAGTGTAATATTTTTGTGATCAACACAAAATGGTTCACAAAGATGAGGAGGAAGGAAGATGGTGTTGGTCTTACAAACGTATAAATAAGATTTCTGGAAGGTAATTGCATCTCCAAGTCTCTTATTCCTGGTTCACTCGACAAGATAATTATGCAGATTTTACCTTTCTAACTGTAAAAGTATTTGATTGATAAACTGTGAAAAAACTGATGTAGGTCAGAAACAACCTCTCAGTGCCAGGAGGAGGGTCTTAGCGCTGTCAATCATGCTCGCTCACACCGTACCCCTTTCTTTCTGCTACGCTACAACTGATTCCCCACAACGGAGGCTGCCATGAATGCTAAGGCTAGTTAGCATGGCCATTAATGACGGCAGATAAAATGTTTTCCAAGGACAGTAAGTTGTTTCTCCGCCATTAACACATGGAACAGCGCATACACAAGGTTGATTTAAGTTTCAAAGGTTGAAAATGTTCAACTGAGTTTTCTGGTGGAAATGTACTTTTTTCCTCCATCTACAATAGCCACATATACGTCGTATATATACATATATATATATATATATATATATGTATATATACGACGTGTGTGTCGTATATATACAGTATATATACTGTATACAGCATATCATACTGTCAAGACATAGTGAAAAAGATGTAAGACACTTTTTTAAATAAAAGTTAAAAAACTGCAGTCTTAAGCTATTAGTTTTGTACCACCAGATTTGAACTTATTTAAAACTATATCCCACTTCCACTCCATTTCCTGCTTCCTCCAACATAATTACAAGAACAAAAATCTCCTGTTTGGCCCATAATGAATCTTGGGATTCATTATGGTAAAGCATAGAAAGATAAATTTGTGGGAACCTATGAATGTGGACAGTCTTCACCACATTCCTGTGACGTAATCGACCTTCAAATGTGACCTTCGAAGGATGCACCCTCCAAATTTGTAGGCATCCAATGTCATCCAGCTGCATAAAATGCTAAAACTTAATACATAATTTCTTATATGTTCCACAGTACCATTAGTTTACTACGATGTAATGTTTTAAAAATATTATTGCGGAAGAATCCACTGCATTTCGCACAAATGGCAGCCATCTTGGATTTAAAGGGAATCAGAGGCGTTCCTGTTCACGTTTTGTAACCTGGAACTTAAGAGCACAAATTAAACGTACCATGTCCTTTATTGACTGCCCTCTAGTGGCCACAATAACTTCTAATATTTTCTGCAAAGTTTGAAGCGTCAACAAATGTAAAATAAATACCTAAAGTTGAACAAACCTCTGTTTTACCAACATTATTCAAATTAGACCAGAATATTGTTTAAGTTTCACAACAGTGACTTTACAGTGACTGATTTTTATTAGAAACAGTTAATATTGGTTCATTAGTAAGAATGCTAATTTTATAATGACTTTCTAATACAGAAGTTCAGCTAAAGACCTCTGTGACATGTGCTTTGAAATGACAAAGGCATAAAGACTCTGAAAAGGTTTTAATTAAGTATAGAAATTGCAAAGCCTTTATTTAGTGACATTACAGACAGGCTTGATTATGTCCTGTCGTCTCTTTCACAAACGAGTCTCAAAGTTTCAACTCAGACATGAACCTTGAGACAGAGACATTTTATAGCATAAAAAAATGTTGGGTAATTTCCAATCTGGTGTAATAAAGCCAGAACTAAACACTGTTTTGAGTTCAGTCTGTTCCTCACCTCTCTCTTTAACTTATTCTTTTTTTTTCTTTCTCCGTCCCCGTCTGTCCTCCACCTGTCCTTCCCTCTCTGCCCTTCATTCCCCTTCTCTTTATCACTCAGCTCATAAAAGCTGCTCATCCAGAAAGAACAGAGTTTAGGAGGAGGGTGGAGAAGAGAGAGACAGAGAGAAATGAATGAGGGGAATAAGACAGATAACAGACGTAAGGGGAGAAAAAATCAGGGTGCCGTTCAGAAACTGAGGAGATCTCTATCTCATATTTAGTCATTTGTATACATTTTAGTAAAATAAGTAAATTTAATCCCATAGATGTCAGGAATCAGTCTTCAGCTGTTTTACTGTCTAAATTTGATGAGCCTTGCTTTTAGAAATTGTATCAACTGCGTCCAAGTTGACCTCTGAAGGAGCAGAGGAAGCATCATTTTGGGTGTTCGCATCATTTAACTTCACATAACCTGCTGCTCTCCACGATAAAATGCTCCAGAAAACAGCTGCAGGAGAGTCTGCAGCTTCTTCAGTAACAAGTGTTCAAACCTAACGCATACTTTATTATTTAACTCTATTTTCCCTCTTGATTAGTTTGTATACAAACAACTCTTTGATTGTTTCAAATGCTACACAATTCATAAATAAACATAAACAGATATGTTAAATTATTAGAGGTAAACTTTCTTTTCATGAGTGAATAAATATTTGGGGGATAAATAAATCTATTAATAAATATCAAACGATAATCTGAAAGTACAGCAGAAAATGCGTGACTCAGAAAGGTCACAGTAAAAATAAGTTGGACCAAATCAAGAGTCAGAAATACTGAACGGATCCACAGGAAGTCGCAGGACGCCTTCCCCACCCAAAACCGAACCTTCACTTTGTTTTTCAAGCCATTCAGAAGAAAACTTGCTGATGTAGCGCAGTTGATTCTGCATATTTTACCGATTCCCTGTCTGTCAGACCAAGACGACCCTGTGTCTTCTTTGGTTGGAACTACGAAGCAATTTCATGGCAATGTCCTGAGTCAGACATGAGTAAGCGTTGTACTTACCCTTGGTATGAGCTCAGAAGTACAGAACAAAAAGGAGATAGTGAATCTGGTATCTTGTTTGAGCTTGCTCTAGAAGATTTGACTTTCAGGCTGTTTTCACACCTGATAGTCCGGTAGACTCGATTCAATTAAGGACAAAAATTGCAACATTTATAAAATTTTCAGCTACTGCGGTCTGCTTTCACACTCCATTGTGTCAAACAAAACAAACCCTTTGAAAAACCTGTTCAGAGGGAGCTACAAAGGTAGCAAATGAAGAGTCAGAAACACCGACTCATGATTTCTAGCCACCGGGGGCATAGCACCAAGAACCACTGACGGAAATGACAGGAAAGCCTCTGAAGAAGACACTTCTTCTTTTGTTTTTGGCAAAAGACCATCACTCTTTTCTCTCACTAGCGCTAGACACGTGTGTTTGTTTTGGTTTGTAATTCAAAGGAACTGTACTTTTTTCTACCAAAAATACAAGCTATATGTTTGTACACAGAATGGGTAACAGATCTAATCACTCGCCCCATATTTCAGATTTTACTGCCTGGAGGGAACGTTCATATTTCAGGTTGTCCAGTTGTGATTTCATCACAACTTTTTACCGTTACACTTTGATCAGAACCTTTAAACCCAGTTATGTGTTCAGGGTGAACCACCAGAGCAAAATAAAAGAGAGAACTCTTCATGACATTGAAAACTTCGGTGCTGGGCTTAGCAACCCTTTCTTGTTTTGTCCAGCAAACAAACCGGTTTGTACAGACATATAGACCGACTTGGTTTTAAGTAGTGCTTCGGGTTTCTTCTGAAATGTTGCTCCTCTTCATGTTTACTTTCTACCTAAACTCAGAAATGTGCTTGGATTTACATACATGACGAATATTTCTGTGGTGTTTTACTAGTTTAGGCTTAGTGGGCTCCTGGTTTCAATCATTTTAGAGAAATCAGCTGCTCCTGCTTTTCATTCCAGCATGGTTTATCCTGATTGTGCTACTTTTTGGCTTTACAGAAAAAGAGAAAGTCAGTAAAAAGAGAGAATCAGAGTCACAGCGCGGGTCTCAAGGTGACCAGTCATTGTCCTAATTCCTTTTTTAACACAGTTAAAGAGGCCAAAAACACAATTTTTTGTTTCCCTCTCTCCTTCCACTCCTCCCTTGTCCCTTTATCCCAGCAATCCTCATTGTATTTATATTCAGCTCATTCTTTCAGCATTCCCATCCCTTCATCCCGCTGCTCCCTGATCTCTCTGTTCCTGTCGTCTTTGCCAGCAGCGATGTCTTCAAACTCTGATTGATGATGGTTGCCGTCGGTTACTGTTGTGTCCTGCTTTCTGTTTATACTAAAATACTCCTTTTACTGTTTCCACCTTTTTTTTCTCCTCCCAAAAACTTTTCAACTTTTTCTTCTTTTTTTTTTTCTTGAGCAAACACTTGAAAGTTGGGTCCATCCTGCTGGGTTATGTTTTTGCAGGATGCTGCATCAAAGTTAAGCAAAACTAGACAGAGGTGAATTGATTATATTGATATGATGGATTTTTATAATCTCTAACAGCCATGTTTTCTCGACCATATAAATGCACAAATTGGACTTTTTAAAATAAAGTTGCTTCATGGAAATGTTGCACCTTTAAAAAGAACTAGAAAACTCAGATAGATTTTCGCTTTAGTGCAACTTTATTAAACAAAATCCACGGTTTGAGCGTGCATAGTTTTCTCTCTTTCAGTATATATTCACAGGTCATGAACTTTCAACTCCCATCATGCATGGTGTCGTTCTTAAAGGGGTATTACCATGACAGAACTCTATGAAATAAAAAATATATAGTTTGAGCACATATTTAGCCATAACCAAATTAATTGTTCTAACTAAATACTAACTCAAATAAATGCTTGCCCAATAAGATAATTATACCTTTTAATTTAACATTATCACGTTCCTAACATACTTTCACGGCTCTACAGAAACACCAATTCTGAAAAAAACTAAATGATGTTTGATAAAACTTTTTGCGCTGCAATGATTGTTTCTTTTTTTTTGGCTGTATCAAAATTAGTGTATTTTACAAAACTGCGAAACACTTTTTTCGCATCACGAGTCATGTGATCAACAACCGGATATTACTACTGGCGGAAATGATGAACAAGACAACAGGCAGAGAAAGAAGTGAATTGATTATATTGATATGATTAATTTTCAAATTCTCTAATACTGTTACTGGATTTTATAAGAAAGAGACCAACAGAATCAGGCAGAGTAGACAATAAATGCATAAATTGGACTCATAAAAATACATTTGTTAAAAGGTTGATAGAAGGCTTTTGTGCTAATATGAGGTGGCTTTTCAGCTGTGTCTAAATTGGTTTATTTCACAAAATTGAAACACTTTATTCGCATCACGTGTCATGTGATCAACAACCGGATATTACTACTGGCGGAAACAATGAAGTGGTAAGAGGATGTTTTTTAATGACTTATTGCATAAACAAACTTATTCACGGTTGATTGTTATTGTGTTTCTTATCTAACAGAAACAACAAAATTGTTTTTTGTTTTTTTTTACATTAACGGAATATCGTCAAAGTTTTACACACACTTGTAATAAAAACACAACTCGTAGTAAGCTAACAACTACCAAGGCAAGAATGCATGCAACATAAAAGAAACAAAAAACCTGTATAGTTAATGACAACAGTAGCAGCAAGCATATTAATGCAGAATGAAGAGAGCAGGATGAGGAGAGGTGCTCAGTTCATCATAAAAATAGAGATTCTTTCAGAGTAAGACATGACTGATAGCTGATGGCTCTCCATACTATTTTAGTATGCTAATTAAAATACCAAAGCCTACTTAGACTAGGCATTTCCTTTCAGTCCTGAAAAAACTGCTTCAGCACAGATAAACTGTTGATGCAGCAGCTCTAACTGTCTTCCAGGGAATGGGAGAGAGCCATCATGACATAAAGCAAATGTAGCATGATGCATGATGTAATTGTATCTCATTTTTATGTTTTTGTGTTTTAATATTTCCTATCATGACTCAGCAGGCGCTTTGGGTCGGTTCGCCTTTTCGCCAATCCCCTGAGAAACCTCAGTTTGAAAAGTAAGTTAGTCCTAATTGTTGTCATCCAACTATAATTACAAAAAAAGCAACTGGGACACCCAAAGGGCCCATTTATCCTCAACATTACACAACGCACATACAGATGGTGACATTCTGTCCATCTTCTGCGTTTATTTAGTGCATATTTCAGTCTGACATCATGTATTTCCAAAAGTAATAAGCTTAGCAAAACCACCTTGAGTTTGACACATCTGGGGGAGATTGGCAATGTTAGAAATTTCCTATTTACGCACATCAAAAAAGGAGCATGAAAAGGCCTTTAGTTCTTAGCATACATTTGAAGAAATGTAGCAGTGAAGCTAAATGCTAAATTCTTCTACGAATAAACCTTTGTTTTGTGTTGGGATATTAAGGAAGTACAAACTCTTTAAGGGGGTTTTGGTTTAATTAGGAACCAAAATTGCAAAATTTGTTACATTTTCAGCTTGTTGCAGCTCGTTTTCATATGAACCAAACCCTTTGAAAAACCTGTTCCCCTCCTCACCTGTGGTGGCGCTGCACCAAGAACCATTGATGGAAATGACACAAAAACATCAGAAGAAGACATGAGTGCAACTTCCTTCTTCAAGAAATGCAAACAAAAATAGAGTGGTGTCAGATTTTAGTGGTTGTAGGATTTCTCTTTTGTCTTTGGCAAAAGACCAGGAGCCATTTTTCCCGCTAGCGCTAGCCTAGCGTGTTTGTTTTGGTTGTATTTAAGTTGTAGCGTCTTTAAAAACAGCTTCTATGGATAATGCTAATATTTTTGTTATCAGGATATTTGTGGTAAAAATTGGTTAATGCCTAAAAAGTGTCTATTTAACAATTCAACAAGAACTTACTTTTGTAGCAGATCTGTCTGCAGGTTTCTAGCAGAATCGCCCGACTGCTCATAATCCCACTGGCCGCTCGGGATTTTTATCACTTAAGCATAAACATGTGTTGGTCTTGAACTTTTGCAGGAACCATAAATGACGTCTTCTCCGTAGAGGCCTGGGACTCTGTGCCAAAGATAAACCAGTTGTTACATTAGTCATCCAGATTGTTTTAAAATAGGATTTTATCTGTCACAATGCCTCAAATCCCCATTTTTGTTAGGAATCCATTAATGTTATGACCCCAGAGTGATAAAAACTAAAGGCAATGACATGTTTTTTTATATATATTATTACAAAAGTTTTACAAGAATTTACAGATATTTAAAACCTTTCTTTAAACAGATAATATACATAGTGTATCAAAACAGAAGGTACTTGAAAGCATTTTTCTTTACTGTTTATTTAATTATTAACACATAATCAGTGCCATCAATCACTGTGACAACCACCTATTGTCAGCCTGGCTGTCATGCTGCACCACTGCTAGAGAGCATGAATGTGTGCATTTGCCAGGGAAGCACAAGCAAAAAGAGAGAGAAAGTGAGAATATTTTAAAAAATGAAAGAAAAACAATAAAGTGAAGACAGAAGATGTAGTGGAAGTAAAGGAAGAAAAAGGTGGTCAAGATGAACTAAATAAACACAATCATGACGTCTGTTTTAAGTCTTCAAAACTTAGAGATTAGAGCTGAAACAATTAATCGAATTAATCGTGATTAATTGACCACTGAATAATTGACTAATTGACTCAAGTTGCATTTTTAAATTTACCTGGCTCAAATTCTGTTAAAAATATATTAGGCACCTTTTGCAATCTTTAATCCAAAAAATAATCAACAGCTTAATAGACAGTATTTTTTAGCTGCTGATGCATCCTTTGCTAGAAATGACCAAGCAAACATTCAAGGAATGTTATGTTATTGCACTTTAGGCATTACATATTTCTATTTTCTCTAAAAAAAAAAAAAAAAAAAAAGAGAGAAAAGAAAAAAAAATATTTGCTTGTGTCTGTTAATGTATTTCTAGTGTTGTGCATAAGGCTTACATGGTTAAATGAATTTTTTTTTGTTTTACAACCAATTGATCATCAGAAATAATCGTTAAAACATTTTACTGTAATGTGTAGCAGTGACTCTAAAAGTGAGACTAAAGTAAAACAGAATCTATGGTAAAAGCATGTTTTCAAACATTGCTAATATTTCAAATAAAATTTCTATTTAAGATGACAATATTTCATAGTAAATATCTGCACAATAAAAGATCTATTTAAACAACATAAAGCATAAATAAACTTCAGCACATTGGCCATTTTCTTTTATGTATTTACTGAACTCTGTCTGGAAAAAAAGAGGAGTTTCAGGGCTCCTCTTGACTTTTTTTAGTTGCTTAAAATGTCCTCTTAGCGCAACAAAGACTCCACAACTTGAGTCCTGCTGTGTGGGAAGCGTTTTGTGTCTTTAGGTCTTGATTTATTCGCATTTTGGTTCAACACCTGCTGCTTTATATGCTGTGAATGTGCCAGTTTAGACACTGCTGCCGCTTTGTTATGCACTATAGATAGTTGTGAAGCACTGCTGTTTCTCATTTATTTCATAAATTGAACATAAAGAATACGGGAAAGAGATAAAGAGTGTTTCAAGTGGACTATGGTCAATCAATCATCAACCTACAGCAAATTTACCCTAGTTTTTGTTTAAATTAGTGATAAATGTTCTGTACTTAGCACTTTATGAAGTCAGACGACTCCAAAGACAAAAGAGGGTGAAGCGTCTTGCCCAAAAACACATCAAAGTGACTGAGACAAAATGGCGGCTTGAACCAGTAACCCAATGGTTCAGGATGACATAACTTCACCCCCAGACAAATTTAGAAAAAATCCACCAAACAGGGCAGGGGCAAGAGACAATAAGGGGCGTGGCCTGCAGTAGATACCGTTCAACCCAAAGAGGGCGCCTTTGAGACGTTACCACTTTTCTTTAAACAGATAATATATGCAAAATATTTCACAATTTTCACAGAAACACAAAGATAGCATCCTTAAAAACCAATTTATAGTTTGTCTGCAAAAAAAAATTGATTTGGGGTTTAGTTAGTCTGTAAACCACTGCCTTTGTCACAATTTCCAGTCTTAATGGTCATTGTTATTTAGTAACTCTAATCTGGATTTACCAATTTCTTGTTGCATTTTCTGGGATTTAGCACATATTAATAATTTTGGTAATTCTAACTGACCTAAAACAAGAAAATTATAGTCTAATTTAACTAGAGACATTGAGAAAAAAAGTATCCTTTGTCTTTTTATTAGGATGTCAAAATATCTTGTTTCAGCTGTAAATAATATTTTCTAAATTCAGGCTTTTAATCAAATGTTAGATTGCACTTTACTGCAAAACTGTGCAGTTGGAATACCAGGCACTTTCAATCACTTTCCAAACCTTAAATTTCAAATAGTTTCAATGATTTCAAGCATCTGTACAGACCATGAAAAAGTATCAAAAAAACTGCAAGAAAGAAGAAATCTGTAAGGTGCAAATACTTTTCCAAAACATTCAAATCCACTTACGTTTTCCAAAAGGAGCAGAAAGTTTTCCAAAGAATACAAACATTTGTTTAAAAAAAATTGCCCTTGGTTGTAGCGTTCAACCTTGTCACAGAAGTTCTTTAGAACTGCGGTAAAACAGTTGATACCAAACTGGGAACACTGGCAAAAAAAAAGAAAAGACGACTCCCTTCTGTGGAATAAATCAAAACCAAAGCTTGTTTACTGGGATCAGGTGGGGGTCACTCTGGGCCCCCAGGAGGGGGCTGCTGTTTTCATTTCCTAAAAACTACAATAATTAAATTAATAAAAACTCAATGGGGGACAAGGAAATGGCAGAGGAAGAAGGAAAGCATCTGGACGAAGGCTCGGATTTCAGATTTGCCTCGGAAAACGATATTGATCCGAGTGCCAAACGGAATTAAGGAACCGAACGCGGCGCGCTTTGAAGAGAAGTTTCTCTGTCGTTATCGAAAGCTGCTATAATCCATCATATCTGGGAATCAAATTAACATATATTTACATGAACACACACACACACTTTTTAATGCCCACACGTAATTTCTCTGTCTCTTTCTAAGACACGTGCGCTAACACACACAAACACAGGGGCCAAATCATTACTGTAGGTTAATTAGTGTTATAATTAATAACCCAGCAGACATGCACATGTGTGTATGTGTGTGTGTGTGAGGAGAGGTCGGGAGTTAAATCATATTAATTTCAACATTGATTAAGCAATAAAAAAAGACTTTTAACTAGCGGGGGTGTATATCACTTCGCCAAGCAGGCATCACAGTTTAAATCTATGTATTAATTAAAATGTGTGTGTGAGTGTGTATCTCGCCAAGCTTGACGCTGTGGTTTCTGGAGCGAAAAGGGATCAACACTCTTTAAGTGAGATAAAGCAGATTTTCGGGGCAATGATAGCAAATCGTGGATTTGATTCAGAGAAAGGAACGGAGGAGGGGAGTGGGATCCAGGGAAAGTGAGAGGTGGAGATAAAGTGGAAAAAAGGAACAAAAAGGAGGGAGAGAGAGTGGCAGACTGCTGTGTGATTGGATAAGCAACAGTGACTCTTTGAAATTGTGATCTCCTCAGATATGCATTTCAACGTATAGCTTAACTTTTCTCATATAGATAACAGCTTCGTTAGCCGTAAAACTTCGTTAGCCGGTTACCAACTTGAAAGTGTTTCGGCTTTAATTTCTAAGAAGACAGGAAGTTGGGATTGATCAGTTTTGAAGAGGCGCTTTTTTTTTTTTAAGCCGCTGAAAGTTGGGCTCGTATGGCAGCAACTCTGAGGTTTCCTCCAGCGCTGCTGGGGACGTAACCGAGGCGGAAAATAATTGAGTCTTAACAGTGTCGTTGGAGAGCCGCGGTGAGTTATTGGCTGTGTTAGGCTGCCAAGGCTTTCCCAAGGCCCTGCAAGGCCTTGCTGAAGGTGAGCGCGATAAAACATGGCGGCCTGGAAGGTCACACCTGCAGCAGGTGAGATTTCTAAGTCGTTTTATCAGCACGAATCACAAAGTCTGCAGACAGGACAAGCTTTAAAGGTGACCCACTATGCTTCCTTGAACAGGCTGGGATTGTGGCCAATACAAAACATGTTAATTACAGTTTCTGCACAAAATCATTCTTTTGATTTTAGTCCATTTTGAGCTTCTTTCAGGAGCTAATTTAGATCCAAATAAGAAGTTGTTGGTCTCAACTAAAATGGTTGCAAACAGATATGCAGTTATACATCTGTACATCTTTGAAAAGCAGAAGTGGAGCCTTCTGCACAACCACCAAAAATACAGCCGGTGGCATCCTCCACTCCGAAGACAGAAGAGCAGAGCCAAAACGAGGCAACTGTTAATGTTAATTAAATATATGTAAGCGTTGCTAACACAGACAATACATCTTTGTTAATTTTCTCTGCTGCCATTTCTAAAACTACAGATGTCGTCATCATTCACAACTTCTCCTTTTGTTCGCTGATTGGCCCGGTTGAAATTCTACATTAGGGAATCCAAGTAAATGAGGGAAAAGCCAGACTGTGATGTGAAGTGAGATTAAAATCAACTGGAGTGAGAAGGAAGGCTACAAGAAGGCAGACTCAATTTCTGGTAAGCTTCATAGTGACATCGTTATCCATTGGGTAAAATCAGATCCAATCGTTTAAACTTTAACAAAGTGAACATAGAACAAGAGGCTGGGAGAGTCTATGAGTGAGGCCCATTTCAGTTCCCAATGTTCAGTGGTTCCCAAGGACCAGAGGCGATCCTGAACAGAAGGGAACTGCACCAGTGGACCAGTTGATCCAATGCCTGTCTGTACGCAGAGATATGGTTATTCTTCTGTTAGACTTACTGTACATGTTATTTTGGTTGTTATAACTAATTAATGCAAAACACAAAACGACTGTTTTCAAGCTCATTTTATTCTAGCTAGCTTGACTTGTATTTCTTAAATACTGCTAGCTGTGTTTCCATCACAAATGTACTCAAATCTTTGTCTATAAATGTTGAAAAAACATGATTTTACCATTGTGGTGTTTAAATTAAATAAGAAATAAAATAAAAATCTTATGTGAATAAAATTATTGATGCAATAAGTCACTGAAAATCATGGTAGTGACCACAGTAAACTGTCATACATCCATAATTCAGCCATGGCGCTAGCGCTCATCTATTAGCCAATCATAGGAGATGTCAGCTTAATAGTCAGTATTTGGGGGAAATTTTAGTCTGCAATTTTACAGACGAGCCTAATATGTTAGATTCAACACATTACAACTTTTATGAACTGAGTAATGCTGTGAGAGCTCTGGAGGAGCCAGCTAAACATTGTATGAAAAATAAAAAACATCATCATTCTACTATTTCCTGTTGTCTTCTTTGTTGTTTCCGCCAGCAGTAACATCCGGCTTTTAATTACGTAACTCATCTGGTGTGAAAAAAAAGTGTTGTTATTGCAATTTTGCAAAATACAACCGAAAAACCACCTCAGCTTAGCGCAAAAACTTTTTAATCAAAAAATTTGAGTTTTTTTCAAATTTGATATGTTTCCTTTAAGCAATTTTATTTTTGTCACTTCAATTTGCACAATTTCATAGACCTTCATTCTGAAGAACCTTGTAAATAAGCTCCCTGTTTTGGAGCAAAAATAATATTACAACCTGAATAAGTTCAAAAATATGCATAACAAAGCCTAACTTTATGTCTTTTATATCATATTTTCATAAATGCAAGTCTTTAACAGCAAGAATGCAAACGTTTCTCTGTGGAATGAAAAGTGAAGCGAGGTTTAAGGACACACAAACACTTGCGGATTTCTTACTTTCACTCACGCATACACAAATAGTCACTGCAGGGTGTTGAAGGGAAAACTGATGAGAAGATCAATCATCAGCTGTCAACAGCAGCTAATAGACTATGAGAACAACATATTAACAAAATTGGTTGGATTAACACTCACACACATACATACACACCCACATATACTTGAAGTGTATCAAAATATCAATTCAAGTGTTGATTATTGATCAGTTTAATGGCTGATTAGATTAGCAGCATAAACACAGAAATAAACATTTAAAGTTAAAACTGGAAGGAAACATTCAGATCAAGATTTTCACCCAGGTGCAAAGATTCACTTAAAATGGAGTGAAAACCTACAAATCAAACTTCATTTTACTGCTGGTCAGTGTTTTATTTAGTGGAAAACAGATTATTCTCCATGGAAAAACTCTGGCTCTACTGCAGTGTTTTCTTTTCAAACATTAGATCTTTGAGGGTGTTTCAGTTTTACAGATGTTCATTTTTACACTGGAAATGAAAGTCAGACCGAAGGAAACAGTGAAGGCTTAGTGCAAACGCAGCAGCTTATAAATGGAGTTAGAAAACTCCAAACTAAACATTTAACACAAGCACCGACATTTTTAATGCAAAAATGTAGTAAAATATGGAAAAACACAGTTAAATAATCCCCATCCCCAATGAACTAGGGCTTTTATATCAAACAGAATAAAGCAAAAAATGTCTTAACAGCAAATCTTTTTCTAGGTAAACATATGGAAAAGTGATGTTTTGTTAATTTCAGGCTTATGGCTCAGAAGTTCAGAAATATAAATGTAGTAATTGTAATTAAAATGTTTTACATAAACTTTTTTAAAGAGGTTTTGCTTTTACTAATCATACCAATCCTTTGGAAATGAGAAAATGTTTTACATGCCTTCAATTAACATTAAACCAAATAAAATGTGCACATAGCAGTGGGAATGCTTTCTAAATAGTGACAGATTTGATCTAGTTTCTTGGCT
The DNA here is from genome assembly GCF_002775205.1 of Xiphophorus maculatus. NCBI lineage: Eukaryota > Metazoa > Chordata > Actinopteri > Cyprinodontiformes > Poeciliidae > Xiphophorus > Xiphophorus maculatus. Next base: position 25,269,547 of record NC_036456.1, read on the forward strand.
TTCCTACAATTTTTACACATCCTTCCATATTTACAGTACATACTTTATCAATATTTATTTTCTGTTTCATCCCATGTTGTTACCCCATAGCTTAATTTTTGGACAAATTTACTTTGTATGTGTGGGTTTCTTAGGTTGTTGTTGGTGTCTTTGTGAATTTTATGTCAATTAAAAACTTAGAAATATATTTCCTGTTTATTGCTAAATACATCATTTATGTTCATTATTTCCAGAGGAATTTTAGTCTTTTCCTAGTTTATTTTGCAGGTATATTAACATCAAACCGTCGAGGGAAAAGCAGATGGAAACTAGCCGTGGGCTATAATCTGGCATATTTACAAACAAATATTAACTGTCGCTGTTTTACACAAACACATCTGAAAACAAGGATTATTTTTGTTATCTTTGTTTTATAACACTGGAAACCATATATGTAAAATACGAGGGTATTTGCATTATATTCCTAAGTTAAAATGAGCTGGTAAAACTGATAAAAATATCCATTTAGTTTTAAAATGTAGTAGTTAACTACATAAAATTAATTAATTTCTGCTTTTTCCTGCCAAGATTTTTAAAACAAATATTAGACTTTATAAATTATATCCTCATTTTCTTCTTGCTAAATGAAAAATATGTCAGTTTGACATCTGAGTTAGTGTGAAACTAGTTTTAATAAAGAAACAACTGACTAAAAATAGGACTGGGTCTTTAACAGCAAACTAAGGCAGATCTCCTTTCTTTGACCTCCTTAATGATCCACCGTGTGTGTGTGTGTGTGTGTGTGGGTGTGTGTGTGTGTGCTGACCTTTCCCCAGTGTTAGCCAGTCTGAGCCATCACAGGAGGTATTAATGGACTAATCACATTAAACAGAGAATCATTAATCATCTCCCCTCAGCGCTGTCACTTCCACGCAACGCCTAATCAACTCTATTGTTTACACACACACACGCACACACACACACACACACACACACACACCATGCACGTGCTTATGAACACGCACAAATACAGGAAACAAGTGTGCAGCTGCGCATGCAGAAAAACACAATGAGATGAAAACTATGAACTTCTTTTCTGTATAATATCTTTTTTAATCGTTTTTACGGCTTTTTCCCATTTGATTCACAAAAATAATAATAATTTTTTCCCTGTCACCCTGTCCATCTCTCCTTCTTCCATCATCATCCTCACTCTGTTTCTGCTTATTCAGCAGGGGCGTCATTAAGATGCCGGCTAAAAGGCGAAGATGCACACACACTTTGCATCTTTAATGATCACACACATGGCTGGAAGTGACACAGTGCTGAACCAAGCTAAAAACTTTCATCGTAATCTTTCCTCAGAAGCCCATTCCTTTGCTTGATTTTAATCAAATATCCAGCAGAGTTACTGATCAGCTGTCACAACTCTGAAGGGCCCCTGTTGTTTTCGAAGCGCATTATCACAGATGCTTGATGAATGCGTACCGAGATGATTTTGCTTAAGTAGTTTGACCTGATGTGGTTTTTAAGAAAGTTTTACACCAAAAGTGACAGATATTTTCTGTCCTTACGGGAATTAAAAACGGTCCTGCATTGGCTTACTTACTGTCATATTTTTATAAACTTTAACTTTATGACATGGTCAAACTGGAGGCTTTTAAGAAAATACTGGATAACAGAGTCAGACACATCTGGCCGAATTTTATTGATTGATTTATTGATTTTATTTAAATGGGACAGTGTATATTAATGAACGTACAATGTTGTTGTAAATGTACCTGATTTAGCAAAATGCTAATTTCCATTTGTAGTCCCATGAAACAAAGTACACACATACAATCTCATAGCAAAAAATAATACAATAAAAGCTATATTTACGAATGGAAAAGCTATATTAAGAAAGATAGTATCTAAATACAAAGTTTTTTAAAAATGTTTGTAAAACTATGTAAACATAGTTTTCTGAACTATGTTGGTATTTTTTGTCACACACAAAAAACTCAAACTTTGCTAAAGCTAAATTTTTATTAAATTTAAATTTACTGTTAAATACTTGCTAGTTTTTGTTTTACTTTTTGTTATTATGACCCAAGAAAAAGACGAACTGAACCAAAACCAACAAGGTTTCATGCAGCTGAAGCCACAGCTGCATGAACTAAAGACCAAGTCAGTTTCATGCATGAGCTAACAAGCTAGCAAGGAGCTAACAAGCGAGCTAACGAGCTAACAAGTTGATTCAAAATAAAAGACGCTTAATTATTTCTTTAATGATGGTTCTGGTTTGAGAAATAGTACAAAGATGGCTTTGAAACTTTAAATTTCTCACTATTTGTTGTAAAAATATAAACATTTCTTGTTTATATCACTTTCCCAATTATACAAGTAGGAAAACATCAACTTTGTTCTAAATGTTTAAATGTCTTGATGTGTATGTACTTTACACTAAATTTACATTTTCAAAAATTAGAAGTTGAACATTAAGATATCCCCTTGTTTAAAGACAAAAAAGCATAAACTCATTTACATAGATAACTTTTTGTTTTTGTGCTGTTTTTACAGAAGGTGAACTGTAAGTTGTTTAGAGACTCATGTTTGCTTGTTTTGCTTTTAATCTAGTATCTTTTAATCATTTTAGAGATTTAAAAATCTCTAAAATGTTCTGTTCTTTGATTGATTGGCCATGTGTTCAAGGAAACAAGCTGTATTTCTATGTATTTAAAGTTATTTAAAATAAATTTACATTGGAAACAAAATTCAATAACATTCTCTTTTTCAGGAAGCCAAAACAACAGTGAACATTTGGTCACTAAAGCATTGTGACTGTGGCCGCTGATGTGGCTGAACAGCTCCCTCTTCCTGTTTGTCACTGTAATCATTATGATATCAGAGTCCAACCTGATCAGGAAAATATCAGTAGATGAATCTGAAGCACAACGTTACGACGAGAAACTGAACAGTGACGTGTGAGGAAGAGTCCCGATCAATCAAAATCACATAAGATTTTAAAGCTGCCTTTTCCTGAATGTAGAACATTTTTCTGTCTCTCAATTCAGCGCTCGTTCACTTCTCCTACAGTGAAATTCAAGCACTTTTCAAACATTTTCAAGGTAGGTTTGAATAGAAAAAAAATATGCAGATTAACTAAAAAAATACAGTTTTGTTTAACAAATATATGCCATCATTTATTACTGTTAACATCTTGTGATAGTTATTCTACATTTTACAGCAAGGATAAAGTAAATAAAGCAAAATGTCATTTAAATTGCTGTCTCACACACACCATACAGCTAAATGGTTTGAGAACAAAACACCAATTTAACAAGAAAATCCCCCGATTTCAATAACAATGTTTAACGTATAAAATATAAGCCAAGCTTTTTTTCAGTTATACAGATCAAAAAAATCAATATGCCATTAGGAATAAAAAGTATTAATTACATTGAAACAATCCAAACAACCTGTAAGGTAAGTGATCTTCCTGCTTAAATTAAATGTCTTTACAAGATTAAAATTAATTTACAAAAAAGTCTCCAAGGACTGTTCTTGTAAAGTTTTCTGTTTTTTCCAAACAGAAATAATTTTGGTAATTCTAACTGACCTAAAACAATAACATTACAGTCTTTTTTAACTTTAGACAGAGAGAAAATAATGCATTTTTATTATATGTATGAAAATATCTGGTTTCAATTGTAAATAACGTTTTCCAAATTCAGGCTTTTAATCAAACATCAGATTGCACTATCAATATCAAGCACTTTCAGGACCTTTATACAGAAATCCAGACCTTTCCAAACCTGGAAAACACCTTGTTAAAATTGAAACATTTATAGGATTTATAGGATTCAATCCACCGTATGAACTCAGAGGTGCCAGTTAGCACAGCTCAGATATTCCACAATCTGTTTTTCCTGGTGTCATCCAATCTGACCACCAAAGTCCTGGAAAGTGTGTGTGAAAAATTAGACCATGGATAAATGGAAGAGGGAAAGACCAGGGGAAATTCCTTCGCTGCAGATGTAAAGTGGTTGCCCGGACTGACGGAGATAAAAAATATCCACAGAGGGAGAGATGTAATGAAATGAGTGATAGGAACAGACTGAGCATGAGAAAGGCAATGGAAACACAACACAGGCACAGCAACTAAAGATGAGGACGGGGCGAACAGTGACACGCAAGGATTAGAGAAACAAAAACATGATTTAATCATCTTAATGGTTTTTTTCTTTGGATTTTGATAGATTTAAAATACAAGTCATGAACTGCTTAGAAAGCAAAACATTGACATTCTGAAACAATTTCCCAGGAAATATATCGTTAATTCAGAGGATAACGGTATGACAGAGTATAAAGGCCATGCTAACAAAAAATAATAAAAAATAAGATTATGAAAGTAGTCATAAAATTAAGAGAATAGCGTCATAATATTACGAGAATAACGTACAAGAAAAAAAGTCAAAATAATGAGAATAAATTCATAATGTTTTGAGAATAGTCATAAAATTACAAGAATAAGATAATAATACTACAATAGTCATAATATTATAAAAACAAAGTTTTTACCTTTTATTGTATTCTTGCAATACTATGACTTTATTCTTGTAATTTTATTAATTTATTTCTGTAATTGAATTTTTTTTGCGTGGCTCTGTTATATATATATATATATATGCAATATACTGTCGTATATTAGCCCACAATTACAAAAAAAAAGTTTTCTTCTTTTGTGCTGACCTTCATGTTTCCACCCATTTTAAGCAGAAACATGCTTAAAGTTTGTTTATCTGACTGTCAGCTTCATTTCCATCAGGTCAACAACCCTAAGCAGACAGTCATGAGAGTACAATGGCTTAGATCAAACACTATTCATGTGTGGGAATGTCCTAGTCAAAGTCCAGACCTAAATCTAACTGAGAATATGTGACATTGATGCTCTGTATAGAGTACAACTGATATCCGTGAATAATTTGTCCACAGAGGTCCAGGGTTCAGCTTTTCCATACTTATTTTCTAAAGCAAATTTTGCATCGATTAGAGACTAAAACAAAACAAATTGAAAATAATCGGTCGTATTTCTTTTGAAAGTTTAATAAACAAGCATTTTAATAAAAAAACGACTCAAAAGCAGTACAGAAAAACAGAAGAAGCAGCTGGGAGGAGCAGATCAGGGTGTAATAATAGCAGTGTGTCCTTATAGCGAAGGTCTAATTTGTAAGATGGGAGACAGAGAGCTAACCAAGTGGAAAACACCATCTAGAAAACTATGATTAAACCCATCCATGGTAATAATGAAACGTGCTCCAAATCCTTTTAACACATCCTTCACACACACACGCTTGAATCCAAGATGCTTCTTTTTTAAACCGTGAAAATTTGAGGTCAGATGTATAATTTGGGTTCTAATCACTTCTTAGTGTGACATGAGCGGTGTCTGGATCTCACATGGTAAAATATAACCAACGACGCCGTTCAACCTACCAATCTGTATCCAAAATCTGAGCCAGGTCAGGACAATAAAGAGAGCTGGATTATTTCATAAAATTATTTATTTCCTCACTAAAGTTAAAAATACGTCTATTTAAGAAAAAGGATCTGTACATAAAAGACAAATTACAACCAGTTACACAATTTATACATTGCACATTATACCTTCAACTGTAAGTAGCATGTTCAAACTCAATTAATAACTAAACTAAATGACCACCAAGAAACCCAAAGGAACAGAGTTTCTGTAAACACAGTGACCATGAAAACCCAGTGTCATATAAACAACATTTATAGGAAGTGTTTATTCCTGGACTGATCTCAATTTGGGATATCGTGGATCAAATTTGAAAGCTCAAAACTCACCAAAATTTGTACATTGAGGGTGTTTCTCCACCTGATAAAAAAAATGTCAAGATTTGTTACATTCTTTAGCTTGTGTGGTTCACTTTCACACTGCACTGTGAAACAAACGAACCGCAAGATTTGAAAAACTTGTTCCCCTCCTCGGCTGTGGGGGCGCTGCACCAAGAACTACTGAATTAAACAACACAAAAATCTCTGAAGAAGTCACTAAGCGCAACATCCTTTTTCACAAAATGTAAAGAAAAACAGAGCGGCATGAGATTTTAACAATTGTAGGACTTCTCTACGTTTTTGACAATAGACTACGAACGATTTGCTAGTGCTAGACACCTTTTGTTTTAGTTGTATTTACCCAGAATGCCCTGTGTTGTAGTCCGCTTCCTGCTTTTAGAGCAGTCTCCAGTTCACACTGCATTCAAACCGCAATAAAATTCACTTCAACCGAACCAAGACGGAGGTTTTTAGGTGGACCAGAGTTTGTTTTTTTGGTTCGTGTTAGTTAAATTACATGTTCACACCTCACCAACAGACTGAACTTTCAAAACAACGAACTAGAGTTTAATTAAAATTGTGTACCTAAAAATGCTGGATCCTGAAAGGCTAAATATTGGGGGCGGGGACAAAATAACGTAGTTTCAATGAGTGCCCAAAAGAGCCAGGAAGAGTCAGGAAGAGCAGCTTGTGTGAAATCTGACATTATTCTGCACATCAAAGCTAAACGTCTTGAAGAAGTCTCATTTCCTCAGTGTGAAATCGTTCATTTGATTCCTTTAACTGGCTTAAAGATTAGTCTTTGGTGTCTCTTCTTGTCAGCTTCCAAAGAAAAGGAGAATAATCTCTGTGGCAAAGAGTAAATTAAATCAAGTGTTGTGCAGACATAATTAGAGTTTTTCTGTCTAATCTTTACTTTCTGTTGTGACTGCGGCTCTATTTTCTCAGTGTGAAATAGGCTGTTTCAAACTCCTAACTGGCTTATGACTGCTCTCCTCTGACTCAAAGGCAAATCCTGTTTTCTGCCCTTAAAATGAGAGAAAAGGATTCCACCTCCTAAATTAATGTCAGTTTTTGTCCTTTCTGCTGCTGCTAAATGATTTATGTGCTGTTTAAAACACTATTTACAGGTTAATTTCATGGCTAAATTACCCATTAGTTTGTTGGGGTAACATTTTCCAGTGGTTCTTTCTAATGAGACACCATATCTGCTCAAAGTATAAACCTGATTTCTTTTTTACTTATTTTCTCATGGTTTATCCAAACTTAAACTTGGCTTGGTTTAGTGGGTTCACTGCAAATTGCCAGTGATTAGGCCTATTCAAAACCTGACGACATACAGTAATATCTAAATTGCCCTTGGTTACCTAACAAAAATGACAAAAACCAATCCGTTCCAACTCTAGAGAAGGGCTGGTGGCAGGATAATTCCTTTTACCAAAGTCTAACATTGTCCCACACAGGCTACACTTTGTGTTTTGAGACACCGTCCTGTTGGGACATCTAGTTGTGTCCAAGATTCAACTGAGATTTAAAAAAAAGTTGCTTCAGCTTCTGTCACAATGTTGATTGAGTTACTCATGTTGGCCCAGGCGGCAAAACAAACAAACAAACAAACAAAAAAAGCAATTTATTGGGTCTAATTATGAGGAGCTGAGATCCATCGTGTGAAACATCATCTAGTCATGATCTGAATGTGTAGGAATGCTCTGCCAACATTTTATTGGTGCCCCCAAGTGGTCAAATATTAGATAAATTTATCTGAAAACAGCAGGTGAGGTTAATATCACCATGGCAGCAGTGCACTGCACAAAGTAACTACATTTCCAAACTATAAGTTGCATTTTTTTCATAGTTGCAGGTCCAACGACTTGTAGTCAGGAGCGACTTATGTTTTTTTTTTTCTTTTCATGACGCACTTGTTCAACTAATGCATTAAATATTAATAAACCAACCATTAACCAGGGTTTCCTCCTGGTTAATGATTGGTATAACCCTGGTGGGTCACCAGGCTCTACTTCCCACAGAATCAGGCTAAGCGTCATTAGTTTAGTGAAAGTAGTGGTTTTTTGTATACCAGTAACACTGACAATAAAGCCAGATTAAGCTAGGTGTATAGTTGACGCATTGAACTGGGGTGTGAACCAATTGCTCACACGTTATTATTTACAAATTATGCTTGTGCACCTGCGAATTTTTGAAACTTTTAACATTTTTTGGACACAAAGACACAATGGACAGTGTGCCTACCACTGGGCTTAGCAGGTTTCTAGGAGAAACTCTGTTAAGCATTGCAGTAAGATACAGTTGGGGAAAGAGCAACCCGATCTGGTGACTCCATGTTCTATCAGCCGTTGCTACACAAGCTAGCCCCATTTTTTAATGCACAATTTGAAGTATCGCTATAGAAAACGTTGACGGCAATGGCAAGGTTCTAAATAAGGTTCTCAGTTTCACAAAACAACATTTTACGCTATATTGAGGTGGTTTTCAGCTTTTCCATAAAAGAAAAAATAGTTAATGCGCTAAAGCGAAAATGGAAACACATTAGATAAATAAGTTTGATGTAGTGAACTTTTATCTCTTACGACTGATCAGCTGTTTCCGCCGCCACCATGTGTTAGAATTGCATTTCTTTCTCTATGTCTCTGGACAAAGTATGACCAATACTAGTTGACAGATCAATTACAACTTTCCCAATAGCAACACATTCCTGAAAACCTCTCTCCATTGTGCTGAGATTTCTGGTCCAAACTTCAACTTCCTGGTCATTATAGCCATGAGTAATGTCAACATCTGACAAAATTATGCTTTGCATAGCCTGGTTGATCCGCGCCAAGGCAATAGATGGAAACTGTGACTCTCACTCAGATCCCTGAAGGTTTGACAATCAGTAAGTTAACCAAAACTAAACATTTCACAACGAGCTATGCTCTCTACTATATTAAAACCGGTACCTTATTATCTGTGTTCTCAGTGAAGCCTTTTAACTAATGTCTAACACCGACTTTCATTTCCTCACTGTGAAATGGGTTCTGCAGTCATCTTAACTGGCTTACAGGAGTCCTCTTCTGTTTCTAACATAAATCCTATTTTCAGCCCTCATCAGTCAAGAGCAAATGCAAGGATGTCTCTGTTTCAGTAACTCATTTAGACACACACATGCAGCCTGTTGCTTCAGCTGCATTTGAAGACAAATCCCTTTTTCTGCTTTGCCCTCTCCAACAAAAACCATTTATCTCATTTCCTAAAGCTGCCTGTTGCATAAGATAAAGGACGACATTGTACCAAGACCTTTATGTGCTGTCTTTCATCTTCTGTGCCCCACTTACATTTGATTTTACTCCTCTTCATGCTTTCTCAATGCCAGATGGTTTACATGTTAGCTGCTGGAACAAAGTCTGCATGCTGCTACTGTAAGTAAGTCTTTGTTAATTCAAAGACAGTTGCTGCGTTTCCATTACAAACATTCCACTAATGATAAAAAGAAAACAGAATTTCGCAATTGCGGTGTTTCCATCAAATAAGAAATGCAAATAAAACCATGTGAATAAGCTTGTTCACGTCAAAAGTCATTAAAAAAAAACATGTCACACCATCATCCTCCTACTACTTCCTGTCGTCTTCTTCCTCTTTTCTGCCAGTAGTAATGTTTGGTTGTTGATCCAATGTTGCAGCTTCGATGCACCACAAATCTGAATCAAACTTCAAGAAAACTGCAAAACAGCTGGAATACTGAGTTCCTTTGAATCAAAACTAAAAACCCACCAGATTACAGTTATTTAGAACCTTAATAAATGAAACATTGACCATCATATTTGATGCCCATAGATGTTTTTGATGATGGCACTGGACTAAATGTAATGTTTGTTGCTGGTTTCTCAAAATGGTGATTTGTTTTATCTATAATGTAAAACACTTGGAACTGCCATGTTGCTGAAATGTGCTACACAAATAAACCTCACTGATTGACATGACTTATGTGATATTAAAAAAGTGTTTCTGTTGCAGCTTGTCAAAATACAGGCGAAAAACCAAAGTGAGTTTTGTCGAAATTGTCATGTTTGGATTAAGCAAATTTATCTTGGTAATTCCAACTTGCGCAATTATACGGTCAATGGCAACACAGCTAGTGTTGTGAATGCAACTGATGTATACAATTTGAAGTAAAAATGGACAACGACTTCCATATTCTTTGCAACTGCATGTCACTGAAACAAAGAAGAGACTTTTTCTAAGCAAATACCCATATTGCAAGCTTTGCATTCAAGAAAGAAACCAAGAAAAAAAAGCTTGAACAGTGGTGGAGCAGGCTGGTTTTTCCCAGCAGATAGAATCTCGTTCAACAGCTTCCTCCCAGTTTTCCCACATCAGATCCATCCTGCAGCACATTACAATCAGACCTCTATTATCTCCCATTAAGCAAACTGGAAACTCTGACTTTCTCTTCACCTTTTCCAGTCATTAACTCCTCAGTCTGGCTGCTGATACAAGCGTGCGACATAATCACATATATGTTTTAGAAACCAACTCGGCCTCGTCCATTCCCATTCAGAGCAGGAAACGATTCAGACGCCGAGGCTCATCCATCACTGCCACAGAAAAACATCCAATCACAGCCATTTAAGTTCAGGGACGGCAGTCACATTAAGTCTATGTACTGCAAGTCATTCTCTTGTCGCCATTAAATGTCTGGTACAACTTTCAGCTGTTATTAAAGCCGCTTTTGTCCAGCTAGTAATAAAAAGCAAAGATAAAAATCCAGAAAGTGATTTTTTTATAACTGTTAGATGAAGTAAACTCAACTTTAAAAATCAGGTCATGTCCAGTTCTCAAGCTTGAGCTGTTATAAAAGTTACAAACTACAGTTTTTGTTTAACTAACAATGCTAAAATGATAACATTGGCACAGATAAGCCTGTCACAGTAAGCAATAAATCAATTAATTGCATAAAAAATTAAAACAAACTCAAAAAATTTAATTTACATGATTTATCGTTTTGGTCTCTTTCTACCAAAATCTGGATGACAAAAGTCTTTAGTTTGGTACTTTGATCTCAATCAGAAGATTTTTGAAGGATAATTTAGTTTACAGAGACTTCATAATTCATTTAATTTGTTTCTGTTTTTTTGTTTATTTATTTATTTATCACATTTTGGATATGTAAAATGTCTTTGAGTTCAAGTGTTAAATGTTCATTAGAATTTAAAGTTTATTTATCTTTCAGAATATGTTCTTTCTTTATTAAGCCACTACAATTATATCACTTGAAAATTGTAACAAAACAATATTATCACAATAACTCTTGAGACAATTTGTTATCCAGCAAAATTTGATACGATGAAGAGCCTAGACACAGATTTCCACTCCTGGAATTTACAGATGTAATAATTTTAAAAAGTGTGTGAAAAACTTCCATTAAGAGTCTTTTCACACCGAATAGTCCAGTAGACTTGATTCAATTGAGGATCAAAGTTTCAACATTTGTTACAGTTTCAGCTGGTGTTGTTCACTTACACTCTTCAAACAAACCAAAAGAACCGTAAAACCTTTTCCCCGCCTCACCAGAAACCACTGACGGAAACGACATAAAAATCACTAAACAAGACACTCGGCGCAACTTCCTTCTTCACTAAATGTAAACAAAAAATTAAGTAGTGTCAGATTTAGCAGTTGATTTGTCTTTTGTCTTTAGCAAAAAACTACCAGCCATTTCTCCTGCAAGCTCTACACTCGCACTTTTGTTTTGGTTGTATTTACCCAGTATGCTGTGCGTTTCAGTTCACTTCCTGCTTTTGGAAACGCTTCGCTTTGCGTTCACATATGCATTTGAACCATACCAGAGTTCACTTTAACCAAACTGAGACCTTTTACTGTTTTGGTCTGGCATCAGAGTTCGATTACACATGCACACCTCCCCAGATGCAAAACTAGTTTGAATAGAGCGGACTAAGCATTACAGCGGACAAAGCATAATCTGTAATCCATAGAGCCTCCATACAAATGTTAAGTCATTAACGGTTTGAATACAATATGATCATAACCTAAGATGATGTTGACATTTCCAGAAACCTTTCTGGGAGGAAAACCAAACAGCTGATAAAACTGTGGGGCATGAATAAGTTCACTCTGAGTATCCCAGCAACAGCCGTCTTTCCTTCAGCAATTTTTTGTATATAAATTACCCACTTTCACTGAAATGCTACAGGGCACTTTGTGTAGCCATGACACCGAGACCTCATCTAATAAAGCTTTTTAGCAATATTTCATTCTATTATATGAAACATAAACATCTCACAGAAGACATTCAGGTAAAAAAAAATACTTAAAAACTCTTTAGGTTGTTAGTTTTCTTCAGACAAAAAAAACTACTTCTTCATTCAGATAAATATTCCCATTATTTTACCATATTTGATGACAATATCTGGATTTAGACAAGAATGCACAAATTCCATCAGAAGTTGAAATTACAATGATATACCAGCAGGGGGCAATAATATATTTAATTTTTATTTTCCTCGTTATTGTTGTTCTTCTACATATTTTATTGGGATTTGCCAAGATAGACCAGTACAGATCAGTGCATAAAAGTGATGTGAAAGAAAAAAGGGAGACACCGTTTTAAAGTGTTTTACAAAGAAAAATCACAAAAGTGACATTTGTATTCAGCCTTCTTTGCTCTGATACCTTTAAACTCGTTTTGGGTCAAATCAAGATGTTGAATGCTCTTAAAGGGCCGGTTGTGCCAGTATGTATTGACAAAGCCCGTTAAACTGTTAAAATATCAATGAATTCTTAAAATTAAATAATATTATTAAACATCTTTTCAGTCCCTCCAGGATTTCGTGATACTTTTTGTGATTTTTTGCAATAAAAATCAAAGGTACTAATTTGGAAATATTAGCGCTTGTTTACGACACTAAATGCGACTTTTCATTACTCGCTGTATAGATTGTTTATTACAATCTGACATCAGTTAAGACTGAGGTAGCTGTTAAGTACAAGTAAGAAAGATGTGCTCTAAACAACAACCTTAAAAATGACAAAATTAGCAAATAAAGCCCACCTGTGTGCTATTTATTTTAAATATAAATGAAAAGATAAAACAAAACACCAACAAAATGAAGACCAAGAAATGTAGCAGAAAATTGAGGGGAAAAGCCATTGAGAAATTTAAAATACAGCTGCACTAAAAGCTAATTTTGCAAAATATCCACCAATGCAGATGAGGTTAATCAATCTAAAGCTAGAAAGACAAGAAACAAAAACTGGAAAACCAGCAATAAAATGTAGAGTCATAAAGAAATCAAAGTACATTTTATCTCTTTACAAGCTTCTTTTTAATTTGAATAACGCTCCTAGCAGCTGTCTTAGTTAACACGGACAGGAAAATGTAACTTTCTGATCTACTGCATCACTCTCATTGGACAGTGGGTAAAATATTAACCTGCCAACAAGCTGCTGCTGCAGTCGAAATGTGTGTGTGTGTGTGTGTGTGTGTCTCAGGAGAGAGGCAGCAGCGTGAAGATGCCAGATGCTTCAGTGCCAGCCAGGTTAGAAGTGTGTGTGTGTGTGTGTGTGTGTGTGTGGGTGTGTGTGTGTGTGTGTGTGTGTGTGTGTGTGAGAAGCAGAGAAAGTGAGCTGGCTGAAGAGGAGCGATTGAGACGAGGGATGGAAAAATGAAAGGTGTGTGTGAGGCAGATGGTGAGTGGAAGACAGGTTCAAGTTTCAGCATCAGAACTACTCAAGTTAACGCTCCGCCCGTTTTCCCCCGTGAGGAAACTTTTCACTCCTCCCGTAGCTTTAAACATCTAACCAACAAAAATGGTCATTTTGACCTCTTTATTTAGGGCTGAAATGATTAAACATAAATCTTTAGTCATTAATCTTTTTCACAAAGAACATCAGGAAATATAAACAACAGTTTATTCTTATCATGAATTTTCTTTAAGGTCAAAATGAAACAGATGGGTTGAAATAAACACTTACAACCAGAAGTATTTGTTAAATGTCCCGTATTAAGCTGTGCCTTGGCCACATGTTTTCTGTAGTGTTCAACCGGCTTCTGGGATAATTTTGGCTGATAAATTTGGCTTCTTGTCAGGACTAGAAGGGTTCATTTAGTTCATTTAAGTTGGTAGATTTCCAAGTGCAGACTTGGCTTTTTACCGTAGTTCACATTTATTGAGAAAAAGAGTAATATTCGCCTGCTTTATCCATCTCAAACCAAGTTTAGACTTTTTCTTGGTGAACTATGTCCATCCTAAGAAACCAACAGAGAAAATTTTAAACCAAAGTTATTATTTTTGGGTTATTGTTGTGAGAAAAAAGCAAAAGTGAGGTTTTGATTTTCTTTGGACAACGCACAACTATTATTTTTAAGCAACTACAAGTTTATTTTTATTTAATCTTTTAAAATAAAAATACAACATTAATTTATTTTAAGCTGCTTTTTCTGCTCAGCTTGAGCAAAAAATTATTATAATAGCACAAAAGAATTTATCATGCAGACAGATGACTAATTAAGACAAGCAGGATCCTTCATGTTAATAATCTGAGGCTAAATTTTGAGACAGTAGTCATGTGTTGCTTAGCAGCTTTAAGAACGTTTTAACCTTTTATTTTCAAAGCACACAAAGTCAGTTTTCACAGGGGTAAACGTTTCAACAAACCAACAAGGTAAACCCTTCAGCGATTGGCTGAAGCATTGGAACCGTTAGCTTAGCCAACGTTAGCTAGCTAACCCGTGGTCAAATTACATAAACCTTTAAATATACATTTAAATACTTCGTTTAATTTAGTATAAAAACTCTAAAGTGAAGAAATATAGTCAAGCTTAATAATAAAGGATTCAGTTATTAGCTTACCTCTCCTGACACTAGCACCGGAAGATTGACGTCAGCAGGTTCACTTACGGAAATGTGATGCAGAACATGGTAGCTTCCGGTAACGGCTGCTGCTGAATTTCTGTTCTTTCCTAAAAGTGACTCTCCTGTGGACATCATCACGACAAAGATGCTCATCAATAAAGATAGTTTATTTGTCATCAAAATAAATAATATTTAGTTTGTTTCTTTTTCTGTCCGCTTTTTTCAGAAATCTCTAAAGAACTAATTTGCTGGGCAAGTGGGGGGCTGCGCATGCGCAGCAGGTGCTGCGCCTTAAGTCCTGGACTCGGTTGTCCCGAGTACGATTCCCGGTCTCTGTCCATTTGCAGAGTCCTTGTCCTTTCTCCATTCTATTTTCTATCAATTTAAATATAGCTAAAGGAAATCAGTGGCATAAATATATTTGAAAACATTTTTTTGCTTATTAAAATCATAACTTTCTTCAAAAGTAAATTCTAAACCTTTTTGTACAGTAAGCAAAACCCTAAAAATAAAGTGATTTCAGTGGAAGTCAATGGGTTATTTTTGTCCACAAAACTGTCAAATAGTTGCAAAAAGCATCATTAGAGAATAAAAGGCAGTAGATTTCAAAATTCAAAACAAAAGAGAAAGCAGAAGCACAAATTATATAAAAAATTATATTGATTAAAAAAACCTGAAATTAAAATCTAAGATTTTTATTATTAAAACACACTGATTTTTAACTCTTTCCTGCAGCTACAGGTCCCCAACTGTTTTAAAGTTAACATATATATTTATTATTGTTTAAATCTGCTAACACAGCTTACTTCAGAATCAGATTAGAGTACACATTGTTGGCATGTAGTAGCTATGAGTCAATTTATGTGCTTTATTCGGTATTTCAGACTTAAACCGGACATTTGAAACAGCATTTCCAAACTATTTTAAGGTTTTAGTTGAAGTTCTCAATTTCACATCATACCATGTTTAGAGGTAATCTCTTTAGATAGTTTTTTGGTCTTTATCTCCATCTTGTGGCTTCATTGTGAAAAACAAAAAGGAGATTTTATTTGGGAACTGAACTCATTAGGACATGCTCCTCCTGTCATTTATAAATCTGGTTTAGAGAATAATATGTATTCACAATGAAAGCAGAGATAAAATTACTCATTTCATAGTTAAATTGCTTCAAAGGGATGTTCATTATAACATCTTATATAAATGAAGTATTTTAAAGAAGAAAATGTTAGTAATTTAACCTCAGATGTATTCTGTCAATATATTTGTTGCTCAACACTGGTTTTATGTTTGAGATGGTAAATAAAATATATTAAGAAATATAATGTGGTTATCCTGGTCTAATTCTTCTGATGCTTTCACATAAAATCTGTCCCACTTCCTTGAGAAAATAAATGTGGACTTAAACAAGACATGTTTACATTGTATGTTTAAACCTTCAGAACAAATCTCACGCTGTACATTTTCATCTTAATGTCTAAAGACCTTCATCACCTCCAGGAGATAATTCAATTGTATTTAGCAAATGGACATAATTTTGGTAATCTAAAATTTATAATTTTGGTCTGATTTAATCTCAAGTACTGAAAGAAATCAATTAAAATTAAAAGTGTAGGTAAATATAAGTTAAGTAAGCTGAGGTTGGAATCGTGCAAATTGTTGCTGCACATTATGTTTTATGTCTAGCAACATCCTGAAAAAGGGATGTTCAAACTTTTCATACCAAGAAAATAATAATAATAAAAAGTCGTCTCATTTTGTTTTCATTGTAGAGCCAAAATTTTAAAAAGTATTATGCACTTTTTCTGTATTAAAAGAAAGTATTCTCAGTTATAATAACAGAATTTGAGTCACTTTTCTTTCAAAAGCTTGCTATCTTACATAAAAGCTGATTTAGGTGCAGTGAAGTTGGTTTTCCATTTACTAAAAAAGTTTGGCTGCAAAAAGTGTTGCACTGCTTTTTTCCACTGTAAGACAATTATGTCAATAATAGTTTTACACTGATTAAAAATACAAGTTTAACAAACAAATTTACATCTTTCTTGAACTGGAGTTGCGGGCCACAAAAATCGATCCGAGGGCCACAAAAGGCCCCCGGACCACACTTTGGACACCCGTAACCAAGACTTTGTCCCTATGAACTCCCAGTCAGGTTCCTAGAAACTGCATTACCACAGTAGGACTGGGCTTTGCACCCAGTAAATACTTCTGCTCTCAACAAGGTCAGTAATCGCAGAAGGAAATGTTCCTGTGAGGTAACAAAAAAGCATCTACACACACATGCACACACACACACACACCCACACACAAACACGCACACCCCCTCTTACACACTTACAGGTCTAAACATTAAGTGCTCAGTCATCAACGTCGCTGCAGGCGGGTGAAGGATCTGCACTACTGGCCTACTTTTGAACAGGTCAGCTCTCTGAAAGCATCCAGCCACCGTGAAATTTATATTATTCTTATGGAGGACACATACACACACACACACACACGCCCCCGCACACACACACTGTGGCCTCATATAAATTTGTTGACATTCATACAGTTTTTGACACTACTGTACTAGTCAATATATGTTGAATAGTTTAGCTTACTGGTCAAAATGGCCTCATTTCAGTGGCATTTCTGGGTTTTTTGTCTCTTATTAGTTAATGTTTGCTGTAGAGCAGCAACATAGAATGCAGCAATGAAATAAATTAAACATGTTTCACTCTAACATGTAATAATTTATTTGCTGTAATCTGTTGGTTATGCATATGTTCTTGTGAATATAATACCAAAAATAATCTAGTATGACTTAATAGTACAAATAGAGAAGAATATACACATTTGAACATGATTATATTATCATATATTATAATGATACATCACTATTTACACAGATCAGTTTAATTCGATGTAGCACAAATTTACGGTCTTAAATCTAACAAAATAACTTATTATATGTTTAGACTTTAAGCTGGACCTTTAAATAGAAAACATAAAAAAGTTGCCAATAAGTCTAAGAAAATAAAAATATAAGAAAATGTATATTAAAAATATACACTTCAGAGTCTAAAGTTTCCTGCAGACTCATTATATAAATCAGATTAGTGACATGAGAAATACATAAATAATAAGTGATAGACAAAAAAGAAAACATTCGGTAGGCAAAATTTGTTTGTTGGTGGAGAAAATACTGAACATGTCAAAAACGATCAATATCTATAAAAACCAAAGAAAGAAATAGGCTAATGGCTGGTTTAGTTCGGGTTTAAAGATATTTACTAAATTAAATTATAGGGGGGAGGAAATGGGTTATTCTTAATAAATTTACATTTAAACTAAAGAGTTAATTTTGCGGTGCAAAGTTTATATATTTTTCTGCAAAGTTTAATCTTCAGAGCGCCACAGGAGGCTGCTCTCAGGGGCGTTTAGCTCTCGCTTCCCTGCAGCTGCAGCTCTTCAGACTCTGATCAGCGGCTCAGGACAACATCTGCCGCGTGCCATGACGCATCCGGGCAGCGCGCGCTCGCCAAGCAGCTTCAGCAGCCGCGAGGATGATGAGGGTGAAGAGGAGCGCGTGAAGCCTTACTCTTTCACTCTCGTGAAGATGGATTTACTGTCGTAGTTTGTGTTTGTCCTGAGAAAATCGGACGATGGGAGACCGACATCGGCGGACGCGAACTCTAGGAGGTCTCGCGACCAAGCCGCGGGTCTCCAAGGAGACCAAACTCCGGCTGCGCGTGATCTTCCTGGACGACAGCGAGCGCACGTTCGAGGTGGAGGTAAACACAAAATACCTTCATGTGTTTCAGCCCCGTAATAACTTTTATATATTTTTCTTTTGTTTTTAAGAAAAATTACGGATTTTTCTTCCACAATTTAAACCAGCAGTGCCAGACTAAATTTAATTTTGGGTCATATTAAGATTTTAAATGATCTTTTCTGCATCAGATAAGTACTTCTTAAAATTAAATAATCACATTGATGTTAACTTGAGCAGAAAGATTGATGTTAGAAACGAATCACGCTTTCACCAAAGGAATGATGTGTTATTGCATTTTAATAAAGAAATTTGCTT
Organism: Xiphophorus maculatus; assembly: GCF_002775205.1. Classification (NCBI taxonomy): domain Eukaryota; kingdom Metazoa; phylum Chordata; class Actinopteri; order Cyprinodontiformes; family Poeciliidae; genus Xiphophorus; species Xiphophorus maculatus. Next base: position 25,288,303 of record NC_036456.1, read on the forward strand.
GCATCTTGCATCTTTTAATTTATTTCCAGTAATGTATAAAAAAGGGTTAAGAGGTTAAATGAAAAATGTGAAGAATGTGCCAAATTTTTTTTTATATCTTATTAATTAATCAAATCATCAGAGTAATCTATAAAATAATAAGTTACTAAAATATTATCTGTTGCAGCCCTAGTTTCCACAAAATATAAGTTTTCACTGTCAAAATGAATACACGAGGGCGAAATTTCCACTCTGGAACCCATTCTTCTACACGTATTTATAAAATGATAAAAATAAATATCATTTAATATTACATAAAATATTAATGTAGATTTTTCCTTTAAATGTTGGATATTATCTGTTGTTTGATTACTTAAGCAACAGGATCATTTAGTGTTCTGTTGCTCTTTGGTCAGCAATGTTGCTCCTACAGCATGCATTCCGTCTCCATGGTAACAATCCACTCTACCGGCAGACATTAAGCATTCCCTTCCACATTACTCCTTGAGGTTGTAGCTCTGATACGCACCACAGCATAAGGTTATTCAGGTTATATAAAGCAGGGCTGCCAGATGAGCATTAGCAAAAAGTTTTAAAAAAAGCTTGTGAGGGAATAAAATTAGAAATTCAGAAAGGGGATCAAGTGATTACTTCCTGTACTCTTGTAGCCACCTGATGCATGGCCGACTTTCAACCAGCCCATATGATCCAGGTCAGGGGATGAGGAGTAACAGTGTGTATGGTTTTTAAAACCAGTGAGACAGCAGTGCAGTTTAAGGCCAGATTCTCAGAGTGTGTGTCTGTTTTAGTGTGCAGCTCGCAGTGTTGTGTTTGCAAAGTAGCTCCATTTACCACGACCTCTGGGACATCAGTACAGTCTTAATAATAGGAGGCGAGTGGGATGAGGGAAGACCGAACAGCAGAAGAAGAAGAATGGACAACATGAAGTAAAAATAAACTGTGATAAACATAGGTTGTGTCTGTAACCCGTCTTTATTTGTCTCAGCTCCAACGTGGCCGACTTCACAACAGACACACTGAATTTACTCTAAGAGAGAAAATCAAGTTGGTTGTTAGCATCAGTACAGCAGCTTCTGCCCCTGTACAATAAATAAAATACAATAAATAGCCCTAAACAAACGACAAAGCAACAGCTCCCAGTGAGCAGTTGACAGCAGTTAACGGTTATAAAATTAATCAGTTAAAATGAACAACATTTTTTATAACTGTTAAAAACATAACATGGCAAAATTACAAACAAAGCCCTGTATATAAATGCCGTGTGTCTAAAATGTGTTAAAATGTAGTATTTTAAAAGAAAACGCAGCATTACAGATGGCAACAGAAAAAAGGAAGGAGCTGTCGGTTACTGGTTGCTATGGTAACCACCAACCGTCAAGAGCAGCAGCTAGCACAACTTTTACAGCAATAAATGTGAGTAAAAATAGCCATTTTTCCTAAGCAAAATTAATTTAAAGCATAAATGAACCAATTTTGACAAACTTAACATCTATAATACTGTTAAAATAAAATCCCATGTATAAAGAGGATATTTGGGGCAAAACACCCGTCCAAAAAGTGGAACCGGAGATGCTACTTATTTTCTATTATTCTAATTACTAATTTGAACTCTAAGAGTTGTAAGACTACTGCTCAACCCCTTCAATAATAACCTTCAACCGTTTTAAATTTCAGCTTAGAATCAGGGTTATGATGTCGGAGACGGCTCTTAGAATCAGCTTACCTCAGAGATGTGCGTGTTAGACGAGAGGAAACAGGTTTTCTCCTCTGACCCCGATCCTTCAACCTCCAGGGCAAAAACACAATTAATGATCAGACAGGATGAAAAGAAAAAAAGGGCAGATTGATGTAAAGAGCATGAACAAGCTATGTTACATGTATTGGCGATCTTCATATGGATGGCAGCTTTTTATTGCTTCAGAAACTATTATAAGTAAAGATTTTTGGAGAATATCAAAAATTATTTTGCTTTATAGCTCCCAACATCCTTTATATCATGTCATATCTCATTTTTAAAAATGAATAATTATGTGAACATAATACATCCTGTTCTGAATACTCCACTGGTACTAAATACTGCAAAAGTTAAAGCTAAATCATGTCAACATCCAAATGTCTGTAGGATAATTCCCAATAAAAAATAAATAAAACAATCTATTGTTAAATAATTTTTATTTTCAAAATACAAAACATAAAAACATCTGTACACATTGGTAAAGGGCCGGTAAACTTATCAGGAAAACAGCCCTAAGCTCTTACCCATCACCACAATATCATAATCAGGCCTTGCTAGCATGCCGCCAGCCGTACTAGCTAACCGCTACGTTGCTGTTGTTTACCCAGTTAATGAAACACTTATATGATTAAAGTAACATTTCATTGATAAAAACTACTTTACATAAACACCCTGGAAATAAACAGAGGTATCTTAATAGTTTATGTTTTCTATATTTTCAAAAATAAAGTGCTTTACCGTAGCTAGTTGCTAACTAGTTATGCTAAAAAAAAGAAAACTGGTTTGGTCTTGCTGCATTTAGCCAATTTAATAAAGGGACATGCCCAATCTGTTTTTGGTAACATTTCACTGGATGTTTAAAAGAAACAAGCAAAAGAAACTTGGCTAACTAAAGGAAGGTACTTTTTATTGCGCCTAGCATTTTCCCATTGAAGATTTAAATTTGGTTGAAAATTTCATCCTTAAAAATTAGAAAAGTTGTCCATCTGTGTCAGCAGCATTAGCATACAGTTATTACACAGCTTGTACAACCTATCTAAACTGTGCAGCAGATTTGAGGAGAAATTTGTTAAAAACTATTTTATTGTGTTTTACATGAGTAAACCTGAGAGTACAGATTAGCAAATGCTCTACAGATGATTTCCCATCTTGCGCTTCATGTAATGTTGTTCTTGTCACCAACTGCTCTGAGGATAGTCATTTGTTTCCAGTAATCATCACTTTGTCCTCTGATCTCTCTATAATCTGCAGCAACTCTTCCCCTTCCTCCTCTTCATCCTCCTCCAAGACAAGTTAATGAAGGTCTTCCAGTGAGCCACTCTGCAGAGTTAAACACCACGTAGCAGCCAGAGAAAACTAAAATAAACCTGCGCTGCTGGAGAAAGTGAACAATCCACAAACATGGCCTTTTACTTAGGCAAAAGATAGAGGTGCAGATGTAACACAAGCAGAAAAAATGCATTTAAAAAGTTAAACTGAACCATGAACAGTCTAGTTTTTGGCTGAAAGGATATTTTAAAAATCAAAACCATCCAGGATAAAACTGGAGTAAATTTCATAAGTAAAAACTCCCTTTACATAACAACACATTTTGCAGCAATTTGGAAGAACCAGATCTGCACAAAATATTGACTTCACAACCAAAATGCACAACATTAATTATGATAACTGTTAAAAACGTAATATGGCACAATTACAAACACAGCCCTGTACATAATTACTGAAAAATCTATTTTAAAACATAGTACTTTAAAGACGTCGCAGTCTCACATTTGAGACACTTTAGATGAAAAACATTTTTAAAAACACACACACAGAAATAATTATCTACAAAACTGTCAAAACAGTGAAGAAAACTAAATGATACAATTAGAACAAGTATCAGAAAACAGAATAAAATGACAATCACACCAGTAACATTTTAAATTTATGTTAGCCCTTTATCCTTGATAAAATATTGTTTTTCCATCTATCATTGATTTAGGCTGTTTTCAATTTATTATATCATAAGAATTTTAATTCATATTAATGATGTTTTTAAAAACAAAACTATCTATTTTCTGTCAATTAACTGTGCTACAAAAATTTTAGAAACTCTCATCACGCATTAAGGCTTGATAATTAAAGTAATTAACTGCTGGTTTATTTCACCAAAAGCCCCATGAGTATCTCCAGTTAAAAAACTTCTCAATTATGAGAAGGCCCAATAATTCCCCTTCTCTCTACCACTCATTTAACTTCTGCTCTTCTTTCAACAGCAAAATGTTTTAGGTGGAGATTTTTTCAACAAAGTTTGTGGACATCTGAAGCTGCTTGAGAAGGAGTACTTTGGACTGGAGTTCAGACACCACAGCGGCCATTATGTAAGAAACAGAAATCAACACAGACGCAAACAGTTTAGATGCTGCTGAGTCTCTGAACATGTTTCTGTTGCAGGTTTGGTTGGAACTGCTAAAACCCTTAGTCAAACAGATTAAATGTAAGTTGTTTTCTCTTCATGTTTGAGACCAACTGGGGGCATTAGAAACATTTTAGCACTTCAGTAGCAGCGTCTGTTCAGGAGCACTTCATAAAATGAACTAGACATATCCAGTTTCTGCTAAGACCAAATTAAAAGTAGATTTTAGAGAAAATACATTTTAAGGCATTTGTGTTGTTAATTTTATAGTCAAATTCCACAGTAAATATGACAAGAAAGAGTTTTTTTTTCTAAAGTAGCTACCTAGCATGCTAACAATGTGGCTAGCTTGTAGCATGACATTTTATAGTGGATGAAATTATACAAAATCCTGGGAAGAAATGTCAAGTGCAAGGTTACAAATAAGTAAACAAATAAATAATATTTTTTGATAATTTCAGTGTTTTTTGTTCTCCATACAGCTAGCTAGCCATAACCACAGAGTTAGCTTCTAAGCTACAGCGTTTTGATTGATGCTTTTACTAGTCATACAATAAGTGGCCTTTTACCACACACAGTATGGTTATGAATTAAAAAAATTAGGAAATGCCAGTTTTATTTTGTTGACATTGGCAATATTTGTTCTTTAAAAAGCAAATTTAGCAAAATAATAATTTTTTTTCTCTCTTTTTTGTTATTTCTTAGACACCAATGACTTATTCTTTAGGTTTATAGTCAAGTTCTTCCCACCAGACCCTGGGCAACTAAAGAGAGGCCTTACAAGGTAAAGTTTGAATCAACAGGAAATTAAAATTATGAACATTAGAAGCAATTCAAGCTTCTTAAGTAGCTAAGAGTCAGGTTATGGCTAGCTCTCCATTGAATTAATATGCTGTACATATGTGAACTCTCTTTAATGCTAGCAAGCATTTTATAAACAATATCCACACTTACAGTGAAGAAATTCAAAATGCAGCTCCCACCTGGTTAACTGCTTTGTATGCGCAGGTATCTTTTTGCCTTACAGATAAAGCAGGATTTGTCCAACGGTAGTCTGACATGTAATGACAACAGCGCCGCCCTGCTGGTTTCACACATACTACAATGTAAGTATGAAAAACACAAACTGAAGCAAACTTTAATTATTCACAATAAATCTTATCCGAAGATACATTTGAGTATGTTTTGAATGGATTCAGTCAATATATGAAGAAAACTAGAAGAGTATCTCTGTTTTACAGCAGAAATAGGGGATTATGATGAGGAGCTGGATTATCAGCACCTGGAGATGAAGCACTACGTCCCTAACCAGGAGTATCTGGACAACAAAATAATCAAGCTTCATAAAAGACACAGGTATAAAGAAACAGGATATCAATCTACTCTAAAATCAAATATTCCTGGACAAAATCATTTCTAAAAGGTTTTAGCACATAATACTGATATTATGCCTGAAATGATTAATCGGATTAGTCGTTATTAAATGATTAATCAACTGGAGAATACAGTCTCAAAAAAAGGCTATCAGAGCAGTAATTATGCCAAAATTGTACAAACAATATATATTTTGCATTTAAAATAAACTCTTCTTATACCCAGAACTCCTCAAGTAACATAGTTTTAGCTTCACCTGGATTAAACTCTGTAAAAAAAAAAAACTTTAAAAAAAACTCCAATTAAGCCTTTTTTGCTATCCAATTACTAATCAGTTAATCCAAAAAACACTAAAGAGATCCACTCTTCACTTATTGATGCTAAATCAAATATAAAGGGCAGAGCCTTTCAAATTAAAAGTCTTTTTTTTTTTTTTTTAGCAACAAATGCATCCTTTGCTACAAATGATCTTTTATCCAAAGAAATGCTGTTATTACATTTAGGCAAAAATGTAAAAAAAAAAAATTAAAAATGAAATTTTTAAATTCCTAATATAATGTGTTGTTTGTTTGTTCCTGACCTTAGAGGAGTCTCTCCAGCAGACTCGGACATCCAGCTGCTGGAGGTGGCGAGAAAGCTGGACATGTACGGCATCCGGCCGCACGCCGCCAACGACGGGGAGGGAATGAGGATCAACCTGGCCGTCACACACTCCGGAGTGCTGGTCTTTCAGGTGAATGCTTACCGGTTTTCAAAGTATTTCAACATTCAATGAAACTACGTCTTCATAAAGTCGGAGTGTACCAGGAGGGATTATTTTATCTCGTTATGAAGAAGTATTGTTTAATATCTTGCAAAGTAAGGAGTTGATTGAATTACTTAGTGTCACAAACGGGTCAATATAGGCTTTAAAATATTTGATAATTACCAATAAATCACAAGACTTTGAAAAAGTTTTTTATATTCCTGGAAGTTTTTATTATTTTGTGAGATTACAATCTAATGTGCAGTCGGATTCTGTTTGCTCTTGCATGGCATCTGAAGGCAGTTGGTTGTAATGTATTTTATTTACGGGTGTACAAGTAAAGGGGGCCAAATACAGATGCATGCCACACTTTTCAGATTTTATTTTTAAAACATTTTCAATCATTTTTCTTCCACTTGAAAATGATGCACTGTTTTCTGTTGTTTGAGCAGCAAACAAAATTTTCTGATAAAAACAAAACATGAAATGGCTTCAAATGACATTAAAACCTCTTTCATCAATAAGTTGTCGTGTAGTTATGGAGATATTTGGCTTTTATTTTTTGCAGGGAAACACCAAAATCAACACATTCAGCTGGGCAAAGATCCGCAAACTGAGCTTCAAACGCAAACATTTCCTCATTAAACTTCACGATAAAGTTGGGGTGAGAACTTTCTGTATGTTTAATTTTTCTAGTACTTTTCAGGTTATGATTGTATTCAGGAAGAGCTGAACATTATGCTAATCTCTTTGCAAATGTTCCTATGTGAAAGTGATGTGGTAGATATGTAGACTACAGATTGAAATTTGCGAGGAGACAGCATGTTGGAAACTAGCACTAGCGAGCAATGCTGGCCAACTATTTGGATTCAGTTGCTGTGTTTAGATAGAGATTATAAATTATTAAAATACATTTGCTTATTGGAAACGCGACAGTTTTTTTGTGCCAGTATGAGGAGGTTTTTTGGCTGCATCAAATATATAATGAATATATTTAGCAAAATTGCAATAGAAAAACATTTTTTGCAACACATGGATGTTAACTACTGACAGAAACGCCAAAGAAGACAGGACGAAGTTGGTGGGTAATGGTGTGAGATTTTTTAAATGACTTATCGCGTGAACAAACTGTTCAACGTGTGATTTTAGTTTAGTTTCTTATTTAATGAAACTCTGCACTTGCAAAATTGTGTTTTTTTGACATTAGCAGAATAATGACAGCTGATTTTGTCTTATTTCAAGTGTAATGAGATATTTGCACAAAAAACTAAACTAAAATTACTTGATGAGATTTTCTTTGCTGCACTTTCAGTCCCAGTGTTGACTGATTGTTGGATACTACTACTATCAAACTATTATCACCCCATTATAGTTAATGGCTTAATGCCAACACATGCTGGGTGTTTTGGATGTTTGCAGTTCTTCCTTAGAGTCAACTTCCTAGATGCTGAAAATGTCATGGAACAACAGTCCAGATGGCACAAACTATGAATATTAACACTGGAATTAACAAAATCTTGATCAAATATGTATGTTTTTGAGGAATTTCAGATTTAAAATAGAGATAAAATGTTTGATTTATCAGTCTAAGCAAAATATTAGGCAATGTTTCCCGTCCATCCAGGCTTCATGCAAGGACACGCTGGAGTTCGCCATGGCGAGTCGTGATGTTTGTAAATTGTTCTGGAAGATGTGTGTGGAGTATCACGCTTTCTTCAAGCTGGCAGAGGAACCGAAGCCCATTCATAAAACCCTGCTGTCCTGCAAAGGCTCCAGATTCAGATACAGGTATACGAATTTAAGCCATGCAATCATGGATCCAGGTAATCCTAAATGTTTGAACAGAACTCAACTTGACTTCCTGTCAGATTATAGACTGGTGGTGTCAGTGTTATACATATATAAAATATGCATTCATAATTTAACCTTTTATATCCCTTGGAAGCAAAAGTGTCTATTTTTAAGGTTGTTAATTTAATATTTGGTATAGACAGTTTTTTTTTTTTTATAAATACCATCATTAATTTCAGTCCTTAGAATACCTTACAAATTTTTGTGAATTTTTTCAATTTTAAGCCTTTTAAATATCAGGTTTGCAGTTAAAGTTGTTTAATTTTTCAGAAAAAACCCAATGAAAGTGGATTTTTTCCCCCTCATCCATATTTGCTAATTGGATTTTTCTAGTGGTTTGAATCTGAGTCTAGCAAAGCTGAAAATTGGTAATTTTTCATACTTAAGTAAAAGATGAAATTTAAAGTCAGTAAATCAATAGTTTATTTTTCCTTTTAATCAGAATTGCAAAATCATAAAATGTATTTTTTATCTAGTTTCTCCTTCATGGATCTTAGTACATTTGAAATAAGATAAAACTAACTTAAAATGAATTCTTCAACAAGATATATATTTTTTAGTCAATAATTCTTGAATACATTAAAATAAGACTAATTCCACTGGCAAATTTTCACTTAAAAATTTAGTTATAAGTGGACATTTATAAGTCCAGTTATAACTCCAGTCTTTTGCACTTTTCCCATTATAAGTGGGAAAGACTGCCAGTGTAACTAGTACTTATTTCTAATCTATATTTAAGAATTCTTGACTTAAAACAAGCTCATATATCTTCCTGAAAAGCTGCTTTTAAGTTAGTTTTGCCTTATTTTGAGTGCACTAAGATATTTGAATGAGAAACTTGGTAGCATTTTGTGTTTCCACAGTGCAACTCTGTGGTGAATTGGTACATTTACAGTGCATACACAAATAGCTCCACCTAGTGGAAAACGGCATGAAATCAAATTACTGTGATCGCAGAATTAAGAAATCAAAAACAATCAAATATTAAAGACAGATTATAATGAAACAGTATTCAGGAATATTCTGAAATTGCAGAAGAAATGTTGAAGGAACACAGATTTATGTATTTAGATTAAGAAACAGATAAAACGTATGAAAAAAAAAAAAAGTACAATTAAACAAAATACATATATGTAAGAGACCATAGATACACCCTCCCATCAAACTTCAATATGACAGGTTATGAATATGAATAATTAGGGAGAGGGTGGTGGATGAGGGGTTTATATGTTAATGAATGTGACACCTCTTCCCGCTGTGGGTGGTAGTGCTTGATGTCATGAGATAGAGTGGATGTTATTGGCTTATTGTAATTCTTTATCACAGCCCTGTACTGTTGGTGAGTCTGAAAGGCTGCTGTTCTTTAGTGGTCTAGACTTCCTCTCCCCCCAATACTTTGCACTTGGTCTGAAAGACACCTTTCTCCTCCTGCTCTTTGGTGGGATAATCAGACTTGCCACCTCAGCTGTCTCTGTGCTCGACCTGAAAAACAAGGTTTTATTTGCAGAGTTACTTTAATGGACCAAGAACTGATTGATGGATGTAAGCTCCCGCTGATCTCGATCATCGCTGAGTGTTTGTGCTGCCGAGCCTCTTGAGGGGTTTAAAGAAAGGCCAACAGGAAAACATCTAAACGCGAAAATGAATGTACAGAATCACAGAGGAGGACAAAAAAGTCCCAATACAAACAGATAGCCAGCAGCGACGCTACATATTAAAACAAAGATTTAAAGGAGAGTATCATTTTTCTTTGCAATTTTCAGGTTTGTAAAAGTGTGAGTGTGTGAAAACTTTTGAAAGGTTTTATGTTTCATTGGACACAATGAAACAAATCTGGAAATCTAAATTCACACATTTTATGTAAATATTGCCAAAAAAAACGTCTCTCCATAAACTGCTTGTATAACAACATAGACAGTGTAACCAACGGTAACACATTCCAAAGATGAAGGAAAACTCTGTGATGTCACAACTAGAGTCATGCTTGTGATGTCATCAGCTCTCTATCTATGTAACAAACTTCTACCTTCTTGTCATTGCTTGCTGCACAACTGAGGAGTTCAGACGCACGCAAAGCGCTTTTACAGTGAGATTGTTAGCCGACTGATTTGAACAAGTACTATTTTGTCAAAACATGGCACATCAAAGCCAAAATTGTTCCATCAGTGATTTAGCCAAAGGACGTCAGTATGGGTGGGTAGGGAACAGACCTCCTCCCTTTGATTTCCACATAGAGATACAACGACTTGCCTCTCTTTTAAAAATGGAGAAAGCAAAATTGTTTGACCAGAACCAAAAGCTGGACGATACCCTAACAAAACTGGAAGAAACAAAAGCTGAGGTAGAGACGCAGAGAGCTCTTAAGGAGATTTTCATCGGCAGGAGCATCGAGTTGAAGAAACAACTACAGGAAATTGAAAAGCGCAACAATCCAGAGACTCTCAGCCCAGCAATTATCGATTCCGAGGTGGACAGCGAAACAAAACAGCAGCTGCAAGAGGACTTAGACACAGTGAAGGTAGATCCTATTGCCACAGAGCGAGCGTTCATGTCAAGGATTGAGGAATTAAAAGATAAAAACAGTGCACTCCAACAAGAGCTGGACGACATGAAGGCTAAATACGAGGAGCTTCAGTCCAAATCTGAAGCAGACATTAGTGAGATCAAACGTCAGGCTGACATGCAGATGATCAATAAAGACAAGATCATACAGGACCAAAATTTAATAGAGAAAATGTCCAAGGAGATCAGAAGCTTCAAGGTTACCGAGAAATGCCTGGTGAGAGAACTAGAACAGATTAATGGTTCATACCAAGAACTAAAGTCGAGGTATGAAGCAGATGTTTCTGTCTTTAAACAGCAAAACAAAGGTTATCAGCAAGAAATGACTCAAATGACAGAAGCTAATTTGGAAAAAACCAAGCATGATATTATTGAGCTCATAAAGGATCTCAGAGCAGAGAAGGACAACCTCAACCAGAAAACTGCAGAAGATATCTCTTTCCTCCAAAGGCAATCAGCTAAGGTAATAAAACATCTGCAATCTGTTGTGGAATTCGCAACAGTTACTTACCAAGTACTAAAAGCCAGATATGAAGGAAATGTTTTGACTCTAATGCAGCAGTTAGAAACATTTAAGCAGGATGCACATAACAAGATTAAAACTTATTCAGAGCAAAGGATGAGTGACCTGAAGATGATCACCGAGCTTAAAGCTGAGAAAGACAGTCTCCTAAAACAACTGACTGCTTTGCAACAACTTCCCATGAAAACTGATCATCAACACAAACACGAATTAGGACCCAAGAGACAAAAAGAACCAAAGGAGAAAGACACTACCCCGGAAAACAAGGTTTCTGACACTGCGTCCATGGATCAGGACCGTCTGACAGAGGAAACCCTGTCAGAAAACATTGATGTTCCTGATGCCTCTCCCAACCAGGTAAATGACTTTACGGAAAACATGCCGAGTAACATGGAATCCATGGACGTGACGGACCGCTCTGTGGAAAATCTGTCACAGGAACCAGTGGGGGCAGTCGCCAAGGAAAAATCAGTGTGGAAGAAGATACGACACTGTTTGGGGCTCAGAAAACCACAAATGTTCAAGAAAAAAAGCAAGAAAGCCTCTGAATCAAGCGACTAGGAAAAAATGTAATTTCTGAACCGTTTGAAACCCCAAAATATATTTCTTATTTTAGATCCCCCCCAAAAAAATGACCGTGGGTTTTTCTCCGGGTGCTCCGGTTTCCCACAGATTTCCAAAACCATATAAATTATTGTTATTGACCAATGTAAATTGTCCTCAAAAAGGTAGTATTGATTTCTGGAAAATTTAATTTGCAAACGGTTCCGATTGGAGAAACATTTGTGGTGAGAAAAGCAAGAAAACCTCTAAAACAAGCAACTAGTTAAAGAGTCCAGGTCAGTCCTGAACCATTTTCAAAACCCCAAATTACATCTTATATTTTAGACTAAAAAACAAAAAAGGACAACACGGTGATGCAGTGGTTAGTGCTGCATCTTCACAGAAAAGCGTTCTTCACTCTCAACCAGGCGCCTCTTTCTGTGGGAGTTTGTCTGTTCTCCCCGTGTTAGTGTGGGGTTTTCTCCGGGTGCTCCGGTTCCCCCCAGGATTTCAAAAATGATTTAAATTGGGGTTATTGACTAATGTACATTGTCCTCACAAAGGTATTAATTTCTAGAAAATTGAATTTGCAAATGGTTCAGATTAGAGAAACATAGTGAGAGTTGCTCTCCACAGGTTGCCCTCCACAGGTTGCCCTCCACAGGTTGCCCTCCACAGGTTGCTCTCCACAGGTTGCTCTCCACAGGTTGCCCTTTCCCACCAGTTTCTAGATGCAGTCAAGGTTTTTTAATGGGATCCGTTTTAGTGGCCTTAGCATCTCGTCTCTGCTTTTTGCAGATGTGATGAGGTTCTATTGGCTTCATCAGCTGTGGGCAAATAATCTTTGTCGTAGGCCTAACAAGGCGAATGCCTGAACTGGAAAAGGAGGGGCCCTTGCTGTTGCTGTTGAGCCATGTTGCATTGCTTGATAGCTAGTTGTTGCCAGGAATAAACCCAGTCCTGTTTTTTTATTTGCAAAAGTTGTTCTCACTGTTGCTTTTGATATATTTTAAAGAAATGTTTATTGTCACAATAGAAGGAGCAAAGAGTCGGGGAGGAGACAACAGACCAGAGGCCAGCAGCAGGACCATGATGTAGGATCTTCTCTTACCTGAGAATAATTTGCTTAAGACAAGCAAATTATTACAGACACACAATTACTTATCTTAGAGATACGTAATAATTTGCTTATTATCTTAGAGATAATTTAATGATCTCTAAGATAATAAGCAAATTATTACTTACCTTAGAGATATGTAATAATTTGCATATTAATAATAATTATCTTAATTAATAAGATAATTATTACTTATCTTAGAGATACGTAATAATTTGCTTATTATCTTAGAGATAATTCACTTATCTCTAAGATAAGCAAATTATAACTTATCTTAAATATCAGTGATAATTTGCTTATGCCCTAATTTCCACACGACTCACACAAACACAACCCTAATGCGCTTCATGTAAGTGGAGCACAAAATCAACACGATGCTTATGAGCCACACAAATACAGGCCACAAGCACACAAATGTGGACACGTTGTGTGTCTGACCCACACAAACACAAACACGCACAATGCAACACAGGCACACACATATATTCCTACATAGCTTATTTCTTACAAATGAAGTAAATCATGAAAATAGTAAAATAAACCCCAGCTAGTAGATATGAACGCTCCTCTTGCCGGTGCTCAGATTCTGTGTCTGTGACACCCAGAGGAGGTGAAATGATCCCATATGCCCCATTTATATTTTATTTGTAAATATTTCTGACAAACTGTTGTTGCACCAATTATTACAGTAGTTTAATTTTTAGCTTCACCGCACAGTCACATTTAGATATAGAAAAATCCATATTGGAATATTGGAATATTCCAATGTTAGCTATTGGAACAGTTAGCAGGCCATGACGGCAACACTGTCTTTAGAAGACTGCCTGATACTGGATATTACGACATTTAATTTCTATTTACATTGAACTGAATTGTTGATTTGCTGATGCATATTGGAGCATTAAATATTTGACCAATTCTGACATGTAGCAAGTGGTTACTGGACACTTTTGTTGTTCACACGTTGATTGATATGATTCCTTTGGAGCTGAACACAGTTCCCCGCCTGCTGCTGTTTACTCAGGATGATTTGCGTTCTCAGATCCTTTCTCAGGAATCATAAATGTTTATGCAGGAAATTACAACACCGTCTCTGTCCTGAATTTCAAATATAGAGGCAGAGGCGAAGGATGAGACAAAGTCAGTTTTGCTTCGTTCTTTTCATATTTTTTTTCAGTCACTTAAGGAACCGCAAAACTAATTTTGTGGTAAAATTCTGCAGAATTCATGTGGTTTGTTTCTAAGTCAGATCAGGATAAAAAATTCAAGCTTATCCCTCTATGGCATGACTTTTTATTTTTGTGGGGAAGAAATATTTTCCTGCATTCTTTGGGAGCTTGGTGGTCCCTAATTACATGTCAATCATAAAATCGGACTCTGACACCTCCTGGAACCAGATTTGGGTTTGTTGCCTCAGGGTAACATTGGTCTAGAACACCAAGATTGTCTACACTGATTATGAGAAATGAAATACAAATCAAACAAAAACTATATTCATAAAAAAACTTTTTTTTGGACAAAAATATGTCAAAAATCATGCCCCCCAAAAAATAAAATAAAGGAGCAATGTGAGGTACAGCTATGTGGTTTGTTGCCTGAGGGCAACGCCATGCCATAGAGGGTTATGATTTTTTACTAAGTGTCCAGATGAAAAGCTAACTGGGACTTAATGGCCAACATGGTGGAATACTTCAATAGAGGCTAAAAAGACGTTAGATAAACTGAATGCAGTTGACATAAACTTCAACTCCATGATGATCAAAACATTTTTTTGTTTTTTTTACTGATAAGAGTTAAAAAGTATTTTATTGTGATGTGATCTTCTATAAAGATCTTATCAGAAATAGTTTCTTTACTTGATGTAGAAAGATCATATGATTGTTAGAGAATAAATTCTCAGAAGGATGAAAGTTAGTCTCAGTTTGAACACAATCACACTGAAAATGTTCATGTCAATGCAATATAATCCCGTGAGTCCACTATGAATAATTCAGCTCCTCTGGGGGAATCCCGAGGCGTTCCCAGCCGAGAGACATAGTCCCTCCAGCGTGTCCTGGGTCTTCCCCGGGGCCTCCTCCCGGTGGGACGTGCCCGGAACGCCTCACCAGGGAGGCGTCCAGGAGGCATCCTGACCTGATGCCCGAGCCTCAACTGGCTCCTCTCGATGAGAAGGAGCAGCGGCTCTACACTGAGTGACTCCCGGATGGCTGAGCTTCTCACCCTGTCTCTAAGGGAGAGCCCAGCCACCCTACAGAGAAAACCCATTTCGGCAGCTTGTATCCGCGATCTCGTTCTTTCGGTCATGACCCAAAGCTCATGACCATAGTTGAGGGTGGGAACGTAGATCGACCGGTAAATCGAGAGCTTCGCTTTTTGGCTCAGCGGAAGAAGCTGTCTTCTTCCGCTTGATGGCAGACGCTGCACCAATCCGCCTGTCGGTCTCCCGCTCCCTTCTTCCCTCATTCATGAACAAAATCCCAAGATACTTGAACTCCTCCACTTGGAGCAGGACACCCCCCCTGACCCGGAGAAGGCACTCTACCCTTTTCCGGCTCAAGACCATGGCCTCGGATTTGGAGGCACTGATCCTCATCCCGGTCGCTTCACACTCGGCTGCGAACCGCTCCAGCGAGAGCTGCAGATCACGACCTGATGAAGCCAATAGGACCACATCATCCGCAAAAAGCAGAGATGCGATCCTAAGGCCACCAAAATGGATCCCCTCAACACCTTGGTAAAAGGAGATAGGTAAACACCTGGTTTTAGACCACAATAACTTATTAGTATGGTGTAGGGCCTCCTTTTGCAGCCAATACAGCGTCAATTCGTCTTGGGAATGGCATATACAAGTCCTGCACAGTGGTCAGAGGGATTTTAATCCATTCTTCTTGCAGGATAGTGGCCAGGTCACGATGTGATGCTGGTGGAGGAAAATGTTTCCTGACTCGCTCCTCCAAAACACCCCAAAGTGGCTCAATAATATTTAGATCTGGTGACTGTGCAGGCCATGGGAGATGTTCAGCTTCACTTTCATGTTCATCAAACCAATCTTTCACCAGTCTTGCTGTGTGTATTGATGCATTGTCATCCTGATACACGGCACCTCCTTCAGGATAGGAAGCAGGTTGGGTTGACCACTCAAAGAGCAGAAGACAGCTGAGGTGGCAAGTCTGATTATCCCACCAAAGAGCAGGAGGAGAAAGGTGTCTTTCAGACCAAGTGCAAAGTATTGGGGGGAGAGGAAGTCTAGACCACTAAAGAACAGCAGCCTTTCAGACTCACCAACAGTACAGGGCTGTGATAAAGAATTACAATAAGCCAATAACATCCACTCTATCTCATGACATCAAGCACTACGACCCACAGCAGGAAGAGGTGTCACATTCATTAACATATAAACCCCTCTCCCTCCCCGTCATACTCCTAATTATTCATGTTCATATTCATAACCTGTCATATTGAAGTTTGATGGGAGGGTGTATCTATGGTCTCTTATATGTACCCTGACCATGTCTAATGTATCTTGGATCAACCCAGTTAAAGTTAAACAAACAAAATAACCAGGGTCACAGAAGAGTTAAGGTTATTGAAATTGTGAACTACATCTGAGGCTCTTGTGTGACTGACAATGACTAATAAAAGTATTTTTTTTGCTACGTGTCAGTGGGAGAACCCAGAAGCAGCTGCTGGAATGTATGGGATCCGGAGAAAAGAAACCATCACGCTTTGAAAGGTGAAAATCAATCAGAAAAATCTATAAATATCACATATTTACATAAGTTTTCCTCAAAAGTAAGATTCACTTTTTCATTTTTAAATGCTGAATTTTACATTTGGATGGTCCTTCTCCTTAAAAGTAATAAAAACATTGGTATAGTAACTAAAAAAAGCAGATTTATAAAAGAAATTAAGTATTTTTGCTCAACATTTCATATGATAGTGAAGAAAAAGTTGTTTTTTTTAAATCACTGAAACTAAAATCTTTGGTTTTTTGTTGAATGAACCAGAACCCACGGTCAGTCGGACTATGACCCCAGACAGTGTCGATCTTCTCCGGATCTTCTCACTGAAGTTTCCAAAGAGGTGACCTGACTTTAATCTTTATTATATCACAACCTTATAAGACAAAGAACAACCTTAGTAGTAATATGATAAAAAGTGAAAGAAATAAAAGACAGGCTACGTTCACACAGGAGGTCTTGATGCTTAATTAATGTTTTTGTTTGGTCGTTCATGCTACTTATTAAATGCGACATGAATCCGACTTCTGTGCAGAAGGAGAATGTAGACATCACCAAGTATATTTGGTCTAGTTTCTAGTGGTTATATTTTAGCACACTTGAAATAACACAAAACTAACATATAAATAACTTTTTAGCAAGTTATAGGAGCTTCTTTTAGGTCAGTAAATCCTTAACACTGATGAAAAAGTTCTAGTGGGATTAGCAGATTATTTGTCTTGTTGAAAGTGACATAATCTGCCAATGGAACTGGTACTTTTCCCCACAATTTTAAGGAATTACTTACTTAGAATAACTAATAACAAGTGAGTATAAAGCTCAGTTAAGTTGTGTTTTGCCTCCCCAGGTATACGAACAGACCCGCCCGTTTCCTCGGACCAGTCGTGCTCTGGCGGTTCACAGTAATGATGAAATGGACGTACGCCGGCGAGGCCTAAATAACACCGACCTCAGCGAGGGAGGTGCTAAACGCAGCCAATCATCTGGCGAGGTCAATCAGAGGCCACACTCCCTCGCTCAAGTCACCCCGCTCTCTCCGTCGCTCCACCAGTCGACCCCTTCGCCCAAGTTCAGATCGTCCTCCGTGTCTTTAATGGAGGAGACGAGGGCACATCGACAAGCTCAAAGGCTAGCGGGGGTCTACGCCAACCGCTCACGACGCCGGCCCAACCCGCAGCCACACCCAGACGCTGCTCAGCAGCTGGTTCTCCTCTACCCAAACTCCCCCGCCTACCAGTACCACCCCGTCCTCCCTTCGTTTCCCTTTGTTGCGCCCTCACCTCTAAACCGACACCACTACTTGTCCGACTATGTCACCATTTCCTCACTGGAGCGTTTCCCGCATGTAGCGAGGCGAGACTATATGCCAATGGATGCTGGCGTCTCGCGGCCGGCTTTCTACCCCTTAGCCCACGATTCGCCATCAGTATCGCCAATTAGGAGGAACTTTCGCCCTTGTGGATCAGGGGGTCTTGGACTGGCACGGGTCTACCAAACAGGAAGCAATGGAGGGAGGCTACTGGGTGTTGGACACACGGAGGCGGGGCATTACAGTGACGACTCCAACTTCTTGCCTGGGTTACCTCGCCGCGTTGCCAGCCAACCGGATGTTAAGTTTCATCTATCCAGGAGCGCAAACCCGGCCTTTAATCCCGCCTCTGAGTTCAGACCCCTGGGTTACTATCCTCACCTTACACGGCCCTCCAGACCCACTTACCTCCCGCTCAACTCTTCGCCTCTGCCTGATCGGCCCGCCTCCATGTGCATGATCGGCGGTGCCGCAGAAAGCTACAGCGACTCCGATCCAGAGGTTTTCTACCCCTACTACTGCCCACCTCATCAGCTGGGGAAGATGGTGGGGTCCACCGGGTTGGCCAGGATGAGGTTTTCCTCCGGAAGTCTTCAGCTGGATGAGGAGGATGAGGAGGAGGAAGAGGGTGTTGCTAAAAAGGAATCCAAGGTTGAGGTTGAACAGGACAAGAAAGAGACCAGCGAAGGAGAGAAGGCAAAAACCCAAGCAAAGGTCACGAAAGTCTCTCTCTGAAATGAGAAACTTTTGCGTTCCAACGCAATACTGTACTTATCAGTTATGCAGCAAATTGAATACTGTAAGCCTTTCTTGGGCTGCACAGTGGCGCAGTTGGTAGCACTGTTGCCTTGTAGCAAGAAGGTCCTGGGTTCGATTCCCGGCCCGGGGTCTTTCTGCATGGAGTTTGCATGTTCTCACTGTGCATGCGTGGTTTCTCTCCAGGTACTCCTGCTTCCTCCCACAGTCCAAAAACATGGCTGTTACTCACCTCTAAATTCTCCCTAGAGGTGAGTGTGTGTGTGAATGGTTGTTTGTCCTGTATGTCTTTGCGTTGCCCTGCGACAGACTGGCGACCTGTCCAGGGTCCAGCAACGTTCCCGACCCCATTAGGGACAAGGGTGAACAGAAAATGGATGGATGGATGTAAGCCTTTCTTACAGTGGCCACCGTAAGAAAGGCTTACAGTATTTAATTATGCCGCATAACTGATAAGTACAGTTTTGCGAGGGAACGCAAACGTTTTGTGAGGGAACGCAAAAGAAAAAAATTCCCCATGTCCCCTAGGGGGCTCCGTAGTTTACATCTGTAACTGCCATGATTTTTAATGACTTATCGCGTGAACTAGCGTATTCACGCGTGATTTTAACATTAGCTGAATGTAGACAAAGATTTGCGCTCATTTGTAATGGAAACGCAGCTAATAAATGTGATAAACGTTAAGGTGGAAACAAAATGCAGCGTTGCCTTGTTTAGTAACACTTAGAAACGACTGATGTTTAGTAAATGTTTGATTCAATATATTCAATAATTAAGTAAAGGCTCGAGTTTTGATTTTCTTTCCCCTTTGCTCACATCAATGTTGATTACAGTTGTGATGAATCTGGGTTCTAACTGTGGTCTAGTGGTTTGTAGCTGATTTAAGGAGTTAACAATTTTCAAGATCAAGTTATTTAACGTCAGTTTATAAAAATATAAAAAGAGAATCTGGAGACAGATTAAAGTTAAGTATCTATGCTGCAACAGTCAACAAGAAGAAATCCTTGATGGTTGCTTCAATTACGTTTGTTTCTCTTCAGACTGGTAAATTTCACAGTATTGATGTCTGTGGTTTTTGCAATATGAGGCAGAATCCCAAAGTTGAAACTATTAGGGTGGGCATATTGTTTTAAAACATAAAAATAATTTTATATTTTTAATTTGCTTGGCAATAAATTAAACATGCAGAATTTAAATTAAACAAAGTCTATTTTGTCTTTACAAATAGTGGATATTTCCTGAGGTTTTAGGGAATTTTTTTTTATTTGGACTTTCTGTCTCAGAGATAAAAATAACATCTAATTACCAAGTTTAACAGAGGAAGAAGAGACATTAACAAGGGTAATTTTTAAAACTCCAAGTGAATAATTATTTCTTCATTAATATCATTACTGTGACCCCCAAATAATATTGAATACACAAATATGAGTTGTATTTTTTTTAACATAATTTATGTGTCCCAAAAATGGATACCTACTGGTCATAAAAATAACCGTGGTTGTATATTATATTACATTTTGGATTCACGTAAATTTGACTTTCATGAACCCAAAATTCTGTCAGCAATCTTAAAACAAAAAGATACCTGTTACCACCCACGGCCTTTGTTGGAGTTTTTGGTTTTGGAATATAGAAGGCCGCGACAATATTTAACAGAATGCAGAAGTTTCTTAAAAATATAACTTTCTGACAAAATTTGTCTACAAATATTGTCCATACTGAAAGTCTGACTTTCCACGAAGACGTTTCTTTCTGAATAACTTGCTGAATAACAAAACAAGGAAAGTTTTACAGCAAATAATTATTTTACAACCTGAAGCGCAAACAAAAAAAACACAAAAACAAAAGAAAAACCAATTGGAAGTTGTACCTACTTATTTTTACTTTATTTACAATACCATATTTACTAGTTAGCTTCTGAGGCTAATCTAGCAAACTGGTTAGCAAGCCACTAGCTGCCTAGCTTGGCTAGTTTGTGTTGGCTCCCAAAACAACTGGATTTTTAACCCTAATAAGTTTTTTAAATATGATGTCCCTGAACATGAAACTTGTAAAACGTTTGACATTTTTTGTAGAATTAGTTTTGGTATTTTTTGTGTATTTTTCTTTAACAACTTTGCTTTCGTTCTTTCTTTTTGGACAGTTTCTGCTGTAAACAATAGGATTCAAGAGGCCAAATAAAATGAAACGATAATGTTTTAGAATATTTTCAAACATGCCTGCGTTTGCTGATTTACCAGTTAGCTTGAGAGGCTACATTAGCTGGCTAGCATGTCGCTAGCTGCCTAGCTCAGCTAGTTTCTGTTGGCTCCCAAAAATGACTGGATTTTTAACCCTGATAGGTTTTTTAAACTGGATTCTCCCTGGGAAAGGAGGACATAATATTGACACATTTCTAAATTCATACAATTAAATTGCAAGTTTACGTTCTTCAAAGTTTCGGACAGCTCCAATGACAAAATGATCGCAATTGTGGGTAATTTTGACTTTGACTGAACTTTAGTTTGGGGAACCATAATTAAACAACCTTACAGAGAACTCAAAACAAATTTATGATTGGCATAAAATCTGTCTCAAGTGCTACTGAACAAACATACAGACATTTACAAACTTAAAGCAAGTCATGAAACAAAAACAGAAGCTACCACTGCTGATGGACAAAAACCTTCATCGGTGTTGTATTTCTAGTTTTGTTGAAACTGAAATCAATGAAAAAAGTTATACTAGAAAATTATATAAAAACTTGGTAGCATTTTGTGTTTCCACAGTGCATCTCTGTGGTGAATTGGTACATTTACAGTGCATACACAAATAGCTCCACCTAGTGGAAAACGGCATGAAATCAAATTACTGTGATCGCAGAATTAAGAAATCAAAAACAATCAAATATTAAAGGCAGATTATAATGAAACAGTATTCAGAAATAGAAAATTCCTGAAGAAATTTAACCGAGGCCTGCCAAAGTGTGCCCGTTGGTTTGGACCCAGCGTTCTGATGCTAGAAATTAGCATCAATGCTAAGCTTAGCTTAAAAATTCCAAAGTGGCATGTGGAGAATCAAAAGACTGTTGACTAACATGGAATTGCACCATTCAGTATGAGAAAGTGTATCAGCTAAAATTAGCCAAAATGCTAATGTTAGCATTAGCATTTGCTAATGTAGCATGTGGCCACATGCCACATGTCAGTACCGTGTGGGGCATCACTAGGATGTTTTATATAATTGACTTACTCCATTCAGCATATTAGACATGGCTAATAAATCAGAAAAATAGCTAATAGCTTATTTAAGCTAAAAGGCTCATGCTAATGAACTGCCTTGCTGTGCATCTGCCTTGCTGTGCAAGGCAGTTCCCTAACCTGAGAGTAAAAGATAATGCAGGCTAATATTAGTGCACCACCTGTGGCGGTGCACTAACCCGAGTGGGATATTGAGGCTTTTATTTGGAAAAAAACGGTAAGCTTCAAATTAAGTCGCCACACTAATCCAATGTCTAACAGTGATTTGTTTAAACCAGTCACATAAAGTCCAAGATAGCAATTACGTGATGTAAAAATTGTCACGGCTTTTATTTAGCAATTTTCAGTAAGCTTCATTTTAAATGGCCACTCTAATCCCATGTGTAACAGTGGTTGGGTAAATTCTGTTATAAAATGCCCAAAACACAAGTAGTTCTAACGGCCAGCTCAGTCCTCCACAGTAATAACTGACAGTACCACCATGTTGTAGTTCTAACCTTCTGTGTCGTCATGTTCTGCTATACTTAGAACTACAGTGATGCGTTTTTGTAGTCCTAATCAGCTGCTCTGTGTTCCGTTGCTATGGTAATTAAGCATCTCCGAATTAAGAATGCTGTATGAGGCATTACAAAAAAGCATGGAGTCACAAGCATGTTGACTAACATGGACTTGAACCATTCAATATGTAAAATAAGTGTATAAGCTAAAATAGGCCAAATGCTATTAATATTATTATAATATAATAATTATATTAGTTCAATAATATTAAACATTATTTTATTTTTCTCTGAAATCAATTAAAACCTTTTTAAATGTATACATTAGTGACTTTTGTCACTTATAAAGGTAAATTAATCTACTTCATAATAGTGACAAAAATGTTTACTTAAATAACCCACACAAACAACAGATCACGTTTAAATATATATTGAACTTATGTTAAAGATTTCTACAAACTTTTTACAGGTAAAGTTTACAATGAACAAAAAATTACAACCTTTAAAGAATACAATACATTCGAGAATCTGATGCCTCTGCAATAAAAAATTTGCTATCTTTTTTATTTTACGTGTCCTGTCCGGCCGTGTGGCACTCAGGGTTGTTGCCTGAGTGTCAAGGTGAGGCCCGACAGATTTACTGTCACAAGTGAAACATTATGGCTTTGCCATGATGATCCACTTGTTATAAATGTGAAACGTTTATAACTATATACATACATGAAAACAACATAATACTGTGAGTAAGGTAGAGATATGAATCTCGGGACTATCGCAGAAGACACATAGCCCTCTCATACGCTTCAAACGCTTTTCGAATATGTATTACGGTTCCCGAACGGGAAGGAGTTGTTCCCAATGCTTTTTTTGGGTGAAACTGGCTGGCTCAAACAGAGAAATGTCTGCCCCAGCATGTCTCACTAACAGCTCACAGTTGGCTGAGACAATTATTTACCATAGCAACGGAACTGAGGAGGCTATTGGCTGCTGGTTAGGACTAACTATGGTGGAAGACTCAGTTGAAACAGATCAGGACTGAACTGGCCTTTAGAACTACCTGCTGCTATGGGCTGTATATAACTGATTTAACTCAGTAACTGTTACACATGGGATTAGTTTGGAACTTTAAAATGAAGCATACTAATAATTTCAAAATAAAAGCCTTGAATATTTTTAAATCAGGTAATTGCTCTTTTGAGCATTATATAACTGATTCAACCCAATGACTGTTATACATGGGATTAGTTTGGACCTTTGAAATTAAGCTTAACAAAAATTTCAAAATAAAAGCCTTGACAATTTTTACATGAGATTATTGCTCTTTTGAGCATTATATAACTGATTTTATCCAATGACTGTTATACATGGGATTAGGTTGGCCCTTTGAAATGAAGCTTAACAAAAGTTTTTCCAACTCCTCTTTATCCTGCAGCACTTTGCTGGAAATATTTTTCCCATCTTTGGTGCTTGGTTTCCCTTTTCTTCTCTGAATGGACATACTATTATTGGCAATATGAGTTTCCGTAGCAAACTGAGCAAAGAAAAGGTAACTCTGGTCTTTGGCAAACCGAGTATCTATTGAGAAAAGTCGTACATTGAAATACATACTCGGTGAAAGTGCAACACGGCGGGCTTCATCTAATGTGTTTATTCCAGTTGGGAAATGTACGGGATAAGCATTTGCTTCAAGTCTTGGAACACTGAAGAAGGAGATGGGCTTGTTCCCCTGAGCCGGCGCAATGCTGAAAATCCCTTCTCCATATGACAATACTTCCTGTGCTATGTCAGGAGGCTGCAAATTTTTGGAACGTGCTTCTCTTGATAGTCTGCCTCTTCTGTTGGCAGCACATTTTTTTTATGTTTTGCTCGATAAGCAGGCTCACTATGATACTTCGCCTTCATATATTCACGCATTGTTTTTTTGTGTTTGCTTCTGAACACTGGATCATCTCTGAATCGTTTCCTCATATACTCAGCCATCTTGGCTTTATGACTGTCTCTGAAGCTACGGACAAAATTGAATCTGTCCTTGATGTAATTTATTCGTCTCTTCCGGAAAGATGCATCTGTTCTATATCTATTATTTAACTGATCCTTCCTCTCTACTTGATGAAGAATGTATTTTTCTTTTAAGGCCTGTAGCTTTTTGGTCCTAAATGTTGGAGATGTCAGATATCTTTCTTTTTCAGATGAACTTTGTTTCATTTTACTTCCTACATTCTGTCTCTGTTGTGTTTTGATCCTGTTTTTAATTTTTCTTCTATTGGCTTTTGGCACTTTTGACAAATTTGTAACGGTTGGAGCTGTCTCCACTAATACGTTTGCAACGTCCCTAAGCCAAGGAGGCATTTCCTCATCAGACGGACTCTCTGATTTCAAAGCAGTTGGACTTACCTGTGTGGCTACAGGTGAAATGTTCTGAAAAGTCAAGTTCTGAGGATGATCTTCATCTTCCCTGTCAAAACCTACTGGCACAAACTCATAGGTGGCATTGGGGCCGCGATTTCGAAAGAGCTTCAGTAGATGGCTGACCATGTCAGACAGGTTGCAGAAAGTCATCATTACTGCAGTTCCACTGGGGTGGGGCAGGCCTGCTGAATTTCTTGAGTGGGAATCAAAAAATCCAAACCGACCGCTTCTGTCCCTGAAAACTGCAATGCACTCTGGAGTCACCAAAAGGAAAGCATGGGTGACATTTTCCGACAGACATTCCAGTTGCAGGGCAAGAGGCAAACCCAATTGTCGAGATGCTTGAGGGCTCTCGCTACGAGCAAAAACAGGACCTACCCTTAAACCACTTGTGTGTACTGCATAGATGTTCCTATCGGTCAGCACATGGTCAGGCATCTGTTCAAACGTCAAGTGATTGTCACGAAATGTTCCATCACTGATCAGGTGCTGTTTAACGCCGGCATAAAGTTGGTCTCCTTTTTCAATCACTCTGTCAAGCATCACTGTGTCAAACTGCAACCCCTCATTGTGGTAAGCTAAAAATGTTAGTGCCATGCATGTGCACTGGTGATTACGGGAAAATGCAGCATACCTCTTGTCGGCCTGGGAATGTGTAGCACTTACCAACAGGACAGGTGGACCGCTGATCCCGGGTTCCAGCGCAGAAGCCTGTAACATAAAAAATTTTTAAAAGTCAGTATTTATACAAATATTCACCTGATAACTATCTACCACCAATTAGGCCTGTTGTAAACACATATTTTGTAACTGAGTAATCAATTATTCTGTTGTTAAATAGATGAATTGAAATAAAATTTTGATAAATTAACTTCATGGTAAATACTGTCATTACACTAGTATTGGGTGGGATTTCAATATAAATCCATATGTTCATATTTGTGCATCTCAAATTTACTTTTCTGTACTTCAGAAATTAAGCTTTAACAATATTAGCTCACTTTTGTAGCAAACCTGGAAAACCAAAATATTTTGATATTATATTCAATTTAATAAAAATAAAAAAAATGCACAAATAATAAAGCAGAACATCTACAAAGTCAAAACACGCAGGAACCATCTCCTCCAGCAACGCTGGGCTGAAACACACAGGATTCGGGGGGATGGAAGAATCCAGCAGATCTCCCTGTAAAATCAACTTCCATTTAATTTATAATCTGCACTTTCAAGAAAAGTTGAAATGGACAATCAGGGAGGCGGATACAAAATAAACATGTTAAAAAGTGAAATATACACATTGAAATATACACTTGTAAAATTTTCATTAAATCAAATAAGCATTTATCCAGTACCTTCCGACCACCACCAACCACAGTCCAGGCGAAGGGCTCCGAACGACGGGGAGCAGCCTCCTCGCCAACCACAACCAGCCGGGGCAGGCAACGTCTCACCGCGGTTATGGGAGCCGTCCCAGGAGGGGGAGGAGCCAACATCACAGGAGCAGGAGATTTCGATGCACTTAACTCAAGTTGCGAGCAGATCGCCGCCTCAAGCAACTGAGCAAGGACCTCCATCCCAGGATGGTCGCTCAGGTGAACCTACAATTATAAACGCATTTTATAAAATACAGTACGCCTCAATAAAATGTTTACAATAGAATTATAAAAATCAATTCAACTTACGCCATCCCTGCTCCACAAGGCCAGGCTGCTCAACGGGAAGTGTTCAGTGACAGGCAAGTACCGAACACCTAGACAGAAAAAAAAGAAAATTTCATTCTTATTTTCAGTCACACTAACGATGTTCTAATTTGAGATAAATTAGATACGAAAGGAAAAATAAATAATTTTGTCATAGATCTGAACCCTGAAAACTATAAAATGTAAATTTGCAGAAGCTTTAGTCTAAACACAAATTGTGTACGTCACTTACTTCTCTGAGCAGCCACACGTTGAAACTCTTGCCGCAGCAGCTGTTGCACACTTTCCTCCACGCAAAGGCGCGGTGGAAAGTCCACAACGACCACCTTTAAATTTCAAACCAAATAAAGGAACAAAATTAATATACGCCAAGTTTTCTGATATATTTGATCATGGATAAATGCAGTGGATGTTATACTTACATTAGCAGAGAGGTTGCAGACGGTACTCAACAAAGCGTCAAACGCCGCTCCGGCCTCCACGAAGGTCCTGCTGGCGGTTAAGTTGTTACTTGGGGCCAGAAGACAGATCACCTCGGGGGGCCGAGGCAGAACTGCATCCAGCACCTCAAGCCGCAACTCTTCCGCAGAGGCACCGGGGGATGCAAGCACCCCTAAGGAGAAGTCGCCCTTTGGCATGGTAGAATACCCATCCACAATAGCACGCAGATGGGAATCACCAACCAAAAGAGCAAACTGAAAAATAAAAACAAACATTAAAGTTCGCTTATAGAATTTTGTCATTCAAACCAAGATTTGTATACGGGGTATACAAAAAAAATACCTTCTTCTCCAGAGCCCCGGCAGTAGGCAGAACCAACTTGCAGCTCCGTCTGGTCACCCGGGAGGCTGGCCACGTCTCCACCCGACGGCGACGCCCCGTCCCACGGCCTGTTTAGAAACGTTTAGTTATCAAGACTAGGCTTTTATGCAGCTGAAAATTTAACAACAAAACAACAAAGATTTTATCTACATACGTGACCCAGGGGAGGCCGGTCGCACGCGGGGCTCCTCCTGACGCACCACGGGAGGCGACATCTGCAAAAGAGTTATTTAAAAAATGTATAGATTAACTACAAACATAACTTGTTTTGGTTATTCTAAATAAATGATCCTGAACTTGTCATGAACATACCTGGTCGGGCAGGCCACCCTCCAGCAGTCGGGACATCTAAAGAGATAAGTAAAATTAGTAAAGGAAATAATTGCTATCATCCAACAGTAAGTTACTAAAATTTAAAATGACAGCCATACCTTCTTTGGCGGAGACCGAGTCGGGTTCCAAGCGCTGGTTGTGAGCGGTGGTGTCCCAGGCTGTAAACACAGAAACGATTATAATCATGCTTAAAGACTAAACTACATTAAGAACTACAGTTAGACAAAAACAAGTACTTCAATGTGTAATTGTTATACCTTTGCGTCGACCGGCACACTCTCCAGCTTCCTCCATCTCGCCTTAGCCGCCTCGGAGCGTCGTCCTCTACGTGGCATCCTGTAACAGCAGAATAAAAAAAGAAGACACCTGGGGGGGGGGAAAGCTGGTTATTCAAACAATATTATATGTGTTTGTGAATGCTTTGAACTCAATGTTACTATGTGCTTTTCTTAATATCTAGATAAAATATATCTCTGTAGGATTAAGAGGTATCAGTATAAGTGAATTAATAAGATGGTGTCGTGATGCAGAGGTCAGATTCGTAGCAGGCAGCAGTGGAAAACTTCCAAATCACAAAGTCTCGCAGAAGAGAGAAGCTGTAAATACAAGCAAAATAAATTTCAATTAAAAAAGGACCGTAAAAATATATATAAACTTTAAAAATAGGTTCATTTTTTTTTTCTTAAATACAAGAATAAAGTTAAAACTGTTCTAAGGTTTCTAAACAAGGCCAATATATTTTTCACAACTGGTGCAAACATAAGTACACTTTACAACTTGGTTAAAAATATACTTTAAAAAAACAGAGATGTTACATGTGAAGATACGAACAAAATTATGAGACTTAAAACCACTGCAGCACTTAATTAGCTTCCTGTGGGTCTAAAACATTTATCTTCTTTCCAGCAAATTTCTAGCTCCCATGATGCTTTGTGTGATTTATAGGCGTTACTTCCACGCACATGTGTTTACATGTTAACAACTGGCTAACTGGCTTTCTTCAGAGTGTTACACTACAAAATATGTGGGAACTATTAGTGTTACACTACAAAATATGTGGGAGCTATCACAGCTTAAACGTGGCAATACTGTTTTACCACACACCACAGTTTTTGGGGGAGGGATGGCAACTTGAAGAAATGGCCGCAAACGACCTGAGCTAGCATAGTTAGCTACTTCACTGACTCAGTTTCTGCGGCTGCGGGTTTTCTTCAGGTGGCTTTTTGTCCATACAATCACACTAGTACACATAAAGCATTTCGTGTTCTCTTTTCAAGTTTAGATTTTTTTTAGCCAAAATCTTTTTGCTTCCTTGTCTTTCGTTAGGCGATGAAATACGTTCATGTTTGGTTCGGTTCAGTTCTACTCTAGTGGGGAGACTGTACCGCAGCTGCTGCGCTACAGATATTTCTCCGCTGATTTTCAGTAAAACTCAACAACGGAGAACCTGGAGGTTCTGGTTCGGATGAACAAAATAAACCCAGATATTTTATGTTTTATTATTTGAAATTATTGATAGGCCAAACATAATGATAAAAACTCAGATCATGAAGTTATTTTATGTAATTCAAACAAAAATTATAATTTACATCATACCAAGCTAATATTATGTAGTTCTGCTGTTTTTCACTGTCGGCACAAGACGGCAGCTGAGAGTATCTGTATCCGAAGCAACTGACTCAGTGAAGTAGCTTAATGTGCTAGTTCCGGTTATTTGTGGCCATTTTTGAAAGGCACAATGGCTCTAGGTTGAGGTAAAACAAAATTGCCTTATTTCAGCTGATCAGCTTGATGTTAACAGAGATTTTATAGCCTAACAGCTTTCACGAAAGCCAGTTAGCAAATTGCTAACATGTGAACAAATTGTGGTTCCGGTTTTGTCGTGGAAAAAATATTCCATCAAGCTAGCAGCTACGCTATCAGAGCCACAACAAAATATCCCACAGCAGTCAAACTTTTAAAATCGATCACATTTCTTAAAGAACACGTAACATTTAGCAACTGTAAGCAGTTCTAATAATATAGTAATTAAGTTAAATATTGAAATAGTATATTTTATGGACAGAACACAAACACGTCTTACCTTTACCAAGCAGACTCGGAAGCGGAAAGCTTCTTCTTCTTCTTCGTTGTGATTTTTAGTGGCGGGTGACATCTAACGTTAATATGTATTACTGCCATCTACTGTGCTGGAGTGTGTACCACAGCATCTCCCCCAATCTAAATTCTTACATATAATCCTGTTACCTTCAAAAATGTAATAACCGCTTTATTTATTGTGTGTTTAATTAATATCTTATTAAGTTTAAATTTCTCTATATCATATTTCCTAATTTATTGTTTTAGCTTCTACTTGCTGTATATTTTCCACAATTAATTATTACATGTTCTACTGTTTCCATATCCATACCACACTCACATCTACCTGTTGGATGTTTACCAATCAAATGTAAAGTTTTATTTAATCCAATATGTCCAAGGCACAATCTTTTCATTACTACTTGCTCTTTTCGATTTTCTCCTATTATTTCCATATTCCCTACATTCTTTTGTATATGAAATAAATGACGACCTTTAGTTCCTTCTTCCCACAATTGTTGCCATTCAGATTTAATTTTGCTCTTAATAATTGATTTTATTTCAGACTTACAATACTTTATGTCCATAATTCTACTTTGTTTTAAGGACACCTTAGCTAAATGATCTGCCATTTCATTTCCTTCTTTATCTTTATGAGCTGGTATCCACATAAACCTAATCTCTATTTGAGTTAGTTTCATTCTAAATATAACTTCATAAATTTCGTATACTAACTCCATACGAATTTCAGATGAGATATTTAAAATAGACATTAGTGCTGATAATGAATCTGAACATATAAGAACTTTTCCAATTTTATTTTGCTCTACCCACTATAAGGCCATCAGTATTGCTAACATTTCCACTGTGTAAACAGCTAAATGGTCAGATGTTCTTTGTTTCATAAATATATCTAGTTCAGGAATAGCATAAGCAAATCCTGTTTTATTTGAAACTAAATCTTTTGAACCATCTGTATATATAATTATAAAGGATTTATACATATTCTTAATTCTATCATTTACAAAACTTACCCAGTTATTATCTTTATTAACCTGCATTTTGTTATAAACTTCTAGATCAACATTTGCATTTGGAAACAACCAAAAAGGAGTACTTGGATGAGGCACCGCAGCACAGTACCGCTTTCCCTGTATCCCCATTTCCCTAGAGGATTTATCTGCTGCCCATGCAAAACAGTCTATTTTAGCTTTTCCACTCTCCAAACTAATCCCATGTGTAACAGTGACTGAGTTAAATCAGTTATAAAAAGCCCAAAACACAAGTAGTTCACTCCTGATCTGTTTCAACTGAGTCTTCCACCATAGTTAGTCCTAACCAGCAGCCAATAGCCTCCTCAGTTCCGTTGCTATGGTAAATAATTGTCTCAGCCAACTGTGAGCTGTGAGTGGGTGAGGGTTGCTTAGAGACAAATTGTGGACAAACCGTAATTGGTATCGACGAGCCGTCTTCACTTTCGAAGAGATCACGGACGTATCTACAAACTGAAATTTGAATGGCATTTTTAGGTGAATTAGTGACGACACAGAAAATCCTCAAAAATAGGGTAATTGTAGGATTTTTCTGTCCTCGCTCCATTGACTTATAATGGGGGTTTTTGCGTCGTTTTTTGCGAATTATGTCGCCATGGTAACCCCGAATCCCACCAAAAGCAATAGCTCCAATGGCGTGAATTTTCCGCACGTTTTGATACCTCATTTGTGGGTGTGCACGCAGCGGCATGAGCCGCATTAACTAGAAGTACTAGGTTTTCGATTTCTCCCCAGACTTACTGAAACAGGGCCAAAAGACCCTGAGTCCAAACTGACGACTCTGATGGCTCAAATTAGTATTCTTCTTCAATTGTAAATGTGGCCGTTGACCGTCAGGCCAGAAGGTAGGAATGTGAATAGTCCATGTTGGGGGTGGGTATCTATGATACCACCAGGGTACTTAAGGGTACTTACAATCCTTCAGGTCATTTGGACTATCTCTAGACTGCATAGGAGTGGCGTCAACGTGGACTAACTCCAGCACTTCTTTAACTGTCACGGAAGCAAAATAAAGAATAAAGAAACCCTTATTGGGTGAATAGTAATAGGTTCCTGCCATTGCTTTGCATGGCAGGCCCCAAATATTCTGAAATTGCAGAAGAAATGTTGAAGGAACACAGATTTATTCATTTAGATTAAGAAACATAAAAGGTATGAAGAAAAAAAAAAGTACAATTAAACAAAATACATATATATAAGAGACCATAGACACACCCTCCCATCAAACTTCAATATGACAGGTTATGAATATGAATAATTAGGGAGAGGGTGGTGGATGAGGGGTTTATATGTTAATGAATGTGACACCTCTTCCCGCTGTGGGTCGTAGTGCTTGATGTCATGAGATAGAGTGGATGTTATTGGCTTATTGTAATTCTTTATCACAGCCCTGTACTGTTGGTGAGTCTGAAAGGCTGCTGTTCTTTAGTGGTCTAGACTTCCTGTGCCCCCAATACTTTGCACTTGGTCTGAAAGACACCTTTCTCCTCCTGCTCTTTGGTGGGATAATCAGACTTGCCACCTCAGCTGTCTCTGTGCTCGACCTGAAAAACAAGGTTTTATTTGCAGAGTTACTTTAAACCCTGGCTAAGGATTGTTTTTATTGAATAAAAGAATAAAATGTAAAATAATTTTAAAAAACAGTGTTACTTCTTATTTTAGTTAATGTATTTTTTAAAATACTGTACTTTAAACAAAACCTTCCTCACACATCCCTCCCATGAGGCTCGCAGCATTACGTGATCTAATATAATTGGTTGAGAAAAGGTGGAGGGAGGTTCCCCACACCTTCCCTATTGTTTTGGGGAGTAAAGGAGGAACCACTCAACTCTTTCACTCAAGTCCCGCAGCTCGCAACAAGAATCAGTGAATCTGTGTTTCTTTCTAAATATCACCCTCTCATGGAGACTTACTTACATCTTCTGACAACTAGCCTAACTTATAATAACATTGACTAAGTTTGCTATTGGTACACTTTACCTAAGAAAAAAAAAGAAAGGAACATACTCACTACACAACCATGCTCTAAGAGTTGCTCACAACACGGTGAATTGTTTTGTTACCTTAAAAATGATCTGCAGCTTTTGCTCCTTGGTCCTATTGATGCTGTTCACTAATGTTCACTAACAAATACAATACACTCCTAGTGGCTGATAAGGGTCCCAATGCTAAAGCTTAGAAATGATAAATGCAAAGCATCCGTTTTCTTTAAAAAAAAAAAAGATTATATAATCAGATTAAGTAAAATATCATCAATCAAAAATATTATCTTCTCTAACAGGTAATTTCTCCTTTTCATGGAGCCTAAACTGTATGAACGGACACTATTTAGTTTATGTACAACTAAATGCATTTAAAAAAAACACATTTAAAAACAAAATTGTTCAAGTTATTTTAGGATTGCAATACTTAAATCACACAATGTAATTTTACTTGTCTTTTATATGTTGTAGTAATTGAGAAAATTGGTTTGTATAAATTTAAGTAAATACAGTCTAGTTTTCTGCTTAGCTAGCAATTTTCCAGTTAGTTCCCCAGTCTGAACTTGTGAACAGTGTCTTGATTCAGTCAAATCTTCTATCCTGTATCTCCTGAACTCTGATATTCTACTACATCCACTCTGTGAATGTTTTGCTTGCTGGTCTTCATCATGCTTTGAATGCAGTATCTGGTTTCTCTTACTTTAACCTGCCCAACTTGCACCTCATGTTAGCCTTTTTGATACCCGCCCTGTGAGGCGGTGCTTCACAATACCCCTCCTGGTTGATTCAGAAGATGAGAAGACATGGTGACTGAGTTTTAGACACCAGTAGCCAGCTCATGCAGCTTTTACTAGATGGCAGTCCTAAAAGTACATACCTTTAAAAGATGAATAAATACATAATATTCCATAATTCTTTGATCCAGCAGTGATAGAAGTTTAGTAATAATGCAAATCTTTCATCACATTTGCCCCACATTCCCTCCTAATTC